>NC_059133.1:32184504-32809504 GCF_020740605.2 Lemur catta
CAAAAATGCGCATAAGGTTGTAAACTGAGATAAGATTACAAAGATCACACAGGGGCCCCAGGAAAACCCTTCTTTCTTTTTATCTCTGCTGACAGAGGCCTTAACCAAATATACCAATTTAAACCCGGAATCCATGGAAGGGTAGATCTTACACCTTCATTTTATCTCTCAGTCTGCCCCTGACATCCAAAAAAAAAAAAAATTAAAAAAGAGAAAGAGACCCAGACCTCATGGAAGAACTCCTTGAAACAGCCTTCAAAGTTTTTAACAATAGGGAGGAGGAACTTTGGGCCCAAAAAGAAAGTATCTTTGCTTAAAATACCAGATAACTTGCCTCTGTCCAAAATCTGGCTCAAGACAGCTCTTACAAAAGAGATCCCCCAAAACTCCTGGGTACCTGCTTTCAATGTGGCACATCCAGACACTGGACAAAAGTCTGTCCTAATCTTCGTCTACCCTCTAAACCATGTCCATTGTGTGGCCAATGAGACCACTGGAAGATGGACTTCCCTCAACAGGGACACCCTCCCCACTTGAGTGCACCATCTGAGGCCCCCAGACCTCCACCTAACGAGCTCTCCTCCCTCTTGGCACTGACACCAGAGGACTGAGTCTGCCAGGGATCATCAGCCCCAACATCCGGCACGTCCACTGAGCCTCAGGTAATTGGGACCATATCTGGTACGACTGTTTCATTTCTTCTGGATAGGGGGGCAAGTTTATCCATTCTAACTGAATTCCATGGCCTGATGCACCGCTCCTCCATCTCTGTAATTGGCCTGAAGGGCATCAAGGAAACCCCACTTGAAACTCCCCCTCTTTATTGTACCTTTTTCAATACCACTTTTATACATTCTTTTTTAGTTATTCTCGATTGTCACACTCCCTTATTGGGAAGGGATCTCCTCCATAAACTAAGCAGACAAATTCACTTCCCGCAACACACTCTAGCCCCACACTTGCTTCTTTGCCAGGAGCTGCTCCCCCTTCCAAAAAGTGAGGAGACTCTACTTTTAGAAATTGACCCATCAGTCTGGGACACTCATCATCATTCTGGTCATAGCCCATCATAGTGACCCTGTGAGGGTTTTGCTAAGGGACCCCAGTCACTGCATATCTGTTCCCCAGTCCTTGTGGACTGAGGGGCATAAAACCTATTATTTCTCGCCTCCTCTCCATGGGTATCTTTACCCCTATTCATTTTCCTCATAACACCCCCATTCTTTCTGTCAAAAAACCAAATGACTCCTACCATCCAGTTCAGGACCTCCATCAAGTGAATGCAGTGCTGATTCCAGTATGCCCAGTGGTGCCTAATCCCTACACCCTCCTTTCGCAAATACCCTCTTTTGCCACCGTTTTCTCTGTTCTTGATTTAAAGGATGCCTTCTTTTCCATTCCCATCCATAAAGATTCTCAACCTTTATTCACATTCACTTGAACAGATCCCAGCTCACATGTGTCCCAGCAATTGACCTGGACAGTTCTACCTCAAGGGTTCAGAGATAGCCCCCTTTACTTTGGTCAAGCTTTGCAGGCTGACTTGGCCTGCTTTGCCCCAGCCACTAGCTCTCTGTTACAATATGTAGATGACCTCCTCCTCTGCAGCCCTTCCCAGCAAGATTGCCAGATTTTCCCTTCTCAATTTCTTGGCCCAGTGCAGATACCAGGTCTCTCAGAACAAGCCCAAGTATTGTCTCCCAAAGTACACTACCCTGGGCTTTTAATATCACCCCAACTCCGGGAAATCCTGAAAGAGCAAAAGGAGGCAGTTCAAAAAATACCTCTGCCTGCCACTAAAAGAGATCCACTCTCCTTTCTTGGCTTCACAGGGTATTTTCGTATATGGATCCCCAATTTCACCGTAATTGCCAAACCCTTGTACAATGCTATAAAGGAAAACTTAGATGAACCCCTTCCCCTTCCCCCTGATATGTGTACATCCATCAAGACCCTCAAACAGGCAATGAACCCCCATGTTGGGACTTCCGAATCCCTCCAGGCCCTTCCATTTATATCTGCACAGTGCCCAAAACCTGGCTCTGGGCCTCGTGGCCCAGCCTGTAGGAGATTCTGTACAGCCAATTGCTTATATTTTTAAATAATTAGACCCCATTTACCAGGAGTGGCCACTGTGGTTGAAAGTACTAACCACTGCTTTTCCACTTATCCCAGAAGCACAAAAGATGACTTTCTAAGAGACCTTAGTTTTTTCCTCCCACTACCTCCAGGATATGTTAAGTCACAGAGCTCTTTTTTCTGTCTCTCCTTCCAGAATTCAAGCTCTTCATGCCACCCTGATATAGCCCTCCATTTCCTTCCAGTACTGCTCACCACATAACCCGGCCACTCTTATGCTTTCTAATCATTCAATCGACCCTGAAGACTTTCACTCTTGTTCTGATATTATCGATGACTCCCTTATTCCCTTTCACCACATTGGCACCAATCCCATCCCAGGTATCCCTGACTGTTTCATAGATGGCAGTGCTACTAAAGTAGCGCCCCTCTCAGTGGGCTACACCATTGTCCAGGCCTTCCAGGGCCCTGATGCAGGGCAACAATTTCCACCAAGACAGATCATCAAACCACCCCCTTTGGCCCCCAGGACAACTTTCCAACAGGCAGAACTAATTGCCTTAATACGGGCTCTAATCTGGGCCAAAGGGAAAAAGGTTAATATCTATACAGAATCTAAAGATCCATATAACATGCTACATTCCAATGCCCAAATATGGACAGAACAAGGTTTCATAATGGCAGAAGTCTCTCCTATCATTAATGGCAAATTAATTAATTCCCTCCTCCAGGCTGTCTTACTCCCCGATCAAATCTCCCTCATCCATTGAAAGGGCCACCAAAAGGACCTAAGCTATACTTCCACAGGCAACCATGAGGCTGACTTTTGGGCCAAACAGGCCACCTCACATCAGGCTATCCCTCACTGTATTTTCCCTCTGGTTGGTGAAGACAGTGCATAATACACTCAACCCCAAATTGAAAATCTCAAGGAGGAGGGAGCACATTTTTTAAATCCATATTGGTATAAAAATCATAAGCTAATTCTCCTCGATAAATCTGCCCTCCTTTTTCTCACATGCCTTCACTCTTTCTTCCATGCAGGCCAGGTTCCACTTCAACACTTTCTCACCACTCATATTCACCTTTTAACCTCAACACGAGGAATTACCTCAAACCCTTATCAAGGAATATAATATTTGTCAAACTACCTCTACCGAATCCAACATCCAGCCTCCCCCTTTCCCCACACACCAAGTCAAGGGCTTACTACCTGGACAGGATTGGCAAGTCGATTTCACACAGATGCCCCCTATCCAGAAAACACGTTTTCTTCTGGTGTTCATTGACTCTTTTTCAAGATGGGTAGAGGCCTTCCCTGTCACCAACAAACAGGCCTCCACTCTTATCCAAAATCTCTTACATGATGATATTATTCCCAGATTTGGTTTCCCCACCTCCCTGCAGTCTGACAATGGATCTGAATTCATCTCTCAGGTTACCCAGAATCTTGCTTCAGCCTTAAACATCACTTGGAAGTTCCACACCTTTACCACCCCCGATCTTCTGGAAAAGTGGAGCAGATGAATGGAATCCTAAAAAACCTCACCAAATATTCCATGGAAAGTCACAGGGATTAGTTTTCACTTTTTCCCTTGGCCCCCTTTAAAGTCTGCATAATTTCTCCACAAACCTCTTAAGATCACTGCTTTTGAGGCTATGTACAGGTGTCCTTTTCCCTGTATTTTTCACAAGTTTGAAGGAGTTCCCCAGATTTCTGCCATCTCTAGCCACCCCTTTATTCGGGGCTTTTGGTCTCACCTTTGAGAACACATGCAGTCATACCTCCTGGCTCCCCACTCTGCCCAGATACTGTCTATCCTACATCCTGGAGATTGGGCCTGGGTTAAAACTTCAGCAGATCCTCTTAAACCCAAATGGGAGGGCCCATACCAAGTCATTCTGGCCACACCCACAGCTGCCAGATTAAAAGGACACCGCTATCAGTATCACTTCTCTTCCTTAGAAAGGGCACCGGACCTACAGGACTCAGACCCAAGCCCTCAGGATTCAGACCCCTTATTTTCTTGTTCCATTACAGGACCCATCTCCCTACACCTAAGGAGGAAACAGCAAAGTCCCACACACCTCCCTGACATACTGGAAGAATGAGACATGGATATTCCTGCATAGCCTTATGTCTCTGTTTCTCCTCACCTTTGAATAATTTTTGAGAGATCTTTTTATTGATTGGTCATGGTACTCACCCTATCACGGTATAATATCTCCCTTAGAATTCCTTTCACTGGTAAAGAAACTGCTTGCAAGGCACTTCTTCCGGAGACTCTCCCTCTCAATTCCTCTTTTTCTCTTTTTCCTCCCTGTTCCTACTTTTCCCTCAACACTTCCCCCTTACTTAAATGACACCATCTCCCTTGTGGGCTCTCTGCTGCAGAAACATACTTCAACTGTAAAGCTCCCATGCTGGATATGCCTTCACCTCTCCCAAACAGCCGATGTCGCTGTGCCTGCCCCTCTTGATAAATAGGTGATGGCGAGAGGAGCATACACTTTAGGGAAATCCACCACAAGGCCTACACAGCCCAGACCTCTCTCTGGACCAGAACTTTTTCCCTTGGCACCCCAGCCCAACACCAGGTCAATGGCCTTGGAGATGATCTTAATACCATAAAACCCCCTCAGCAATTAGTCCAGAGACCAACTCAAAAAGGACTAATCATAGCTTTTCCGGCCCCCGTTTGTATATTTAGACAACCATTTATACAATCCACTCTAGTGGGGACCCTCCCTCAAGGAAGTTGTGACAGCACCATCATCGTATCCCCACCCCAGTCACACAGAGACTTGGCAGCCTCCATGTAACAAAACATACCACCGACACAATCAAGTCTGACTTACTGACTTCCCTACCTTTTCTGGAAACATTTCAGACCGCTCTTCTCACTATTGTATGGCATGGGGCACTAGGCCCCTAACTTCCAAGTCAGACTTCTTCAAATTAACAGACCAGGGTAAGTGTTCATGGGTCTGTACCTTTGACGAGACTGCCCATCTATTTCTGGACCCATACAGGCTATGCCTCACCTCTGAAATACCTCGTCTCCCTACTGATACCTTTACCTCTTTTACAGCAGCCTCCTTAGGACACAGCCTCCACCTCTGATCATCACTCCTAAACAGCGGAAGACCTTTTGGTCCGCTAATCACTTTCGACCTCTTTCCTTGTATTGATTATACTGAAGGTGTATTCTGGCTCTGTGGAACTTCAGCCATTTTGTGTCTCCCCACCAAGCAGACAGGCTCCTATCCTATAGTTTTCTTATCTCCTTCCATTTACTTGGCCCCACTTGACACTCCCATCCCTGTGCCACTCCATGCCAGATCAGGACTAAAGCATACAACTTGTCCCCCTCTTGGCCACCCTGGGAGTCGCTGCTGGGGTTGGGGCAGGAACGGTAGGATTGGGAATTTCCCTAATAGAATTCACCCTCCTAGCCAAAGAAATTTCTGCCAGTTTTGAAGACATTTCTAAACAACTTGTCAGTCTCCAAGATCAGGTGGACTCACTGGCTGCTGTTGTTTCACAAAATTGTTGAGGCCTCAACCTCTTGACAGCAGCACAGAGAGACATTTGTGCCATCCTACAAGAACAGTGTTGCTTTTACACTAATAAGTCCAGCCTGTTCAGGGATGGGCAGCCAGACTGCAAAAACAAGCTGAAAAATTTGCTGAAGCTTCTTGCAACTCCACGTGGAACTTTCCTTTTCCCTCTGTTATCCACTGGCCCCTGCCCTTCATATTTCCCATAATCCTAATCCTTTTGGTCCTTTTATTCCTCCCCTGTTTAATAAATCTGAAACAAAAGTTCATTCTGGACAGGGTCGCTGCAATAACATGAACCACAATGCAGCAATACGTCCAGACGATCCTTCACCTCCAGACCCTACAGGGAAAAAAGGAAGGCCACCCCCATTTAGCAGGAAGTAGTTAGATGAAAGATGGATGCTTCGTTTCTGTAATCAATAAAGAGTCTGGAATGAGGGACCGGGATGCAAAAGGACAACTACCATCTTGCTTCTTCCCAAGCGCCGCCATTTCCAACACTCCCTCCCAGAAGATAAGCATCTGTTTTCCCAGGAAAATTAAGAAAAACCGCGAAAAAGTTCTCCACCCCCTCAAGCCCTCTACCGCTCCTCAGAAAGCCCTTAAAAACCCACAGCCTATAAGAAGAGCTGGGGCTTCTGCCCTCTTGGTCAGAGGCCTTTCTCAGGTTTCCTTATTAAAACTTTTCTTTGCCTGCCAAAGTCGTCGTCTCTTGCCTCTATTCTTTTCTCCCCTTACCTGACATTTTAAAGGATGTCATAAAGGTTAAGCACATGGGCCTTGACTCACACAGCCTACATCCAATCTGTTTTTTTTCACATTTAGCCCTGTGATCCTAAGTTAAGTTAAATTAACCTAATACTTCCCAATTTTTTCACTTGAAAAATAGGCATGATAATGGTACTTACCCCATTTCTCAGTTTTGATGAGTAAATTATAAAATATTTATAATGGCTTTAACATGCTTCATGAAACATTTAAACACACAGTAATACTACAGTTTAAAGTAATGTAAACAAAAATAAAGACATAGTTTTTTTGTTTTTTTGTCTTATTTAAGCAAATTAAATTCTTATATTTATGTGGAGAAAAAATTAATGGGATCAAAATAGCTGCAAGTAGAATAAACTACCAAAATCCCATAAATTGGCTCAATATTATAATAAAATAAAATTGGCATGGTATTCATGTACTATACTCTACATAGAGTAGACATGGAACCTTCACACAGTGCAAAAAGCTATCAGGCACTTAACACATGAATAATTAATTAATTTTATATTGAACTACTTGATAGGTCAACCCACAATTTCTCCTCAGCAATTTACCCCCATCTTATTTAAGAGCACCAATCTTCATTCACTAAGCTAAAAAACTGATTATGTTTTATTTCTCTTTTTCCATTCATTTATATACATTCCCCTTCTTCGTTTTTCTGTACGTATAGTATCTAAGTAATCAATAAGTTGCCCTGACTGTCAACTCTCCCATAAAGATCACCAGAAAAATATATTCATTAAGCAGAGTTGAGTTTATTAAACTCAATCTGCTTCATTTGGAACCAGAAAGGAGCCCGAATAGCCAAAGTAATCCTAAGCAAAAAGTGCAAAGCTGGAGGTGTTAAATGATCAGACTTTATACTACATAGAATTATTTTTTCTAAATCTGTTAAATATGCCATTGGTATTTTGATGGCTATTGCATGGAATCTTTAAATCACTGTGGGTGGTATGGACATTTTAACAATGTTGGTTGTACCGATCCATGAGCATAATATATTTTTCCATTTGTTTGTTTCCTCTGTGATTTCTTTCCTCAGTGTTTTGTAGTTCTCCTTGTAAAGATCGTTCACCTCCTTGGTTAAGTATATTTTATTTTCTTTGCAGTTCTTGTGAATGGTATTGATTCTTTGATTTGACTCTCAGCTTGACTGATATTGGTATATAGAAATGCTACTGATGTGTTTTATAGCCTGAGTTTTTGCTGAATTTATTTATCAATTCCAGGAGTCTCTTGGTAGAGTCTTTGGGGTTTTTGTAGATACAATATCATATCGTCAGCCAAAAGCAATAGTTTGACCACCTCTTTCCTGATTTGGATGCCCTTTATGAGTCTTGTAAAGGAAACTGATATCTGAAAAGCAAGATGTTTGCCCACGTAAGAGAGATGTTAACTTAATGGGAGAGCTGTTTGCCCAGATTAGGAAACTGATCAAATACATTTGCTTGGAAAAATTTCCTGATGCAAAGAGGCAAATAGTGAAAATAATTGTTGATGTAGAGCATTACTTTCCTTGTAAAGAATTTCCTGCAATAAATGGTTAAGTTATAGGTGATCTCAATGCTCAGTTCAATTGTATTTCCTTCTTTTTTTCTTCCTTTTATAGATGATGCTCTCTAGTCATCATCTATATTGTCTTTTTCTTCTTCCTGGATGTGTAAAATCATTCTCCTAACCTCCCATTCAAAATTAATGTTATGTATTTTCTCTAATTTGCTAGGAAAAAAAAATTTAAATGCTGAGGTAAGAAACTGGCAGTCCCTGATTCTTAAGGAGTCACAAGACCCAGGTCTATGAGAAAAACAGGATGTTGTGAAGATACCATTTAAAACCAATTAGTACCATCATGATAATGAAATGAGCTCTGCTTACCCTTCTTGTGCATTGTACCCTGCTTATGATGTATTAGCATATTAAAAGAAACTCCCACCAGTGTCATGACAATTTACAATCACCATGATAACCCTGAAAGTTACCTTATATGATATGAAAGGAAGAGGAATCCCGGTTCCTGAAACTCTCTGCCCCTTTCTCCAAAAATACGTGAATAACCCACTCCTTATTTAGCATATAATCAAGAGACAGCCATAAATAGAGTTCACCAGCAATATATAGTAACTTCTCTGTCTGTGGAGTAGCCTTCTTGCTGGTTGTTTGTTTGTTTAATAAATTTTGTTTTTGTTTCCAACTTAAGGCTCATGCTTGAATGCTTTCCTGCAGGAAGCCAAGAACCCTCTTGGCTTTCAGGCTGGACCCCAGTTTGGGGTTCAACTTTGCTGTGTCAATTCCAATCTTATCCTACAATTCTCATAGTAAAATCCTCAGTGTCTCCAGTTACCAATTTATAAACAAAAATAAAATCGAAGTTTATGTCAAGAGTCCTCACTGTTTCACTTTGGTTTAGTTCTTCAATATCTTCCCTAGTCAAACATCGAAATGTAATTTTTACCCTAGTTACGACAAACTTAGAATTTCTTCAAACTCCATGTTAATTTCAAGCAGCTCTGCTTTTCAATATTCTTAGCTTTCCCTAAGATAATGTCTCTTTTTCCAACTGAATAATTACAAATCTTTCAATACTGAATAATTACTAATGGAACTACTACTAACTCCTAACTATTACTTAGTAATTGGGAGATCTCAAAAACACTTTTGGCAGTAACAGGGTATTTAGATATCTATAATTACATCTTAAATTCTGAGCATGAAGGTGATCTAGTCTCTCCATTACATTTACTCTTCGAGTCTGTGTTTTTATGATATATTTATGTATTAATTTTGTATTGGAAAATTAACTGAAAAATAAGTGTTTCAGTATTACATAATACATTATCCTGTCCAAAAGAATAAAAACTTCCGCAGGAGAAGAGGAAGTTCTAGGCTATTCTCTCAAAAAATAAAATCTGTACTCTAAAGCATATTAGTAAAATCTGATATAAAATTCACATATTTTGACAAACTATTGTATGTTAGATTTCTAATTCCATGGCTATTTAAAGAGCTAAATTAAATTCATAAACGATCGATCTATATCATGGAGCTTCTAGTATGTGTCAGGGCTGTGTCTGTGTGTATTGCAATATTTACCTATCAAAAAAATACCTAAAAAAGCCTTTTCAAAAGTAGTCCCTGGTTCTATTCACTCAGTTCTGTGTGACTGTGTGTGTGTGTGTGTGTGTGTGTGTGTCTATCGATGTTGGATATAGGCAAGCAAAGGATATATAGATGCTCATTGACTTATGATGATGTTATATCTAATAAACCCATTGTAAATAGAAAATATTGTAAGTTTAAAGTCATTTATGGTATTTTTGATGTACAACTGGTTTGTCCTTATGTAACCCCATTGTAAATCAAAAAGCCTACCAAATGCTTATAGCTTTTGCACCACTGTAAAGTCAAAAAATCCTAAATTGAACCATCTTCAGTTGGGGACCTTCGGTATTGTGAAAGAGTGAGAAACACACAATAAGGAAGGTGTGACTTAAAGTATGGAAATTAAGCCTGATTACAATTCTTTTTAAATATTAGGTATCGATTTTGTGTGTGGTAGCCTTGAACATTACTCTCTGCCATCTCACATTTTAAGAGACTTTACTAACAAATACAACATGCCCAAGTTGATTTATCGGGCATCAGATAACTGAATACATTTAAATGAAAGAAAAGCATAGAATCTAAAACGATCAGTTATAGCTTTTCCCAGCAATTAAGGCTGACTTTCATTAGGATCTACATGGGAATAATAAAAGTGAGATTGGAAAAGAAATAATGCATTTCATACATATTGTACACGATAATTAGCAGTTTCTTGCAGTTGGAACAGAAGGAGATGTCAACTATTAATAGGAATTTTAGTTTTTGAGCTGGAATTCCAACATGACAGCCACAACATTTACCAAAATTATATAAGAATAACAATTCCATTTGTGAGAGAAAATGATGACTTCATTTTTGGCATTATGAATCTGAGGTGACAAAAACCCTGCGTTAGAGATTTCCTATTGTTAGAAATTAAAATAAGACTCAAGGTTAATTAGTAGTATTGGCACATTAAGAAATTATTTCTACAAGTGAAAAATCTGAATGTATTATTTCCCACAGGATGTAGAATGTAAGAAGATCAACAGGACAAGGCTTTGGTCTTAGGAGAAGCCCACAATTGGGATCAAGAGAAAGAAAAGGAGCTGTTGAAGAAATAAAGAAATGTTCAGGTGAGGAGAAAAAGAATAGCTCATTGTCAGCACAACATTAACATATTAATATTTAGTTATTAAAATGAGACAAATTCAGTTCAAAACTGTTTCAATTCAGGAACAAATTCATATATATTATAGGACTTAAGATTTCCATGCTCATGTTTTCTAAATCCTGAAAAATGACCCATATTAGGAAGCACATGTTAAAGAACAGTGATCAAGCACTGAGTTTTTATAAACCATACCCATTTCCCAATCTTCTACCAAGGTAGAAACTAAAATGAAAGCCAGTATAATGGAAGATGTTGAAAAAGCATAAAAATACAACTGTGTAGTAGTGATAAATAGTCAATTCTGACATAAAAGTAACTCAGGAGCATAGTGAACTTTCATAGCACTTGTAGCAAATGTTTTCAGGCTGAATGATTTGATTAAAAACTTGATACTCATCTTTGTACATGGAAATGGGATATTCAAGATGAGGTAAAGTGAGAAAAAAGCTCATTAACTTTCTTCTGTAAGCTTGAACAAATTATTGACAAGCAATCAGGAATTTGTTTATCGAAAAAAATTCTCAATAAAAGAAATGGTTTGCAAACAAAGCAGAATTAAAAATGACAAAGTTGATAACTCCTACACAAACCTTCTGCTCTGATGATTTAGTTAATTCTTTGACTATATCAACTATAGTCATTTATGGGACACTTGCTGTATATAAAACATTTGGGTAGGTACTGTGCGGCTTACAATGGCATTTAATCATTTAATTCACAGATCCTGTCACTAAGAAATTTGTAGCTATCTTTAAGACAAAGGTGTCCATAAATATTAGGTGTTTTTCTGTTTTTTTATTTTTGTTTGTTAGTTTGTTTTGAGACAGGGTCTCGCTCTGTCACCTGGGCTAGAGTACAGTGGTACCATCTAGCTCACTGCAGCCACAAACTCCTGGCCTCAAGCAATCCTCCTGCCTCAGCCTCCTGAGTAGCTGGGACTATGGGCACGAGTCACCACACCCAGCTATTTTTTTTTTTGTTTTATAAAGACGGAGTCTTGCTGTGTTGCTCAGGCTTGTGTCAAACTCAACCAATCCTTCAGCTGCAGCCTCCCAAAGGGCTAGGATTACAGGTATGAGCCACCACACCTGGTCTAAATGTCAGGTTTTAAAAACTAGAAGGAAACTTAGTAAACACTATTAACACTTCATTTTTGGAGTCATAGAAATTTTAAGTAGACCCTTATTTAATTGCTAGCAGAGTTGGGCTTATTTTTTGATGCTATAACCTTCCAGTAAGAGCCTTCAAAAATAAAATTGTAAGAGTTAACAACACTAAAAATAACAGCATATCTATTCCAAGGTGACACATGTTTAATTCTTAAAGTAATAATATAGAAAATCAGTGCTATTAGTTAGGAAAGGAAAACATAAAAAACAAACAAGCAAACAAAAAACCAGTGCACTGATGAAGGTATAGGTTTGGGTCATTTTTGATTTGGATGAAATTTTCCATTCTTCCTTTCACATTCATTAATGTTTGTTGTTAAATTTAGAAAAGAAACTTAAATAGAAAATTAAATCAACTAAAAAATGTAATTAAAAGAAAAGGCTATATCATTAAACAGACAATCAAAACTTACACCACAAATACAAAGATTTTTTGTGGGTAAAAATTGTGCACAGCAGTATTTAAAACAGTCTTTCATACACACAAGCAAAGCTCGCATTCAAGGATTTTTGCTTTTATTGCAGTCAGACAGTAAGCCTAGTCCATATATCTTCTGTCTCTCCATACTTGTTACATAGCAACCACTGTTTGGTATTTAAGAAGTACTTTTTGTGATGAATCCAATGTGTTTATTAATCCTCATTCATTTTTAAGAAGTAGATGCCATTTCTGGAAGGTTTTTGCAAAACTCACAATCCTGTTAAGCATATGGAGACAGTGACTCACAGAGAAATTAAAGAATATGATAGAAGTATTACCAAACACTGTGTCTCACTGGGGTCAGAAATTTTTTCAAATCTACACAGTACATACCAAACAGATGGAGTGTGAAAACAAATCTTTGCTGTGGGTGGCCTTATCATTACAGCCCAAACATTCCACATATAGGCATGAGAGGTATGTATTGAATAACTCCTCTGTAACCAAAAAAATTTCAAGGATATTTTTCAAAATATTTATAATATGTAAATGTTATAAATGTCTTTATAATGTTTAATCCCTTTTCAAAATAATTTAATTTCTGGAAATTTCCTTTGATTTAAAAAAATTAAGTTTTCCAAAATATTTAATATTATTTATATTATTAAAAACACACTTGTGTCCAAGAATAAGGGAATAGTAAATAAATTTATGTTTCATCAAATTGATAGACTCTTATTCAGCCAACTATCAGAATTATATTTTCAGGCCATGTAGAAAAATAGAAAAGTGTTTATTATGTAAAAGTTGGTGGGAAGAAGCACATATAAAATTTTATGTATATTGTGATTATAACTGTGAAAATGTACATGGAATTGTATAAAAGCTAGAACTAAATATGAAAAAATGAAAGAATTTATGCTTTGTTGTTGGGTTCAGCATGATTTTTTTAAAAAAACATGATTTATGTTGTCATAATCCTCTCTGTGTTGTAATCAAAACTGTAGTGAAATTTTATTTAGTAGATGACATCTGCTTGGAACTTTATATTAACCTTATAATTAAAATTTTATGAGATATGCTATTTCCAATAACTGCCTTTTGCAAGTTATAATGGCATTTCCTGAGCCATTAAATATTTTTAATTGTTTACAACAATCACTCTTTGTAAACCACTCTGATGAATTCCGTTGTAACTTGCAAAAGTCAGCTATTGGAAATAATGCCTTAATTATAAGCCTGGTACAAAGTTCCAAGGAGATGTCATCTACTATATTGTTGACATACATTACCCATTTGATGGCCTTCATATGTAGCAATTTGATAATTTGTTTAAGTGAATGATGTTTGCAAAATTTTATGATTGGCGTTAGATAGAACATGCAATGATAGCATCTTAAGCTTTCCTATGATTTTGACTTTGTATGGTGTTAAATCAAGCCAGGGTTTTTGTTTGTTTTTCAAAAAATATTCTTCAAAATGTATGAAGGAAATAATATTTGGAGTGCTTATTTTTCTCATACAAATGAATCAGTAGGTAATTAAACTCAGATGAGAATCCAAATTAGTGCTTTTCATTCTAGCATGTTCATATTTCCTCTTAAATACACACACACACACACACACACACACGTGCACACCTGTGGTAGTCCTCATGACCTATGCCACCTGGTGTTACTTCCATAAATATTAACATATTATGTTACATGGCAAAGAGACTTTAGAAATGTAATTATGATCTAGCTGACCATAAAATAGGGAGATTATTATGGATTATTCAATGAATCTAATCTAATCACACGAACCTTTAAAAGGAGAGATCTTTCTCTGGCTAGTAGCAGAAGAGAAGCGAGCATGAGAAAGACTTGACCCGCTGTTGCTGGCTTGATGGTAAAGAGGACCATCATGGGGAAAGCATGGGAAGGAAATTAATTCTGCCATCAGTCACTGAGCTTGAAGGTGGACTCAGAAGACAATCCCAGTGGATACACTGATGTTTAGCCCAAAGGGGTAGAGAATTCCTGAGTAGAGAATTCCATCAAGCAACTTCAGACTTCTAATCTACAGAACCTTGAGATAATAAATGGATATTGTTTTAAGCCCCTAAAATTTTGTAAATTGTGGTAATGACAGCAATAGGAACTAATATGGTATTTGTCCTCTTGACTGTCCATAGGGAAAATAGAAAGGTAGGTAAAGTTTGACTTATCTAATTTCTACCTTTATTTTTTCTGTGTTTCTTACTCTTTTTGTTTCCTTTTTTCTGAAGCCACCCAAAGACAATTGACTGTCTATTATAGCCCCCTACCAAAGATAGCTTTTTCAAGATAAGTGCACATGCTCCAAATCATGTCAATCAAAACTTCATTTTTCCTTAAATCTCTTGGGTACTAGAGATTCTCTAGGTAGAAATTGCTTCTCAGAAGTCCCCAGTGGTATTTCCATTTCAAATTTCTATACAAGAGAGAGAATTCAAAAGTAATGAATCTGAAATGGTGAAATTGCCATCATTCTGATAAACAGATGGAAAGAGATATTATGGGATGGATGGGTGATTCTCAATGTGCCTTAAATTATTCAAAGTGTGGTCCATGGACCAGCAATATCAGCAGCATCTGGGAACATGTTAGAAATGCAGAATCACAGTATCCACCTCAGAAATACTGAATCAGAATCTTGTATTTTAATAAGCTTCCCAGGTGCTGTATGCACACTGAAGTTTGAGAAGTGCTTTCTCAAATTGCATTTATGGGTAAAATATTTCTTCACAACTTAGAATATCCCTGCTAAATATATCCTTTCACTGAAGTGGAGGCATGCCTAGAATTAGCATATTCCCTATGGTGCAATTACAGAATTATTGTTTGCATATATTGAGTATTTAGCTGGTGGCAGAGACTGTTTGAAGTATTTATATTAATTATCCCATTTAACTTTCACAGCTAACATAACTAACAAAACACATGCCTAGTATTAATATTTAACCTATGAAAAGACTAAACTTTTAAAGTAAAAGAAATTAATTAACTTGTCTACAGCCATATACCAGAGATTGGAATCCAGGCAGGTGAACATCTGACTACTTGGATCAACACAGTTAGCCACTATAACCAGGGTGCTTCTTATAAAGCTTTAAAGAAGATTCTAAATAGTCAAAATATTACATGTATCAAAACCTAAAATTTCATCTGTCAAATACTATTCTACATCATTTGAAAAGCCAAACAAAAAAAAATTTAAATAGTTCCAGATCCTTCACTTATATTATTAATACTTTTACATGAAGTATTAAAAAATTTTATGTTTTCATATAAATAGCACTATTGTCCTGGTTTGAATAACACTTTTTGATGTTTCTATATTTCATCTGCAGGAGAGGAAACAAATTCCATAAAACAATCTAAATATTTTGATTGAACTTACTACAATAAGACAATTTTGTTATATGTAAGATGACTGATCATTTTTATTCATCAGTTCTTATGGTCCAAGTATTTTTCTAAGAGCTTCATATGCATCATATCTTTGAATTATTTCTATGCCCTGACCCTGACCCATACCCTATCCTTGACACTGTTTTACTAATAAGTACACTGAGGCTCAGAAAGTTGAAATGTTTTTCTAAAGTTAAGAGAAGAGCTAGAAATGGAAGTCAGAGTTATCTGACAACAAAAATCATATTCAATATTTGACTACAGAATGCTTGTCATCAAATATGGACTCTGGCACTTAATATCTAAGTTATAAAACTAATATTTTAAGAAAGTCTTATGGTAATTGAAGGAAGAAGGACTAATTTTATAATATTAAGACACATAATCTTTTCAAAAATCATAATGAAAGGAATGAATGAAAATATAAGAAGAGATTAATCAACCTTATCTCAGAGGTTGATTATGAGGAAAAATAATATGCAGATAAAACATTTAGGTTAACACTTGCAAAATAATAAGACTTAAATATATTATTTGTAATTGTTAGTATTGTTATTAATATTATTACTACCACTGCACTAATCTCATAGTGTATGTATTATACCATCAGATGAAATATACAACATCTCTTTGTGCTACATAGTAGATATTCTAAATTCAAGAATTTCTTTCTCCTCTCCTTAAAGAAAATTGTAATATTTTTAATAGATATAAATAATAAAGTGTTTAAATAATAAAAAGTCATGGCACGTAAATATATTCTCAGTATTTATGCTGTTATGACTTTTATTTTTTAGTCACGTTTTCATATATATGTGATTTTTAGATAAACAAATTATAATTCATAAATAACAGTATACATACACTAATTTCACTGATTATCACTTGTATCATATGAACAAAGTAAGAGTTTTATAAGATTTATTTTCAAAATTAACAGAAATATAAGTAAATATAAATATACACTTACAGTTCTGAGATACCTGTAATGTCTTTTATCCTAAGCATTGAACTTTTTTTATAAAAAGGAAAATCCAAAAATGTAATGCATCAGAATGAAATAGCATTTTAAGTTATTGTAAGTCTAAGTGATTTTTTTTAGTGTATGAAGGCAAAATGACAGAGAAAAAGAACAGCTTTAGTGTATTGTAATTCAACAGCCTTGTGGAACAATATTTACATGAAAGGATGTAATATATTTTATGTGGATCCATCACGGATAAAAATCACCCCCTGAGAGTATGTTACTAATTTTCCCTTTCATACTAACCCTTGGAGTTACTGAGGTATCTCTTTTTCTCGCTGCCATTTTAAATTGCTAAATGGAAACTTAATGAGTTTTTATTTTCTTCACTGATGAGATAGGACCAAAATTTATTGGTTCAGCTAAAAGTTTAAGTACGTATTCAAAATTTAAAAGTGAATTAATATAATGAGAGATAATAATAGTGTCGGTGATATATACAGATTTTGACAGGGCTTATTTGTAAGCATATATGACACCATCCATTTATGCCCACAAATAACTGAATGTGGATGATGAGGGGATTTGAAAGTGGCTGTTTTCAGCAAAAAGATCCAGAAATAATCACCTTAAATTTAATTTTTTTACAACTGAAATCCCTATTGAACAATGTTCTAGATCTTAATAAGACTGCAGTATTAGAGAAATAAAAATACACTTAAATAACAAATGGACAATAAAAGTAATTATCAACTAAAAGGCATTTAAACAAGCCTTCAGAAAGAGCAGATTCCAGTCAACTATGTGTCTATGACACGTCCAATACAACACTAAACATTATAAGCCAACTATTGTCCTAAAAATTATACAACATGTATTTTAAAACTAAGCATAGATTTAGGGAACATTTAGAAATAAATAACATAATTCATTTATTTAAAAAAAATTTTCATAGAAGCAAAACTTTATCATCCAAAATATTATATAGAATCTCAATTGCCAAAATGGATTTTAAAAATAGAGTGCAGAGAAAAGGAGAGAGACAGACAGACAGAAATGCTTGGACTGAAGAGACAGTGAGGACTTTGAGGCCCAACTCTTAAAAAATTATTTAGCTATTGGGAACACTGCCCCCAAATTTCTTCCACACATGCTCTGTGGTAGACCAACACCCCACAAACCTTAAGCATAAGCAGAATACAATTAGAATACCACTGGAAAAGATGTCTACTCAAGACCTGGGAAAAGGAATAATTATGGATTTCTGGTATAGAGAAAGAATAGAACACGTGACAAAAAAGAATGGAGTCTTTTAATGGAGATCTAAGTGCGGAATCTTACTTCACTCAATAGGACAGAACAAAATTATGAAAGTTATTAAAGGCTATCAGGAGATTTTATGCAATTGCCAAAGAACAAATGTTGCAGATCTTAGGTAGTAACATAAGACAAGAAGTACTTAGCTCTTTGATCTCTCTATTTCTGATTCCTCAGGTCAACCCAAAATGAGGAAGATTTTCCTCATTTTCCAAACTGTAGACCTGGAAATGTAAATGACTACCTACGTTAGTTTTCTAAATATTTAGTTAGTTGAAATTATTTCTTTAATATGAATTATGTACACAGTTAAATCACATTGCATACTTTACATGTTTTATTAGAGACCATACAGAAAACTACAGTGACAAGGAGAAAAATATATCTCACCATGAGAAATACACTATGATTGGGTATTTTAAATGCATTTAATTTTAACATTATCTTTTTCTTATGTGGGCATCTTAATTAAAAATCTTCCATATGTTACTGAGCCTAATATTATTCAAATTTATTTCTTTCCTGTCAAATACTGGAATTTACAATCATATATTTTATACAATTTAATTTAAATTATAACTACTTTAAAAAATAAAACCATTTGAAAACATATGGGCTAATGCTAAATCTTGAAGACAAAGTGGACTTCACTTCTGGCTGGGTCATAGGATGCTCAAGTTTACATTGCAGCTTCCCAACTGGGCTGCACCAATGCCCTTTAAGCATTTCTGGTTGATAAAAGTTGATTTTCCCTCTCTGTGTAATAATTCCTGGTATTTTCTAGACTAAGAAACTAATGACACCGAATTTAAGTTTTATGTTGTATACTTTCTCCTTGGATTCATATGCATCAAAAGAAAATTAAACATTTTAAAGCAGAAAAGGAAAACTATTTAGAAAAATGAGGTTGGTTATTTTCTTTTGTCCTTGATTCAAACCAATAAGCTATTTATTTTATAAGGGACTAAAATTAATTTAATCTCACTCTTTAATTTTTATAATAGAGTGAGGCTAGCATGAGATGAAATGAACATAGATGCTAGACATAAACCAGTTTCATAAAACTATTTGCTCTCTCTAGTTCTAATAGCATCTTCTGCTTCAATGAATTATAGAAGAACAAAAATTCAAGATTGAATTTTTTCCAAGCCTAAAACTAAAATGACTTACGGAGAGTTAGGGTGGTAGAATAAATTGATTGAAGGCTGAAGACGACAAAGGAATTTCAAATAATAACATAAAAATAAATCAATAACAACAACAGGAAAAAAAGGCCCAAAATAAGAATCATAAAATATTTTGGTATATTTTTGGAATACTACTATATTTAACATATGCGGAGGCTGAATTTAGGGGGCTTTCGAATTTGCTCTTAGAATTTACTTTATGATGTTAAAAGAACACAGATATTGAGTTTAGAGACTTATAGAAATAATTCTATAAAATATATCATTTATTATACTCCTATGAAAAGTACAACTAAAAAAAAAGAAATCCAATCAAAATAGCTGTTATATCTTTATGGCTACTATTTTAAAAAATCTAATATAATTGGATAAATTATGTTATAACCTCTTGTAAAAAGTACATTAACCAAAAGACAGTAATCTGCTTCAATGTGTTTTTATCTTGTGTACGTATTCCCACTGTGGGAATAGGTGGTTCTGGCCACCATAGCACGATAAATGTGACTATTAAATCACCTAAAATAATCCCTTGCATTCTAGTTTTATGTTGATTAAAACATCTGAATGTAAGTTTTCTTTCCTTGTAGTTACTATTCTTATGGGACAGAGAATTTACTATGTAGTCACTAAGTGATATGGTGTTCAATTCACTTAAAATTTCTTATTGAAAATCAATAATTTGGCCCTGTTTTATAGCATGAATATGATCCTGACTTCCATCTGTGATATGACCATACAGGGAGACTCTACCAATTAACATAGCACTTGCCACCACCAATGAAAACATTTCTATTATTCAAATAAAATGGTAGGACATTTTTTGTAATTTTTTCAAATTACTAGTGTATAGCTTAAAGTAACTGATGTCATTTTTTCATTTGTATCTCTTTATATAAAATGATATTTAGGTTAGCAATATGCTAACAATTCTGGATGATAATCAAACATTGAGGATCAAAAAGCAGTTATTTTAAATTTTCTAATATTTATAATAATCAATAACATTTATTGAGTACTTACAACATACCAGACACTATCCTAGATTTTAATGCTAAAACTGTAAACTGAACAGGGAAACACTCTGATATCATGAAACTTAAATTCTAATGAAGAAATATTGGCAATAAATCATAAGCTTTAAATATATATAGAATATATTAGCAATTATATATGTATACAAACACACATATGTACATATCAAACACATCTGCACATTGACTATGCCAATTGGTGACAAAATCTAAGAAGATTAAGGCAGTTACCGCATATGTCTGGTTCTCAGAATAATGATTATCTGTATTGGTGAGAGAAAGGTATGATTTGCTCTTTAGTATCTCTGTGCCTCAGAGTCTTCTTTTCACATGAATTTCTCAAAAATTTTCTCAGAATATAACTGTAGAGAAAAGACTTGGACAAAAAGTACTATTTCTGCTTTCTTTAAAATGTATTTGTTCCTGTATCTGCAGTTCCCAACTCCTAGCTGTGGGCTGGTACTGATCCATGGCCTGTTAGGAAGCAGGAGGTGAGCTGCTGCGAGTGAGGGAAGCTTCATCTGTATTTACAGCCGCCCCCCCATCACTTGCATCACTGCCTGAGCTCCACCTCCTGTCAGATCAGCGGTGACATTAGATACTCCTAGGAGCACAAAACCTACTGTAAATTGTGTGTGCAAGGGATCTAGTTGCATGCTCCTTATGAGAATCTAATGCCTGATGATCTGAAGCGGAGCTGAGGTAGTGATGCTAATGCTGGGGAGCTGCAGCAAATACAGATTATCATTAGCAGAGAGGTTTGACTGCACAGAGACCATAATAAATCAATTGCTTGCAGACTCATATCAAAACCCTATGAGTGAGTAGCAAGTGACAATGTAATAATATAGAAATAAAGCGCACAATAAATGTAATGCACTTTAATCATCCGGAAACCACCCTGCCCCTGGTCCATGAAAAACTTGTCTTCCATGAAACCTGTCGTTAGGGCCAAAAATATTGGGAACTGCTGTCTATAAGCACTGGGGGTTGGTGGGGCGGGGAGGTGGAGAGAGAGAGAGATTTTAATCCCAAACTATTCAGGCAAACACTTCAATTGTCATTTCCTTTTTCTAAGTGTTATTATCTTTATTGTAATTGTCATTTTTCTTTGTCACTTGTATGTAAAGAACCTTGTTTGTGTTTAATTACTTACTTGATATATGAAGTGTCCTCAAATAGACTGTACATTAATGGAAGGCAGGGATGATATCTTAGATTTTATTTCACTCTTCTATCACTTAGGAAAGAAGTATAAATAGAAGAAACTAACATAGTTATTGCGTTTAAATAACTAATAAAACAGTATACATTGCTTTTTTATATGAACTTTTCAATGATACTGTGTCATTGTTATTTTAACCAATACTTTGTAAATGCTTATATTTAAGTGCCAGGCACTGTGGGCAAACACATATGTCTTATTTAATCCTTGCAGCAATTACAAAGTACAGGTAATGAAATTATCTTCATTTTACAAATAAGAAAATAGTGGCTTAGGGTCAACAAATGACTTTTCTACAAATATTCAGATGTTAGCTGTTAGAAACATGTTTAAATTCAGGAAAACAATTCCAGTGCCTAGACTTACCACACTGCTATTTTGCCTTCTTAAGAAGCACTTACCTATAAAACTCTCTTTATACATGACATACATTTAGAGTGAAATTATGATTGTGCATAATTGTCTGAGGTAATTTTAACATTATTTTATAATCTGTAAGCATATAAATATATACACAAACACCCCTACGTATGCACACATATATAATTGCATTTTTAGATGCAAGTACGAGACAATCCAACTCAAACAGACCAAACAAGAAGTTTAATTAACTCCATAGAAGGTCAGACTTCAGTTCAGTTCAGTTGGATCCATGTCTTTAACCTCCGTGATTTTTTTCTCATGAGTGCTCTGCATATATTCAGTTTTTCCCAGATGTCTTCTGTCCTCAGAGCCTAAAGTAGTAACTATCAAATATTGGAACATAGATTTCTTCTCATTCAAATCCAGAGGAAGAGATGGTATTTTTCACCCACGACCATCTAACAGATGCCCTGAGAATTAAACTGATGGACCATCCTTCCAAAGTAAATCTCTTTGATTTGTGAAATGTCCTGCATTGATTAGCTTAAGCTCATGTCACTGCTTGTCCCTTATCCCTGTGATAGGGGTAGAAAGTACGGGACAATTATTGTTATCAGATTGCTGTTATAGGCCCATGCCTGAGCTGCCAGTGTGTCCAACAGATAAAACAGTATGGAGAAGGGTTCAGTAAGACAACAGTAGTTTACCACCCTTACAAATCTTCTAGGTAAAATTGAGAAATTCAATCAATCATCTGACTCTTAAGCTTACCATCATTGATACTTAAGTATTTTCTTATTTTTTGTTTAATTTTCTCTTTGAGACCACAAAGTCTTAAATTATTAATGAAAATGTTTAAAATATGAATCAAAATTCTGAGGATTCTTTAAAGTCAAATATTCTATCCTCATATAGCTTAGACCTCCTTTTGGCTAGAAACTTGCCATAGAAAGGGTGTATGTGGTTGATTTCTTTTTTAATAGTTCTATAGGAACAGAAATGGCCTTATTTAAATTGGTGATTTCTAAAGCTGGATTTATACCCTGCGGAGCTGATGAGTGTTTCAAGATGATTTTCTTGTGGAATATTTTCAAGTGACTTCCAGAAAGCCCCTACCAGGCCCCTCTATCTTTAAATTCTTTTAATCTTGGCATGTTTTTATTTTTTCCTGGTACTCACTTTCGGCGCCTTTCTCAGGCTCAAGAAGTTTATATATAGGATGTTTTATTTGTGGAGGGCCTTCACTCTTCCAGGTATCCTTGAAGGATCCATCACCATCCACAGAATCACGTGGGAATAATACTGCTGCCATGGGAAATAGTCATGCATATCTATTTGCTATAAATTCTAGGAGTTCAGCCTAATAGATCCCAGCAAAGCAGCATTCTACAGACTCCAAATTTAAAGCGATTCTCCAGTTTTCTTAAAATTCTTTAGTAGGATATATTCAGTGCAGTGCAACTTTAATCTACATGGGTCTCATATTAAGTATTCCAAGTACTTTATTCTTAACTGAAGCCCGATGCTCCTATCTTTGAGGGGTAGGTAGTACCCCAATTGAAGTGGAAGAGAAAAGAGGCTTTCCTCAAAGATATCCTACCCACAAAACCTACTTTATTACTCTCTTATCCTTTTAATATTCTCAAAAGGAATGGTTGTAGGGAAGTGTGTTTTTTAGAATGCTGAAATAATGGAATAGGTACCTGTCTGTATCCTTACAATTCTGCACCCTGCAATTTACACATACCATTGCATGTCAAAGCTATTGGGCCTGGCTGAAATTTCCATTTTTTTATCTTCTTATATTTGTAAGTAGTATATTCAACAGTTTTCTGATTTATTCCTTTTGTACATTTTATTGTAAAATATACTGATCTTTGCTTAAAACTATGAAAAATATTTTAGAATAATCTTCACTAGATTTTTAAAAGATATTTGTTAATAGATTTTTTTAAATTATGACATATAGACAAGTTGCTCACTGGCAGTTTCAGTGTTTCATTATAATGGTAGTTTTGTGTTCATAGATTCAAAATCTATTTTTGTATTAATATAAAATGGGTTTCGTGTTAAATTTTCTGGAGCATATTACTTATATTAAAAATATATTCACTTAGAACATTAAAGTTGTCAACACTTTCTGATTTATATGTATATTTGGGAAGAATGGGACTAGTAGTGAAAAAATCCTAGACTAACACTGTTTGGTTATTCGTCCTTTTCTAATTTCTGGCACAGAGTAGGTGTTCAATAAATGTTTTTGAATAAAATTACTTAAAAGAATATTTTGAAGATACAACACACATTTCTGGCTGAACTTATTTCCACACTCTTCTTTTTTCTTTTTCTCTTTTTCTTCTTCCTTTTAAAAAGCAACAAGTAAATTCTTCAAGTCTGTAGTTCGCCAAAAAAAGAAAATCATTAAATTAATCACAACTAATACATTCAACCCAATTTAAACTAACACTAGCCAAATTCATTCCAAATATTAATTCTGTGGGGATATAATCAAAGAAAAACTGGAACATTATTGCTTTAAAAATGATAACTATTCACATGTATTTTACTAAGACTTGCATTTAGATGAAGGTAATTAATAAAGACACTTTTAAATGGGTTGGAACTCAATAAACATTTCTGAAACTTTTTGAAATGCAGTTGGCTTTGTAGCCAAGTTCTCTGGCAGCTTCTCTATCAGTTCTTAGCAGCACATTCAGGGTAGTCAATGAGCCAATTCCAGAGATATTTCAGGAAACTAGTTTGTGCTTAGGGGCAGCATTTTAATAATTAGAACACCTAGTCTACACAAGTGGAACTTATTAGAGAAAGTACTTTAAGTGGCTTAAGCAGGTAAGACTATTCGTACTTATTTTCTGAGCTGCCAATATGTTAATCCAGCATCTGGTGAGGAGGTGGGGTGGGTAGCCTTTTCTGCTCTGCCTCCAAACTTTGTTTTTGCTTTTCTTATGGAACTTGCTTTTCTTTGCATAAATATACTACTAATAAACATACTACTTTAGATGTTTGCTTCTACTTTGATCACCACTGTGCACAATTAAGTTAGGCCTTGCACATGGCAGCTGTTTAATAAATGTTTGTAGGGTTAAATTAAATTTCAAAATTTTATTACCCTAAAAAAATGGATATATGCTAACGTCATTATTTTAAAAGTGAACAAGTATAGTTAATATTGAGTATTTAAAATGTGCCAGCCACTATTTTAAGAACTTTCCATGTATTAATTAATTTAGCCAGCCTATCAGGTAGGTACTTTTGTTTATACTATTAGAAATTGAAATGTTGTGAGATTAAATGGCTTTTTCTTTGTCAAATATAGAGTAATGTGTGAAGTCAAGATTCAAAACTAGGCATGCTAGCTGCAGATAATTTGTTCATGATAATGAAAAATCTTAAAAATAAGATGGATTTCTGCTTCTGGTAACAATAGAATAATTTGCAACAAATTAGTGATCCATAGACACCAAGTATAAAAGTCAAATAAAACAAATAATTTACTTTAAAGCATTAGAGATCCGCAGAATCAGGGAAGACCAAACAAGCTAAGATTTTGGAAAAAGGAGAAACTTGAAGGCAAAAACTAATTATCTGCAGTTCCTTTTTTCCTGGAGTACTTATTGATTCTGGGCATTGACAAGAGGCTAAGAGTACAGGTTTTGCCTGGGCAGAGAGATGTTTCTGCATATTATAGAAACTAGAGAACTTTCATTGGTTAGGCAGAGCTATAGCAATATGGCTGAAACTCAAGAAACTTCATATGCATGCGTGGTTTCCACTGGAGATATTTGACAAATTCTTGTGTGTACGAGGCAGGCTAGATAAAATTTAAGAAAAGTCTCTGAATTGTAGACAGAGTTACTTTTTAGTCTTGTAGTAGTAAAAATGAAAAAGACAAAACAAGGGGAAAATGCCTTGGCTTAAAAAACAAAAACAAAACAAATAAGAAAACAACAAACAAAAGTTCTTATGTGAAAGCTCTGGAGAGCCACATCCTTCAAAAGGGGGTATACATGGAGGTAACAGAGTCTTACCAAAACTGAACCCTGGTACGTCTCAGCTCAGTCTCTGGATTCGGAGATCAGCTCACACTGTCCTAAAAGAAAAGTGTGAGCTTTTCTTAGAGGGTGATAATTTTATCTGTGGCATCTAAAATTTTGTTATGCCAAGGTATACCTAGCATTCAGTAAAATATTGCCAGATTTTGTCTTTAAAAAGACCATAGAAACATAAACCTGGAAGAAAAGCACTTGATAACAGATGAAAAATTGGTTCAGATAATGGATTTTATTTATGTTTAGCAACGATTTTAATACAAATACAGTTAACATGTTTTGGAAATAGAAGATAATATGGATTCCTTTAAAATGAATGAAATAGAGATTCTAGAAATGAAAAGAAAATATCTAAATTTTGAAAATCCACAGGTTTAACAAAAATTTAAGTAGAATAATAGAAATTATCCAAACTGAGTTACATAGAAAAAAACAATTAAAAATAATAGATTTGTAGAGAACTGTGGTAAGGTCAAATATAAGTGTAATTCTAGCATTAGAAAACAAAGAGGCCGGGCACGGTGGCTCACGCCTGTAATCCTAGCACTCTGGGAGGCTGAGGCGGGTGGATTGTTTGAGCTCAGGAGTTCGAGACCAGCCTGAGCAAGAGTGAGACCCCCTTTCTAGTTAAAAAAAAAAAAAAATAGAACGAAATCATATGGCCAACTACAATATATATAGAAAAAATTATCCAGGCATGGTGGCACACGCCTGTAGTCCTAGCTACTCGGGAGGCTGAGGCAGGAGGATCTCTTGAGCCCAGGAGTTTGAGGTTGCTGTGAGCTAGTCTGATGCCACGGCACTCTAGCCTAGGCAACACAGTGAGAATCTGTCTCAAAAAAAAAAGAAAAAGAAAAGAAAAAAAGAAATAAAATGAGATGGAGACAATATTGGAAGAGATAGTGAGCAAATATTTTCTCAATCTGGTAAAAACACACCTTAGAAATACAAGGAGCTCTACAAACTTGAATCATAATAAAATAAAAAAGAAACCACCCCTAACATATAATAATAAATTGACAATAAACATAAATATTTTTTAAAAAGCCAAAAAGGAACACTTTAATGTGAAAAGAGCAACAGTAAGACTCTCAGCAATCTTAACAAAAAATATTAATAGCCAGAAGACAATGGAACATTATTTCTACAGAACATAGATAAGTAGGTAGGGGGAAAGAGACACAGAGAAAAAATAAAAAGAGAGAAGGCAGAGAGACAGAGACAGAGAGAGGGGTAGTACCTTTAACAATCATTGAAACATTTAGCTCCTTATACATCTCCAAGTGAGGGAATTACAATTGATTTATATAGTTTGTTTTCTACTCTTATACAGATTTCATATATATTCTTTTCCAATGACTTTTGGATTGATAAAAACAGTATTTGCTATGAGTCAATCTAATATATTTTTTTATTTTTACTTTTTTAATTTTGGTAGAGACAAGGTCTCAGTATGTTGCCTCATACTCTTGGGCTCAAATGATCCCACCTTGGCCTCCCAAAGGGCTGGGCTTACATGCATGCGCCACCATTCCTGACCCAATTTCATATTTTATAGGAATATATAATTGAATTTCATAAATACATAGGATTGTTTTGCTTGATGATGCAGGCAGCCAAATCATGGGTACAAATTGTTCCTTTGTTAGCTTTCAGCCAATTAGCTTATCTGAAGGAAAGTCAACATACTCAACCCAGTTTTCTAGTTTTTATTTCTGTAAAAGCTGCCTTGCTTTGTACTGTTATAAACAATGTATATATGGTTGAGTTCCCTTATGATGTATGAGTAAATTTTAGCTGCAGTTTTAACTAAGCTAAATGTTTGTTTTTGTTGTTTATGGAGATTCCACTGAGATTATCTACCTGTGTGATGCCATTGGCCCTGAAGAGATGTATTGCTTGAGTTTGCACTTTCTCAGAATCCCTTGAAATTGTGCTTAACCATTCTTTTATGAAATTATTTGACTACAGAATTTTTCATGCAACATGAAATTTATATTTCTTGCAACTAATCTCCCCATATCACATTTTTAAATGGTGTTTCATGATAATATAGTTTAATTATGTGTATTTAACATTTGAAAACAAAGAGTTCTCACTCTTTGAAAACATTGATTTCACTACTTCATATAATTCCATGTGGAGGTAGTAATCAGATTGTACTCTTCCATCATATTTATTCTATGCTTTGTCAATTATGGGATTTAGACAGTGACATGTTTAGCTGCTAAAGTGAAAGAAAAACAGATCTTCTAACTATCCTCAGTACTTAGGAATATTCAGCAAATATCAGCCCTTCAGGTCTACTCTAGAGTTGTAAAATCGGTGGAACCGTCAAAACAGTCTACACTGTACTCTTATATTTTGATATTTCGTAGGGAATTTTTAATCTCTCAGTGATTAAATTACACCTTAGAGTGACAGAGGAAGACTCTATCTCAAAAAAAAACACAAAAATCTGGAGATGACTGGTGTTTATAGTTGTGAAACAATAAGAATATAATTAATTCTACTAAGCTGTACACTTAGAAATGGTTAAGAAAGTAAATCTTATGTGTATTTTATCACATTAAAAAATTGGAAAAATTACTAAAAATGTAAAAATGAAATTAAAAACAAACAAACAAAAACATGAGAAAAGAATCTGCAACCTCTAGGTCAGAGAGTGAATATTCTTGGCCTTCAGTGGTTTTAGTACCTAGCTATTGCCTCATACCAACCTGCGGTGAATACCTAACTCTGCACTCACTGCATTTTCTCTCTTTGAACCTTAATTTTCCTTCACTATACAATGGCATTATAATGACTCTACCATTACCTTGTAAGAATGGAGAGAAATCTGCAAAGCTGAAAACAGTAAGGTTTTGATAAATGGAAGCTGCTAAAAAAAATTCTTTACATTTTTAAAACTAAAACAAAAAAGTAAACAAACCTTATCTTGGTGATTAGCTGGACTCTTTAGCTAGTGCAGAGAATGTAATGTAGATTTATGCAATAATTTATTCCATGAAGTGAATTTATTCGATGACTGTACACTGTAAAAATAATTATCTAGCATCTTCATATCAATGTGAAATGGAGGACTACATGCTGCGTAGTCAAGAAATAGACCTAACCTCAGATTTGATTTTTTTTATGAAAAGTCCAGTTATCCAGTTCTTTTCAAATGTAAAGCTCAAGTTTTAAATGGTCTCATTGTGACTAGTTTCACTTTAAATTCATGGCAATCAATGAATTTCAAGTGGACCCTTCCTGCTGGCCAGCAATCATACTTTCTCACTGCCCCTTACCAGACGTGACCTCCTCTCCCCTGAAAGCCCCAACCACTCCTTCTCAGCAGAAATGCTCAACTGATGACCTGTTTCCAATTTATTGAGAAAAAGAAAACAAAGGCAAACTTCAAGAGACTCCTACCATCCCATCCACTCACACATTTGCCTCTCCTATTTGGGACTAGAGACAAACTATCCATGCTCCTATTTAATTTCAATTCTTCCATATGTTCATTTCATAATTTTTCAACTGTGAAAAAGAGGAGTTGCTGCATGTTTTTGTTATATTATCAACTTAATTACATTTAGCTATTCTATTTTAAATGGTTTCCGAAATATGAGAAAAGTCATTTTTTTTGTATATTTTCATCACTTTGAAGACATTAGAACAATCACTGAAAAGACTCACTTTAATTTAAAATTAAGAAAAGCATTAAAATGTAATGTTTTATGAACAGATAAAGGACTTATGCATATATAGAACCTTAAATAGTTTCTGAATATACCTTATAAAAGATAAATAATAAAACTCTAACCAAGTCCATCTGCCTATGTGGAACCCCCAGATTGGTTCTAGATATATCTAAGAAAGGGAGGAAAAAAAAAAACCCTCTATGCCAACCATATTTAGCTGGTTCATGATCATGATCCTCTCTCCCCTGCATCCCACCAAATTTTCACTAATAAAAATGTTATCAAATTAGAATTTTTTTAAGATTCAAAGGAAAATTTTCAAGTATTTCATAGAAATATAATAGTATAAAAGTACATTTCTGCACCTCAATCAATCCTTTTTCAAACAACACATAATCCAAACTCATTTTTACACCCAAGCAGTGTTGTGATTTCAATTTAATATCACTTCACATTTAAGAAATATGCAATTGGGACTCATGCAAAATCAAACTCCCTGTCCATGAAATTCTTTAGAGTTTGTCTTGCATGAGAAACTAGGAAATGTCCTATAAATATTCATGAGCTGGCAATTACCCAAAGCTGAGATATATTTGAAGTATGAAAATAAAAGCTCATAGAAAAGTCCAACGTGATTATATTAAAATTGAGGTAAAAACTTTTTCCAAGGACTCCTGCGTGACCAATGTGTTTACTACATTTGAAACAGCACCTTTTATTTTGTTATTTTCCATGTTTTATTCAGCATTAATTTAAAATGAGTTCATATAATAGATAATATTCCTTTCATTTGCTTCTCCACTGTATTGGTCCCTTTGCTTGGAGGTTATTATAAATAGAAAAATATGTTTTTTCTATTCTTAGCAATACCTATACATTCCTATTTATCACTCACTTCTTTGTGTGGTGTCTGACTATTGTCCACTCTTTCCTAAACTTCTGATTTGTAATTATTATGCATTTATCAAAACAATTTTTACAATTTAGCAAAATAAATACCTTTTTATGTGAAGAAAATAATTCTATAAATTAAGTCTTTATTAGTTTGTTATAAATATATACATACCAAGAGATTGACAGGATGATCACTTTTATGAAAAGCACTGGAAGATATTGCCATAATTATTAGATTTGGAAAATTGCAGGACCTCTGAGGTCACTCCTTTTGATTTAAAGGGAAATTATATAAGTAATATAACAAAAGTTTTCTGTTCTCCAATTAAACTGAGCAGTATAAAAAGAACTCTGATTGTTAAGAAATAAAAAAGAAAACTGTTTAGGGACTAGACCTAATTTATACAAAATATATGCAAACTACCATGTGTTCAGGCATTCTAAGTATATAAAACAAAAGATATGATCAATGCATGTGAATCTATTGTATCAAAGCTAGTCTGAAAATAATAATTAATAATATTGTCCTTGCTATTCTTTGTAATTATCACAGCCACAGAATTTTTCTTATAACTTATATTAATAAAAAGGATGGAATTTTGTTGCACAAGAAACAAGTCTCCTTTGTTGGTAAGTGTTGAAATCAGTACACATATGTCATGTTAATAAACCAATTTAGTAATGATTTGGAGTGGAGTGGTTGAGAAATGGGACTATTACTTTTGCCTCACTAAACTTCTAGGAAAAGAAAGAGACCATGTCTGTATTATAATGGTTGAAATGTATCAGATCAAATCTTTAGCAGTATTTCATGACTGCAAATTTTAATATGGCTCAGAAGCATAAGATCAATTTTCTGGGAAATCAGACCTTTAAATATGTTCTTCCATATCCAGTCTAGTCACAACATATAGATTTAGCAATAATCTTGAATACATTGCATATTTTTTAACTGAGGAAAAATTTGCATACAGATCACACATACAATTCAAGTTTTCATAAATATATACATTATACACCTTTGTAATAACTGCCCTTACTAAATTGTAGAAAACCTTACATTACCCCGAAAGCCTTTTAGTCAAACCCCATGTCAAATCAATAACCACTCTTCTGAGTTCTATCACCATAGATTAGCTTTGCCTGCTTTTGAGCTTCATATAAATGAAATTATACAAAAGTTATTCTTTGTCAGGTTGTTCTCACTCAGTAAAATGTTTCAAGACACAACGGAGCTGTAACATGTACCAAGAGTTTATTCTTTTTGCTTTTATATAATGAAGAATTAATTCTGGCCTTTGCCCTTGGGTATCATGAGGTGATACTTAAGCCCTTGGAAGGTCATGTCTGACAGGAGTAACTTTTGTTTGCATGTGAGCTTAGGCTACCAGACAGTCTAACAACATAATTTGTGATGAGAGCTTTGAATCATGAGTGTCAGTTCCTCCAGAGAAAATGGAGACTAAATGCTTGGGCCCCACCTTCAGAAAGCCTAAAGACTAAGATCAGCCATGCTGGCAGAATATGATTGAGTCCCCAAAACAATCTAGGCACCAAGGCTTGGATGAGCTTCACTGGTTGGCAATGGTTTGTGTTTTGATCACACATCAATGCCAGGAATGTAATGAAAGCATCCATGACTCCACAAGGACAGGACAACATCTCTAGGTTGGGTTTCTTTCTTGGAATCTGACCCTATGCACCTCTTTCCCTGGCTACTTTTAATCTTTTTCCTTCCCCTTTAAAAATAAGCACAAGTGTGGATTTAACAGCTTTTAATGAATTCAGTGAGTCTACCTAGTGAACTATCAGACATGAAGGTGGTTTTAGGAATCCCCCAAACTTGTGACTAGTATCATAAATGAGGGTAGTTCTATGTAGACTGGTCACTCTACCTGTACAATTGTTTAAATGTTCTCAATATTGGTTTCTAGTGCTCCACTGTATAAGTAAACCGCAGTTTATCAATCCTACTCCTTACAAATTTTTTTTCTTTTTTGGGCTATTATGACTATAGGTAATATTAATATTCATGTATAAGTTTTTTGTGGGCATTGGATTTATTTCTCTTGGATAAATATTTAGGAATGAGGTTTGTTGAAATTTTTGAATCTAAAATTTAATGTTTTAAACCAAATTTTGGAAATATCTTGACATAGGTCTTCAAGTTTTTCTTGTCCTTTCTCTTGTTTCCTTTAGGATTCTAATTATAGTTTTATAGGAATGCTTGATATTTTCTCCTTTCTTCAAAGGTGATAATTTTATGATGAACTGTCAAATTTACTGGCTTTTATTCTGCAGTATCCGACTGTTTTTAAGTTCATCCAATATTTTTTTCACTTTAGATATTGAAGTTTGCAGTTCTATAATTTCGCTTTTGTTCCTTTTTATAGCTTCTATTTAACTGCCAATGTTACTCATCTTTTCCCTTATTATGGTCATCTTTTTTTAAAGTCATTAAACATATTTGTAAGATTTGGTTTAAGTCCTTATTTAAAAACAAATCTGGTTTATTTATGTTGGGTTCTGTTTCCATGGACTGTACTTCTATTGACTCTGAGTATTTGGCCATTTCTCTGTATATTTAGTAATTTTTGAATGTGTACCGATATTATGTATGACATATTTCACAGACTGATTGCTATTAATGTCTTCCGAAGACTGTTGGTTATTGTTCTGGCAGGCAGTTAAATTACTAACTGCTTCCTTGAATTTGTTGAAAATAGTTTTTATGCTTATTTAGCCAGATTTGTGGAAAGCCCAGGCACTTATCAAGCCTCTCTAATTTGGCTAACCTTAACCACAAACTTTCTACCCTCTAGTGGGAAGGAGCTGATATCTCTGTGAATTTTTCAACTTTACAGCTGTGGATTTCCACCAGCTCTTTAATGTCTCCTGTATGAAGGCAAAATTTGAGAACCATCCATGAGAAATTTACTCACAGTCTTTGTGGCCCTATTCAGAACTTGCTACATCAGTTTTCAGCCACTTTGGAAGCCCTTAACTCCATTCTGATATTTCAAGCCAAAATGACTTCAGCCTTCTGCTTAAATTTAAAGTCTAGGGCTAGGAAGTGCCCTGCATGAAAAAAGCTGTATAAAGGTGGTTCTCAACTGATGAGGGTAGTATCTTTCTTTCAAGGGTCATATCACCTTCAATTTCTTCCTACTTTTGTACTTTCTCCAGTGCCTTTGAATAAGTTTGTTGTTGTATTTTGTTGTTTATAATTGGTATTTGCAGCAGCATCAGGCCTACATGATATTGTACCATTACTAGAACTATATCACCATCCAACATAATTTTTAATGTGCTTATTTCAATTATTAGCCAATTATTGATTTTCTAAGCACCAGTAATAAGCAAATTAAGATATAGAGGGGAAGTTGTTCTTGAACATATTAACAATACTTCAAGAAGACCATTATCAAATATAAATTCTTTGAATATGAGTAAAGAACTAGACAATCCAAGGGCACTTCTCTGGTTGATGAGAACTGATGATTATAATTAAAGTCTGATATTTCCTCACCATCACTTTTCAAAACTAATGCCTACAGAAACACTGATTTAAAACAATCATAATCCTTAAAAATTATAACTAAAATTTCAGAAATGTAAGGCACATACTATTGGTAGCACATAAAATCAAATTATTCTACAAGTACTTCCTAGAGGAGTTTTACTGAACTCAAAAGGCAGAGGAAAAAAGACACAAAGTGAAAATAGTACATTTAAGCTTTCTTTCCTCAAAAAAAAAAAAAAAAAAAAAAACAAAGTGAAAAGCTCAAAGTATTGTGATAATGGGAAAAAGATCAGCACAAGCAATTTATAAAAATAATAAATAAATAAATAAGCCTAGATATTTTTTCATTCTTTAAAATAAATTGCTAATTTTCTTTGCTAGGACTTAGAGAAAAAATTTTATCACTCTGTACATAAATTTTTCTTATATTAACCCTCGCAGATCTATAGTTAATGTTTTTGCCTTGTAAACATAAACCTACCTAATTTAAAATGCATTGAATGCTCCCAATAATAATACACAAAGGCCTTAGTTTTTTAATTTCCCTAAATAACTTATTCAACTACTATTTATCAGGTAACTTCCTGATGAGTACATAGCTCAGTAAAATACAAAGTGTGTTACGTCAATAGCAATGGATTAATGCAAGAATACTAAATAAGCTACTGTATTTTTGCTTATAACTATACACCCAGTGCCTAGAACAGTTCCTAATTTGTAGCAATCAATGGCATCCATTCAATAAATATTAGCAGAATAAAACATTTGAAAAAATAATGATTCCAAAAGATCACCTATCCTCGCCCTCTTTTCTCACGGAACTTTCTCTGGATACAAATTAGGGGAGAGGGGATTGTACTACACACAGATCTCCAGGTCAGAAATTCATTTAGGATCTTAAATTTTTTAGTAAATTAGGTTATGATACCCAATATTATTCTATTTTGCATAAAGGATACCTATATGGTTCAGATATATAGAATATATCTCTGAAAAGATAGAAAGTACCCACATTGATAAAAACACTTCTCTGGTCTTGAGAACTGTCAGTATCTTTGAGCCTACAAATTTGAGCAATTTAGGAAAGCCTTTTTTTGACTGGTATTAGCTATAGTTTTTCTTCTTTTTCTCTTTTCTTCTAGCCATATTGATGTTTAATTGACAAATAGGGATTATGTATATTTAAGGTGTACGACTTGATGTTTTGATATACCTATAAATTGTGAAATGATTACTGTAATCAAGGTAATAAACATATCCATTACCTCACATAGTTAACTTTTTATTTTTTCGTGGTGGCTCATCTGGAATATTATTATCTTACAGTTCTTGCTAGATATATCAATCCAGATGCCTACCTCCCCACTGCTAGGGAATTAGCTATGCTTACATTTCCCACTGAAAAGTAGCCATAGGCAGTGATCCTCTGTGACTCCAAATCCTCTACACAACCAATTAAGTTACAGGTGAGTACTTGATCAAAGGATAGGCGAGCTATGTTTCTAGCATTTAATGCAAAGTGCTTTCCATTTCTGGACAATGGTTTCTAACAAAGCTGGTCAGAATATTTTAACTGAATAGCACAGAAACAAACATCTAGTTTATACTGGGGAAATAAATAAACACTAGAACAGCTGAGTTACATTCATGGCAAAGCATTACTATGCTTAAAATGTATATCCAGAGCCTGTAGCCTTGGATTCAGAGTAATCTGTTTTCATTCCTGAAAAGCTCTGAGCCTTTTATCTTCTTACTCTTCCCAAGGCCTGGTTGTTCTTTTGTATTTTTTGTGAGTCATGGCCTTACAATCTGTGCAGTTCCAAAATAACTCTCATATCAATTAAAATAATTTGAGTGAATCTCCGTTTCTTGTGACAAGAAGCACTCAATTAAGTACTCTTGCATGGAGTTCACTCTTACCCAGCTGACCACACTTCCTACATTACTCTGGTATGAACTATGATGGAATTTCTCAATTTTCTGGGTTTTTTTGCTTCAAATATTTTCTGAGTCATCATCAATTATTTTGGTATTGCCAGCAACAATATACCATTTCTTCACTGAGGAGCCAACACTATTGTCATCTGTATCCCCTCTTTTGTACCTTTCCCTACAGGCATTTCCTCTAGAAACCCCTTTCATTCATTACTCTCCCCCAATATCTTTCTTACTTGAATGTCTTCTTCTTTCATTATTATTTTACTTCAGTCTGGAAACATATTCTACTCTTTTGCATCCTAAGGAAGAATCCTCTTTTGTTTAATGTTTTTCTCTCAAAATATAATCTGTTTACCATCAAATTTCTTAAGTGAATAACTTCAACTGACATCTTCTAATACTCCTGGGAGCATTTATGCCTAACCCTTCTGAAATCCTGCTTCTGCCCAATTTCTCTATTATAAATTCTCTTTCATATCACTAATGACCAGGTATTCACAAAATAAAATCTTCTGTTTTTGTGTTTTATTGGGCATAATGACATTGAACTATGTGATACAATTGGTAATGCCGTGTGTCTTTTATATATACATAACTTGTCCCCAAATATTACAAAAAGGGTAGAGGATAGAACAAGGAACAGAAAGGAAAGATTGTGTGATATCCTAAGGAGATACATAACAAAATAAAGAGAGATCTCCTGCTTCTCTCTTAAGGTTTGGTGTTCTTGTGAATTTTCTCCTCAGAACGCTTATCTTTTCACTCTTTTTAACCTCTGAACGTGTATTTTGTGTATAAAACCTGGACAAGGGTTTTAACAGGCTCTTAACAGGTTGTTGCTGAACACCAGATTTCCATGTGAAACTTACATAATTTTATGATTACTCATCCTTCCCCACTGTTCTGTATTGTCTCAGGAAGCTGACCGATTTGTTCTACACAAATGTACTCCCTTAACGTTCAGTGTATGGTTGAGTTTGGCGAATGCGGACTACTGACTTAAGGTAAAAAAAAAGGAGGAAAGTAAAGACAATTATATATTCCATTGTCTTTCTTTTAGTGGGGGTGCCAAAAGGCTGTCCACATCCTAGACTGAGTGACATAGTTCTTATCAACTGGTCCTCTTAAGACAGTTCTTCCACTCTGAATCTGGTAGCAATTTCCTCTTCCTTAGAGTTAGTAGTGTTAGTAGGCTCCGGCAATAACTAACCCTGTGGTTAGTATCACTTAGAGTTTCCATAAACTCTTTATTAAACTCTTCCCAAATTATCCAGTTAAACTATGCCATCTGTTTCCTCTTAGGGCACTAACAGATAAAGTAATTTTCATATATCTATAAATTTTCATTTTCACTCATGTTTTTAAGTCATTTTCTTTGGCTCCTACTCCTGAAAGATAAGCAAATTATCACTTTTTCTTCACCGTGCCTCTGGACCATTAAGTGGCTCTTAATCATCCAAGAATCTTGACAGAAGTAGCAGAAATGAGCCAAATGTAGAAACCACCCTGTACACAATAAGGATTTAGTAAGGCTTAACAATCTGCCCTTTTTTTTTTCACCATATACACTCTATCTTGGCAATTATATTCATTTTCAAACACTCCATTATCATCTCTTTAGCTGACTTCCAAATATATGGGACATGTTTAACTTTTCCTTTGATGTCTTTTATAAGCTTTAATTTTCTCATCTATCTACATAGGGTATTTATTATATGAATAATTAATCAACTTATGTAAAGTTCATCCCTGATATAAAACTAACAATTTACAGTAGCTATTACTAGTGCTGGTATTTAAAATGGACATTCAGTAAACACCTGGATTCCACCACACTCAAAAGTGAGTTTGTTGTCTTCTGCAAACCTACTCCTTCTGGTTAGTGGACATTGAATAAATAGAGGCAGTAGAATGCAGAAGTAATGGTTAGGGACTTTGGCTTCACTGAAGCTAAAGTACAACTGGATTAACCTCTATATTCTTCTTTTAAAAAGTTTTAAAGTCTCTGTAAGGATAAAACAGATTTTGATGTCTCCCTCTTATCTTATAGTGTAACAGAAAATTTGCCTTAAGTTTCAGAAAGGATTACATACATTTGGATGATACAATTCACAAGCTGAAATAGCACACTTTTGGGTAGACCAAATCCAAAGAATGGGTCTATCTTTAGGGTTCATCTCCCAAGGCAATCCTTTGTTACATAGTAGTCCAGGGTCCTAGGTCTAGGATTATCAAGATAGGAAGAGATACATGGAGGAATAATGTTTGTTGATTTATTCTAGTGTAAAATTGAAATTTTGAAATTTTCCTGGAGCTGAGATAGTTATAGCAAGGACATAGCCTACCTCTTTAATAAGCAATAGTCTAGAAATATAAGTAGAAGGTTCAATGGAAACTTAGAAATCACTGAATGGCTTTAACATATTTCCATTTGGAACAGAGAGCAAGGGGGACTTGACAATACCAGAACATTTCTTTAATCATTCAATAGCAGGCTATAAATGATTTATAATCATGTTCATAGGTCTTTCACAATTTTTACCTTTATAAAAGTCCTTTACCTAGAAGTCCCTTTTTCTTTAGCTAAAGTTTTTTTTTTATCTGTTATTTGAAACTAACTCAAATCACTATCCTCTAAGAAGCTATTAATGATCTCCACAAATAGAACAAATGATTATAACCCTGCAGAACAATTTCTACTTGCATTATAGATTGTCTCACAAGCTATCAGTACTTACCCTTCAATGGTTGTTTATTTAGAAGTCTGTCTCCTCCTCTTCTCTGTGTGCCTTCTGAAATCACGTCAGGTTCCATACATCTAGAAACTAGTAAAATGTAAAAGGCAGATATTCAAAAGATACTTGTTGAACTAAAATGCACAATTTATATTATATATAGTTGTTTATGGAGAACCTTTAGCTTATTAAAAAAAGAAGTGTTTATCTTTTTCTCTTCATTTATATGTGATTTTTCAGCCTAACCCTTCCTGAAAGACATTAGAGGAACAGTGATTATTATCTTGGCAATATTCCTTAAATATCTGATTATAAGACAATGCTTTTGGTTAATGATAATATAAGTCTACATAAGAAATCTGGTCATCTCTAACCGATTAAAGACATACACACACCTTTGTATAAATATATCATTCTTTCAAATGTCAGTCCATAAAAAGTAAAATAAATATTTTGTAAATTACAGTGAATAATACCTTTTTGAAATTATACATGTAATTCTTACCAGATTCAGTTGTCAGGATGGTTTTCTAGTATAAATCTTTCACTCTATGTATCTCAAGACAGTCTATTTTATAGTATATATAATTTTGCTCTATATTTTAAAATATTATATGTACATTTTTTATGTTATGGTTACATTTTAAATAATTCAATACTGAGTTTTGGTTCTTAACTATCATTGTATATGCAATATCACTGCAGCCTAATAAATGGTCACAATCCACCAATTTCATAAAACCTCAAATTTTTAAACTAATAATTGTTACTTTACAATACATTCAGATTTCATTTTGAAGTATCTTTTCTTATTAATTCACTGATCTCAGAGAAAGGTATGCTTATTTTTTCAGCTATAATTCCAAAGGAATCTTTAAAAATGGAAAATTAATGACTTTTGAAGTGACCAATAAAAAGTATGCCCTACTTCCTTTTATTACATATCTTGGAAATAATCCAATTTCTTTGAATTTAACTTAATATCTCAATTCTGTTTATAGTTGATTTAAGCGAATCAAGTTATAGAATTTTATAAAATCTCTTATTCAAAAACAAGTAAGCTACAGATAAAAAAGGCTTGATTATATTTTCTAATAAATGATTGCTAAAAATAATTAATCTTTTGTACCTTTTTTTAGATTCACTAAAGCACATCAATAGCCTTTCTTAGTTAGGAATTATTGCAACTTCTTTCAACATGCTTACTGTGCATGTATGCACATAATAACATTTAAAAATATTTAATGTAGAAAATATTAAATTATATTAAGATGGTTTAAAAATATAGTGATTTATAGCAAATAATGTGGTTATCTATAAACCCAAATCTCCAAGTTTCTATAAGAGCTCTGAATCCTAAAGCAGTTTTTAAAGTGAAGCCCCTCCATACCCAAAGATAATGTCAAAAAAGCAATTATCAAAAGCCTGTATCCTTACATATTCTAATTAATTAAATCACTGACTAGCAATAAAGGTATACTCTGACTAGACAGGGGTCCCATAAAATGACCTAGAGCATTTACTGTGTGTCAGATGCTAGAAATAAGATCGGGAAGCAAAAACTTGTGGAGTTTATATTTTAATGTGAGAAACTGAAATGAAATAACAGAAATAACTATAACATAAATGCTACAAAAAATTAAGATGTGTAATGAAAACCTATAACTGGAGACCTGATTTATGGGGTGGAAGGTAGGGAACATAAGGAAGGTATAGCTTGTAACATCATTTATCAACTCAGCATCTGTTATCTTCTTTTTCTTTTTATCGGAGTCCTTTATCTTTATTTGGATTCTAGTCTTCCCCATAGAAATCCTTTGCTGCAGGACCAATGACATTCAGAGTCCTAGGGATGGGCTTGACTAGTTGAAAATAATAATATGGCACTTGCTAGTGATGAGCATATGAGAAACCAAGAAACACTTGAGAGGCACAGGAGCAGAAAATCAAAAGAGAAAGATGTACAGAAATGAGATGTTGGTAGACAGCAGAAAAATAGAATATTACAAGTTGCAGGAGATAATGAGTATTGGACAGTCTGGCAGTGGAGAATAGAATAATGGATAAACAGACACACACTAAAATACAGTTTTATTGAGAATTAAAATAGCCATCACTATTAACTCTACAGATCTTGAAAATACACAAACAGGAAAATCTCAGGGTTTTTATTTTTGAGTGTAAGACCTTTCTCCCAAGCCCCAATCTCATCTCAAACCTACTTCTTAAATCTCCATTTGAATTTCAAAGAGATCTTTCTTATTGGATACGTCTAAAACTAAACTCTATCTTCACCCCAAATCAGCTTCACCCACAACTTTCCATATATTTGCTGATGGACTGGATACTGTTTGTGCTGCCAAGATCCCCTCATCAGTGTTGAGCTACTCATTTCCCCAGATGCCAAGAGTATCAGTTGCTTAGAGCTCACAGAATTTCTGGGGCCTTTTCCAGAAATTCTCCTGCTCCAAATGGATGGGAGCTGAAGTAGCAAGATTATGCCCCACCTCCAGATGTACTTTCCATCCAGTGAAAATTCAACACAAGGACACAAAAGCCCAACCTTCTCGCCCAAACTTAGGACAACTCTGAGGGCTCATCTGAGCTCCGGGGTTTCTGGTAGGATCAGCTCTGTTGCAGTTTCTACCTCTGCCCTATCCTGTGTCCCTCACTCCTACAGTAGTTCTTCTCCCCCAGTAAACCACCTGGGTAAAAACCTCCATTTCAGATTCTGTTTATTGAAGGTTTTTGACTGAAGAGAGTTTGTCCTAAGTGTGGTCCTAAGAAGAAGACCCTAACATCGGATTTGGGAGCTGAATCACCAGCCAGCTAGCTGGCAACAAGTACTGAGAGCCCTTGGCAAACCCTAGTGGTGCCACTGTTACACAGTTCACAGATGTAGAAGAGTCTTAGGAGAAGGAAACGTGGTCTTGTATACAATCTATCAGGTATTTCAGAAGTTTAGAGAGAGCACTAATGATACAGGACAATAAAATTGAATAGATGTTGTTTCCTCCAATACTAATTCATTGAGGGAAAATAATAAGGGGCTAAGGGCAATTAATCACTAATTTAGGGTGAAATTTGAAAACCAGAGGGCTTTCTTGGCAGTTTATAAAGAGATTCTTATCTCTTAGAGCTACAAGACAGATGAAGCTGAAGAACAGGCACAGGAAGTAATTATAAAGGTACAGAGTTTCAAGGAAGGTTTAATTTTCAGTCCAAGCTCTAATTGGAGAAGAATGGAACCTAAGACTTGGGATGTGTACATCTGGCTCGATTCACTTGAAAACCTGGAGATGTGATCCAATTCCCAGCCCTTGTTTAAAAATAATGAAGAGGTCTCTGCCTTGCCCCTCTCAAGATACGCCTTCTCTTTCTTTCTTGGTCACTGGATAAATAACTAGGATCGAGTTGCCACATATTCCAGGGAGTGTTGGGATTCTGATAGTGAAAGGGTCATACTCAGAAAATGTATGGAAGTAAAGGACTGAGCTAACATGTACCAGCAGAAACACAGTGTATATTTATGAAAATAGATAATGAAAATGATAGATTGAGGAGAAAGGGTTAGACAAATAAGAATTAAATCAGAGTTTATCAATATGAGAGCACCTTTCTATGATGCAGTATTGAATTCTGTGGTAAGTTCCCTGGAAAAATGAAGTTATATGTGCCTGCTATGTTGAAGCTTGGAAGTTGGCAGCATGCTGAAAGTTATGTTCCACCTTAAAGTGAAATAGAAATGTCAGAAAGTTATGGCAAAGGATCAAAAGCCTCAGAGAAATGTTCAACTAGAATGTATATACTACATAAAACCAAAACATTTTAATTAATTATCTTCTATGTGAAGTCCCAGAATATCCTGTTTTTCAAAGCAGTAAGGTTGTTCCTTGTGGACAGTATTATCCCTGGAGGAGATGTTGTTATTGCCATGAGATCACTGATAAATGTGACCATGATAGAGACTAGATATGCATACTTAACCATAAGGCAGGTACAATGATAGCAAAGAATGAAGCACTTTGAGGGCAGGTCAGCAGGCCTGACTACAGAGAGCTACGGAGTCAGTTAATAAGCCTAGGGCAAGGCAGATGGGAAGCCAACAGGTAGATCCCTATAGTATTATACCATAACAAAAATAAATCAAGGGTAGATAATTGGCATTCTGAGGGAAGATGACCCAGTCACAATTCAGGATTTTTTTCCAATTCCTAGACCTGAGCCGGCTCTCAGATGAAGTACTCAATGACTGAAAAGTGTTTACATATTTAGAAGTAAGGACCCAGCAATACCATGACAAAATATATAATGTAAGCAAACTCTGACGTTTTCCCCAAAGCTACCTACTCAGGTAACAATTCACTGGGAATGCATAACAGAGACATTTAAACAACTTTTGGATATATATTTCAAGTTGACATTGATGCCAGTGACCAAAAGCATTATCATTGCCACCCAGTCAGAGTGGGATGATATGGATGCTGGGTTATAAATTGAGTCCTGGCTCAGGTCAGGCTGCAGCAGGCCCACTGGACTTCTGGACCAATCTTATGATTTCTCCATTCCATGAGTATGTAGTCGGAACAGCCATTCCTGATAGCTAACAGAACACTCATTTAGTTTAATTTAGTTTAGTTCTGTTTTGTTTATCTGGGGATAAAGGCCATCACAGTGGCACAGGCTAAGTAGAAAGAAGACTCTCAAGCAACTGCACCAAATCCCAGCCAAGACAGACATAAAATAAATTTTATATTCAAAGAGGAATGGCAGATTTGTACCACACTTAAAGATACAAATAATTCAATAGGCCCACCATATTTCCTTTTAATTCACCAATCCTGCACCTGTAAAAAGCAGATGAATCATGGAAGACACTGGGGGACTCCTACAAGCTTAACTATAATAGTAACCCTGATCAAACCTATGTCAACTGTGAAGTCTTTGCTGGAATAAATTAGCAAAGACTCAGGTACATGGTATGGGGTCATTGATCTGGCAGTTCTTCCCCTTGCCCCCCTACCTCTCAAGAAGAATCAGAAACAGTTCACAATCACCTGGGATAGAAAATATAGTAAATATTTACAGTCTTGCACCAGGCTATATTAACCTTTTGGCTCTCTGTCATAAAGTAATTCAAAGAAACCTATACTACCCAGAAATTCTATAGACTATTACATTGGCCCAATCTCCATTTTATCAGCAATACCACGTTGATCAGATCTGATAAGCAAAGAATGGCAAACAAATTGAAGCCTTACCAAAGAACGTGTATTCCAAAGGAAGGGAGATAAACTCTATTAAGAATCAGGGGCCCACTACATCAGTGAAGGACAGGGAATTCAGTGAACTTTAGGATACCAGGACCTCACCTCCAACTTAAAGTAGATATCTTTGCATTACAAACTGAGTAAAAACTGAAGTTCTTACAACCACTTAAAAGTTTTAAGTTATCTGTCCTCTGTCCTCTCTCTGACCTCATTTTCTGCTATTCCCCCATCACTATTCATTCCACTCACGCTGGCCTCTGTGCTGCTCCAGGAATGCTCCCAGAACAGAGCCTTTGCTAATTTCCCTGCTGCTTGGAAGGCTCTTCTCCCAGATGTCTGTATGACTAATTCCCTTCCTTCCTTTAAGTATTTGCTCTAAGTCACCTTTTTAATGAGATCCACCTTGTGTTGCAACCAGCCCTCCACCACCATCATCTCTCACGCTCAATGTTCTCGGTCTCTATTATTCTTCATTAATTTCCTTTTAAAAAATAGCACAAGTTCTAATATGCTTAATATTTTACCTATTCTTAGTATTTTATCCTTTTTTTTCTGTCTCTTCACTGCTAGAATATAAGGGAAAATAATCTTTATTTCGTTCACTAATGTGTCCCAATTGCCTAAAACAATTCCTGGCATATATTAAGTGCCCAATAAATTTTATCAAATGAATTGGGAGAAAAGAACAACTGCCACTTTGATTACAAAAACCTTTGAAATGATAGTCTTTACTTCAGGAAAGCAGTGAAGGCGGGGTTGAAAAATAAGTTGTATACATCTCAATAATTCCTAAGCATATCTGTTGAACCATAGTGAGACAAGCAAGGAGAAATTGATACATTTGTAAAACAAGGATACGTTAAGTAATTCAGTCCTCTGAAACCTCATTAACATCTACTATGTATCTTCTCTATCTATACCACTTTATAAACATTATTTCTCATAGTGATGACTCCAGATTCATAAAGGAAATACTGCTAAAATACATTCCATGTGTACTCTTTAAAAATTTGGAGAAGAAAGTAATGCATATATTCATTATTATTCATTTTGAAAACAGTTTGAATGGTAAAAAGGTATAAATGGTTAATCTCTTAGGTATTTAGAAAATACTAATGGAGATTAGCTCCTTTGCCTGTAATTCTAAATAAAAGAAGAGATGCAAAATGTCATACTGTGAAATCTCAATTATCAATGTGTACTTTTTCCAGCCTGTGCATTAGGTGCCATGTGTTTCAAATCATAGAGCAACTGCTCTGCACTATGCAGAACATTTCTGAGTGTCAGATTCTGTCTCCCTCCCTAACCTCTGTCTATGCAGGTGCTCCCACATGTGTAGGTTACCACCTGCAGATTCTGGTATTAGCAGCAGTCTAAAACTAATTCAGATCCAGCCTAATTCATAGGAGATACTTCCTTCCTGAGGCAATATCTTTATAAAATCATAAGCTAGTCTTACAGGGAGCCTTGGATGCAATTTAATACTATGGCATATAAGCAGAGCCCTAAGTGGACAGTCTTGGTACCAACAGGGACATAGAGTATTAGCTTGAAGGTCAGACTCTACCAGTCTCCCTTAAACAGAACATCTCTGCTTCACCTTTACTATTTCCTGGGGTTCTACTGGAGACTATTTTTTAACCAGAGTTTTAAGGAATTTTCTAAAAACTGAAAATGCTATGAATTTATTCTTTACAGATAAAGAACAAAAATTCCAGAGAGTAGAAAGAGCTCTGTGATTCAGTCACAAATGTTCTTTTGTTTAATTCATGCATGAAACCATTTTTTATACTATATTCTAAGTTTTGAAAAGGATCTGCATATTTCCTGAGGTTAATGATACAGAGCTGATGAAATTGATGGCGAAGTCTTTGGAATTCATAGTTTAAAAATGTAAAACCTAGAAAGTGTTGGGCTGTTAAAGCCAAAACCAAGGGGGGTAGTGCAAAGTCACAGGGGTCAAAATTAGCAGAGTTATTAAGATCCATGGGCTACTCTCCCTTCTACACCTCCAGTTCTGAACTGTCTTTAGAGCTCCAGCTGTCTCTTTGACCTCTCCACTGAAGAATTCAGAAGTGAATTCTCAAACTTTAAAGCACCTTTCCCAAGAAAACCCTGTTTTTTCTTTAAACCTTCCCTCCCTCAGATTTTCCCAGCTCTGTGATTAAATCTATAGACCCAGAAGCTCACGCTAAATATGTATGTGTTCTCCTGGTTTCCCTCTTTCCTCAGTTCCCTCATTGAATATATGAGTAAGCTCTGTCAATACTATTGCAAAACATATCACCAATATGTTAACTAACCTAAACCTAGTTCAAACTAACACTGTCTCACAACTAAACGCTACAACAGTCTTTTATTAGTTATCACTGCTTTTGTTTTGCTGTTTATAGTGCATTCTTTCCATGGTAGCCAGAGAAACTTTCCCTGGCCACTCAGTCAAAGTAACTAGTCAGATATTCTCAATTACATCACTCTTTTTAATTTTCTGAGCTCTACTCATCGTATTTTTTATTTGTTAGAATTTATTTGCCGTTTTTTTGCCTGCTAGCCTTACTTACTGAAATGAACTGTTTAGGGCCAATGCTTGTCTTATTCTTCCTATTTCACTAGCGTCTAGAATATGGCCTGGAACATAGTAGGTGCTCAATAAATATTTGTTGAGCAAATGGATAACAATAACAAATAATCAGGTTATACAATATTACAACTATGGTTTGATATTTTTAAATGTATAGTTTCTAATTCTTTTGTAACCACAGAGTGTCTTTCTTAACATAACCAAGTTTACCGGTCATAATATAAAATGGACAAGGTTAAAAATACTGCCTGGCCAAGGGCAATGGTCACACCTGTAATCCCAGGAGTTTGGGAGGCCAGGGCAAGAGCATCACTTAAGCCTAGGAGTTTGAGACCAGCCTGAGCAACAGAGTGAGACCCCCCATCTCTACCAAAAATAGCTGGGTGTGGGACACGCTCCCCTAGTCCCAGCTACTTGAGAGACTGAGGCAGGAGGAATCTTAAGTCCAGGGGTTTGAGAGTGCAGTGAGCTATAATGGCATCATTGCACTCCAGCCTGGGTTACAGAGCCAGACACCATCTCTAAAGAAAAAAAGAAAGAAAGAAAGAGAAGAAAAGAAAGAGAGAAGAGGAAAAAAAAAAAGATACTGCCAGATATATTATTCTTTGTTCTCAAGCATAAAGTGACCAATTAGACAGATAGTTATGGTTAAGCCTTTATTATTTTTTTAACAGAAAAGTCATCTTTCCTGGAGACTACTTCATTCACACTCAAGTTTCCTTTTCAGAGAGGTCCATGCACAATGCAGGTAATATTAATCACATTTATATTTTCTTTAAACTTCCACATCTTTTGCTTGTATTTTTACTTTTTAATTATGTTTTACGTATGTTAGTAGTAATTTTATTGTATCTGAATAACACAGCTGATGATGCGATGGAGATTCACTGCCAGTATTGACACTTAGAGCCCAGAAACAGCAAGTTAGGGGAATATGTGCAGGGTTAAGGAAAAAAAAACAGTTAAAATTAACATTTTTTTTATGATTTGAAAAAAACCATATCTGCTATGTTCCAAAGATTGCTTTATCCATTTGACCACACAGCATCCAGAGATGAAGTCACTTGCTCAAGGTCTCACAGCTATCTGGTAATATAACTGAAACTAGAACTAAGGACTTTGATTAAAGTCCAGTGCGTCACTATATCTAATTATCTGATTTATGTGTGTATTTATTCATTCAACCCATTATTGATGGTCCACTATATTTTAGAAAAATAACACATGTGACACAAAAGATTGAAATGGTCATATTTGTCTATATCTATAGAAAGGATAAAGAACAAATATATTTTAAAATTTCTTTATTACTGGCTAAACTGGTGACATGCTAACTCTCTGAATTTTATATCTCACTAGTTTGGTAAAATTTCTTCCTTTATGAACAGCAGATCAGTCTTATCCTACTCGTTGCACTGATTTGGTGCTTGCTAGACAATTGTTTTGTTTTCTAAGAAATTTTGCTGTAAACTTTACATACATTATCACATTTAATGTTCACACCAAATCAGTAAGTTAGACATTATGAATCTCACTTTTTAGGTGATGGTAACTGAGGTTTAAATACTATAGCTAGTAAGAAATAGAGCTAAGTTTTGAACTTCTATCTTTATAGCTTATGCCCAGATCCATTCAAGTATGCCATTCTGTCTTCTGATTATTTTTCCTTAATTTTCAGTATTTGAATGTTTCCTGAGTTTTAATTTCACCCATATATTTCAAATATACAAGGGTTTCTTGTCTCTAGACTTACACAATAAGCTTCAGTACAGGCTTGTAAATTTAATTTTCTGTCTGGGCCATTTTCTCCCAACCTATTTCTGAAACCCTTCCCCCATAATCAGCTACTTCTTGTGACCACACTCTACTAATGACGATTACCCACCAGACATCTTTGGGTGTGTCCAGATGAAATATGATTTTAGTATTAACATATGAAAAACAATTATAAAGGTGAATAAGCTCTCAAAATATATTTACTTACCTTTACAGTGCCCGTAAACAATGCCATTTCACTGATAATATTTGAGACTCAAGACCAACACATAGGGAAATTATTCTAAGCTAACACAATGTTAATCATTATTATTGATACTATAATTGTGATTAAAAAACACTGAGAACATCACTGATACGCTTTTCTACACTAGATTCTTTGGGTTGTTCCTGGTGAATCTGCTCTCTTTAAATCAGGAATCTTGACTTCTAGGTTCTTTAAGGCTAAAGGCCCTGGACAGCCTGACACTCACATGGTCTTTAGCGTCACAGAGGGCAGTTACTTATCCTTTATCTATTTTATTCGGAACTCTTATCTGTTTTATGCTGAACTCATCCATGGCTTTAAGGTGAATCTTTTAGAATTTGTCTTTCATGATGTTCTCTTTGTTTTGATTTGGTAGTTTTGGTAATAGCTTTGCCAATTAATATTTACATCCATTCTAAACCTTCTCCCTGGCTTCTGGAGGCAGTTCCAGACTGTCACTTCAGGCCCTGATCATTGGCCTGAAATATCATCACTCGCAGTTCCTGCTCTCCCAAGTGAGATATGAGAGACGATTCCATGTTCGAATGATAGTATCTGCAGTGTGACTTGGGAATAGTTTCTCTCACTCTTTGAGGGCAATATAAGGGAGCCTCAGTTTTATAAACAACAAAGAGAAGGGGTGTCTTTGTCAGTTCAGACTGTGGTAACAAATTACCATAGACTGTGTGGCTTAAACAACAATTTATTTCCCACAGTCTGGAAGCTGGGAAGCCCAAGATCAAGGTGATTACAGCTCTAGTGTCTGGTGAGGGCCCACTTCCTGGTTTCATTTTATTGTCATATGGCAAAAACCAGAGAGAGCACAAGCTCCCTTGCCTCTGTTTATAAAGATGCTAATCCCATTCATGGGGACTCCACCTTTATGACCTAATTACTTCCCAAAGACATCACTTTCTAATACCCTCACATCAGGGGTTAGGATTTTAACATATGAAGTTGGAGGGGACACAAACACTCAGCCCACAGCAATGGACTTCATCATTTTAATATGTTATGAACATTGTGAATAGTTAGGAAAGCAATTTGCCTATTCTTCATGTTTATCCCTTAGCCTAGTATTCTGCTTCTTTAAATTTTACTGTATTCTTAGAATAGTGATAAAAAAAATAACTACAACAAAAACAAAACAAAAAAAACCTTATACTCAGACTCCTTATATATAAATACAGTCATGCTGCCTAATGTTTCAATTTCCAACAGACCACATATACTACAATGATCTCATAAGATTATAATATTGTATTTTTACTGTACCTTTTCTATGTTTAACTATGTTTAGAACACAAATACCATTGTGTTACAATTGCCTACAATATTCAGTACAGTTAACATGCTGTACATGTTTGTAGCCTAGGAGCAGTAGGCCACACCACAAAGCCTAGGTGTGTAGTAGGCTAACAGCTAGGTTTGTGTAAGTACTCTCTATGATGTTTGTACAATGACAAAATCACCTAATGACATATTTCTCAGGAGTGACACATTGTTAATGGACACAGAACTGTAAATGTAGAATACTAATTGGAAAGCCAAATAATACTCTTTTGAGTTATCTATTATGACCTCTTATTCATTGATCTTAATAAAACTCTTTTAAAATTCAGTACAGTCTGAAACCTCATACAGTGAGTATTATAAATAAATAAGTGTTCCTCGCCAATTTAAATCAATCTTGTTCTTTCCAGTTTGGGGTTTGCCATTGTTTAACACAGTCAAAGACAAACATAAATGTAGTTACAATAGCCAGCATATGAGTAATGCATAAAATGCTTTAACTTTCCTTTTTAGAAAATGTTAAATAAACACATCAAAGTAATCACCTAACCAAAGGCCCAGGTCATATTATTTTAATGAAACCTATATGGGATTTATTTTGAACATGTCCAAGTTCACACCAAATGACTAGATAATTCAACAGCCCACCTGCAGAAATTTCCTGGCCACATAAAACTCACAGCCAGGACTTATTTTCTACTCACCTTTAGAAGCAATTTAAATGTTGATTTCAACGTCTGCAAGCAGCTTGAAGTCCAGATACACAGATGCCTAATTTTTATGCTGTGTTTTTATAAGAGCACGTTCAATTTATGAGTTCCTGTGAACAAGTTCTAAATTTCATTTTTGGAGAAAGACACAGATAAATTTGGGGGTCCAGGTGTGTTTGTGTTTCAAATGGTATCTTGTTATTTTGAATTAGCTTCTAGTAAAATTTGGATCTCATTATTTGTTCAACAATCAGTATATGACAGAGAACTTCAACTTATTTTTTTTATACTTAACAGCCAGCCCCACATATTTACCTAAAGAAGTAATATAATGCTTAGCAGATACATGAAATTTGACTTTATTTTTTATTTTCAAATTGTATACTATAAAAATGATAGCATTAGAAAAATTATACTAAAATTTTAAGCAAGGACATCTGTGAAATTGAAAGACAACAACAGAGCTCCATTCTAACCTGTTTTTCTACATGAAAATAATGGAATCTAACTGGAAGCAAAAGTTCCTATGCCATTAAATCAACTGCAGAAGTGTGTGACTCAACATTTCAAGATAAAAATCACACCACTTTATGATTTACTTACAAAAAGAAAAATTTCCATTCTTCTCATTTAGGGCCTTGAAACCTGCAAACGTTTCTATTAGGAGACTTTCCATAAAGACAGAGCTTGAATAAATATCAGATTCAATACACTATAACATATTTCTAATGTTCTGCATCTACTCTTAAGTAGACATCAAAATTCAAATTTTACTTTCTGTGCTGTAAAGCAGCACTTTGATTCTTGAAATGTACATTATGTAAATATCAAGGGAAATGTCAATATGTAAAATAACAATGCTTTCCAGCATATGGCAGAAATATCTACTAATTACTAATAGCAAGTTGCCTGAGCGCCAATCAAAATACATTACGGCCATAGCTTCTAAGTCTCTGTACTTCCATATCAGTTTGGAGATTTGGGATCACCCATCAGTGTATTCTTAGATAATTATATTTGACCTAGATAGGGGAGCTCAAATCTTGGCTCAAGCAATTTTTAAATGCAGTAAAATTATGTAGCTACACATTGGACTTTATATCAATATAGAAGTAAAGATGCATGCTTCATACTTGGAAATACTATAAAAATAACATTTAGAAGAAAATAAATGTATTTATATTATTATTTATTTATGAAATCAATTCATATGATAGCTCCTTTTATTCCAACTACCATATAACTATTTCTTCTCTGATTGCCAAGAACACTTGTCATCCTTTCCAATCAAAGGAATTCTACAGAAAATTAATATCCCAAAACTCTTATCAAGATAGTATGTAAACCCTCTGATGACTAATTATCTTGCTGATTTTTCTATTCCCATTCTGATCCATTTCTTGAATTAGAAGATGGTGAAATTACCTTAAGATCATCTTAAATATCTACAATTTATTAAGCCTGGCTAGCATTCATACAAATCTGTAGGTTCCAAAGAATGTTCACTATAGTTATTTCTCTATTAATGTCTTAAGAGCAAAACTGAGCGTGGCTCTTCCATTCAAGAATAGGCATTTTCTTATATCATATTATGTTTACAAGTGTACATTAAATACCATGTGGAGTTATAATAGCGGTAGTTTTTAAGTGCTGTGAAAATGAGACAAGAATTTTTGATATCATGGAGCTCAGAAAATATCAGTTTAAACTGATTAATACATAAATATAATTATTGATTACTTTTATATTATTTATATGGTATTATTATAGCTGCTGCAAAGGGAAATCATGTACAGCATAAGAAGCAATTTCTGAAGGAAATACATATCTTAATAGAAAACTTAACAAGGTAATTAATATCAAATCCTAAAAGATATGATATATACTAGAGATATTCAGAAATGGAAGTGATGCCTTCCATTTGGTCACATAATTCACTTGGGTGTCATCAACAGGTACAATCAAGAGGTGTTTTAAAGGTGTGTTATCATAAAATTTTATTTTTGTTCATAGTTGTAGACTGAGGTAGAAAAATCATACAAATGGTTGAGAGGGTTAGATGACTAAGTCAGAGAATTATTGTAACTGAAGATTGAATATGATGTTGGATTCCAATAGTGAAGTATCTTAAATGTCAATCTGAGAAATCTGGTTTTATACTGAAGCAGTGGGTTGTCATTTCAGTACTTCAGCCATTTATTGGGTACTTCCAGTGGGGTAACCATTGAGGTCACAGAGATGAACAAAAGCAAAGTGGTCTAGGAGATTGTGAAAAAACATTCAGATTGTGCTACAAATGGAATTTCAAAAATCTAATAATATAGCATGTATAGTAAGGGAAAAATATTTAATAAACATCTGTTAAATATTGGATTTCTGTAGTACTTTATGCATTTTTTACATTACATAATTTTTATGATTTACACATTTCCACATACACTTGCTCATTCAAGGCTCACAACCTCACAATAACCCTTTGAGTACGCAGAACAGTTATTAGTACTAAGATTATAAAATAAATCACCAAGACTCAGAAAATTTAAGTGACTTGTCACAGTTAAACAGCCAAGATTTTACTATAGATACTGACTGAGATACATTCTCTTCTTAGAAATAAAGGCTACAAAATAGTTCTAATATGTTGCAATTATTTTTTCTCTTTCTCTATGGTTTCCAAATAAACCAGAGAGACTAAACAAGGTCATAAGAAGAGCGTCAGGTAAACAGTGGTGTAACTTTGAAGGTAAGGACTCTTCTAGGCCTGTTAAAACTCAAAAGCTAATACTCAAACAGAAGGTAATAAAGGGGAAAAAAAGTGAAGAATATTCTTTCTTCTAGTAAACCAGTTACTTCTCAAAATCTACTTACAATTCAAATGAAAAGAGTTCAGAGGATTCTCTCAGCGTTGCTCCTTAAATCCTTACATTTAAACTGTTTCATTTCATTGCCAACACATCGAGTTCACTATACATAATAATGAGTGTCACTGACAATGGATTTTATATATTCTATAATCACAAGAAATAAGTCAAATCCTCTTAAAGCCTATGAAAAATTAATATTTGACAAAAGAAGCATAGTAATTCTGTTATTCATTCCCGGATTAGGTTCATTTGTTCTCCTTTGTTATTTCAATCTGGTAAACATTTTCTTCATGCTCTTGCACTGATCTACCATATTATGAGTTTATTTTTTCCTCTTAATTTCAGGTTTCACAGCGTGACATTCCCTTTACTTCTGATACAGTGTTGCACTGCACATTTCAGTTTTTCTGCTTACTTCCTAATATTGGACACTTCGTTATTTTACATGTGATCAAAACAATGTGAATCCAGAATATGAATATTTTATGGATAGATGTATGGAAAGTAGATTTGGGGCACTTCATGAGATAGGCAGAATAAAGGAATTCTATAACCCAATATTGTCCTTCACATACTTCTGGTCTCAAAGGTGGGAGAGACTTCATTCATCCTACCCTGTATACTCTCATGATTCTGGGCTGGGTTCATACCTATGTCCTTTCAATGGTCACTCTTTCATATACTGCTAGCAATTGTTTGAGCTACTGTTTAAGCTATGGCAATAATTTAGAAAAATATCAATATGAAGTTTTTATTCAAGATGCCAAAAATTATTTACATTCTTTAAAACAGGATATACACTTCTAGGGACCTAAGTCATAGAACTAACCTAAAACACAAGGAGCAAAGTTTGCTAGATAACATTTGTCTCAAAATTTTTTATGTAAAGTGTTGGAAAGAATATTAATATCCAACATCAGTGAAGTGTCAAGTGCATTATGAAATATCTAAAACAATGTGAATAAAGAATATTTAATCACATAGGAAAGTAGTCTATTCATTAAGTGCAAATCCTATTAGACTTTCTGAGTTTTCTTACAAACTACTCCTACAAAATGTCTTCTACAAACTAACAATTGAGTGGACATGGTCAAGGTATTTATTCTTTCTTTGACTCTGTTTTCTTAGTCATGAAATGGAGATAATAACTACATCTAGAGTTGCTGTGAACATTTAATGAATTAATGCATATTGAGCTCTTTAAACAGTGCTTGGAAGGTAATTAATGCTCAAAAAGATAAGCAATTGTAAGTATTTTATTAAAACTCTAATTAGCAATATCTTAATGATTTTGAAATAAGATTAAAAAGATTCAAATAATTACTGAAATATTAATTATATGTGGATATTATCAATGATGGTTCACATTTTAAACATTTCATAAATATTTTTACAAATAAACTAATATTAAACAACAAAAGTTAGCAATATTAAAATGCACTTAAAAAATACATACTCTAAGTGAAAAAACAAAACAAAACAAAACAAATCTCTACTATGCCCAGTCAACTGGACATCAAGTCCTTGATCCTTTCAAGAATTTCAGAGGCATACTGTCTGCAAATCTGTTTCAGGTAGAATTGGCTAGGTTATGCTGTGCTAAAATAAAAACAAAAACAAATGAAAACCCTACCTCAAACTAAGGGGTTCAAAATAACACATGTATAATTTATTTTTCACTATGTGTCTATCATAGATCAGCAAGGTGGGGAGAGAATACTCTGCCCATCCTAGTTTCTCGGGAGCACTGATTCGTGGAGCAACAACCATGTCAAAGTTGCCATTGATGTGTGAGAGTGAAGAAAACACTGGAGGATCTTTTATTGGGAATTAAATGCTCTGGCCTGGAAGTGTTACATATTCTCTAACAGTTCATTGGCCAGAACTAGTCACATGATGAGGGCAGACAATGAGGGAATCCAAAAGTGGCCAAAAATTATCCCTTTTTAAACAAATGTATGTTAAAAATTAGGAATTAAGGAAAGTGGCCAGCAGGTCTACGGTTTGCATGCCAGTTGTTTAAAGTTTCTAAATATGTCATACGAACATCAGTCATACTTGTCAAAACAAAGGGCTCAGTAAAACTGAAACAAAGAAAAATAAAGGAGATCAAATAATTGAAAAAAGGTTGGAGAACTTTAGGTTTAATTCAGAGGGCAAAAAGAAAATTTTCAGTATGCCATCAAGCTCTACACTTTTGAGTGTGACAACAAATGTTAAGAGTCAAACAGGGAAAGTGCCCAAAGCAGGAGAAAATAGTAACCTGAAAAGCAGAGGAATTAATGAGCATGAGATGAAGTAAGAATAACACAAACTTAGTGAATATTCTGTCTCAGAGCTATTTTAAAAGAACTAGAAATAGCTTCCTTCTCTGAGGTGTTTTTCAATGCTAGAAAATTTCATTTCCATATTGATAGGCTAAGAATCAGTTATTTGGTATTCTTGGACGTGATCTCAACTTTCTGTTACTATCTGGTTAGCATTGAAAAACACAATTAACTATTTTCTTCACTTTCTAATTTGTTAAATTATTATATTCTGTGGAATAACATAAGATTCCATTGAGTTTGACAATTCTATTAATAAAAAAAGGTTAGATTAAAATAAGTTCTTAATATTTATTGTACTGTTAGAGTTCATCACTCATTCCCTCCTCCTGTTTTCATCCAGTTTCTGGTAATTCACCATATCATGATTTTTCTTATATATTTCTTAAAGTTCCTTCTCATTTTTGGTTAACCCCTACCCTCCCCAAACCCTAAAAGTCATCCCAAGTTTATCTCTTTGGATTTCTTCTTCATTTATCTTTTAATTTCTATCAAATCCTTAGAGAAGGCTTAATGGTTTTAAATATTCTAACAACTCCTAGATTGGTAACTTGAGCCCACAGCTCTCTCATTTAACTCCTGTAAGGAACTTCTTATTTGGTGTCTCCATATAAATGTCTAATAAGAATATCAGATCAACATACTGAAAACTGAGCTCCTAATCCACTCTCCCCTATAGATCTGTTTCTTCTCCATTTTTGCAAAAGACTTTTTTATTTTCAAGGTATTCAAGCCCCAAAACTCTACATCATACTTGACTCCTCTATTTATCTTATACCTTAGACCAGGGCTTTCAGCAATTCTGACCACTTCTCATTATTTCTACTTTTCCATCCTGAGCTAAATCACCATCATTTTTTTCCTGATTTATTTTCACTAGTCTTCCAGCTACTGTCTTGGCTTCCACCCTTAGACACCTTCTGTCTTTTCCAACACAGTCACCAGAGTGAGCCAGTCAAAACAGAAGTCAGATCATATCATTCCTATAATCGAACATCTAGTGGATTCCTATCACACTCAGAGTAAAAACCAAATTTCTTACAATAGTCTAAAAGGCTCTACACATTTCAAGCCCCCTTTATCTTTCTGACTTCTTTTCCTACTAACTTCTTTTTTTCTCATATTGACTGCCTAACTCATATAAATGTTCTAGGCATACTTCTACCTCAGGCCATTGGCATTCCTGTTTTTCCATCTAAAATATTCTTCCATCATATACCTGCATGGCTTACTTTCGCTCTACCTTCAGATATTTAACAAATTGTCACTTTGTCAATAAAATCTTTCCTATCTGCTCTATTTAATTTGCAAATCCCAGTACTTCCTTCTATGTGACTTCCCAAAAACCTTTTTCCATAACCTTCTTCAATTTTCTCTTCAGCACAGATCACCATTTACCATATCATTATTTTAATTTTTACTTTGGTTCTTGTCTTATTTTCTCACTAAATGAAAAGTTGTATAGGCAACATGGGTTTTTTGTTCTTTCTGTTTAGTCATTGTTGTACCTCTAGGGCAAAAAACATTCCCTGGTGTATAGTACCCATTTGTACTGACTGACTGAATTGATTATTTATCTATCCTTAGCAGAATTTTTTAACTGTGTTAGCAATATGATTTCTTCAAATCTTATTTAATTTTTCACATTCAATTTTAGTTTTTATGAAATTTATTTTAGCTGCTTCCATCGTGTTTGAATTTAAAGACAAAGAATGATTGGTTAACACTATCAATAAAAACCTCATAATGTTACATCAGCTTGCAATTAAATCGGTAAATATATCAAAAAGACCTATGATTTGGTACCCTTAAAACCAAACCTATAAAATAATAGAAATATACCATATTAACAGAATGAAGGATAAAAATCATATAATCAGAATAGTATGGTATTGGAATAAAAACAAACATATACACTAATAGAACAGAATATAGAACTCAGATAAATCCACACATTCACAGTCAATTGATCTTTGACAAAGGTACCAAGAACATGCAATGGGGAAAGGATTAATGGTGTTGAGAAATCTGGATATCCACATGCACAAGAATGAAATGAGATGATTATTACCACATACAAAAATTAATTCAAAATGGATGAAATATTTAAATGTCAGACCTAAAACAGTGAAAGTACCAGAAAAAAAATATATATGGAAACAAAGCTTCTTGACACTGAGGTGGGCAATGATGTTTTCATATGACCCAAAAAGCACAGGCAACAAAAGTAAAAGTAGACAAATTGGATTTTGACAAACTAAAGAGCTCTACATAGTAAAGGAAACAATAAACAGAATGAAGAGACACCTAAGGAATGGGAGAAAATATTTGAAAACCATATATCTAACAAGGGGTTAATATCCAAAATATATAAGAAACTCCAAGAACTCAACAGCAAGAAAACAAATAACCCAATAAAAAATAGTCTAAGGATCTCAGTAGTCATTTCTCAAAAGAAGACATACAAATGGCAACATATATATGAAAAAGTGCTCAACATCTCTAATTATTATGGAGATGCAAATCCAAATAAGAATGAAATATCACCTCACACCTGTTAGACTTGTGATTATCAAAAAGAAGAAAGATAACAAGTGTTGGAGAGGACCTTGAAAGAAGTTGTACACTGTTGGTAGAAATGTAAAAAGTACAGCCATAATAAAAAACATTATAGAGGTTTTTTAAAAAAAATTAAAAATAGAACTACCATATGATCCAGAAATTTCCACTTCTCAATATATATTCAAAGGAAATGAAATTAATATGTTAATGAGTTATCTGCATCCCTATGTTCATTGCAGCATTATTTATAATAGCCAAGATACGAACTCAAGCTAAATGTCCCTTGATGGATGAATGTATAAAGAAAATATTACATTAAAATAGCACATATATATATACACGTACACACACACAAACACAATGGTATATTATGCAGTACTAAAAGAAGGAAATCTTGTCATTTGTGACAGCATGGATGAACCTGGAGGACATCATGCTAAATGAAATAAGCCAGACACAGAAAGACAAGTACTGTATGATCTTTCTGTACATGGAACCTAAACAACTCTAACTCATGAAAGCAGAGAGTAGGGGACTGGGGAGTGGGGTAAACAGAGAGATGTTGGTCAAAGAGTACAAGGTTTCAGTTTTGCAAGGTGAAGGAAATCTAATGTACAGCATGTTAACTATAGTTTATAAAAGAACTTGCACACTTGAAATTTGCTAAGGGAGAGCTTTGATGGTAAGGTGATAGATATACTATTAAATAATTAGCTTATTAGTTGAAATCATTCCACATGTATACATATATCAAAACATCATGTTGTGCACCTTAAATATATATAAATTTGACCATTTTTATTTGTCAATTATACATCTATAAAGCCGAAAAAGTAAAAGAAATAAATAAAATATCAGAAATTATTCACATAACTAAAACTATAATGGTCACTTTTTTCTTATATCACTGGTAAATTTAATAATTTTTCAGCAGTATAGGACACTGAGTAGTATGTTGCTAAAAGTTATATTGTTTTACACAAATGTTGGAAACAAATTCAGAAGTACCTCATTTTACTTATGAATAGGTTCTAAAATGAATATGTATGGCACATAGTCAAAATTTCCTTTTATAATTTTGTAAATTGTCCTTAAAGTATACAAATTTTAATCTGTTGAATGATATTCCATATAAATAAATAATATATAAGTTAACTTGTTATATTTACCAGAATACATATGCAAATTATAAGACTTTTTAAAAAATATGTAATGAATGATCACATATTGTTGAATTCAGTTAAAGGAACAGTTTGGAACCCCACTGTTGAGATATATGGCATTCATCATCTAGAACACCTGGATTGTTTCCTAGAAATTTTAGGAATGACTCACCTCTGGATATGATTTAATGGAATAATATAAAATTTAGTAAAGTCAAAATAGTTATGTAAATTTCTGGTAAATAATATTCTCAAATGATAGAAAGGGTTTAATAACCAATTTTATAAAAATTAATGATTCAAAAATCTTTAACTATGTAATTCTTGTTGATTATTATCACCAAATTCTTATAACTGACCACCAAATTGATTTTGGTATATCCAATCTCATCAATGCTTATTTACATACAGTGTTTCCACAGATCTCTCTTGGTAATTACTAGAACCTTTAAACAGAGATAAAAAAATAGATTTAATATTAGCTATTAAAGTATTTTAATAGAACCATATTTATAGTTTCATTGAAGCTAGTTTAATAACAATACGATAGCTAATATGCTTAAAGAGTTAGTTAAATAAGTCTGTATATTTTAAGGTATTTGCTTTGGCTAAAATTAAAAACCTGTATTTCAAAATGTTGTAAAATTTGCATTTTTAGACATTATAAACATGATTTCTGATTTCATTATGTAATGGTGTTAAACTTTTAAAAGCAGAATTACCATGTTAATAGCCAAGTTCCTTTATAACCCACTACTCTCAAAAGCCACATAAATCATACACTCGCAACTTGGAACCTCTGAGGATCTCTCTCAATCCAAATACTGTTACACAAATAGTGTTCCATAAAGATTTAAAAACTCATAAAATTTAAAAACTCAGCTGGTGGTCCTTGCATCTTCTGATGGCTTCATTCCGCATACATTGAATTTGTAGTCAAGATGATTCACACAAACAAGAGTAAGAAATAATTATACGTTAAGAAGTCACAGTATGTCAGGCACTGTGCTGGGAACACTGTATACATTATCAGTTTTATCCTTAGAAGCAATAAACTTATTCTAGTTATACTGATGCCTGCATTAGAAGCAACTCCCCTAAACACAGGAGCCTAGGAAAAAGCCTTAATTCCTGATTAGGGTACAGTTTCCAATGATTTTGCCATTAAGAAGAATAACAGCTGGTCAAAGATATAATATTTCAGTTAGACAGGAAGGATATGTTCAAGAGATGTATTGTATAGCATGGTGACTATAGTTAATAACAGTATATTATGTACTTTAAAATTTCTAAAAGAATGTATTTTTAAGTGTTCTTACCACCTACCACAAAAATGAAAGATAAGTATTTGAGGTAATATGTATTATTTATCAGATTGTTTTGGCTAAGTTGTTTTTATTTTCAAAACAAATAATTATAACAAATGAAATCTCTTCTGCTTTTCCATTTGATATTCACTATCCATTTTGTTTTCTAAAGTTTAAACCACACTTTTCATGGCAATGGAAATGTTAATGAAAATTCAATAAATCTTTATTGAGTTTCTACTAGAGCAAGATATTTTGCCAGGTCCTGAGAGGAATTAGCTTGGTTTAGCCATTCCCCAATGTCTACATATTTCAAAATGTCACATTGTACACAATAAATATACAAAATTTTATTTGTCAGTTTAAAAAATATAAAATTAACAAATTAATTTTAAAAGAATAGTAACAGCAAACTTCATTCAGTTCTAAGCACTAAGCTATGTGTTTTATATACTTTATGTTATTTATTAAATATTTAGCCCAATAAACTCAAAAGATAAATGTTATTATTTTATCATTTTATAGAGAAATAAACTGAAACAAAGGAAAGTTACATATATGTCCCAGGTCATAGCAAGTGGAAGAGCTCCTTTCAGCTCTCTCAAACAAAGCTAGGAGGTCTATCTGCCTTGGAATTGATACAGCTTCAGGGATAACTCTGGAGATTCTAACTTCATGGACTCATGTTATAGGAAGAAAACAGTCTAGTACTTCTTACTGTTGTGTGACCAGAGGAATACCACTTTCTTCATATTAAATGGGAATGAGAAAAGTTCATTCCTCAAAGGATTATTGTGGAATTTAAGTAAGAAATTTATTTAAATCACTTAGTTCCATCTCTAGAGAACTCTCACCATACCCTCTCCACTAGCAAAAGAACAATAGTCTCTCCATCATGTTGAGACATTCAGTCAAAGTTGTCTTGAACTTTGCTATAGATTTCTCCCTAAATGGACTGCCTTTAGAGCTTGATAATTGTAGAAGGCTTAAGTGCAATGGGGACACAAAACACACAAGGAATAATAAAATAATACATCATACGCCAAGAATGTAAGTCATGACATAATGATAAAATACTAACCTTCAGGCTTTAGAATTTCATTAGAAACTTTACTAAAGAATATATCTTATATAATGTCTCAATTGTATTTTATAATTATGAAATGAGTTTTTATTGAATAATGCAATTTTGTAAGTGTAATTGAAAAGTGAACTTAGCTTATTAATTCATATGACAATTCTCCATTATAAATTGACTATACAAAGCAAATGATAGAGTTGCAGAAAACAATGAGCTGGGTTCCTGAGATAAGAAATATTAATTATTATTTTATTCATAGCCCACTATGTACCAAAAATAGTACTTCTTTTCTTAAGGGCTTAAGTCTTTACTAAAAACAAGCGACTTTGTGTTATGCAACAGGTGTTATACAGAATTTATTTATCATATTATTTTGGCTAAGTTTGTTTTTGTACACCAAACAAATAACTACAGCAAATAAAATCTCTTCTGCTTTTCTATTTGATATGCATGATTTGTTCTTTACAGTTGAAACCACACTTTCATGGCAATGTAAATTTTAATGAAAATTCAATAAATATTTATTGAATTTCTGCTCGAACAAGGTTTTTTGCCAGGTCCTAAGGGGGATAGAAATGTAATTAAGATTTGGTTTGTGATTTTTAAGATCCTACCATATCATTTGGCTGGAATGTAAGCCATATGATGGAATGGAATAGAAAATTAGATTGTAAGGGAGGCTAGGGGCCAGATTGACAATTTTTTCATATTGTGATTAAGATTTTGGATTTAACCATACTATCAGGAGATTTTAGTACAAGACAAAACAAGATTGAAAGTGCTGAATCCTAGCCACTAGACCACCAGGGAACTGTGTGACAAAACAAAATTGAATATACATACTTCCATCTGCTGACAAGTGAGATATTGATAAAGTCACATTAAGATACTGTAAAATAATGTCACTCTAAGCCTTAGCACAAAATGGGGATCATACTCACTTTCTTCTGGTTATTTGCAGCTGTTATTCTCTCTCTTTTCCTTAGAACTTTCCACCCTCCTAAAATGTGGTGCCCCTTCATTTATTTACTTTATTAACTCCTGCTGTTCCTTTAGATGTCAACTAAAACTTTACCTATTAAGAAAATTCATCCATGACATTATATCCATAATGAAATAGTTTCCCTTTTAAAATTTCACAGCACCCTATACTTTTTGTTATTTGGAAATTATATGTTTCTGTAATTTATAACAGGATGACTGTCCATTATTCCAATGAAATCTATATTCACCAGAGAGGCTGAGATAACTTTCATTTGACTCATCATTTTATTTTTAATACTTAGAGTAGTGATTGCACATAGTAGATACACAAAAGATATGTGACAAACAAAAAAGAATAATTTCTTGCACTTGGAGCTCTATTAGAAATGAATTTTGGTAATTTCATAGGAATTGTATTGAATCTATAGATTACTTTGGGTAGTATAGACATTTTAACAATGTTGATTCTTCCAATCCACGAGCCTGGTATGGTTTTCCACCTATTTACGTGTTCTGCAATTTCCTTCCTTAGTGTTTCATAGTTCTCTCTATAGAGGTCCTTTACCTCTTTAGTTAAATATATACCTAGATATTTTGTTTTCTTTGTTGCTGTTTTGAAGGGTATTGAGTCCTTAATTTGGTTCTCCGATTGAATGTTATTGGCATGTATGAATGCCTCTGATTTGTGTGTATTGATTTTGTAAGCTGAGACTTTACTGAATTCATTAGTTAATTCCAGGAGTCTCTTGGTTGAGTCCTTGGGGTTTTCCAGATACAACATCATGTCATCAGCGAAGAGTGAGAGTTTGATCTCTTCTTTCCCTATTTGGACTCCCTTGATTCTGCTCTCTTGCCTGATAGCTCTTGCAAGGACTTCCAATACTATGTTGAAAAGTAATGGGGACAGTGGGAAGCCTTGTCTGGTTCCAGTTCTGAGTGGGAATGCTTTCAGTTTTTCCCCGTTCAGTATGATGTTGGCTGTGGGTTTGTCATATATCGCTTGTATCATTTTTAGGTAGGTCCCATTTATGCCTATTTTGTTAAGCATTCTTATCATAAAAGGATGTTGAATTTTGTCAAATGCTTTTTCTGCATCTATTGAGAGGATCATGTGGTCTTTATTTTTGCTTCTATTTATGTGGTGAATTACATTTATAGATTTTTGTATGTTGAACCACCCCTGCATCTCTGGGATTCACAGACTTAGAAAAAATAATTATACACTTTGTATGGAATCAGAGAAGACCCCGTATAGCAAAAGCAATTTTAAGCAATAAAAACAAAATGGGAGGTACTGATTTGACAGACTTCAAACTATACTATAAGGCTGTGGTTCTTAAAACTGCCTGGTATTGGCACAAGGGCAGGGACACAGACCAGTGGAACAGAACAGAAAATCCAAATAAAAAACCATCCTCATATAGCCATCTAATCTTTGACAAAATAGACAAAAACATACTCTGGGGACAAGAATCCTTATTCAATAAATGGTGCTGGGAAAACTGGATAGCCACATGTAGAAGACTGAAACAGGACCCACAGATTTCACCTCTCACAAAAATCAAATCATGGTGGATAACGGATTTAAACCTTAAATGGGAAACGATTAGAATTCTAGAAGAAAATGTAGGAAAGACTCTTACAGACATTGGTCTAGGCAAAGAATTTATGAAGAAAACCCCTAAGGCAATCACAGCAACAACAAAAATAAATGAATGTGATCTGATGAAATTAAAAAGCTTCTGCACAGCCAAAGAAACAGTCACGAAAATAAACAGACAGCCTACAGAATGGGAAAAAATTTTTGCATACTACACATCAGATAAAAGACTGATAACAAGAATCTATTTAGAACTCAGGAAAATCAGCAAGGAAAAATCAAACAATCCTATCAAAAAGTGGGCAAATGACATGAATAGAAATTTTTCAAAAGAAGATATAAGAATGGCTAACAAACATATGAAAAAATGCTCAACATCCATAATCATCAGGGAAATGCAAATCAAAACCACAATGAGATACCACTTAACTCTGGTGAGAATGGCCTTTATCAAAAAATCCCAAAACAACACATGTTGGCATGGATGCGGAGAGACAGGAACACTCATACACTGCTGGTGGGAATGCAAACTAGTGCAACCCCTGTGGAAAGCATTATGGAGATACCTTAAACAGGTTCAAGTAGACCTACCATTCGATCCAGCAATCCCATTATTGGGCATATACCCAGAAGAACAAAAGTCATCCTATAACAAAGACACCTGTACCCGAATGTTTATAGCAGCACAATTCACAATCGCAAAGATGTGGAAACAACCCAAGTGCCCATCAGTCCACGAATGGATTAGTAAACTGTGGTATATTTATACCATGGAGTATTACTCAGCTATAAGAAATAACGGTGATACGACATCTCTTTGGTTCTCCTAGAGAGAGTTGGAACCCATTATATTAAGTGAAGTATCCAAAGAATGGAAAAACAAGCACCACATGTACTCACCAGAAAATTGGTTTCCCTGATCATCACCTAAATGCACATCGTGGAAGGATACCAATTGGATATCAGACTGAGACGGGGGTGGGGGGTGGGGGGGTTGGGGGAGTGGGGATGGATGCATGCCTACATGATGAGTGCATTGCGCACCGTCTGGGGAATGGTCATGCTTGAAGGTGCTGACTCGGGGAGGGGGGGGAGGGGATGGAGATATGACTACATGGTGTATGCCAGGCGCACTGTCTAGAGAATGGACACGCCTGAGGCTCTGACTCAGGGGGATGGGCGGGACACGGACAATGTATATAACCTGAGGTTTTGTACCCCCATCAAGAGCTGAAATAAAAAAAAAAAAAAAAGAAATGAATTTTGTTTTTACAAACTTAATTTAAATTTGAACATTTATGTTGAAATTTTTCATGAAAAGAAGATAAAAAAGAACATAATTGAGACAGAAATAATTGTACCATATTTAGATTTAAGGTTTAAAATAAAGATTGCATGCTTCTAGAATGTTAAAAGGTCAATTGTTGGAAAGCTCTTCAAAAATAATATTAAAAAATTATTATAATCAAGCTACATACAAAAATTACAGAGATCATATTTTAGCATAATGAAACCTACCAAAGGGATAATATTTTATCTGAAAGGGTAAATTGATGAGATAATATTCTTGGACTATAATAAAATAATAACAACAATAATAGAATATTCTGCTTATAAAAAGAATTGCCATATCATGATCTTCAGATTATAATTTTCAACTGCTATAAATTAAATAAGGAAATTTCCTGGTCTCTGGCATGCAGAATATATTTCCTCAAATATAGAATATAGCTTTGAGATTGTCTCTAAACAAAAGTTGAAATAAGAACAATTTTTAAAGAATTAAGTAAAACACCAAAATATTCTTTTTCTTCTGTGAATTGTTAGGTAGCATTTTTGTTCTATTAGGATAAAATTTGAAAAGATAACATCCTAAAAAAAAAAAAAACTAAACTAGTAGTGAAGTAGAAGTTAATCCTGAATCTACATTTTATAGTTAAAATCAACAAGGAAATATAACTTATTACATCTTAGATTTAAGTACATGAAATAACATTTGGGAAATATACAAAATGTTTTAGGAGGAAGTGAGGTGAGAAAATGAGAAAACCCATATTTTCTAAAATTATCAATCATAAAGTCTCCCTATAAAATGTTCATCATTCTGACAACTTCTCCCCCCCTTTTTAATAGATTAAATTGGATATTGATTAGGAGAAAGAAAAAAGAAAATATTCATCATCCTTTCTACACCAGATCATCCTGTCAGTATTTGTTGTCCTTTGAAAACACTACTTTAGAAAGTTCTTGATATAAATCTCTCAAAGTCAAGAAATCTAATGTGCCAGTCTAAAGATGAGTCATTTGTCTGTGGGTTTATTACACAGTCTCTGGAATATCAGGGTGAATACATTTTAATAATTAACTTTACCTCAAAAATATTCAATCACTAGCATATACTTTTAAAAGATCAATCAAATTATCTGTAAGATTTATTTTATTCATGTATCCTCTACTTAAAATATAATCAGGGCTTGAATGTTCTTGAGTTTACTATGGAATATTTTACATAAAAGCTATTTTTTAAACTACCTGTTGTTTTGACAGGTGACAGATAGATTGAATATTAAAATTATCTTAATGTGATGATGTGACTCTTTAACTGCTTTTTAATCACTTCAAAATTATGGTGGTTGGCTAATTTATAATCAACTACTGTCTACTTATATTGTCACCTGATATCTTGCAGCCTCCAAGAATTTGGCTGGCTCCTTTCTTTTGCCATCATTTTCAATACTGACTTTCACCTCAGTTTTCTCATTTTCTTCCATATTTCTGACTGTGAAAACTGCATAAATAACTCATTATACGGGAATTTCCATTTAAGAATGAACAATCAGATGTGTCGTAACAAAGAGAGGATAGCCAACAAGCCTAGACTCCTTCCCTAATTCTACCTTTAATATCCTTTTATGAAATTATCCTTACTTTTTCTTATAAATCATCTATAACCTATCTTAGTTTATTTATATTTTTAGGCTGCTGTTTTTCTATTGGCTTTTTTGTCTTTTCCTGATCTAGTTTGAAATATATTTTCACCAGATAAGAGCCCTAAACTAGCTCTCTGTGTCCATTTCTCTTAACTTCCAATAGTTTGATTCTTGGTCTCCTAGTTGAGGAAGGACTCCCTGCTTTAGCTCTCAAAAATTATTTCCCTGAATTTTGTGTTAAGTTGCCCTAGACTTGAAATCACTTCCTCTCCTGCCACTTGCCCCCATTTTGGAAGTCTCTACAAATAGCAACATTTTCTGAAAATCTCCATTAACCTTAACCATCACCTCTGAACTATTAACTGGTAATTAATTTGGTAGCTACATGACCAAAAATATTCATTCTGATATCAGATTTAAAGCTTCATATGTCAAATCTATCACTTATTCTCTTTTTCTATAACAACTTCTTTGAGTTATAATTCACACACCAATTTACCCATTTAAGTATACAATTCAGTGGTTTTAATATTTTCACAGAGTTGTACACTCATCACCCCTAAATGTTAGAACATTTTTATTACCCCATAAAACCACCCCATATACTTTAGTATCAAACTCCTGAAGATCCCCATCTCCCACTTCTTCTTCTCCCAATTGTAGGCAACCACTAATCTATTTTATGTCTCTATAGTTTTGCCTATTCTAAACATTTCTCAGGCTTTTTTCATGAAATCACCCATCCCAGGGATTTCTCTGCAACAGTGTATCTGTCTTCCTCATTCCTTTTTGCAGACTCAGAGTCTTCCACTGTGTGGATGAACCCCGGTTTGTTCAACAAGTCCTCATTGGTAGACATTTACCATTTCCAGTCCAGTGCTACTACAGATAGAGATGCATCGAATAGCCTTATGCATACTTCATTTTGCATTTTTAGCAGTGCATTTACAGGATCTATTCTTAGAAGTAAAGTTGCTGGGTCAAGGGTAAATGCATATGTAATTTTGCTAGCTATTGCCAAAGTTCCCTCCATGGGGTCTGTACTATATTCATTCCCATCAGCTATGTATGAGAACACCTATTTCCCCATAGACTTCCCAATATGGATTTTGCCAATCTGATAGTTAAGAAATAGGTACTAATAATTCAGTGTAATTATTTTTGAGGCAAAATTCACATAACATAAAATTAACCTGACAACCACCAATTTGCTTTCTGTCTCTATGGATTCATCTATTCCAATTATTTCATATAAATATGTATGAAATAATATCTTACTTTGTTTTGATTTGCATTTTCATAATAACTAATGATGTTGAGAAACTTTTCACGTGTTTGTTGAACATTTATATCTTTAAGTTTTTAATTTTGATGAAGTCTAATTAATTTTTTTTTCTTTTGATGCTTTTGCTTTGGGTACCATATCTAAAATTCCATTCCCAATTCAAGGTCATGAAGATTTACTCCATGTTTTGTTCTAAGAGTTTTACAGTTTCACCTCTTATATTTAGTCATTGATGCATTTTGAATTGATTTTTGTATATGTTGTGAGGTAGGGGTTCAACTTCATTTTGCCTGTAGATGGCCAATTGTTCCAATATCATTTGTTAGACAGACAATTCTTTCCCTCATTGAATAGTCTTAACACACTTGTCCAACATCAGTGGGCCATAGGTGTATGGTTTTACTTCAATTCTATTTCTTCAGTCTAAACGTCTATCATTACACCAATATTATAATCTTTTGATTGTTGTAACATGTTTGAAATCAGGAAGTATTAGTCCTCCAACTTTGTTCTTCTTTTTCAATATTATTTGGCTATTTGGGGCCCATTGCAAGTGCATATGAAGTTGAGGATTGACTTTTGCATATCTGTGAAACAGACTGTTAAGAATTTTGATAGGGATTGCACTGACTCTGTAGATCACTCTTGGTAGTAGCATATTAAGAATAATAAGCCTTCCAATCTGTGATCACAAAATGCCTTCTAATTTTATTTAAATCTTCTTTAACTTCTTTCAGCAAGATTTTGGTTTTCAGTGTACAAGTTCTTCACCTCTATAGTTAAATTTATTGCCAGGTATTGTATTCTTTTGAATGCTATTGTAGATTGAATTGCATTCTTAATTTTCTTTTAAAATTAGCCATTGCTAAAGTGTAGAACCACAACTTGTTTTTGTAAGTTGATCTTGTACCCTAAAACTATGCTGAGTTTTTTTATTAGTTGTAGTATGTTTTTTGTAGATTCTTTGGGCTTTTGTATAAATAGAATAGTATCATCAGCAAATAGAGATAGGCTAGTTAAACATTAATAATATTTTCAACTTATACAGGGAGAGATAATTATCTAAATTGATGTAATGCTCAGGTAAATTGCCATGGAAGATTTTAAAGAAAATGAACAGTTTCAGACCTTCAGTTATTAAGAGCTGTCCACACAGAACTTACTTTAAATATAAAAACTTGAATAGGTTAAATTTAAATGGATACTATTGCTTAAAATTGCTTTTGTTATGCGGGGTCTTCTCTGATTTCATACAAACTGTATAATTATTTTTTCTATATCTGTGAAAAATGATGTTGGTAATTTAATAGGGATTGCATTGAATCTGTAGATCACTTTGGGTAGTATAGACATTTTAACAATGTTGATTCTTCCAATCCACGAGCATGGTATGGTTTTCCACCTATTTACATGCTCTGCAATTTCCTTCCTCAGTGTTTCGTAGTTCTCCCTATAGAGGTCCTTTACCTCTTTAGTTAAATATATTCCTAGGTATTTTATTTTCTTTGTTGCTATTTTGAAGGGTATTGAGTCCTTAATTTGGTTGTCCGTTTGACTGTTATTGGCATATATGAATGCCTCTGATTTGTGTGTATTGGTTTTGTAACCTGAGACTTTACTGAATTCATTGATCAATTCCAGCCATCTCTTGGTTGAATCCTTGGAGTTTTCCAGATATAACATCATATCATCAGCAAGGAGTGAGAGTTTGATCTCTTCTTTTCCTATTTGGACTCCCTTGATTCTGCTCTCTTGCCTGATAGCTCTTGCAAGGACTTCCAATACTATGTTGAAAAGTAATGGGGACAGTGAGAAGCCTTGTCTGGTTCCAGTTCTGAGTGGGAATGCTTTCAATTTTTCCCCATTCAGTATGATGTTGGTTGTGGGTTTGTCATATATGGCATGTATCATTTTTAAGTAGGTCCCGTTTATGCCTATTTTGTTAAGCGTTCTTATCATAAAAGGGTGTTGAATTTTGTCAAATGCTTTTTCTGCATCTCTTGAGAGGATCATATGGTCTTTATTTTTGCTTCTATTTATGTGGTGAATTACATCTATAGATTTGCATATGTTAAACCATCCCTGCATCTCTGGGATGAAGCCCACTTGGTCATGATATTTTTGCTTCTAATCTGGCTGAATAGTTTCTACCAGATCCAACCATTCCATAGATACCAAATAGAAATTTTAAAAAACACACACATATGCACACACACAGAAAAACTTAACAACTGTTTGAAAGTAGGCAAGTCAGCACTTGCAAGCAGAGAGTGGAACAGACACTGTTACACATTTTTCTGGCTTTTAGCCTGAGGACTGGCTAAAGTCAGTGCCCTATATAAGGAATAAACCACTATTAAAAAACCCACAATCTTTCTGGACTGAAGAATCAAAGGCAGAGTGTAAAACATACATTCCTGCTGGAAAATGAGGTTTCAATCTCAAAAAAGAAATAAAAAACGTTTTTTGGAAACCCCCTATGCTATGCATAATTTTTTCCCAAATATCTGGCTGACCTGTGAACTATAAATATACTAAACACACGTTTTCTGTGAAAAAAAAAAAAAAAAGAACTGAAATAAAATTTAAGCTTCCAGCCAAGAGACAGAGTTTTCAGTTTGAGTACAGCAAAATAATTGCCTGCTGACAAACAATCCAACCAAAATCAACAATAATCAGAGAAAAAAAACACAGACTAGAATTTAGAGTCTTCATAACAAAATATTCAGAGTGTGTAGAATGCAATCCGAAATTACTTGGAATACAAAGAACCAAGAAGCTGTGACCTGTTCTTAAGGGAGAGACAATCAAATGAAACCTGCATTTGTATGATCTTAATATGAATAAGGAAAAATATGTTTAAATTAAATATTTATTCATGATAAAAATTCTCAGAAACCTAACAATAGAAGACAACTTTTTTAATCTGATAAAACATGTCTATAAAACTATACTAGCAACATATTTCATGGTGAAAAATTAAAAGTTCCCTCTAACATCATGAAACAGGAGAAAATGCCTGCTCTTACCACCTCTCAACATTTCCTGGAGGTAGCAGCCATTGCAAGAAGACAAGATAAAGAATAAAATGCATGAAGATTAGAGGCGAGAAATAAAACTATCTCTACTTGCAGATAACAGGACTCTTCATATAGACAATCCTAAGGAAGCTACAAAAATGACTAGAACTAATAAATTAATTTAGCAAGATTGCAGGATAGTAGCTTAACTTATAAAATTCAATTTTATATGCAAATATCACAATATTAGAAATTATATTTTAAAAATTGCACTTATAACTGCATCAAAAAACATAAAATTCTTAGAAATATATTTAATAAAAGTCATAAAAGATCTCTAAAATGGGACATGTGGGGCTTTAATGTAAGCTGGGTAGGGAATGCATATATGTCCATTTTAATATTACTTTTAAAACTGTACATAGATATTATAAATATGTTTTATAGGAAGGATAAAATAGAGTGGTTAGAGGACACACCTGACTTGTAGTAAGTTATTATTCCCTCAGGGTAAAAAGCATTTAAGTGTTATGCTGAATTAATGTTTTATCAGGATCACATTAACACCTAGGCTCAAACCTCTGCCTAAATTCCAGAAAAGTTACTTAAATTTGCAACCATCTCTATTCAGAAAACATTTTTTATTTCTTTGATTCCTTATAAATAAGTCAAATAATGTCTTTTTGTTGCTTGAAACCCTCTAATGGATTTAATACATATAAAAATGTAAATATTCACATGGTCAACATGATCTGCTCCATGCCTATGTGATTTGGCCAAGGCTATTATTTACCTCCATGCACTCTTCTATTCATTTGGGCTTCATTACCGTTCCTTGAAAAATAACAAGTATGTTTCCATTCATGCTCCCCTGTATTCCCAGACTGAAAATCTCTTTCCATAAGTTGCCATCCATTTTCAGATCTCTACACAAATAGAACTACCTCAGAAACATCTTTCTCCAGCACTATCTTTAAATGATCTTCTCAATCTCTATTATCTAAACAGCTCCATTTTTTCTATAAAATTTATACACTGAAAATACATTTTAAAAATTATCTGCCTCACCTAATAGAATATAAACTGAGCTTTGTGGGAACACAGATATTGTCTTGTGTGTTGCTATAGCTTTAGTGCTTAAAGCCGCATCACCCACATAGATTACTATTAATCACTAGCCACTGAGAGAATGAAGGAAGTAAGGGCAATTTATATCTCTTGTAGAATCTGTAATTAATTTTCTTTTTTTCAGATATGATTAAAGCCATTAATCTCAGATCAATTTTAAAGCATAGAAGATTAACTAATACGCAGCACAATTTTTCACAATCTACCATTAGAGCTGTACTATTGCTTTAACAATAGCAAACACCACTATTCCCGAGAGAAACATAATTTCTTTATAAACATTAAGAGCTATTTCTGGCCAGATTCCCTCATCCTCAAAATTGCACAATGTCGAATTTTAAAATATTTCCTTTGCTATTGGTATAGTGTGATTACGTGAGATTTCCAATGGTCATCCTAATAATATATCCAACTATGTCTATTTTTCTGAATAATCTTATAATTTACTTAGCTTTTATTGCATTTCATCACTGTTTTACATTATTGCATACATTCCTTAAGGCATTTCACACATTAATAATCATTTCATCTCCCAATTTTGATATTGAGTATCACTTTATTTGGGTTCCTGTAAAAATGGAATCCATCTGTATATTGACATGACTTTGACAGAAAACAAGCTTTTGCCAAACATTCTGTAGACTTGCACTCAGTGCCAATTTGGTTTTGGCAAATATTGATGGAAAATAAAGCACTAATGATCCCTTTGCCTAGAATAATATTTGATGTTTATATAGTTTCTCTCATCAAAAGACATCAAACATGCAACAAGTGAAAATCTCATTAACCTTCAAAATATCCCTATGAGAAAAAGAAGGGGTCATGTATTTCAACTCCAGTTTCATGCACTTTCCATTCTACCTTTCCAGGGGAAGAGGTAAAGCTTTTAAATAATGACACATACAAAAGCAGGAAAAAAATCTATCTCTTATCCACAGAAAAATTCTTTAAATCAGAATTGCTCAAACACTGGATTTAAATTAAACTTTGATAAGGTTCTTTATAGCATTTCACACAGGAAGACAGACATTAATGATTATGCAATTCTTTGATATGTATTGTAAATTGATTAAATCTAATATCAGTCAGGAAGTGTTTTGCTGAACATTTTAAATCAAGTATACTATAGTTCCTTGACTATATCTCAAATGATATATTTTCATGAGTGACAATTTTATTAGTTAATTCACTGATTTTTTAAAAAATATCATAAATAAAAACTCTCAGTCAAAAATTAATCTTGGAATTTTGATTCTTCTGCCCCAGGTGCCTCCTTGGCTGCCAATTTCTGACTCCGTTTCCCTCTTACCTGAGGTCAGAATCCAGTACTTCCCTCCCTCCTCTCAGTATTTACTCTGTATTATAGGGATTCTCAGTGTATGCTCCATAGACCGGCAATACCAGTATGACCTGGACACTTGCCACAAAAGCAAAATCTCAGGCCACACACCAATCCTACTGATTCAGAAACTCTGGGATTTGAGCTCAGCCCCTAAGGTTTTGGATTATGATTCTGAGGCATGCTAAAGTCTGAGAATCACTACTTTATATAATTTTCTTTACCATATCCATGCAAGTTATATGCTTAAGTCTTAGATTCAAATTTTTCAACATAGTGTGACCAGCATTCTGTCTGTTGCAGAGCTTACAGTAACTATTTTCGTGATTTCTGAAATCCATCTATCTATATATTAGTTATTTGCCTAAACTGATATTTTTTCACAGTCTGACTTAGAAAACCATATTCAAAAGAAGACAGAAATTAAATCATTCCTTATTTTAGATAAAATCATCTTAATATAAAATATTTATTTTAGAATATGTGTGACAATACAGTATCTTTATGGCTTTATTTTTAATCTTCATTACTGAAAAATGGTAAAAAGGAATTAATAGAATGTAGATAGATTATAATGTAGGGTCATATGGTGGAATCAACTGGACTGGTGTGGTCGAGGAAGACTTTCCTAAGGTTGTAACATTTAACAATGATTGGATGAGAGAGGATAAACCAGGCATGCACAGAACAATGGACAGGGGTTTGAGGATGCAGAAACTGCCTAGGTATAGACCCAGCTGCATGAAACAGCATGTTGTATATAAGTATCTTATAAAGGCCAATGGGTGTTCAGCACAATGAACAAATGGGAAGGATGAGAGAAAAGAGAGAGAACCAGGTATGTAGCAGATGGATATGAAATGCAAACATGTTACATGAATCAATAGTTTGTTCCTTTATATTACTTAATAGTAGTCCATTGCATCAATGTAGTACAGTTTCTTTATGTAGACCCTGAATGTCTAAAGTAAAGTATTTATATTTTATTATAATAAAAGAGAAAGGTTCTTATGAGTGGCAAGCACTGGTGTGGCATAATCCGTTAATGTCTGTAAAACATAAAGCACTTTTCTTGCACCATTGTTTACATAGTTTTGAAAGTTCTAATAATGTAACACGGCATGGAAGAAAAATTTGTTTAATAAAATACAAGATGCAAAAATAATTTCACATGCCTAAGATGATACTGTTTTAAAACCTCAAATGTAAGACAATTAGAAGCAATAATAGGTAATAGAAATAAATGATAATAGCAATAGAAGGAAAATAGGCTTTAAAAACAGATAAGCCTGGGTTTTGTCTGAGCAGCATCATTTACAGGATAGAATTTTGGGGATGTTATTTAGTTTTAAAGAGCATCAGTTTCTTTACCTGATAGCGGGAAATAATATATATTTTCAGATTTGAACTGAAGATTAAAAGTGATAGTGCAAGTAAAGGGCTTAATATAAGGTAAACACCTCCCAGATAGCTTTTAAAGTCCTCAATAAAGTGTCTCCATCCTGCAAATATATGAGAGTGAGCATGTATATGTAGCTTAATTTTCCTATATAAGAGCCATAACCAATAAAAAAAATGATGGGAATAGATACAAACAACATAAGAAGAAAATCTATCATTTGATAAGTGTATTAAAGAATAGACTATGAAGTAATCAAAATATTTAAAAAGTATAAATAAATATTTTGCTACATATTCGAAGTATAATTCAAATCTTTTAATTTTTTTATGTTTAAGAAATAATCCTTTAGTCAAATATGAAAAACTAAACTTAAAAATGTTAAATTTACTTATGAGCCTGAAATAAAAAAAGAATTTCTTAATAAAGACAAAATGCAAAAGTGAAAAAAAGAAATGATACATTTTATTACATTATATTTTAAAAGTCTGTGGGTCAAAAGACAAGATTTTTTTTTTTTTTATTTCAAAGTATTCCAGGGAAATTTACCTATGGTAAATTCACTCATTTTGATGTGTAGTTCTGTGAGTTCTGACAAATGCAGAGTCATGTAACCACCATCACAACTGAGTTACAGAACAGCAACATCATCCTCCAGAAATACTCATCTATGCTATGCCCTGGCAGTCATACCCTCCTACCTCCCCTAACCCCTGACAACCAATTATCTGCTCTTATAATTTTGCCTCTTCTAGAATATCTATAAATTGAATCATCCATCCAATATGTAACCTTTGAGTCTGGCTTCTTTCATTTAGCCTAATATGCTTACAATTCAGACATGTTTTTCCAGGAATTGCATTTTTCCTTTTTATTTCTTAATATACTATGGTAGTCCATTGCACAGGTATATTACAGTTTCTTTACCCAAACACCATCAGAAGAACATTTGGGTTGTTTCCAGGTTTGGGCAATTATGCATAAAGCTGCTGTAAGCATTCACATACAGGGTTTTGTGTAAACATGCATTTTCATTTCTGTTGAGTAAATATCTAGGTACAGGATAATTGAGTCATACAGCAAGTACATGTTTTACTTTGTAAGAAACGGCAACACTTTTTCACAGTGGTTGTATCATTTTGCATAACAACAAGTAATTACTACAAATAATATATGAGAGTTTCAGTTGCTCTATAACCATGTTAGCAGTTGGTATTTTTTGGTTATAGCCATTTTAATAGGTGTATAATGCTATCTCATTGTGGCTTTAATTTGAAATTTCTTAATAATGAATATTGTTGAATATCTTTTTATGTGTGTACTTGTCATCCCTATACCATTTGAAGTAGTGTCTACTTAGTATTTTTGTCTATTTTGTTTTAATATATCTCATTTTTGTTTTCTCACTATTGAGTCTTGACATTCACTATTTAATTTAGATATAAGTTCTTTATGTGTGATTTTTAAATATTTTCTCTCAGCCTATGTCTTTTCATTTTCTTAACCACTGTCTTTCAAAGAACAGAATTTTAAAATTTTGATTAAGTCCAATTTATCATTTCTTTAAATAGATCATGCTTTTGGTGTTGTGTCTAAGAAATTTTTGCCTAGTCTAAGGTCACAGATTTTTTATCATACACTTTTGGTGGGAATTTCAAATGGTACAACCACTTTGGAAAACATGTTGACAGTTTATTGAAAACTTAAACATAGACCAGTAATATGATCCAATCATTCAACTCCTGGGTGGTTTGGAGAGATATAAAGGCATGTATTTATACACAGTCTTACCCATGAATGTTCATAGCAGCATTGTTTGTAATAACCAAAATCTAGAAACAACTTGAATGTTCATCAAATATGAATTGATATACACATTGTGGTATATCCTTATGACAAAAAAACCCAGCAATACAAAGACCAATTTATCAATATGTGCAACAAATGATTCTCAAAATAATTATGCTGAATGACAAGAAGAATACATGATTTATTACATTTGACCCTTTGTATCCACAGGTTCCCCATCTGTGGATTCAACAAATGAGGGTGGAAAATATTTGGGAAAAAAACAATAAAAAATAATAATACAACAACAAAAAATAATGAGTATGTTACAAAATACAATATAACAACTATTACACTTATATAGCATTTAGATTGTATTAGGTATTTATAAGTAATCTACAGATGATTTAAAATACATAAGAGGATGTGCATAGGTTATATGGAAATGTTACACTATTTTATATAAGGGACTTGAGCATCCACAAATTTTGGTGTTTGAAAGAGTCCTGGAACCAGTCCCCTACAGATACTAAGGGAAGACTGTATTCTGTTTATATAGAATTCTAGAAAATGCCAACTAATCTATAGTGACAGAAAGCAAAGTGATATTTTTCTTCTGGGGAAGGGGTAGAGGTTGGAAGAAAGCCTGGATTAGAAAGTGATATAAGTAGTAGCCTTTGCAGGTTTTGCATATGTTCATTTTCTTAATTGTGATGGGCTCATGGATATACACATATGTAAAAATTCATCAACCTGTACATTTTAAGATGTTGCTTATTTTATGTCAATTATACCTCAATGAAGCAGTTTAAAAAGTCAGACATTTAAAAGAAAAAAATCAGCAACTGTGGAAAATTTGGGGAAAATCCTCAATGAATGTATTATGAATGTTATAATAAAATTTCTGGCCTTTTGACTTAGAGATGAGAAAAACAATGATATCTGATCAATTAAGTGCATACCTACAAATTTTCAGCATGCATCTCTACCCTTTATGTCATCATAATCACTGAAAAAAATAATTAAGTTCTAGATCTAGGTTCATAACAAATATAAATTGTTTCCACTACTCATGTGCCTTTCAAAAAAGTTAAAACATCAGTATTCACTTATAAATATTCACAATCAATTTTTATTTCATGTAGAAAGATTATAACATCTTTGAACATTTTATGCTTTCATCTATGCAAATTGAGATTTTTTTCCTCATATCCTCAATCATAGTCTAAAAATATAAATTTGGGGAAGAGCTAGGGAATGCCTGAGGTGTGAATTTTTATTTGAAAGGATGCCTGAATCTTGAGACAGATTTTAGTTTGTGGTAAAAAAGCAACAATGGAATGGAATTTGTTTTTTAGTATGATTCCTCTTGAGAAGATATTGTCTGATAAATAAAAATCTATGTATGATTTGCTGGCAAAAACCAAAGATTTAGACAAGTTACCTGGGGATATTTGTGATGGATCCCGTCAAAATTAATAAAACTATAGGCAATCACCTTTTCCCACAAATCTCTTAGGGATGCTATGTTTTATAATTCTTGGGCTTTCAATTGTATAACATCTGAATAAATATCCACATCAAGCTTTAAAAATGAGAGTGCTTAACACATCAGTATGCCTTTAAATGCACTAAATGTTGGTGCTTAATATTGATTGTTGCTGCCTCCCTGACAACCAAGGAAACGGATGACTTGCTCATGGAAATCCAATGCCAGTTTTGTCTTAGTAGTTAGAGTGTGGTTTGGAGCAAAACCATTATGAGAAAAATAATGTGACAGAAATAACAGCCAACACCTAGACACCTTGTTTTTCTGGGCACTCCTTATATGCTATTAGGAATACCCCCAATATATCTTCTCTCTGATTGTATTCTTATTAAACAAAACTTCTTCCTTTGACCAAAGATGTTCACCTCTGATGATGGTAAATGATTCTTAAGCTTACCCTGCCCCTAACTCCTGTCTAAATTTCATATCACCAATATTTTTGCTTTTACTCCTTGACTACTAAATAGGACTTTAATATTTTTATTTTATTTTCAGAGCCCCTTTTTCTTTATCAGCCCAATATTACGTCCCCAGTACTTTTTCATTAATTTTATTCTCATTGGTTAATGTTTCTAAATGACAATCATTCATTTTCTATCATAGTTTATCTTCACCTTGGTCATTTGTGATAGAACAAATTACAGCAAGGGAATGGATATAAAGGAGGCATTTTCCAAAAATGCATTGCTGCCTCAGTTTTTAAACTCAATACTGTTTTGTTTTGTTTTTTAAAGAATTAGGAGCAATTTAAATGACAGAATTTTGAGTGTCCTCCCTTTCATATGCAAAATTGTATACCCTTAACATTCACACAGAGCTGGTAATATTTTTCAAACTTCTAATCTCCTTGAGACACCTTCCATGGATTTGTGGGTGCTTGTATGTGTTTTAGTAATTCTTCATATCAAATAGCTACAAAATACCAGTGACAAATTATGTTAATAATGTATTTCTTACTAACACATCTAAGAGTTGCCTCTGGGCCTTTGCTCTGCATGTTTCATTCTGGGGCCAAGGATGAAGGGGCAGGGGCTGTCCAAAGCGTGGTCTGTCTTGACAATGACTAACATCCAGGACAGCATGTATTAAAAGCTCCATGTGGATTCCAGCCACTGGCTAAAGCAAGTCACATGGCCAAATCCAAAGTCAAGGAGGGAGGAAGTACACTCCTCCCAACAAAGGACCAAAAACTAACATCAACGGAATGAGGAAGTATATTCTTTCCATGGATTGAGGCCAGTAGATTAAGTCATATTTGCTGGAAAAGAATATAATCTACCACACCAAGTAGAGTGCTTGCAACCTCTTCAAAAGTTAAAAGTCTAAAGAAGTAAAATAATAACTAGTTTGACATCAGTGATTTAGTGAGAAAGACGTACTGATTCATTTTCCCATAAAAATGTAGTTACATATGGAGATTAGAATCAATTTTTAAATTACATTTTGGGTTAAGTGGATTTGAAGACTGGCCTGAAACCAAACCACTGTGAATAGCATTATTTATGTGTTCCAAGTCGTGAAAGTTCAAACTATAAACACTTTTTGGGGAGAAAATGTCATTTTAGAGATGGAGTGCATACACTGCTACACTTTTTCATACTTCCCACAGCACATCTAGATTTTTATTTTTGATTGAGATGATGGAAGCTTAGAATAAAATGTGAGTACATCCAGATGTGTATTTCTAGAACATCTGCATAAAAATACAGGCCACAGCACACAACATTTTCTGATATATTAATGAAAATTAGGCTCAGAGAATCCTGTATACTCTCTTTTATAGGATTTGAGTATTTAACACTGACTATATGGTCCTATTTTAAAACTTATATTTGTCTATTTATGCTATATATGGAATTTAAAAAAATAAACAGTGGTTAAATGTAGCCTTAAAAAAAAAAGAAAGCTCAAGTAGGATATGCAACTTTATGCTTAAGCTATAGCCAGTAGATTTATACTCATTTCAAAATTCTCCCACTAAGGCACGCAGATGACCCAAGAGCACACTTTTCTAAGAAAAGGTAGATGGTATGATGATAAAAACACACAGGCAATGCACACGTACACACAAACACAGGCACACATAGAGGATGAGGAATACACTGTGTATATGAGCTTACCAAATTGCCCTGATATGTAATCAGGCTCCAGTATCTACTTGAACTAATTTATTTTTTAGAAATTCAATTTATTTCTTATTATTTAATAATAATTTATTATTAATTATCAGTGAAAAAATACAAATTAATAAATTTTAAACACTCAAAAACTTAGAAAATCTAAAACATCTACTTAAATATGTAACTAGCCCTTTCAGATTCTCTAATGAAGCAGAGAATTTATTCTCACTAAGATAAAAGGCTAATATGTGTTTATTATTGACATATTTATTTATCTTTCTTCAAGTAGATTGAGCTAATTCCAATATTGCCATTCCTGACACAGAAAAATGTGTCTAAAATATCATGCCATCTTTAGTCACCACATGTATGTTATTACTATTCAATAATTAAATAATTATAACATGGCAAATTTTATAAACAGAACATGACATTTATACATACTGAATATTTTTTCCCATGGAATCTCTTTTAGTATTTGATTTAGGGCAAATCAATTTAAGGTATGTTGGCACAAAATAAATGTTGTTGAAACATTCCATATTTCTTCATCCTTAATATATTTTTATTTTTCCAGCACATTAACAACTATGGGATACAATTATTGTGACATAAATATAAATCTCCTGACTCTCCTGAGAAGTCTCCATTGACCTACGATTTCAAGTAGTTTCATAGCAATATCATGATATGTGTTTCCTATTCTATACCCCTAGCAGTATACAATTCAACTCCACATCTCCACTTCATTAATGGTATCATCCCCTTTCTGTTGTTCATAATTATGCACTCATTTCTCTAATATTAGAAAAACAGGACACTAATTATTTTCCTCATAAGCTGATGTATATCCTCCTTCATCTTAAAAAAACAAACATGACTTTTATTTCCTAAATCTCTCCCTTCCTTCTATCAACCAATGAGATATTTACAATATGTTACCCCTCTCCCAATCTAATCCTACACCAGGACCTGAGTTTGGTTGTTTGGGATTTATTTATTTGTTTAAATTCAGCCTATATATTTTTGTGTATGTTTATTTAATTTCAAAAATACTTATTAAGCACAAATATTACATGGTTTTTCTACTAATACTGAACCTTTTAGGAGTCCATTGTTATCTTGTACTTTAACTGCACTTAAAGTTACAGCTCAGAAAAAAAAACATTATGGCAATATAAAGGTTGTATTAGTCTGCTCAGGCTTCTATAACAAATTAACATAGACTAGGTGGCTTAAATAAGAGAAATTTATTTTGTCACAGTTTTGGAGGCTATGAAGTTCAAAATCAGGACTTGGTTTCTGGTGAAGACTCTCTTCCTGGCTTGTAGACAGCTGCCTTCTTGCTCACATGACACACATAGAGAGACAGAACGAGAGAGAAAGAGACAGAGAGTGCTCTGGGGTATCTCTTCCTAAAAGGACACTAATCCTATGGGATGAGGGTCCCACTCTGTGACTTCATTTAACCTTAATCATCTCCTATCCTTAAATCCAGTCACATTGGGGCTTCAACATATGAGTTTTGGGGGGGGGCATAATTCAATCCATAGTAAAGGGTAGCCATAAGAGTGCTTCATAGCTCAAAAAAATCACCTACTGGCACAGAGGTTGACATGTTTAAGAAGGTGGTTTACTACTTTATTCCTGTTGCTTGTTGTGGACATGTGAAGTAAGACATGTTCCATAAGATATTCTGTGATAGAAAATTGTTGTATCAAAATAATTGGGTAGGATGACTTTAGGAGAAAAAGAGAAAAAAAGGAGATAGTGTTTAGTAGCTCTTCAAGAGCTAATAAGGTGATTTTATGTGTGTGTATGCAAACATGTATGCCTACATACACATATGAATGTAATATGTGGGCATATACACATGAAGAAAGGACAGAACTATATTTATGTCAATTAGCTACAGGCATATTCACTATATCATTCAATTTTTTATATACTATGAATCAATTATAGATTTGGTTATATAGTAAGATTATATCTATTTATATAAAAACAAAAAACCATATTGCATATATTTGTGTATGTATAAAAAAGGAGAGCTTGTGAAAAAGTGTGAAGGAATAGACACCAAGTTTCCTAACATTCATTAACAAAAGCATTGTAAAGTGCTGTTACTTATAAATTTCATTGTTTCCTCTTTTTATATACTTTGAGAGAAACACATAAAAATGTAACATTTTAAATTAATATTGGACTGCTTTTTATTTTATTTGTAGAAGATTATAGAAAATCATTCAGAGGCATAGCTACTTGGGACCTAGGACATACTGTGATGAAATATCTTTGAAACATATTTTTCATATTTTCAGTTTGACAAAATATTTTCTACTTCTGGGTAGCTCCTTCTCTTTTCAATTTTAGCTTTCTGAACTTGGCATACTTTAGAGGAATATTAATTTGTATAAAATTTCAATTTTATAAAATTAAATCACCCATTCACCATAAGTGTATTATGCCATGCATTTTGAAACCTATTTCACAATTTCAGCTGCTTGTGACTGCCAAGATTGTACCACAATTAGGCTTGTTTCTGAGTTAGTGATGTGGCCTTTGCTTATAATATATAACTGGAAGATGTTGATTCCCAAAATACTTAGAAATATATTAGTACTCACCAAGTTTTAAGTTGCTACTTTAATTGGAGCAGAAAAAAACTTACTTTCTGCCAGTTATGCTAATATGTGCCTATGGGAAAATAAATAACTGGCTTCATATCTTAAAAATATTCCAGTGATGGCTTATCATTCTTGTAGACTGGTGCCAGGCATCTGCCCAGTTGGCGCACACCTTAATAAAGGACTACTCCCCATGGCAGCTTGTAAGGAGTTGACAGATCTGTGCTGTGTACACACACACATACAGATAAACTCCCCTCTAAGATGTTCCCTTTCGGTGATCCAGCATCTGTGGAACATCACAGGATCCACCTTTGCCTTTGATCCCTACATCATACTTGGGCCCACATGCATAAATAATCTCATTTCCCACCGGATTCTGCATTAATATCTGCATCTTTTGAAAAAGGAGAATATGCATAAAAAGTGCCTTGAGGTATTTTGATATTATTTCACACCATCCCCTTAATAACATCATTTGCCCACAGTCTACCTTCATGTTCAACAAGTTTTGAATTTGAGTGTATGTGTATGTATTTAGCTTTTTATTTTGAAGTAGTCATAGATTCACAAATGCAGTACAGAGAGGACCAGTCTACCCTTCATTAAGATTCTCCTGTTAGTTACATCTTGCATAATCACAGTACAATGTCAAGATCAGAAATTTGGCACTGGTACACAGTGTGTGTATAGTTCTATGTTATTTAACAGGTGTAAATTTGTATGGTCGCCATTGAATCAAGATGCAGAAGTAGTTCATTACCACCAAGATCTCCCTCAGACTTTATAGTCACCCTCATCCACCTGCTGATAGCATTCTTAACCCATGGCAATCTCTAGTTTGTCTTCCCTGTCTATAATTTTGTCATTTCAAGAATATTATAAAAATGGAATCATACAGTATGTGACATTTTAGATTGGCTTTTCTTTTTCACTAAGCATTATGCTCTTGAGACCCATCCAAGTTGTTCTGTTCATCAGTAGTTCATTCCTTTTTATTACTGAGTAGTATTATATGACATAAAGGTACTGTAATCTGTTTAACCATTCACCTGTGGAGGGATATTTTAGTTCTTTCCAGGTCTGGTATATATGCTGGTATGAACATTCATGTATATGTCTTTCTGTGGGCATAAATTTTCACAGTGGTATAATGCCCAGAAATGCAATCATTGAGTCATGTGATAAATATAGGGTGTTTTTTAAAGGAATTACCAAATTACTTTCCACACTACCTGTAACATTTTACGTTTCCAACAGCAATGTATGTTAGACCCAATTTTTCTGCATCTTCATGAGTGAGCATTTGGTATTGAGTGTTGTCATTTTAAAAAAAATTAGCAGTTCTGTTAAGAATGTAGTGACAGTTCATCATCATTGAGAGAATATCAATTTGTAAATAAAGCATTCCAAAATATGGATTTGCCTTTCCTTCTTATATTTTAACTAACATAAAATTCTTTGAATAAGTTATAACCCTGGAGATATTCTTTTTGCAGAACATTGGTTTTTTTGATATTCCAAATATTCTCCCTTATGAACAAGAATTTTATTTAAAATGTATCAGTACCCATCAACTAGCAAAGTATATTAATTATAGGCACTTAATATTTGTTGAGCAAATGTATCATTGGATGAATGGGGTTTTGACATTGTGAAATGGACATAAATACATGTCCAGTACCAAAATGCAGGCTTTTCATCATGTTAATAGTTTCAGGTACAGTGTAAGACTCTATTTCATCTGTGTCATCCGTTCCTACTATTCATCATTTTCTAATGTTCAATTATTTTCCTGAAGATAGCAATGTGCTACTGTAATATTAAATTTATCAGAAGAGGCAAATCTATGAAAGTATCTCATCCATCAGGCTGTCTCTTGATTAGATTAAATCTGAGTTAATTCTACTTATAAACACCTGCAGAAGAGGAGAGTCTACAACTTCTCTTGATAACAATTTAAATATTTAAAAATTTTGCTGTAAAAGACGTCTTTCTTTAGAATTTCTATAAATGCTCCATGTTCAAAAGAGAGCCAGCTTTATCTTCTTCTCTTTTTAGTTTGAAAAATCTAATCCACAATTTTCATATAAGAATCTTTAGGTTATTATCAGATATTTCTGATAAGTGAGTCATGAGCAATCATCTGTAAATGAACCCTAATACAGTAACTGAATGAACACATTTCAACATTTTTGTTAAATTTTAATGTTTATTAACAGATTTTATTTTTTAGAGTAGTTTTACGTTAACATTATAGAAAAATTGAACAGATATCACAGGGTTTCCCATAGATCTCTCTGATAGCCATTTTTCTTACTATTAACATCTTGCATTAGTATGGTACACTTGGTACAACTAATAAACCACTTTTTATGTGTTATTATTAAACTAAAATTTATATTTTATTCAGATTTTCTTATTTTTTACCAAATTCTCTTTTCCTGTTCTAAGATTCCAAACACGGCCACAACACATTACATTTACTTGTCTTGTTCTTACGATCCTCTTGACCATGAGAGTTTCTTTGTTTTTTTTATTAACTTAGTTTTTAAAAGTACTGGCTATGTATATTATAGGAGCCCCTCTATTGAATTTTTTCTGATGTTTATCTCATGATGAGACTAGAGTGTTTGGGGAAGGAGAATCATAATTTTGGCTCAACATTGTGAGCCAAATTGACTCATTCTAAAATACAAAATTCAGAATGCCATAATCCCAAATGTTGAAATCTTGAAAGATCAAAAATCCCTAATGTCTAAAATCCTTAGCATTAAAAATCACAAAAATCACAATCACAGGATAGTTGCATCATGTCAGGCATAACTATTACCTTTTATTGTTTTGATTTGGAAATTAACTATGTTCTTAAAAGAAGATTTTGGGTGCCATGGGGACAAGGTGTGGGCATGTGGACTTAATTCGAGGGGTCAACTTGATTGGATTAAGGAATATCTAGAAACCTGGTAAAACATGATTTTCGGTGTATTGTGAGGGTGTTTCCAGGGAAGATTGGTGTCTGAGTCTAAGTAGATCTGCCCTTAATGTTGGTGGGCACCATCCTACCGACTGGGAACCCAGAAAGAAACATATAGAAGGCAAGTTGTTTTCTCTCTGAGAGCTGGGAGAGACTTTTCTCTTCCACTACTTTGCACATCAGACCTCCAGGCTTGCTGGCCTTTAGACTCCAGGACTCACACTAACAGCCCCTTGGGTCCTGAGGATTTTGGCCCGAGCCACTCTACTGGCATCCTGGGGTGTCCAGTTTGCAGAAGGGCTGTTATGGGACTTCTCAGCCACCATAATTGCATGAGCCAATTTCCCTAATAAATCCTTTCTAATATATCTACATACTTATCCTATTGCTTCTGTTTCTCTGAAGAACCTTGACTAATACAAATTTCATATTGGGAATGCCAAATATCATTCTTCCTTACTATGTCTTACAACTCAAGGAATGATATTTGGGAAATTGTCCTCTCACAAAGGGACTATGATAAGTTAAGTTAATGAGGTTACTTCATGGTGAAATATGAAAGTTTAACAGCTAATTATTATTAGTGCTGCAAAAGCAAAAAAATTTTTAATTGCAATGACTGAGTAATAACCAGACTTTCAAATGGACAGCATATACTTACAAGATTTGTGGGGCAGGGCATGGTGGCTCACACCTGTAATCCTAGCATTCTGGGAGGCCAAGGCAGGAGGATTCTTTGAGCTCAGGAGTTCGAGACCAGCCTGAGCAAGAGCGAGACCCCATCTCTACTAAAAATAGAAAGAAATTAGTTGGACAACTAAAAATATATAGAAAAATTAGCTGGGCATGGTGGCGCATGCCTGTAGTCCCAGCTACTTGGGAGGCTGTGGCAGAAGGATTGCTTGAGCCCAGAAGTTTGAGGTTGCTGTGAGCTAGGCTGATGCCAAGGCACTCTAGCCCAGGCAACAGTGTGAGACTCTGTCTCACAAAAAAAAAAAAAAAAAAAAAGATTTGTAGACTACGGCCACTCTCCAAATACAAATGCAGAAAATGCAGAGTGTTTATACGAAGATTAGAGAAGAAGTGAAAATGCAGGCAAAAAATACAAGAAATATGTTCTGCTAAATTATTCAGTCATGTACAACTTCTGACCCTTCACAAATAGTGCCATGATTGCCTTCAAAAATCTCCCATCATCAGAGGATAAAAAGAATTTGACATGCTCAGTGACTTTCCATACCAAAGACACTTGCTGACATTGAAGTTCCTCCAGAGTTACAAAACACAATAAATGGTGAACTATTTTCTATTAGGGATTTGACTGTTGAAGAAGATAAACTTATATTCACTATTGAATCAAACATAGAAAAACTAGCTCATGCTTTATTTTAACTAATAGATGACACTTGCAAAACTGTCCCCCATTTTTTTTATCAACTACATACAATTCATAACCTGTTGGATCTGAAAATTCTAGGACTTATCTGCTCCTTTGTATATTAATCACAGAAAAAAGTAAAGCACTTTAAAAATGCTCCTTTGAAAGTTTGGTGGACTTTGCAGAAGAAAATGGATTTTAAATGAATCCCCAAACCTTAATGACAGATTTGGAATTAGGTGAGATCAAGGTTGCTAAAAATGAATTTCAAGGTGTTACCAATAAAATCTGTGTTTGCCATTCAGCCCAATGCATTTGGCAGAAAATTCCAATGAGTGGATTAGTCTTGCCATAAAACAATGACAAAAACTTCACTTTAAAAATGGCACACTTATAACTTTGACCCAAACAGTACAAAAGCAATTTTTGTAATCAAAACGTTTATACGCCCATAATATTCTGAAATTAAAATAAAATAAAACAAAACAAAATAAAATGCATCATTTGCTTCCATGGACGTTCCTGCCAGCCTTTGACACTCCAGAAGCTTTTAATGAATTAAGGTCACATTTGCCTGAGGAAGCCAGCAAAGTTACTGACTGGTTTGAAAATAACTATGTGTATGGTAGTTTATGTAGATACCCACACAACAAACTTACTGTTCCATCACCAGTATTATTTCTGCCAAATTTGTGGTCTGTATGTAGAAGCATGCGGAATGGATTTCCATGTACCCAAAACAACACAGAAGCGTGGCACAGAAGATGGGAAAATTTAATAGGGAATGCTCATGTCCGTATATATTGGATCATAGAAGAATTTCAAAAAGCAGCACTATATAGAAAATGAATGTGAATATATTCTCCAAGAAAAGCCATGTCCTAAAAGAAAAAAAACAGCTATTAATCATATGAAAGTTAGACTATATTTGTGCAATTGCCCATAATCTATTCCTTTCATATACTTTTTTAAACATCAATTTTCTTTTTTTTCTTTTTCTTTTTTAGGTTTTATTCACTATTTTAAATTTTATAAAACTGGGTGCGCACAATTGCCAACTATAGTGATATGCATTTGTACATTTCCTTCTTTGACCTATTTCTTAATGAATATGGTTCATCTGCTCATAACTGTTACACCTGTGTGACTATCATTAGTATACTTGAGTGTTTATGTTTGCAAAAAATATGTTATTACTGCCTACTTTGTTGTGTAAATTGGCCTATGAAGTGTTCTGTCATGTTTTTATATGTTTCTCAAATCCCTTTATAAAAACATAAAGAAATATCATTCAAAGAATGTTAACATTTTTTCCAAAAATATAATCTTGGGATTTTAATTTTTGAGATTTCAACATTTGGGATTATGGCATTCAGGATTGTGTCTTTCAGGATTATTATTTGGCTTCTGAGAATCACAGAGGTGCATTGACATTTTCATCACATCACTCCAAGAGTACATTCTATTAACATGATTTATGACTGTTTATGTTTCTGTTGGATAAATAATGAAAATAAAAGAATGCCTCCCTTTAGCTCTGATAATTTTTCTGGTTCTGAATAGGCTTTCTCCGAAATTAATATACCTGTTTCCGCTTTCTTTTGATTAGTGTTAAAATGGCACATGTTTCTCTTTCTTTTTATTTGTAATATATCCATGTCTTTATATTTAAAGTGGGTTTCTTGGAAACAACATGGATTTGGGTCTTGCTTTAGATACTCTGCCAATCTGTCTTTCAATTGATGTATTAATATTTGGATTGCTTTCTATCATATTTGTACATAGTTTCCAATTTGTTAAGCTTTTTTGTATCATTTTTTCTTACACTTTTTCTGCCTGCATTTATGAGTTTTCTCTCCTTTCTTATCTAATAAACTATATATACTGCCTTAGAATTTCTGATGACTATTATACTTAGTCCACGTTAAAATAACACTATACTGCTTAATAAGTAGTACAAGTACTTTATAGTGAAGTATTCCCAATTCCTTCCTCATTCCTTATAACACTGCTGCCATTCATTTCACTTATCCATATATTGTAATCACCCAATAGGTTGTTACTATTGTTACTTAAAACATTTATCTATTAGATAAATTGAGAATAAAAAAAATAAAATATTTTCTTTTTTCTTCTTTTTTTATTTTAGCATATTATGGGGGTACAAATATTTAGGTTACATATATTGTCTTTGCCCCACCTGAGTCAAAGCTTCAAGCCTGTCCATCCCCCAGATGGTGAGCATCGCACCTATTAGGTTTGTGTATACCCATCCTTTCCTCCCCCCTCCCATCTGCCCAACACCCAATGAATGCTATTACTATATGTGCACTTAATTGTTGATCAGTTAATACCAATTTGATGGTGAGTACGTGTAGTGCTTGTTTTTCCACTCTTGTGATACTTCACTTAGTAGAATGGGCTCCAGCTCTATCCAGGATAATACAAGAAGTGCTATATCACCATTGCTTTTTGTGGCTCAGTAGAACTTCATGGTATACATATATCACATTTTATTAATCCACTCATGTATTGATGGGCACCTGGGTAGTTTCCACATCTTTGCAATTGTGAATTGTGCTGCTATAAACATTCTAGTGCAGATGTCTTTTTTATAGAATGTCTTTTGTTCTTTTGCGTATGTGCCCAGTAATGAAATTGCTGGATCAAATGATAGTTCTACTTGTAGCTCTGTGAGGTTTCTTTTCTTTATTTATTCCTTCTTTAACATTCTTCCTTTCTTTATGTGAATATCAGTTTCTGACCTATGTGATTTTCCTTCTCTCTGAAGAATTTATTTTAATATTTATTGCAGGACAGCTCTAGTGGTAATGAATTCTCTGTTTTTTTGTCTGAGAAAATCTGTATTTATCTTTCACTTTTGAAGAATAATTTCACTGAGTATAGAATTTTAGATTGGTAGATCTTCTCTTTCAGTGCTTTATATATTCACTTCACTCTCTTCTTTCTTAGTTTCTTAGGAGAAATATGATATAATTTATCTCCTTATTTGTCTATTGGTGAGGTGTTTTGTTTGCCCTCTTCCAAGATTTTCTATTTGTCTTTGGTTTTCAATAGTTTGAATATGATATGTCTATGTGTAAATTTTTTAGCATGTACCCTTCTTAGTGCTCTATGAGTTTTCTAGATCCATGGTTTGCTATCTGTCATTAATTTTGGAAAATTCGCAGCCATTTTTATTTCAAATATTTCTTCTGTTTCTTTCTTTCTTCCCTTCTGTTATTCCTATTACGTATATGTCACACCTTTCATAATTATCCTACAGTTCTTAGATATTCTGGTTTATGATTATAACTTATTTTTTACTTTGCATTTTTATATCTGCATTTCTCTTTGCATATTTTTGCATGAAAAAGATGTCCATTGCCATATGTTCAAGCTCATTGATTCTTTCTCTGGTGGTGTTCAGTGTACTGATTAGCCCATAGGCATTCTTCATTTCTGTTACAGTGTTATTTTTATTTCTATCATTTCCTTTTGATTCTTTCTTCAGGTTTCTATCACTTTGATTACATTATTCATCTGTCCGTGCATGTTATCTATTTTTTCCTTCTAGAGCCCTTAACTTATTTATCATAGTTATTTAAATTCTCTATCTGATAATTTCAAAATCTGTGTCATATCTGAGTCTGGTCCTAATGATTTCTTTTATTTTCACACTATATTTACTCTTGTCTCATAGTATGTCTTGTAATGGCTTGTTTAAGTCAAGTAAATAGACCTTTTCTATGAGAATTCATGTTAATCTGAGTAGGACCTGAGTCATGTTTAATGTTAGCTATAGCTGTAGGTGGCAGAGGCTTCCATTTCCTGTAGTATCTTTGTTGTTTTTTTCCTTCACCCATTGTCTTTGAGTTTCCCCCTGAACACTTTCTGAAATAGAGCCCATGTTTTACAGTCCTTTCAGTTATGATTCATTATACTGAGTCCTATTGGCATGGCAGTAACGTGGGACTAGGAGAGAGGAACCACTCTAACATCTTATCATTAAATCTCAGTCTTTTAGTCAGCTTGAATTTCTGATCTGTGATTTCACAAGCATTCCCTAAGCTTTTATTTTGTCTACTTAGGTGAGCCAGGGAGGCTAGAAGAGGCTAGAGTTAGCTAATTGCCCTTCTCCCAAGTAAATTAGGTTCTTGATAAACTAGTGTCTTTAGGAAAACAGGCCTTTGTTTTACAGAATGCTCTATTCAAATTGGTTGCTTTATTGTCCTCTTTCCCATAACATGAGTGGATTTTTCTTTAATCTCCGCCTTGAGAACCTGATAAGGTTACTATTGGTAAGATTCAGAAAAGTATGTAAATATCTCTAAGACTGGACCACCAGGAGTTTCTCACTTTCAAGCTTATCCACATTCAGTCTTGAGCAATTCATCAAAATTACCGTTATAGTGTTCCTACGAGTTTGTGGCTCCAGTGGTGTCTGCTCTAGGTAAGCTGGTCTCAGCTGTGATTTTCCCTATGTGTCTATATGTTCAGATTTTAGAGTAGCAGTTTGTCCTAAGTTCTCTGATGAGATTAAAAATAGATACTGATTTGCAATTTGTTTTGTTTATGTTTTTTAAGCATAAGGACTAGAGTGACAACTTCCAAGCTCTTAACATGGTGAAGCTAAAAAAAGGTTGACTATTAAATTTAATTTAAAAAAATTAACCCACCTAAGTCCCTCAAACCAGTCATCTTTACGAATAACTTTTTAGCTTAATTGCCTTTCCCCATTAATGTTTTGTCATTGTGTTTCCTAGTCATAGATAGAAACTCAAGGATATAATAGTTAAATATTCTCTCTTCTCTGTATATTTACTGTGATGTTTTGACTTTTATAGTGGGAAGATAAAGGAGCATAGAGGATAAAAGCTGTTGTTTTTCTAGAAATTATATGTGTTTTTTTCTTGCATTAGTCTACATTTCTCTATACTGAGCTTACCAAGAAACAGTATATTTCTCTTGATGCTTTTTTTGTGTTGTTATACCTGAAACTAAAAATATTTTATTCCAAGTAAAGAATATTTTCAGTAGAAAATTCCTATGCTTAGAAAAATGCTGAGAAGGTTTCTTACTTATTTTATGAACTTATACACAGAGGACTTATTTCTGAAAGTTGACTAGCCATTGGCTTAATTCTCTGAAAATAATTATCATTTAATGTTGCTTCCTTTATTTTTATCTGTAGAAACTCCTGCTATTCTATTCTCCTCTCTTAATGTTATGTATGACATGAATTATGAAATTAAAATTTATATTTAAAAAATAAAAACATTAGAATTAAAAAACATGTTAACTTAAGTGTTGTTTGGACATTACTGTATAGCAATGATTATTTTATTTAAGATCTGAAAATATAGTGTAACAGATTATAGTGTTAAAACAATGTATAGCTTCCTAATATACTTTCTTCTAAAGATTCAGTGGCCCTACTAATGATACAAAAACAATAATTATAAATACCTAAGAGATTGTGAGAGTGTTTTTATAGGCTTTTTAATTTTTTTTTGTTCCAATTACATATGAGGGAATTCAGTGCCTTTTCAAATACAGTACTTATTCAATGGCAAAATGTCAGGACCTTAGAATAGGAGGGTAGAATAATTATCTCACCGACAAACATAGATATAGATATAGTTATACATACCACTATAGATATGGACATCGTTTATTAAATCTTAAGACATTAGTATAGTTTGTGTCTTCTCCAAAATTCATGTGTTGGAAATTTAATCCCCAATGCAATAATGTTGCAGGGGTGAGAATTTTTTGAGAGGTATTTAGGTCATGAGGGCTGTAGTCTCATGAATAGATTAATGGTGCTATAAAAAGGGATGTGAAGCGCTTTCACCCTCTTCTGCTCTTCTGGCATATAAAAACACAGTAAGAAGGCCTAGACCAGATGCTGGCACCTTGATCTTGGACTTCCTAGCCTCCAGAACTGTGAGAGAATAAATTTCCGTTCTTTGTAAATGACCCACTCCCAGATAGTCTGTTGTAGCAGCACAAAACACACTAATGCACACACACTTCTGAATGGGATGATATATTATACTAATATCAATGATACCTTAGGAAAATTATTTTATTTAATCTTATAAATGTATAGGGTATACATGAATTAATATAACAACTGAGGGTGGAGAAATCTTTCAAAAGTTTGATAGTAGGATCCAGTGGTCCAAACTGTCGATCTTTCAAAGGATTCTGACTCCCTGGGTGATTCTCTTCTCTTGTGTTCTTCACTAGGTCCCATGCAGGAGCTCCCACTGTCCAGTCCTTTAAGTTATCCACATAGTCATTAACGTGTACTTCTCGATTTCACCTCACCTCAACAGTTCTGTACCACAGCAGACTCAGAGTTTTACTATGCCTCTTTACAGTTCTAGGGACCATTTCCTTGTGCCGGTCATTTTGTTTTGTAACCTCTCAAATCCAAGGAAAGGGCTCAAATGTTAAAAACCATTCTCTCCTTGCAAAAAAACCTCCTTACTCTCCTGAGAGTAAAGATGATCCACCTTGAAAATGCAGAATCCTGTTTACTTTCCTATACATTTGGTTTGCCAGGCACACAAAGGAACCCAGGACATCAACACCCCTATTCCAATTCAGGCAGAAGAGCTTGCTAATGTCTGCAAATAAAGCAGTAAGAATAAATCTTCAAAAGATCTCTGCACTAATTTAGGGTTCTCATCATTACATTGCATGTAGTTAAACAGCCACTATGTTGGGGCCCACTGAGCATAATTTTAGTGATGCAACTCTGTACCGCACATAATGGTATGCTTGTTCCTTAAGCTATTTAGCAGAAACATGAAATTTAGTCCCCCCACCTCAGGTACAAATGTCGACATCCCTTGCAACTGTGTGCAACTTAACATTCTATTCTTAAGTAGTTTGTTTAATTCCCTCTTTTCATATCTCCAAGTTAAGCCAGACCACCATGCTTGAGCTTCTCAGGAAATCTCACTACAGGGCAGGGACACAATAAATTAATAATTGGACAATTATTAATAGTGACTTATTAAAAGTGAACATTCACTTTGTTTTATTAATAGTTCATATATTGTCTAACAAGTTAGCTTATTTATAAAGCTATATTAGTATTACTCATCTATACCCTTTTTGAAAAATTATGTTCCTAGCTTCTAGAACATAGAAAAGCATGTTATCCTTGACCAGTGCAGTGCTTTGCTACAAAAAGGAGAAGGAAAAAATAGCAGCAGCATATTTTGAGAAGCAAGGGTGCTTACTGCTGGCAGAGAAGGGAAACTATAAAAATGTAAGTCAAGTATGTAAATTCCAAAGAATACTCTTGGATTTATCAAGAAGGAAGTAGTTGATAACTCCAGCAAGTGCAGATTCAATGCAGTAGTGGAGGCGAGGGCAGATCATAGTGGGAAGTGGAATGAACGAACATTAAAGTGGCAGAGACAGTGAATTTAGAATTACACTCCATATAGATGTTTGAGTTTATAAGAATCTTCTAAATCTTCTAAATTTAAGCCTAGTTTGCTTCTCTTTATTCATGTGTTCATTTGTTGGTTATTTCCCTTTAAACCTTTACTTTCTGTCTTTTAATGCAACCTGCCTCAAGTTAGTTTTCACAATAAGCACAACACAAGAAAAAACTAAATGAGTTGAAAACAGCCTTTAGTTTGAGTTATAGTCACTGTCAGGCTTCAAGTAGTTTATTCGTAAAATCTCTTGTCCATTCACATTTTCTTTGAAACTCAGTTCTTTTATCTATTTATTTCAAGAGCATCATTGCTTAATAATGATTGTATGACTATATCTACTTAAAGGATTGTGCCCAGGATGTCTAAATGAATTATTTCTCCCTCTAGGTCTGAATTATTTCTCCCACATTGGAAATATGAAATAGACCTCATTACATTAAAACTGGGAAACAAACACACTTTGATTAGCTAGCTGTATGTAAAAATGTAAATAAAGGATTTTTATTAAAATATTTGAAATCGTATTCACTACCAAACTACCTTTTGGTGGTAATATATTACTCATTCATTCATGACGTATCAGTCTAAAAGTATGAACAGTCACCAGTAAGGTCATCTACATTTATTGCCTCTAAATAGAGTTTGTTGATATGGGTTAAATTTCATATTTTAAACTTATTTTATTCATATTGATTTACTAGTATAATTTTTAAAATTGCTTTAACTAGTATTAGAGAGAGAAAATGAGATATTTAACAGTTTCTATTTCCTACTTAATTAGATTGTTTTATATGTTTATATACATAAATCACATATAAAATAGACTTAAATATGCTATTTTTGAAACCAAAATTACTTAGTGTCAGTAACAAAACTCAGTTATCAGAACTAGAATTAAGAATTGGATGAACAGAAGAACTAATCAGAATAAAAGTTTCATTAATTAAATAAATAGCAGATTTTGAGTTCTTTCTGCAGGCTGAAGAATATGGACAATTATCCTCTGTTTGATGAAATTTGCATGATTTTTAAGACAATTCAATCTTTAGAGCAACTAAATTCTAATTTTGTTTAGAAGGTGATTCTAAAGGCTATACAATAAAAATTATCAAGTACAATTCTGTATTTTTAAATGCATTTTTCCTGAGGTGTATTTTGTGAATTTTATTTATTATAAACCATTCACTTATGGTTATCACTCCATTTTCAGGAGCATTAAGATTATTAATTTATTTAAATACTTGAAATTCAATGAAATTATCTGGTTATCTCACGTCTTTACTCTTTGCCCAGAGTTTTACCTTTAGGCATACCCTTTGACAACTGAGGAGCTTGTTTTTAAACATGCAACAAACTGCTGTTGGTTTCCAGACTGCCTTACACTAAGACTGAAAATGATAAAGGGAGAAATGCTGTGACAACTAAAATCTAGAACTAAGTCATGTACTTCAAATATAAAATTTCTCTCCCTGCCCCATTTTTAAATTTTAATACATCTAGGGGGTACAAGCTAAATTCAGTTATATATATATATATACACACACACGCATACATAGTGGTGGAGTCTAGGCTTTTGGTGTACCCATCACCCACATAGTATATATTGTACCCCACAGATAATTATTAATACATACTTATTCTGGTGTAACTCTTTATTCAGCATCTTATCAAGCAAAGTAAAAGGTATAACTTGCAATTTTAGAGATCAGAATGAATACACATTGCTTTAACACCAAAATAAAAATACAGTAAGCCAAATGTTGATTAATTCCTTTTTAAATTAACAGATCAAAATAAAATATTTGTGTATTTCAATTTATGAAGTTTCAGTTTGTTTGTTTAGTTGGTTTTTCCTTTATTTTCTTTCAATAATCTTTACCCATGTTCAGTGTGCCTTTCCTATAGTGTTCAGAATTCGAGTATATGATGGTTAAGGGAGTTTCCTGGCTGCACAATATATTTTTTCCATTAAAAACCTATAATTATCTCAGTAGTTCGACCAAAGGAAAGTCTAGTTATTGTGTTGTTGCAGTTGTTTTCATTTCTCACGAATCACCAAAGGATCTACTATGCTTAGCTTTCCACTCTCTGAGAATTTCATGAAGCGAATATAAAAAGAGTTGTGGGAATCATTAGTGGGGCCTGAGCTCAAAAATCATTCATGGGCACATATGAACATATCCATATGGACAGAAATAGTCTCACAGGTAACTAGAGAATTCTGAAGCAAATAATAGATACATATGGCCATTAAGCTAAAAAAACAAACAAACAAAAAGAAACTTTAAAAAGCAACAGCCTAAAAGATCTAATAGGCTAAAGTGTATATATATATTTTTTTTAAATTGCACTCTATATCGAGAAGTCACAGTACTGCTCCTACTGTTTGTTAAGTATTTTCCCAATGGACTACAGTTTAACTAGGTGGTGTGGTCATTTGAGAACACTATGCAGTTTTGTTCCACGTAGCTCTTGCCTAACAGAATCCTGAGTTTATTCAGACATTCGCATCTCCCTCACATAGGCCATGGCTGGTGTTACCGGTATCACAAGAAAAAAAGTTTTTTAACAGGTGCTATTGGATTTCAAAAAGGAGAATTTATTTCTCATAGGAAGCATTGAAAAATGTATTAAAGAGGACATAATATTTGCTCTGAATGCTAAAGAATGTGTTGTATTTTTATGGGAGAGGCTGGAGAAAAAGCATTCCTTTTAAAGGAGAGACTGTTAGTCAAGAAATGATGCAGGAAAGTCTGGACATCACCAGGAAATAATAGATAATCCAGAGTGTCAAGTTTGCATTATAAATCCAAGTAAAACAATTAGTGATAATGCATGTATTAATTGGCTTTCAATAATTTGTGAAGAAATTTGAATTATATTTTGTTAGCAATAGGAAGCATGTTTTAGAAATATTAATATAAAGCTACCCTAAGTTAGGAGTGAAAGAGATATTAACCTTGAATTACATCCTGAGGTTGGATGCTTGTTTTGTAGTCACTAGGGAGAAATATATTAGAAATACTCTTCTGAAACTCCTTAAATAATATTCTATCAAATTATTTCATCATTTATTTTTATTACTGCTGAGATATTATATCCTTTACATATAGTCATATCAATATTTCTCCATGAAATCAAATTTTAAGACTTAACGATTGCTCCTTTGATGATTTATTCATTCATTCCTTTAGCTCAATTTATCCCTAACATACTTCCATGTATAAGACACAAATGAGAATTATCCCCAATTTATATTAAGATCCAAACATGCAGTACTCTAATTAAGAGTATAACTATGAAAAATCTGCTTTAAACACAGTGTACAATCAATAAACACCTGCTAACAAGCCAAATAAAGACAAACTCAAGGATTTTATTTACTGTCCTTTATTTCTCCTCCACTGAGACTAGAATTAATGAAGGAAATGAGAAAGTTAGACAGACTGCTATATAAGGCAGTCTGAGAAAGGAAAATGCAAAGTCCCTTGCTTAAAATAACATATGAGTTAAAAAAACTAAAATAATAACATTAGCTTTCTGAAAAATTTATTTTAGCTTTTTCTAACACATTAACTTATATGGCCACTCATCTTTTCTTAAAAAAATTCCCAAATTAAATCCAACGTAAATATTTTAGCTTTCACTATAGCGACATGAATTATTCTGATTTGTGATAAAAGAATATCCTTAATTTTCTTTGAAAGAGTTCATACACTCAGATCAATGCGTTTCCCAACCCTTTACACAGATTCACATTTGAAATCTCCAAACAAACAATCAGATATTTTTGGTCTTTTCTAAATTCTATACATCAGAACTACGTAAAGCACAAGAAAAAGAGCATGTCATTAAAGAAAATAAATGGGATGCTCTTCCAACGGAATTATATCCTGTGTTATTACAATCCATTCTGATGCTGAAGGATATCAAATACTATTTTGTAAAGAATGATTTCACTCACCTCCCATGACATAGGTTAGAATAATATTACAAAATATTAGAGTATCAGGTTTATTATGCACATTGTGATATGATAATGTTTTCTAGACCACTTCAAAAGAAAACACTACTTTGGACTATTCATTTTAGCTTTTGAAAGAAGTTTATTTATATTCAAACTGCATTTTGTTGGCCTGATGCCAAAAATTGATGCCATAAAACAGGAGGGACTCAACTTCAAAAGATGACTAGTGTTTTCATTGTAAATATTAAATACTTGGTGACAGTTATAAACAAAGATCTTGAGGGATGATTATTTAGCTCCAAATATAGAAGCTTAGGAAATGCCCATAAAGAGTTGTTCTGCAATTCTTTCCATAGGTCAGGGTAGAGTTACCAAACTAAGCATATTTCTCCCAAATTAAAAAAAAAAAAAATTGCGGTTCTAATAAACTCACAAGTGCCAGGCTTTGCATCCACTGCCTCTGCCAAAATCAAATATTTTGGCTGGAGCAGTAATAGATTGTGCTGATAAGAGCCTAATAAATTATCTAGTGAGATGCTCAGTCTCACAGCACTTGAGAGCCAACTCACCCAGAGAGAACTATGTCAAGCACAAGAAAAAGAACATTTACAAAAAAGAAATGCAAGAGCAAGACTATTAAGTTCTGTGTTAATTTCTATTTTTGTTGAGCCTCAAGTATAATTTAGACTATGTCTATTTTTTCTAGAGAATATTTAGTCATAAGGAAATATTTCTGTGGTGTTTGTAGGTTAAAAATTTCAGTAGTTGAGTGATATACTCTAGAGTATTCATTTAGGTAGTAAAAACTATACTCTTTAACCTGATCATAAAATAATTTTTAATGTTTAGATGCTTATGCAGCATTGCAGTCTATAAATGGCAATTTCAAAATCATTATCAAACCAGAAAATTAATAATACAGTGAATAATGCTGTCACATGAAGAAAGCAATGTTTTTATTATTGAGGAATATATTAATATTTTTCATTCATCAATGAAACTTCTTAATATAGAATAATTCTTTTCTTAGAGTGCCTTCAGACTATCTGTACATATCATTCTGTGTTTCAATATGCAGCAGTGAATTCTTGTTGGAAATATACAAACATAATAAATAGTGCTTAGCATAAATTCATTAAAAATTATTATTTATTAAATAATCTGTGTTGTGTTGCTGACAGATATTAGGTGATACTTGGGGAGGTGTATATACATGTATGTGTGCATGCTCATGCACAGGGGATATGATTTGAATATGCATTATACTATTTGCCAGTAGGAAAGATATCATAACATATATATTATGAGCTGAAGTTTCTTTGCATTTTGCTATGTAGAATCTAGGTATTTTGGTATGAAATAGTATATTGTAGCATGTTTAGTATAGCATAGTAGAGATGAAAATCAAAGAGGATAAAACAAGAAAGGATAGGATGTTACAGTATAGTATAATATAGTATAGCATAACACAATAAAGTAGAGCATGGCACAGCATATTGAAAATAGCATCAAATTTAATTTCAGAATATATGTGCAAGCACAAAATCCAGATAAACATCATTGTACAGTCCTGGCAGATCACTTAACCACACAGAACCTCAATTGTGTCATCTATAGAATAAGGATTCAAAATATTTCCTACATCACAGATGTTTTGTATGTGAATAGAATCACATAAGTGACATGTTTAGCACAACACAGACATGCAAGCAATTGTCTTTTTCTATCATTTCTTATCTTTATATAATTGATAAGAATGAGCTAATATATTATGAAAAGAGATCCTTTCTCTGCCATATATGTTGAGATATTTTTACAGTTTATGGTTTTTCTTTCAACTTTTACTAGGGTGTTTATTGTTATACAGGTGGTTTTAGTTGTATGTAGTCAATTCTGTCGAAGTTTTCTTATATGGCTTTTGGGTTTGTGTAAGAATCAGAAAGCCTTTTTCTATAGAATTTTACAAAAATATTCTATATTTTTCTTTAGTTTTAAATGTTAAAACTTCAATGTTTAATCCATCTGAAATTTATAAATGGTGTCAGGTTGGTATAGGGTTTATTTTTCCAAATGGTGAGCCAATTGTTCCAGGCCAATGAAAGGTTAATTTATATTTGCTCAGAGATATGAATTGCTATCTTTATAATGTACCAAATTTATCTTATTTTCCTGAACTTTCTATTCTGTTTTGTTGACACTTCCTTCTCTTTCTTAATCAAAACATTAAAAATACCTATCAATTCTCTAAAATACAATTTTGCTTTATCTAATTCCTCACTGTCACCATTCTAGTACAGAGAGTATTCTATTCTCTTAAATTGTCTAAAATAATATCTTCCTCAATAGTGTTCCCCATTCCGCTCTTGCCCTCTATGTCTATTTTCCACAAAGTATACTGCATGTTTTTAAAAAGAAAAACTCAGATTCTGTGTTTAAATGCCTTCAGTGGTTTATCATAACAATTTCAAGATGATTTCAAGATGATTCTTTCACATGATTTACAAGGCCCTGATGTCTAAACCCAGACTTCCTCTCTAAATTCATCTGGCAAAATTGCCCTCACCCACCAAAACTGGACTTTTTTTTCTTATAGTTCTTCAAGTAAATCAACAACTTTTCATTCTCAGCGTATGTTTTTCTTAACTATGAGGCATTCTTTCATTAGTTCTTCATTGGGCTCTTTTCTAGTTTCATTTCAAATGTCCTTCCCTAACTCATTCCGTCAAATGAAAATTAACATATGGTCTCCATACAAATCCTATTGACGGATTTCTCTTTCATGACCAAGACTTTCGGTTAATTTATAGATGTAATTGTTTTTTCTTATAGCTTAATATTCTTGATTTATGGATACATTGTCTTCTTCCATCTCATTTAGGATCCTACTTATACTATTTTCAAAGTAATAGCCTATTTTCTGTTATTTCTACTTCAATGACAACCATTTTCTCTGACAACTTGTTCTTTTCTTTCTAGCAGTTAATTTTCTTCAATTATTATTTTCTCATATTCACAGATTCAGGTTAGACTGAAGAACATTATTAGCAGAAATGAGCTCCATCAACATTGATATAAGTCACTTTTTAAATTTCTTCAGCAGAACTCCTAAGAACACTGCAGTTGACCAGGAAGATCAACAGAAGGAATATACCCTGGATGAAAAGAGTGGGTACGTGAGGGCATCATACAAGCTTTCTTCAAATACTCAGCTTAATCCTCCCTTAAGCAAGGTGGAAGACAGATTTTTTAGTGTAGTTTCAATTATGTTGTTTTTCAGACAAGCTAAACCTGAAGGCCTATGCCTGGGCAAACTGCTCTGTTTTAAAAACTCTAATGGAGTTCTGAATGTCTTTCAATATATTAACCAACATGTTCGTGGAATATTAAGAATGATTGCATTTAGCTAGGGCTTTAGTTACAACTAGGGAAGACGAAATTTGTCTATAGAGCTAAAACATTTTTCTTTTTTCTTTTCTCTCTGTTATTTTTGATATGCTAGTCATAAATAATAATGGAAAGATTAATGAATGACTTTGATGAAGGAAAGAGAAATGAACATGTACGTGGCCTGGTTTACCCTGATGAAATCATAAGCATAGTACATTGTTCAAATTCTGTGAATTTAGTGAATATCAGTAGATTGCATCATATTTAGAAAACTATAAACTAAGCCATGACTTGTATGAAAAATAACGTGCTAATGGAGAAAAGAGGTCTATAGATTGATGAAAAAAAGAGATTCTAATGGGACTGGAAGCAGAAAAAGAAACATACATATAAAGATACAGCAACAGCATTTAAAAGTGAGGCTGTGCCTCCATTTTTAATCAGAGTTAATAGCTGTGGATATAAAATTAGCATAAAGACTCAATTACACAACTAGAAATGTACCTTAAATTTTACAGGGCACATGTGTATCAGACTGGACTTTCTGCACAGAAATGAGCTGACAGGAAAGGTGAGAATGAGCTGCCAATGTGACAGAGCCAGTGAGAATCCAAATATAGAAACCTCCCTGTCACTTCAGTCACTATGAGTGAGGGAAAGGGTAACCTTAGCCTGGTTTTGATAGCAGGGGAAAGAGCAACACTTAGGTTATTTACTAACTTATTGTGTGTGTGTGTGTCTATATAATTACTATCATATACATGTATTTGAATTTTATTTTTTATAAATTGACTAATAGTGTTGAATTTTATCTGAGCTCTGTGCTCCTGGAAAACATGGAAGGTTGAAAGGATCCAGCCACCCCTTGCATTCTGGAAAACAGAGTACTGCAAAGAACCACCTTTCCTTAAAGGACTTAGGACTTAAATAAGATTCATGGATGACCCCTTTGTCTACCAGGGTTCTTCAGAAAGACAGAACCAATAGGAAATGTGTGTGCATGTGTGTGTGTGTGTGTTTGTGTGTACTGCTTCTACTTATTTTAAAAAAAGTTAATTGTAAAACAGCCTCAGGCCAGTCCTTCATGAGGTATCATAGAAGGTGGCATTGTTATCTTAGGAGATGACAGCTCCACAGATGTTATTGTCCCTGAAGATTTTCCAGTGGGACAAGATGTGGAAGTAGAAGACAAATATGGTGATAATCCTGATCCTATGAATGCCCAGGCTGATGTGTGTGTTTGTGTCTTAGTTTTAAAAAAACTATTTAAAAAGTAAAAAAATAAAAATTAAAAATGGAAAAAAGTTTGTAGAATAAGAATATAAAGGAAGAAAATATTTTTGTACATATGTACAATGTGTGTTTTAAGCTAAGTGTTATAACAAAAGAGTCAAACAGGTAAACAATTAAAAAGGTTATGAAGTAAAAATGTTACAGTAATCTAAAATTAGTTTATTATTAAAGAAAGAGAAGTTTTTGTTCATGTCTTTTGCCCACTTTTTAATGGGGTCATTTGGTTTTTTCCTGTTGATTTGCTTGAGGTTCTTGTAAATTCTGGTTATTGGCCCTTTATTGGATGTGTAGCTTGCAAATATTTTCTCCCATTCTCTAGGTTGTCTATATGCTCTATTGATTGTTTCCTTAGCTGTGCAGAAGCTTCTTAGTTTAATAAAATCCTATTCATTATTTTTTGTTGTTGCCATAATTGCCATTGAGGTCTTAGTCATAAATTCTTTGCCTACGCTGATATCTAGAAGAGTTTTTCCTAACTTTTCCTCTAGAATTCTTATTGTTTCATGTCTTTCATTTAAATCTTTTATCCATCTTGAATTAATTTTTGTAGGTGGTGAGAAGTAGGGGTTCCGTTTCATTCTTCTGCATGTAGCTATTCAATTTTCCCTGCACCATTTATTGAATAGGGATTCTTTCTCTCAGTGTATGTTCTTGTATGCTTTGTCAAAGATCAGTTGGTTGTAGGTAGATGGTTTTATATCTGGGTTCTCTGTTCTGTTCCATTGGTCTATATCTCTATTTGGTACCAATACCATGCTGTTTTGGTTGCTATAGCCTTGTAGGATGGTTTGCAGTCTGGTAATGTGATGCCTTGTTCTTTTTGGTTAAGATTGCTTTGGCTATTCAGGCTCTTTTCTGGTTCCAAATGAAGTTTAGAATTATTTTTGTCTAGATTTGTGAAGTATGGTCTTGGTAATTTGATTGCACTGAATTTGTAAACCACTTTGGAGTAGTATAGACATATTAACAATGTTGATTCTATCTATATGTATGATATGTTTTTCCATTTGTTTGTATTCTTTGTGATTTCTTTCCTCGGAGTTTTATATTTCTCCTTGTAGAGATCTTTCACCTCTTTGGTTAAGTATATTCCTAGGCATTTTATTTTCTTTGCAGCTATTATGAATGGTATTGAGTCTTTGATTTGACTCTCAGCTTGACTGTTATCGGTATATATACATGCTATTGATTTATATACATTGATTTTGTATCCTGAGTCTCTGCTAAATTTATTTATCAATTCCAGGAGACTCTTGGTGGAATCATTGATGATTGTATCATCAGCAAAGAGTGATAGTTTGACCTCTTCTTTCCTGTTTTGGATACCCTTTATTTCTGTCTCTTGCCTGATTTCTCTGGCTAGGACTTCCATCTCTATGTTGAATGGAAGTGGTGACAGTGGGCATCCTTGTCATGCTCCAGTTCTTAGGGGGAAAGCTTTCAACTTTTACTCATTTAGTGTGATGTTGGCTGTGTGTTTGTCATAAATGGCTTTTATAATTCTGACATATATACTTTCTATGCCTGGTTTTTGAGGGTTTTTATCAAGTCTGGGACTTTTTTTTTGTCTGAAGATTTGTAATTGCTGTTTCAATGTTTGTGCTTGATATTGGTCTGTTCAGGAATTCTATTTCTTCCTGATTGAGCCTAAGGAGGTTGTGTGTTTCTAAGAATTTGTCCATTTCTTCCACATTTGGGGGCATATAGATTTTTATAGTATTCAAAGATAATGTTTTGTATTTCTGTGATGTCTGTAGTTACCTCTCTTTTTTCATTTCTGATTGAGCTAATTAGAGTCCTTCCCTTTCTAGTTCTTGTCAATCTAGTAAGAGGGCTATCAATTTTGTTTATCTTTTTCAAAAAAACAACTTTTGGTTTTATTAATCTTCTGTATAGTCCTTCTATTCTCAATTGCATTTAGTTCCACTCTGATCTTAGTTATTTCTTTTCTTCTTCTAACATATAGATATACGACATTTTGTTTATCTATCCATCAGTTGAACAATACAGCAGGTCCTCATTTGATTCAATGTTGTTTTGTTACAATGTTGATGAAAAAAATCAGCCAGGGCCACTGTCTGTGTGGGGTTTGCACATTCTTCCCTCATTTGGGTAGGTTTTCTCCTGGTCATCCAGTTTCCTCCCACATCCCAAAGGTGCACACATTAGGTTCATTGGTGTGTCTACATGGTCATAGTCTGAGAGAGTGTGAATGTGTATGAGTGTGCTCTGTGATGGAATGGCATTCTGTCTAGGGTTGGTTCCCTTGTGCCTTGAGTTGCCAGGACAGGATCTGGCCCCTGAGACCCAGAACCAAAATAACTGGATGTATCACTATTGCCCTTGTTAATATTAATTTTTCTAAAGGTATATATAGCTCTCATTTATTTCAGTATTTAATATTATAAATTATTGGATCTTTATTTAAAAGTTCAGTGATGATTTTGTTACCAGAGATATTCCTTAGGAACTTAACTCTTGTTTTTGTCAATTAGCCTATGGTAAAAATGGTATTGTTATATGTTGTTTCAATTTAAGGTACAGTTTCCAACAACCTATCAATGATGTTAAGTGAGGGCTTACTGTATTGAAATTTTCCGAACTTTCAGCTAATATGAATAATGCTACTATGAATATTTACATGTAAGTCTTTATGTGGAAATATATTTTTATTCATCTTCGGTAAATTTTTAAAAGTGGAATTTCTGGTAAGTCACATGAGACTTTTCTAATAGTGGCAGCAAGTCTTCTGGTTTTCACAGCCTCCTGTATTTAGTTTAAACTGGTATGCCAAAAGAGCTGGGAGGATAAAATCAGCTCCAGGCAAAAATACCATATAGTTCATGTATTCTTATCTGAAGTTTAATAGTTTTTACAAATAAACTCTTCTCAGCCTAAGTTATTGGTGGATTTCCAGAGCATCAAAATGATTAATTTGAGAATTTTGTCCAACTTTATAGTTGCTTTTTGGGGAGATGATTTGTTGAGTTCCTCATTTTTTCATGGCAGAAGTGAATCTTCAAAATTTATTTTTGAATTTTATATTTTTGCATTTTTTCTAAAATGTTTTTGATGGTTAAGATAATACAATGAGAATATTTGTTTTGTTTTTTAAACACATGCAAGTAGTAGAGCAAAAAATAGGGCCAATTATTGTTTTGTTCAAACAGGTAATTTAATTTTAAAATGTATGAAATCACATTTAATAACATTTATTGATTTGCATATGTTGAACCAAACTTGCATCCCAGGAATAAATTCCACTTGATCATGGTGAATGATCATTTTAATGTAATGCTGAGTACAGTTTGCTGAGGATTTTTGCATCTATGTTCATCGGCGATATTGGCCTATAATTTTTTTTCTTATAGTGTCTTTGTCTAGTTTTTAAAGTATTTCTTCCTTTTTAATTTTTTGAAAGCATTTGAGAAGGATTGATATTAGTTTTTAAATGTTTGCTTCAAAGAATTCGGCTTTAAGGCCATCTAGTTCTGGACCTTACTTTGATGGAAGACTTAATTACTGATCAAATCTTCTTACTTGTTATTTGTCTATTCAGATTTCCAATTTCATTGTGATTCAATCTCAGTAGGTTATATATTTCTAAGAAGTATCTATTTCTTCTATGTTATCTAATTTGTTGCCTTATAGTTGTTCATAGTAGTCTTTTATGATCTTTTTGGTTTCTATGTTATCAGTTGTAAGGTGTCCCTTTTCATTTCTGATTTCTGATTTTGTTTTTAGTCTAGCTAAGGGTTTGCCAATTTTGTTTATATTTTCAAAAAATCAACTCTTAAACCAACTCTATTTTATTTATTTCTACTCTGATCTTTATTTCCTTCCTTCTGCTTTCAAAACAGCATGGTATTGATATAAAAATAGATCTATAAACCAATTAAATACGACATAGTGTCTAGAAAGAAACCCACAGATCTATAGTCAATTAATTTTTGACAAAGGTGCCAAGAACACACAATGGAGAAAGAATATTCTCTTCAATTATGTGTTGGAAAAACTAGATATTCACATGCAAAAGAATAAAAATGAACCTTTATCTTACCCTTTATATAAGAATCAACTGAAAATGAATTGTAAATTTGAATATAAGATGTAAATATATATATATATAATTACTATATATATGAAACTATGTATTAAACTACTAGAAGAAACACAAGGGAAAATTTCCATGACATTGGTCTGGGCATTGATTTCTTGGATACAACCCTAAAGTAGAGGCAACAAAGACAAAAATAGACAAATGAGATTGTATTAAACTAAAAAATTTCTATATAAGAAAGAATTAATAGAGTGAAGGAGTGAAGAGACAACCCACAGATTGGGACAAAATATTCACAGATCATGCATCTGAAAAGAGACCAATATCCAAAGTATACAAGGAAGTCATACTATTCAATAACAAGAAAACAACCCTATTTAAAAATAGGCAAATGACATGAATAGCTATTTCTCAAAAGAAGACATAAAAATGGCCAATGGATAGATGAAAAAATTGCTCAATGTCACTAACCATCAGGGAAATACAAATAAAAACCCTAATGAGACATCACCTCACATCTGTTGGATTAGTTACCAAAAAGATGAAAGGTAACAAGTGTTGTTGAAGACGTGGAAAAAAGGAAACACTTATATACTGCTAGTGGTCTTGTAAATTAATATAGCTATTTAGGAAAACAGTATGGAGGTTCCTCAAAAAATAAAAATAGTATTACCATATGATCCAGAAATTCCACTTTTGGGTATATACCCAAAGAAATTGAAATCAGTATGTCAAAAAGTTGTCTATGCTACCAGGTTCATTGCAGTATGTTCACAATAGCCAAGTACGGAGAAAACGTAATTGTCCATCAACAGATGAATGGATTTGAAAAATGTCACACACACACACTGGAATACTATTCAGCCTTAAAAGACAAGAAATTCTGTCATTTGTAATAACATAGATGAACTTAACTTATTGGACATTATATTATATTAAATTCGGCAGGCACAGAGAGGCAAATATCATGTGATCTCACTTACATGTGGAACCTAAAAAAGTCAAAGTCATACAAGTAGAAAGTAGAATGAAGGTTACCAGAGTATGGAGGAGTGGGGTCAGATGTGGAAAGGGGAAACATTGTTCAATTGGTACAAATTTTCATTTAGATAGCAGAAATAACTTCTGGTGTTCTATTGCACAACGTGGTGACTATAGTTAATAATGATGCATTTTATTTTCAAAATAGCTAAAAGAGAGGATTTTAAATGTTCTTATCACAAAGAAATGATAGATATTGAAGATGATTGATAGGATAATTAGCCTGATTTGATCACTCCACAATGTGTGTCTATATCAAAATATCACATTGTGCCCATAAATATATACAGTTATTGTCAATTAAATATAAAATTAAACTTTAAAACATCTATGCAAATGATGTACCATATTTTATAAGATAAACATCATATTGTTTCAAAATCAATCGGTTGCATTGTGCATTCCACGTAGGCATTAAGCTTTTCTCAAACCCATAGCCCATTAATTTTAACCAGCTTTTAAGTAGTCTATGACAGATTTGTTTTGTTTTGGTTTTGAGCTACAACCTTGTCTGAATGTTGTGTGTCATTAAAATGAACCTATTTTGCCGGTTGTATTTAAAGAATACATCATTTCTGATGTGGTCAAGGTGAAAAATAATGTTAAGATACCAATGTCATTCTAACACATCTGGCTATAAATGTGAAAAACAACTGTGGAGACCAAGAAATAATAGGTATTTGAGTCAAGGTCAGCAAGGTATTGACAAATATACTAGCAAAGATTAGGTCTCAGTGAGGGTCAGGTTCCCCTGGTGGGAATCTTAGAATGGTTTCCCCATACTCTAAAAAAATCCTAATAGAGAGGAAATATCTTAAGCAGAAATATGTTCATAAAAACATTATGTTTAATATAATTAGCGTGTGGTAAACGAGAGGATTTATATTACAAATTGCAACATAAACTTTATAAACAAACCAAAAAATCAAAAATATAAAAATATATTACTAGAAACTTTATTCCTGAGTAAAAATGTAAAGAACATCCTTCTATGACCATGGTTAAAGTACTATGTTGAAATCACAGCTGAGCATGGTGAGGAGTGTAGGATGAAGATGAGGGAGACTTTGTCTAGCCACAGGATATATGGGTTAATCCTAAGCATCATCAGAGACAATAATAAAAAGGAGAAGTCTGTGACTCTATAAACATTACAGTCCTAAACAGGAAAATTCTTCTCAAAAAATTAATCAAACAAAATAAACTGTGCTGTAAAATAGGAGCCCCACAGGAAAATACAAAAATGTGTACCAAGGGAAATGAGGAGAAGAATTAATAGTCAAGAGAATTAGAAAAGGTTTCATGGTGGAGGTGGGCAAGAATGGGTACAGCCGTTATGCTGAGCATGAAATTTGTGTGCCTTTGTGTGTATTTGAACTCAACCTGAGCTAATCGTAGTTTATAGTTTTTTGTCTACTTCTGTTCCAGGCTCACAAAACATACCTAACATGCCCCTTTCCTAAATTCTACCCATTTTTATGCCTCAATTCAAATGCCATCTTTGTAAAATGTTAATGTGCTAGCCTAAAAGAATCTCTTAAATCTACTTTATATTCTCTCTCCCCTTTTAAGTCTTATCTCTCATTATTCTGCTGCACAAACCTTGTGATCCAGTATAATTCAACTACTTCCTAGTTCTCAAATACTTTGTTTTCCTTTTCCATAATCTATGCCCATTATAGAGAGTTTTCTTCCTTCATTTCCCTTTGATTCTCTAACCCTTGTAATCCATTCAATATCTTTAAGACCTATGCACATTGTTAAGTTCTGTTTGTAAATATCTCACTGGGAGTTTAAATAGTGAAGAATATGGGGCTGCTATTCTAAATTGAAAAAAAATGAAATTCATCAAGAATATTTCAATAAGAGAAATACTAGACTTGTGTTCAGCTTTCAAATATAGAATGAGTCAAATAAAACTTCCTTTTCTTCAGTGGCCTCCTCTACCATATCTAAGTAAAATTCATTAATATTGTTGAATGACTATTACATGCCAACCACTACTTTAAGCATTGAGGTTAGGGCAGTCAAGAAGACCGGCATGGTTGTGGCATTCTGGAGTTTATATTCTTATTGGGGAAGATATAGCTAACAAATAAATGAATGAAAAATATAACAAAGTATATTATAATTTTAATTAATGAAAATTGATAAGAGAAAAATAAGTGAGTAATGGGTACTTTATGCGTGAGTGTGTGTGTGTGTGTGTGTGTGTGTGTGTGTGTGTTTGTCTGTGTATGTATACAGGAAGGTAATATGATTGGGAGAAATTCAGACACAGGACAAAAAAGAGTGTAATTTAGACAGTGTGGTCAGCTCAGCATCACTGAGGAGATAATATATAAAACCAAGGTATTAGTGATGAAAAGGAGCCAACTATGTTAAAACTGGTGGTAGAGATGGGGATGCCTCTTTCAGGCAGAAGTTACAGCAGTTGCAAAGACCCTGACATGGGAATTAAATAAGCCTGTGTGAGTCTCAGAAAGAAGATGCATATGATAGGAGCACAACATGGGTGGAAAGTAGTAGAAAATAAATTCAGAGAGACAGGCAGGAACCACATCTCATAAAATGTGCTCAATATGGTTTTAAGAAAAGTATGGGTAGATGTAGATGACATTAAAAAGTCATTCTCGAACACCATCAAACCAAATTTTCATAATTTTTGGTTGTGAGTGTATCGACCTATCTCTTGAGTCCTTTTGTCACTTTTCAATTCAATTATAACTTTTACTGGTCTCTAGATCATATTTAGTCATGCAGCATTTTAAGTTATGTAGCAGAGAATCTACTTGAGGCTGAAGACCACAACACTTATTTTTGTATCTTTGAAACACCTAATATGCTGTCTTTCTCTGGCATTAGTTATTATTTTTGACATGGTAGGTGTCCTGGGGCTGTGCATAATGGAACAAGTACAATTAATCTGAAGTGAATTTTTCTTGAATCCACTGGCATGATTTGCATGATTTATTATTTTTGAGCAAGTATTCTGTGAATGGTTTTCTTGATGTTATTTGTGATTGTGTGTTAACATTAAAGTATGGTGGAGGTTCTGGTAAATGGCACTGGGAAAACAGTATCAAAGGGTATTTTAGAGTTACTGGAGTAGGGAACTTCATCTTATTGAACTTCATTAGCATAATTACTCTAGACATTAAAGCAATTCTAACGAAGTTAGTAAACCCAAATGGAAACCTTCTGCATGTTGCAACTTCTGTAAAGTTAATTAAAGGAAACCAAGAGTAGTCAATACCATAGATGCAATATATCAGATCTGAAGAAGCACAAGGAGACTGGATTATTGAATTCCAAGTACTTGCTTACATTTCAGGGATGATGTAAATCAATGATGTGGGAAAGTTTACAGCCCTTATTACTTCTACTCTTCAGTTTTCTTGTCTCAGACTCTATGATATGATGATGCAAAAATACTACTGGATCTTTTAAAGAACACTAAACTATTATTTGAAAAGTTCTATTACAAGGTGAGTCAAGTTAATATAATTATATATGAGAGAGATTAAGTTAAATACAATCAATTAACAGACAAATTTAGGAAGAAATTATGTTCTTTTTTCTCCTCTCTTATAAATATGACTGATATATACAAAAGACACTAAGTATGGATTTCAGCTACTTGATCTTCACTGTGTAGTGTTTTTCTTTTCCCTACAGCAGGTTTATAAAAGTTTGCACTCTAGGTCAATGTGAATAAGAAAAAATAAATCACTTTTAATGACATAAATTCTTTAAGTCACCCTTTTCCTTTCTTGTATTAAACAGAAAATGGTCTTTGCATAAAAGCACATAGTTTCTAGAAATAATGCAAAAGGGAAACAAACCCTGTATTTAGTTTTATTGTTGCCCCTCTCTCTGTCAAAGAGCATCTTAGTGTTAGGCCACTATTAGTCAATAATGAAAAATAACAATGTTTTATAAGAATTTGAAAAAAGTAAAAAAAGGAATTGTTAATGGCAAGTATGCATTTCTATATTTTTCTTTAGCAGTAAGTGAAGTAAATAACATTCCTCTCTAAATTATAAAAAGCTGCCACGATGTGAAGAGCTCTAAAGAAACATGGCTTTATTTCTAAATATTTATTTTTCTTAAGGTCCCATGTAGTCAAGCTGTTCCTTCCTATTTACCAGTTTACTTATTTTTTGTTAACCTGAATATATAAGCATCGTCATACAATCATAGGATTGTAAAGACTTTGTTTTGATCAAATGTCTGTAGTCTTTTTGTGAGGTTTTATTACCCAAGAAACTAATGAAAGTTGTGTACCCTCTCTTTAGAATAATGCACTAAGCACTCCCTTCCCTGCACCTTCCGTATATAGTTTCAAAGGGTTTTGGAACTTTGATTGGAACTCCCTTGTGTAGTATACAAAAGAAAAGCAGTTTTGAACCATGTTTCTAAAACTCTTAAGAGAAGGTATTCCATAACATCACTTAGTAATGCATTCCAAATGGTTCAAAACCTTTCTTAATCAATGCCATATCTCAGAAGAGATCAGACCTTATAAGTCAATGCAGACAAAAACTAGTTGTTTTCCTTTTCACTATTCTTGGGCTAAATTGAACAGGTACAATGATAGGAAAGCAACTAAAACTAAAAATTCCCAAATCTAGATTTTCTTCATGCCATTTTGAGTTTAATGAAATTTTCTCTCTGAACTATTGACAAACCGATAAACATGAGAATTACATGATGAATGTTTCATTTCTTAATTGAATTCTATATTGTGGTGATTCATAAAACAAACATCTGTGTTTAAAATTTCCTTTAGTACATTCAATGGGGTCCGAATGCAATTCCTAAGACCCTGGATAATAAGGAATTGAAGGTTGAAAACAATGACTTTCTCAACAGAGTTGAACATCTGCTCACTGTCAATATTTCCAACATCTCATTTAACCAACTTTCTCCATATTTTCCTTTGGTTCAACCTGAAATGTGAATGGAAAGCAACTCTAACTCACCACACATTCAGTTGTCTTTATGCTTAGAGGCCTTTCCAGCAACATAAATTTAAAAATAATCATTTATTTACACATAAGCTTACTTCTCACCATTGTTTATTAAATTTTTACTCTTCACAAATTAGTTTCTTTAGCCTTTCCAATCTCTTAATTTTTTTCACCGTGGGTTACAAAAGTCACAACTTATTCTGTAGCTCTCCAATATTGTCCTCGAGAGAACATTAAGAAAAGACTGAGCTATCCTTACTATTATAAGCAAATAAATGAGTATAAATACAATGTTGTATAAAAAGTAAATGAATACATATCATTACCATATGCTATTAGGATCATGTGTAACATCATCACTTTTATTTAAGTAAAATGAAGATAAAATGAAGTATTCTAGGATGTTTACTTGTTGAAATTAGTTATACTATTTCACATATATTCCACATGATTCTACTTAAATCATATTTTTAAACACTGGTTTCAAGTATTTGTGTAATTTTAATAAAAGTTGAATTCTTATGCTAAACACCTTTCTGAGAACGAGCCAGGATGATGATACACAGACAATGTAGCACATAGAGACTGGTAAATCACTTTGATATATCCAAGATGACTTACAGAATTTCGACAGTATGCATATCACTTGGTCTTGTGATACATGACCTACACTTTAATTTTCTATTTGTGTGCTTCCTGATCTAAAATTTTGTTGAAGAGCTCATTTAAATTCTACTTGAGGTTTCTTTGGTGGTTCTAATTGCCTTTGTCTGTAAGAAAAAAAAACAGCAAGGAAGGAATGATATACATGGATGATGAAGAAAAGATCATTCTTTTTCTTAAAGTCTTGAAATTCCAATTAAAGATGACTGATTAGTCACTCATGTTCAACCTCTTTGCCTCTCATAGCCCACTAAAGTGATAGCTAAAAGAATAGAATAAGATTTAAATCCACAAGCAAAAGTTTAGGGTGCACACTACAGTCTATGCAATGTGTGGACATATTTTTGTGTGTGGGCGAAAATGAAAACTGAAGTATGACTAGTTTCTGGAACATCAACATTTACCAACAAATTATATAAAATGCTGAAAAGGTAAAAGTAATTAAATATATAGTCTTGTTTGGAAGAAAGCAGAAGGAATAGCCTGAATAGTAAGTGAAGAACCCAAAACTGAGAATGCTGGCTGGGGATATCAAGGAAAACTAGACATTTGGAAATCTTGTGGTAACTACCACACCACGAATTTACATCTACTCAATATTTAAAACTTTTCTGATGTTATCAATAGTGATATTAATAGGATTTTTCAAAACTGTATAGTGAATTGTGGCAATGTTCAGAACATGTGCACAATTCAGTGCACCAATATCTGCCAATATAATAACATCAGTAAAGAACCTATTCAAAGTGCAAGATAGACCAATGAATTTTAAAGTAACAGAATAAGACATGTTCCTTGATATAGTTGCAATTTCCATATTTCAACTAACCATAAAAAACCCATACATACTGAGTTAAGATTTAGTGTCAAAGAAGATTACCTACAATAATCTGAAAACTGTCTATCTGTGTGAAGCTGGATTTTCCAACAGAATAAATAACAAAGTAGATATGACACTATATTAAATAGGACATTAAAAATATTTATAAAAATATGAAACAATGCCACTTTTCTCATTAAATATCTGTGGGCTTGGAAAAAATAATTGTTTCAAAAACAGGTACTATACTTATGTTAAAATGTAATAGATTATTGTCATTTTTTAAATGATTAATACATAAATAAGTTAATTATTAGTTTTAATTTTAATATAACAATTAACATATGTACTCTCACATGAACAAAAGCTCTTTGGGCCATCAATAATTTTTAATAGTATAAAAGAGTCTGGATACAAAAAAATTGAAAACTGTTGAATTAGAACAACTAAGAAAGATTTCCATGAAACACAGGAACTGAACCTATTCTGCTGCTTCAAAATCCATATTTTTCTTATACCACCAACTTCTGTTATCACAAAAGTTTATCCCTCAACTTCTGTTATCACCCAGCTTTTTTTTATTCACACATCCATCAAACAGAAAATATTGTGCATGTATATATGTGGATAACAATGTTATTCCAGGTGTCTATGTATGTATATCGCCTGTGTGCAGTTTGTATATGAGAGAGAATATGTAGATGTCACAGACATTTGTTGACAAAGGCTAATGATGATATCAACTCTTCATTTACTATCAGCTTATTCTGAGAAATCAAAAGAGTAGTATATGCATTTATTTGTAATGCCAATAATTGTTTAAAGTTTTCTTAGTTTTACTATTGGTCTTAATCGTTTGTAAATAAGATGTTTTAAGATAGAACTTAAGAGTTGTATCATATTGCTTTTCTTTTTGCACTCTAGTAGTATTAGAATATAAGCTCCCTGAGGGTACCAATTTTTGCCTATTCTATTGACTATCTTATCACAAGTATCTAGAAATATACCTGGTATCAATAAATATTTTATGAATTCTCTGCTAAGAATCTATAATGGAGAAATTGTAAAAAGAATCACAGATAAGGTGACATTGATCATCCCCACAATTGAATATTTCTCCTTGTTCTTTTCTTTCTCAGAATTTTACTTTATTACTCAGGCCCCTGTCTCTCATAATTCAAGCCTATCCTCCCTTGATTCTTTTTTCTTTCTTAGGTTCCAGGGTCTGCAAATCTTGTTAACCCAACCTCCAAAGATATAGTAAAAATTCATATAACAAAATTACAATAATACCAGTAATTATTTTTGCCCAAATCTCTCCTATCTGGGCTTGTCTTTCATGACAAAAGGCACCATATTAAAGTGCTTTTTTCCAGTGACAAGAGTAATTATCTTTTCTCATATCATAAAATATAGAATTTTATAAGAAATGGAGATTTTCTTGACATTTTTTAAGATAGTATATGACATCACATGATGTATGTGTCTCTTAGAAAATAATATTGGGAGCATTTGGAAGACTGCAAACAGATTGTAAAAAAAAAAAAAAAAAAAAAAAGGGTAAAGGAAGAGTATGAACTAAAGCAAAGCCAATCAGCCTGGAGCAATGGGGATAGAGTACAAAAATGTGCAAGAGAAAGAAATACTGCAATGTATTTTAAGTAATTATATATGAAATAAGTGAGAATTCAGAGATGACTGAAGTATCATGCTCACTTTCTGGGAGGAGAAAATATGCTATATTCAAGCTAATGCCTACAAGGAAAAAAAACACATAAATAGTAAAATTAGTTCGAAAATCTTGACTTGTGGTACCTGTGAAATAATGAAGTGAAGATGTTTAGGTAGCATTTGGTAATCTCTTGTTCTGGCGTTTAGGAGAAAGGCCAGATCTGGAAAAAAGAATTGACAATCACATATTAAAGGTAGAAGCAGAAACCAATAAAAAGGATGCGATAAACTAGCAAAAGCCAAGAACAAGCTGCAAAAGTACCCCACGGGAGACATCTATAGCTCAATGCTCTTAAATATTTGGGGAAAGTTAAATGGGATAAAGAAATATTTTTTTTAAAGACACAAATGCAAAAGGGAATTCTTTATATCATTTATCCAATTATCTGAATCTGTGTCCACAAAAAAAAAAAAATAAAGAAAATTGTGGCGTGTCAACTTTATGGATCATAATTGAATCATAAAATGACTGCATAATATAGATCCCATAAGGAAAATATTTAAAATGCTAGACTAAATATACAAAAGGATGCATTATAATTGTACCTTTAAAAATGTCAGCATATAATTAACTATTGGGAAGCAGAAGCAAAGAATGTTTATATATTAGTTCAATGGTCAGGTATTCTGAATTTGAAACAGACTTTGACAGTATTTTTTTAACTTTTGCAAGTTTTTCCCTCCTAATTTTCTAAGCCTCGGTTTCCTTATTTGTAAATTGGGTGTGATAATTAAACCTCATTCTACTTGTGAAGAGGATTGAATATGATAAACCATAGCTTGTTACATGACTGTCTCTTAGTAAATGTTAGATATAATTACCAATTTTGATTAGTGGAAGAAAATGGAAAAAAGCAAAAGAAGTTGCTATATTTGGATGGTTGATTGTGTTTTGTTTTGTTTTGTTTTGTTTTGTTTTTTAGAGACTAGATACTGTAGTCAGTCTGTATTAATTCATTTTCTGCACCTGGGTAAGTTACTTAGTCTCTTTGGTCAATGACAGTAGTGTGTACCCAAAGAAAGGATTTATTGTGAAAATTGAATAAGATAAAACCTAAAATAGTGCTTGATGCATGTTTAGGATTCAATTTTGTTAATTTTCATAGTATTTTACTTATTCTTATTGTAATAAAGTCATTTTATGCATATCTTAAAGTTTTTTTATTTAACGTTTAAAAAATATATACCATTCTTAAAATATAAACTCAAGGTTGAAAAATATCTAAGGAAGATAAATTACCCTGACCTTCAAAGATAAACCATTTTTCTTTTTCCCAATTTTACTAATCCATCTAGAAAATAGTATGTAGTCATTGTATTTTATAATGTTGTACTGTGATATTTAAGCTTACTTTGTGTATACGTTAAAATATATGGGAATATCCACTTGTAAACTTGGAAGATCACAGATCATTTATTTTCATATCCTTGACATTTTGTACATTATATTTTCATTTCCATGTTTATGAGTTCTATGATAGGAAGTAAACACACACTATCTTAGAAAGGAGGATGAATACTCAAGAAAAATGCAATCTAGAAAACATAATCTTAAGGTCAAGCAATATAAGTTCCTTGCAATTTTTACTTTTTTATATAAAAAAACAAAAAGAATGAAACAAGAGAAATGTCAAGGATAACTTCAAGTTTATTCACAACTACATCAATAAACTAGATGCTTCAGAAACTGAGGAGTGTAACTAAGATACAAAAAGGGAAAACAATGCAAATTTCGTGAATGCACAAAATAACTCTTAAAAAGTTATAGTGTTGTTACTATTTTTTAACAAAATAAGGTACCCTACCAGTATACCATGTATCTCACATGCTTAGCCTTACTGCCATAGTAATACAAATCCAATAATCTCCTGAAGAATATATATAAATGTTACTATGTCAGAGAATGAGTTCCATGTATTACTTTAGGAATTCTAGGTCAGAATCAAATATACACATTAATTTTCTATTATCATTGCTAAAACATTATTGTAGTTATTATTATAAAATGATATATTCTATAATAATATAACCTGCTTTTCACCTTGATAAGGCAGCAATAAATCAAAGGTAAATTCATTTTATTGTGCAGTTGCTTAAGAGCTTGGACCCTAAGGCTACCAGCAGTATCTTTGGATGTAACTCTTGTCACTTGTGACCTTAGACCAACATTGTAATATCTGTACTTCTTAGTACAGATTTTCTCATTTGTAAAATGAAAATAATTATAATTATCTATACTGGTAATGCAAATATTATGACTATTTTGAATATTAAATGAGTTAATACACACATATGTAGTGCCTAGAAATAATGGCTAGCAAATGGTAAGCACACAGTAAGTATTATCTTTAGTAATATATACAAATGTATGTATCTGTAGGTCTTAAAGCATATAAATTATTGTGGATAATTTTTTCAGTAATGTACCAAAAATCTTCCCATGATCAAATTTCACAATATTTTAAACCATGGAATTTCTGAACTGCAAAAATTAATACACACTCGGCAGAGTTCTCCCTAGCTGATTATGTAAAAATTTTGGCACAAGTTGATAACTTAATATTTCCTTTCAATTGATTATATCAGTAAATCTATAATAATATCATTCATGGATAAATGATTATAAGTCATTTGATGGTTTCTGAACAATGTGACAAATACAAGGTAACAGAAATATTTTACTTAATCAATAGAATATAGCAAAATGTTACATTCTGATTACATTGTTCTCCCATTGTTTCTGGGAGAACTTTCCTCACTACTAAATTAGTAGCTGTGTGGCCTTATACTAGTTATTTTATTTACCTAAATCTCAGTTTATCATCCAAAAAAAAATTGATAAAGTAGAATGTTTCTCAGCGTGGTGTTGTGAAAATTTAACAAAATAACAAATGTAAGCACTTACTAAAACTATAATATAGCAATATTCAATTATTTAACTTGTTATTCAGACCCCAAATCTAGCCACCATCATTTATTTTTCTCTTTCCTCAGGACTAATCCTTTCAGTTCTATCTTCAAAATATTTTGAACTCCACTTTTTCCCCACCATTTCTACTGCTACACCCTAGTTCAAGCTTCAACATCTTTAAGCTGGACTCCCTGCAGAGTTGTGCTGACAGGGCCATTGGTTTCACTCCTACTGCCACACCCAATGCAGACTATTCTCCACACACTAGCCAGAGAATGCTTTTAAAACATGGGTTAAGTCATATCACTCTCCATCCATGCCCACCAACTTTTCACTGCGGTGGTTCCTCATTGCATTTAGCATAACATCCAAAGGCTTTAATTAGATCTGGCTCTTCTTTCACTTGTTCATGCAAACCATCTACCTTTATCTTCTCTATGTTCCTTGAAAAAGCAAAGCAAATATTTACCTCATGACCTTTGCACTTGCCACTCTTGCCTTGACCAGTTGTTGCCCAGATATTTACATGACTCAGTATTTCAGCTCATTTTGGCCTCTGCCCAAAAGTTGTCCACTCCAGATTCCCTTACTGTTCTCCATTATTCTATGTCTATTTCACTGCTTGACATATAGTTGTGAACTGAATGAACACAGAACTGTTTTGCATCCTCTGAGCCTAGAAGAGTTCCCAGCATGCAATAGATGCTGTATTAATTTATTAATCAACATCTATTGTCACAATTGTCTAAGTAAGTCCAGAATATGCGAAATATTTATTTTTCTAATTACAAAATTATAACTGATAAATGTATAAAATTTCAGAAAATAAAGAAAAGTATTTGGTAAAATTATATTGTCAAGAATCACTTCTCCCCACCTCATTCCAAGATATGAAATTATTGAAACTTTTTGATATATTTCCTTTCAGACTACTTTTAATGCATTTATGTTAAAAGAATTGGTATGAAGGATTAGTCAAGGTTGTGTCAGTAAAACAAATCATTATAGCTATTTGGAACAGGAATAGGTTTAATACAGGGGATTCGATGTTCACAAAATCATTGAGTAATACCCACATAAAGCTATGGAAGGTCACTATTAGCTCCCCTTTGCTGCTTTCTCCCAAGGTGTCAGGCAGTTACAGGAATCGGGAAACTTCAGAGGATGATCACAGCTGCTTATAACAAAGAGGGAGGTGATTAACAGGAAAACACACAGAACCACTCCAAAAATATCGTGACTAACAAAGTCCATGCTTGTCCACTATGTAAGAGGAAAGATAATGTGCCCCAAACTTTTTCTCCCTCAATCTCTTCCCCTCAATAAATGCTAAGTCTTTTTCACAGTTTCCTACATCAATAATCCAGATGATATAGTTAGCCTTTAATCTATCTTCCCCAAAAATTTTAGTCCTACTTGAGTACTATTTATTACAATTCCAAAATTATTTGAAAACTCCCCCTTCTCTTCATCTTTACTTGTAGCAGTTCATCTCACACCTCAATTGCTGCCACACTCTACATTCTTTCTCCCCTCCAATTTATTTTGTATATAAAAGTCAGAACTGAAATGGGAGGCCCTTCCATAACACTTTGTCATTATTAAAATTTGTGAAGCACAAGATGTAGCAATTGACTATATAAGGTGAGTAAAAGTTTTAAAGGAAAGTAAGTGTGGTTTTACTCACTCTAGAGGTAGACTGGATAAAGATATCAAGCAAGCAATTGAATTGTATGTCTGGAGCATTGGTCGGAAATTGAAATTTTAAAAAATAATATGAAATACTGATTTTCCTGAGTTCTAAATATATTCTTGTTATCAGTCCTTTATCTGATGTGTAGTATGCGAAAATTTTTTCCCATTCTGTAGGTTGTCTGTTTACTCTCATGACTGTTTCTTTGGCTGTGCAGAAGCTTTTTAATTTGATCAGGTCCCATTTATTTATTTTTGTTGTTCCTGTGATTGCCTTAGGGGTCTTCTTCATAAATTCTTTGCCTAGGCCAATGTCTGTAAGAGTCTTTCCTACATTTTCTTCTAGAATTATAATAAGTTTCCCACCTAAGGTTTAAGTCTGTTATCCACTGTGATTTTATTTTTGTGAGAGGTGAAAGCTGTGGGTCTTGTTTTAGTCTTCTACATGTGGCTATCCAGTTTTCCCAGCACCATTTATTAAATAAGGAATCTTTTCCCCAGAGTATGTTTTTGTCTGCTTTGTCAAAGATTAGATGGCTATATGAGGATGGTTTTATATTTGGATTTTCTGTTCTGTTCCACTGGTCTGTGTCCCTGCACTTGTGCCAATACCAAGCAGTTTTAATAATCACAGCTTTGTAGTATAGTTTGAAGTCTGGCAAATTAATACCTCCCATTTTGTTTTTGTTGCTTAAAATTGCTTTTGCTAAACGGGGTCTTCTCTGGTTCCATACAAAGCCTAAAATTATTCTTTCTATATCTGTGAAAAATGATGTTGGTAATTTAATAGGGATTGCATTGAATCTGTAGACAACTTTGGGCAGTATAGACAAAAATCGAACAACCCTATCAAAAAGTGGGCAAAGGACATGAATAGAAATTTTTCAAAAGAAGATATAAAAATGGCTAACAAACATATGAAAAAATGTTCAACATCTCTAATCATCAGGGAAATGCAAATCAAAACCACAATGAGATACCACTTAACTCCAGTGAGAATGGCCTTTATCAAAAAGTCCCAAAACAACACATGTTGGCGTGGATGCGGAGAGACAGGAACACTCATACACTGCTGGTGGGACTGTAAACTAGTGCAACCCCTATGGAAAACAATATGGAAATACCTTAAACAGATTCAAGTAGACCTACCATTCGATCCAGCAATCCCATTATTGGGCATATACCCAGAAGAACAAAAGTCATTCTATAAAAAAGACACCTGAACCCGAATGTTTATAGCAGCACAATTCACAATTGCAAAGATGTGGAAACAACCCAAATGCCCATCAATTCACAAATGGATTAGTAAACTGTGGTATATGTATACCATGGAGTATTACTCAGCTATAAGAAATAACGGTGATATGACATCTCTTTGGTTCTCCTGGAGAGAGCTGGAACCCATTATATTAAGTGAAGTATCCCAAGAATGGAAAAACAAGCATCACATGTATTCACCAGAAAATTGGTTTCCCTGATCATCACCTAAATGCACATTGGGGAATGATACCAACTGGATATCAGACTGAGGTGGGGGGTGGGGGGAGGGGATGGGTGTATGCCTACATGATGAGTGCGTTGAGCACCATCTGGAGAATGGTCATGCTTGAAGGTGCTGACTCGGGGAGGTGGGGGGTGGGGGCTGGGGGGAGGGGATACATGGTGAGTGCCAGGCACACTGTCTGGGGAATGGACACACTTGAGGCTCTGAGTCAGGGGGATGGGCGGCACGTGGGCAATATATATAACCTGAGCTTTTGTACCCCCATAATAAGCTGAAATAAAAAAAAACTAAAAAAAAATAATAATATGAAATAAACAGAATTATTTCCTCTAAAACGTCTGACCTAATGATAATAACCTTTCTAATACACTGAGTTCTCAAATAAATTATATTAGTGTGAAAATAACATTCAGTGATTAATTCATGAAGTCAAGCTTAGAAAGACAGTCTGAAGGTAAAGGAAAAAAAAGAGCAACAGCAGAAAGCATAAAAAGAAGAAGAAAAAAAAAAAAAAAACAAGGTCCAGATGGTAAGCCTCTTCTTCAAATTGAATTAGATACTAGAGAAAAGTCTAAAACTTCATGCAGTTATTCTAAACCTGAGTGCTTCTCCATGCTAATAAATTCTCACCAGTCTTTACCAGTTGGAAATGGGAAATCTGCTATTACAACACAGTCTCTCTCTCTCTCTCTCTCTCTCTCTCTCTCTCTCTCTCTCTCTCTCTCTCTCTCTGTCTCATCCATCAAATTCTACAATCCTAAGACAAATTAAATTTAAATAAAAATTACCAGGAGCTATTTATTTTTTCTCTAACACCAGGATAGTTCTATTTATACTATATATTTCTGTCTTCTTCCTTAGATATTTATCAGGAGTATTAACACTGTATGTAATGTGTACTTTTTAAGAATATCTTTAATGTAATAATACATAAAAAGCCAAAGTAATATGAAAGATATATTTCTTGTCAAAACCATGCTGACTAAATGTAATTATATTAACATTTTATTTTCTTGTGTCAAACCAGTCTTTTTGTATTTTCTTCATTTTACAGAAGCAGTCTTTTAAATTCATCCTAAATGCCTCTATTTAAGGTCAAAACCTGTTATTTTTTCTCAATCTTTTGGCTTTAAGCTGTTATTTAAAGAAACCAGACATTCAGCTTTAGCATATCAAATGAAGCCAGCTATGACCCAGGCATAGGCTCACCCTTTCATAGTCCCCAGTTCTCCTATTTTATTTAACTGGGAACATTTGTACACAGATAATGATAGAAAACTGATAAATGATAACTGACAAGCACCTGGTACTTATTAAACAAAATCTACAACTGATCATAAATCATATACCTTTTTTCAGCTATAAAATTCAATACAAAGACACTCATTAAAACACTTTTAAAATATAGGAAATAAAATATGATGGAACTATAATTTAAAAAATAAATGTTATAAAAGCAAAATTTAATGATATTCTTGTTTTTTTCCTTCTTTCCCTAAGAATAATGTTTTTATTTCACCTGGAACAATTATGTCTTTATTTCACCGGCTTGGTTGACAATCTCTTCAGTAATTTTGACTAATTGTTGCAACCAACCAATTTCCACCTGACCCAATCTAGTAACAAATCAATCATTTGTCCACGTAGAGATTATTATCATTGAATGTTTAAATTTTTTTATCTTTAACAAGAAATAACTCAATTGAGATAAGGCCATGGTTTTAAAAAGGCTTTATACCCAACCAGAGACTCACCCATTTTAGTAAGCTGCAAGCGGTTAAATAGTAGTTTGATTTAATACTTAAAGAGTAATCAATACTAGAAAAAGAAAGGAGCTGAGAGCAGTAAAACATTGATTTTCCAATGGCATCTAATTTACACACCTTGGCAACATCTGCTCTCTTAAAGTTCTGTTTTTTCAAATGAATTCCCATCTTATGTTTTAAAAATTTTTAGATTGATTTCTGTGGGTCAATGGTGCAGCAGAAGTGCAGTCAGAGGATATTTAAAAGTATATTCAGTGATGTGGATTGAAAAAGATATGGGCAAATTTTATCCAAAAATAAAAGGTAAGGAGGAGAATAAATTCTTCTCTGCCCTAATTACACACATAAATACTCCTATATATTGAACTCAAAATATTTCTATTTGCCTTCTTTAAGAGATAACATTTTAGTCAATTACAAATAAAATTGGCCATCTAAAAGTTAAGACTTCCTTATAGTCAGTAGGCAATTCTAAAATTTACAAATATAATTACTCAATATCTGTGAACTGCATGCACCCCAACCCCATGCCTTAACTCAATAAAGCACTGCATTGGTAGAGAAGTCCTATATGTATCACCTTCTGAAAAACCCCAAGGAACTAACTATTAGATTAGTCTCTCAGGTTGCCATAAAAAAAAAATACTACAGACTGGGTAACTTAAACACAGAGATGTATTTTCTCGCAGTTCTGGAAGTTGGAAGTTCAAGACTAGAGTGCCAGCACCATCAGTTTCTGCTAAAGACTTTTTCTTGACATAGGTGGCTGCCATCTTGCTATATGCTCACATGACTTCTTCTTGCTGGCTTGTGAGGGGAGAGACCCTGAGACCTCTCTAGTGTCTCTTCTTATAAGGATACTAATCCTATGGGATCATTTAAACTTAATTAAAAAATTTTACAAAATTTGAGTCTCCATACAGAGACTACGAAGGAAAAATTCTGTAATATTTTTTAAGGAATATTTTGTAAATAAGGGTACATTTAGCTACAATTTCCCATTTTCCCTATGCATGGTGACTTTTGGGACACTCTGTAGAATGAATTTCAGCAAAAATAATTTTCATTTTAAACATAAGGATGCAGCATTTGGAAATTTTGAATTCTATACTAGTTGTTTAAGTAACACAAGTTACCAAAGTAAAATCATAACAGAATGAAGAATGGATTTTTTATTTATTTATACAGCAATATCAGCAGCAGTCTTCAATTCAAAGGTTAGATACAGGTTATTATGAATCATGCTGGTGTAGTTTTATGAGTAAAATGGCCTTTGACCTTCACATTTCCAGATGTTACTATTTGCTGTTTAATAGTCAAAACAGAGCTCTAACCCACACTGAGACCTGGCAGAAATTCATAGTACAGTAGATCAGGCTATTTATTTCACATATCAACAGAGTTTGGGCGTGTCCAGTCAGTATAGTCTCATAAATCATTATTATACACATGTTTTCTAAGGATCCTTTGAATTAATGGCCATATATTGTTCTTTTTCTTTCTTTCCCCTCATTTTAAGTACATTTTTACAACTATATTAGCTAAATATACAACTTCATTCATTAAATTCAAGAGAGACAGGGAAAAATAGTTAATATTAATTCCTCTACCTTTCCAGGTATCAGGAGAAAAGTTCTGAGCACTCCACAAATGTAGACGTAAACAGACTATAGAACTGGTGCTAAGTAAATGAGAAGTAACACATATTATTTTATTTAGGAGATGCTTTTTTAATGTAAGAAATACATTCCTAAAAACTGCATTGAAGTTATCTTTAAGAATTTTTACTTTTTTTTTGAAGATCATCATATAGGAATTAAATTTGTTTAGTTCTTTTTATTTGTAAATGGGAAAAACTTTTACTTCTCTAATGTCTAGCGGAATCTTTCAGTGTCAACAACATTAAAGTCTTAAAATCAGGGAGGAAAACAAAAATAAGTAACTACCACATATAAATAGATTATATATATTTGGCACATATGCCAAGGAAAAAATTCTCATAATCATTCTCGTACCTACAATTTATAACATATTTATATTTCAGTGCAGGGCAGGATTTTTATTTTAAATATATGTAATATATTTGTAAGTTTAATATAAATGTTAATTGATTTACTTTTATAGCAAAAGGTTTTATATTTTGTTAATACTATGATTTACTTTTAGAGTGAAGAACTGGATAAGAAATATAAAAGATTTTTGAAGAAAATAGATTTTTGAAAGTTAAAATATTGTGTTTTGCCTTGCGATTATAACAAGTGTTGCATATTGAATGCTTTTCCTCCTAATGCTCTCTTCCTCTTCCTCCTCTTTTTTTTGTCATTCTTCTACCAGTATCGAATACATACTCTGTGGCATTATATCAAAAACTTTATGTTGAATCTCTTATTAAATCTCACCACATGTACAAACACTAACAATCCAGATGTGCTCTCTCTCTACTCTTAGTGAGGAAATAAATACTTAGAGAGATTAAATAACTTTCAGCCATTCAAATAGGTGCCAGTTATAAATCAACTCAACTTGTGAGCAATATTGCCTTATCAGCGTCCATGACATTCCCTCTACAATATTCAGATTTTAGAGAATCTATGGGTAAACTATTCTAGTAAAAGACAGGAAAAAAGCATGTGTTTCTGTGGTTCATGGTAGAATGCATCTCTTACTATAGTGTAATCATTCTCAATTAGGGCCTCGGGAGCAGCTATATTAGCATCAGTTGTTAGAAATACAAATTCTTGGGCCCCAACCCAGACATACTCAATGAGCTCTAGTTGCAGCCCAGCAATCCGTGTTTTCACAAGCGTTCCAAGTGATTGTTGCTAAATTTTAGAACAAATGTAAATTTGTAAATTTACTCTTCTGAATTGATTAAAATTTGCTTCTCATTATTATAATACTTCATTTTTTTTAGGAAAGGTTAATTTGGAAGATATTTCAATACCTAATCTGGGAAAATATAACATAATTAAGGAGAAACAAGTGCAGAAAAATGAAGTGGAGATCTTCCACATTACTTGAGGAGAGGAAGGTTCTTGCTTAAAATATTTCTCAGCTATAGTTAGTGTCCTCAAATTTAAGAATCTATGAATCTTTCTTCTCTTGGTAGATAAAAAGATATGTATACTGTGGTAAAGGCAAAAAGAGTCAACATATGAAAGTGGAAGAGGTTGGGATGGCATGTAATGATAGGGAGCTGAATAGGAACAAGCAACAACAGAGATTACGCATCATACTTATTAAGGATGCCATTCCAAGGACTTTCTTATAAACTTTTATGCCTATTTTCTTATGATCCATTTATTGCCTTTTTCTTATTTTTCATTCTGCTAGATATGCTAAATTATTTACCCTGTAGAACTCACCTCACTTAGTCTTGTGTTTTGAATATTAGCTTAATCTGTTAGTTGGACATTTTTATTTTATTTAAAGTTATATCTATTTTACCCAAATAATTTTATTTACCTTCTTTATTTTACTTTTACTTTTTAGTTTAACTTATTCTACTATTTGTTAATTGCAGATGAATTCTTTTTTTTTCTTTCTTATATATCTCTCGTTTTAAACTACATTCTCTTTAAGACTATGAAATAATGAAAACATTTCTATACATATACACTCCACACTTGATAAATATCTTGCATTAGATTTACTTAAACTAAGATATTGTAGAATTTGGATTAAACTCATTTTTACAGGGGGAAAAGGACATAGAGTTTAAGTGATTGTCAGAACGTATTCCACATATGGGTAGGGTGGTTCTTGGTCTACTTTTGTCTGGGAGAGTATTTTTTGTTGTTGTACCTGAATAATTATTAATAGCAACCAGTTAACACTAAAATATGCCCCATTTAGACTATAAATTAAATGAATATGGAGAAAAAGCTGAGTTAAGCTTTGTGCCCTTTTCTAAGTATGTATTGGCCAGCAAACAAGGAGAAAAAATATACTTAATTTTCTAACCACACTTTAATTTTTTTTAATTTCCATAGATTTAGGGAGTACAGTATTTTTTGTTACATGGATTAATTCTATAATGCTGAAGTTAGGGCTTTTAGCATACCTATCACCAGAATAATGTACATTGTACCCACTAGGTAGATTTTTATCCCTCACCCCTTGCCACCCTCTCCCCTTCTTAGTTTTTAATGTCCATTACACCAGTTTATGATCATATAAACCCAGTGTTTAGCTCCCACTTATAAGTGAGAACATGCGTAATTTATTTTTCCGTACCTGAGATACTTCACTTAGGATAATGGTCTCCAGTTCCATCCAATTTGCTGCAAAAGATATTATTTCATTCCTTTTTATGGCCGAGTAGTACTCCACAGTGTTTGTGTATGTATGTGTGTGTGTATATATACCCTACATTTTATTTATCTACTCATCATATGATGGGCACTTACATTGATTCCATATCCTTGCAATTGCTAATTGTGCTGCAATAACATTTGGGTGCAGCTGTCTGATTTATAAACTGATTTTTCCTTTGGGTAGATAGTCAGTAGTGGGATTGTTGGACCAAGTGGTAGGTCTACTTTTAGTTCTTTGAGGAATCTCTTTACTGCTTTCCATGGCAGATGTGCTAGTTTACATTTCCACCAACAGTGTATAAGCATTCCCTTTTCATCACATTCATACCAACATCTGTTGTTTTTTTTCTTTTTAATAATGGCCACTCTGACACAGGTAAAGTGGTATCTCATTGTGGTTTTAATTTGCATTTCTCTGATGATTAGTGATATTGACCATATTTTCATAAGTTTGTTGGACATTTGTTTATCTTCTTTTGAGAAAAATCTGTTCATGTGTTTTGCCCACTTTTAGTTGGGGTTATTTTGGTTTTTTTGTGCTGATTTGTTTGAGTTCTTTGTAGATTCTGGATATTAGTCCTTTGTCAGATGTATAGTTTCCAAATATTTTCTGCCATTCTGTATGTTGTCTATTTACTCTGTTGATTATTTCCTTTGCTGTGCAGGAACTTTTTAATTTAATTAAATCCCATTTATTTATTTTTGTGCTTGCTGTATTTGCTTTTGGGGTCTTACTCATAAATTCTTTGCCTTGTCCAATATCAAGAGGAATTTTCCCCACATTCTCTTCCAGAATTTTTATGGTTTCAGGCCTTACATTAAAGCCTTTAATCCATCTTGAGTTAATTTTTATATATGGTGAGAAACTGGGATCCAGTTTTATTCTTCTACATGTGGCTATCCAGTTTTCCCGGTACCATTTATTAAATAGGGCTTCCTTTCCCCAGTGTATGTTTTTGTCTGCTTTATCAAAAATTAGTTGATTGTAACTATATGGTTTTATTTCTGGGTTCTCTATTCTGTTCCATTAGTCTATGTGCCTACCATTATACCATTACTATGATGTTTTGGCCTAACTGCACTTTTATAAATTGACATACTTTCAGAACATCCTCTATTTCCATCCTCTGGTTTAATTTTTACCATATCACTTTGCAATGGATTAGTATATATTTTATTTTTCTGTCTTTTTATTGAATTCTGCGTCCTCAGGAATTATTTCAGTTAAAATATTTCAGCATATAATAGTTGTGTTATATATATGATTATACATAAATTATTTTGACAATAAAAGTAAATTATGTATATAAATCATAAAGATATTTGATAGTAAATGTAAATTATATATATTATAGAAATAATTAATAAAGATCTGTTTATGGTAAACACCCTTAGTTTGTAAAAAAATAAAAACAAAAATAGAATAATCACTGTCAGTTTGAATAAGTTAGCTATTTGACACTTAATCTTTCTCAAGTACCTTGAATGATATAAAATTATTTTTACCTGGCACCTAGCTTAATTGTTACAGTAGATATGTTGCTTTAGTCAACAGGAAACAGAATACATTCCAGATATGCTAGAGCTGCACTATCATCTAATACAATGGCTACTAGTCACATTTGATTATTGAACACTTGAAATGCAACTAATCTGAATTGCATATAGTGTAAAAGCTGGATTTTGAAAACTTAGTACAATGAAATTATTAATGTATCTCATTAATAATATATGCATTAAGTACATATTAAAATAATTTTGGAATATTGGATTCAATAAAATATATCATAACATTAACTTCACCTCTTTATTTTACTTGTATTTTAATGCTTATTACTCAGCATTATATAATAGATTTTAATGCAAAAATGTACTTATTCTTGGAAGAATTAGGGGCTACTGAAAGGCCAAATGGTGAATGGAAAGTTACTTTTGATAGTGAAAGTAAATAAATTTGTTTAAAGTGGAAAAAAATATGGGAGTTACAATCTAGGCAAGTTAAATCCCTGTCATAATCCTCTCTCCACCTAATATTGAAAATGATTTAGCAGAATGTGAGCACAGAGATGTGTTGATTTTACCCAAGTGTTGTAGCAATTAGGAACTCCTGTATAAAATAAATAAAGACCTAGCCAAAATAGTCCATTTCTATTCTGGTCCCATGGAGATGTCTGGAAGATAGAATTAGTAATAAAGTGGCACATGTACACATTGTTTAGACATTCAAAGCACATATTCAAAAAACCAATTTAATGAACACATTTATAGTATATTATGTTTCATTTTAACTTGCAAAATTGGCTTTCTCAGTTTGAAGAAAAGAAACGAATGTCCTTTTCTTAGAAGATTACTGATGAGATCAGAGCTGAAAAATGACATCTTAAACAAGATAATAAAAATTTGTCTTAAATTTACCAAATAAACAGTTTTGCTATTATAAGATAATACTATTCCTAATCATAATTTTTTTATTTCTTTCAGCATCTTATAAGTAAGATCACAAATAATTATTCTCTTTAATTTTCTTTTTTCATTGCCCTGTATTTTCTCACAGAGCAAAATGCATCATCATCATATGCCCTAAGATAAGCCTATGCTATAGTCTTAGTAAGAAAAAGAAATTGAATAACAGTAGCAAAGGATTGGCAAGTATATAAAAGGTATAATGACCAGTAGTAGTGCATTGTTAAGCTGTCATATGCATTTATAGGTGTATTAGTTTCCGTATCTTCTAACAGAAACATCCTTAGATGTATAAGCTTTCTATAAATCTTTACTTTTGTTTTCTAGTGTAGCAGTATTTAAAATGCAATACCTATTATCATAACATTTTCGTGAATGTCCAGGTGCAGTTACATAAACTACATTTTTAAAAATGCAAAACACAAACTTGTATTTTGATCTTATTTTTGAAGTGGTACACCTCCTTTTCTAAATTGTTTTAAGTTTTTTGTATTTATAAAAATGTATTTTTTTACATAGTAAGTAGTCTATCTATTTAACATATGGGTATATGTTATTTCAACAGAACGATACTTGACATTAACAATTATATAATGAATGATGGAATAACATTTTTGAGGTCTTTGGCAGATCCCAGTGGTTGGCTAATCAAATTTCCATTCCCAAGGATGTTCTGCCTCTTCCATCTACTAACTTTAGAAAGTAGGAAAGTTAAGTTTCACTCCCCTAGCCTCTATTTCCCTTAGAGAGGATCACATGATGCAGTTCTGGATAATAAGAGTATATATATGTAAGTCTGCAAGGGGTGCTCATGAAAAAACTTTTGCTTTTTATAAAAGGGACAGGTATATATCTTGACCCATCCCTTCCCTTCTTCCTGCCTTAAATATAGATATTATTACTGGACCCATGGTAGTCATCTTAGGATCTTGGGCAGAGGACAAGAGAATTGCAGATATAGCAGTGAAAATTATTGAGCTGGTATAGCTATTATCATTACCTCTGTTTGTTATATGATAAAAACAAGAACAAAAGCTGTTCATTTGTTTAAGCCACTGCTGGATGGGGTTTCTGTGAAAATCCATACCATAAAAAAATATTTCAAAATACATTCATGAGTTGATGGGCATTTGGGTTGTTTCCACATCTTTGCATGAATGTATTTTGAAATATTAGTAAAATGTGGTATATGTATACCATGGAGCATTACTCAGCTATAAGAAATAACAGTGATATGGCATCTCTTTTGTTCTCCTGGAGAGAGTTGGAACCCATTCTATTAAGTGAAGTATCCCAAGAATGGAAAAACAAGCACCACATGTACTCACCAGCAAATTGGTTTCCCTGATCATCACCTAAGTGCACATTTGGGAATAACACCAATTGGGTATCAGACTGAGGTGTTGGGTGGGGGGAAGGGATGGGTGTATACCTACATGATGAGTGTGATACGCACTGTCTGGGGAACGGACACGCTTGAAGTTCTGACTCAGGGGAATGGGGGTGAGGGGAGGGGATGGGTATATACCTACGTGATGAGTGCAATGTGCACTGTCTGGGGAATGGACATGCTTGAAGCTCAGACTCAGGGGGTGGGGGGCATGGGCAATACATATAACCTGAACTTTTGTACCCCCATAATAAGCTGAAATTAAAAAAAATACAGTGACTGCACCAATTCATTGTTATACTGTACTGCCTCCTTCCCTCAATTGTCTGACTTTGGTTGCCATCAAACAGACAATGTAGAGCCAATGATTGTAAGATGTCTATGGCCATAAGAGTTGTTTATTTTTGTATACTGAGTAATATATGTAAGTTTCAAACACATTACATATAAATATTTATTACAAAGTGTTAAATCTATAGGGTACTTAGAGAAAAAAAAAAACTCTGTTAATAGAATTTGGACATAGATTAAATTCACCTAACTTGAAAGTCTTCCGATGGTGCAATTTTTATTTTTAGGGAAGAAATAATGGTGAGAGGAATTTTATCCAAGGATCTAATGTTTTTATCACTCATTTCTTGTCTTTAATATTAGGAAAAGACTTGGGGGGAGATATAAATGTATATATATATATTAGGAAAAAATGCAATGAATGATGGGAATTGAGTAATATTCTAGTAACTATTAATGCCCATGATTTCAGTAATAATTATATTTTAATTTTTGTCAAGGTCTTTTTCATTTATTTCTTTCTAAGGAACTATGGCTAAGGTGTCATTTAACATGTAATTTGAATTGTTTAAAACATAATTTGTAGACACTGACACTTTTCTTTCTGTGTACAGCTGCCAAATGAGGGGTTTCCCCTTAAATGGATTTCTCAGACCTGCTCTCTGCCCATGTATTGTAAAATAGTTTTCTCCAGGTATTTTAGCAGATTCAGGAAACAATTTTGCTACCATTAGCTTTACCACGTTGGGTCAGAGGCGCTTCATAAACCCTTGCATGGTCATTTTAATTTTATGGTTTTTATTGAGAGAAAGTCATAAAGTAGTCTAAACCATAAAAAGAATCAAAGACTAACATGCCTGTGCTTTACAAAGGCATATTTTCCACTATTTGAATATTTCAAGGCCTGAACAAATTTATTGAATATGTCATAACCCCTTTTAAATTTCTGGATCATTAAGACAAGGCAAGAACGATGAAAAATTCACATTGGAACTGCATAGGAAACTGCCTGAGCAAACAGAGAGGAGAAATAATAGTATTCTTAAAATAAAGTTATTTTCTTTTATCTTAAAATACTAGTTGTGGAATATTTGTTGTATAAACATCCAATAAAAATATGACTTACATTTTTTGTGGAAACATTTTTTGTTTCAACTAATTAAATCTTCACTTACATACTGAAGTTGAATGATAAGATAGTCGTAGATAAAATATTCAAGATACAAGTTGTTTTCTTCATGTATGTAAACATAACTATATTAACAATTACATTTTCTTCTACCTTTAAGTTAGATATCAAACTAGAAAGAGAACTATAATGTATTCTAAATTGATGATAAACTGTTACATTCATACAGTTAGAGTCACTTTGTTATCCCAATCACTATTGCCCTTTAAGAAAATTATCTCTTAAAATTATCTCTGAAATATTTAATTTAAAATATTTCACACATAAAACAGAATAAATTAGTATAATATATAAGATATACTATAAAAACTTGTGAATTCATCAAACAGAACAGTAGTAGGACATTACATAGCTTTTGAATGTTATCCTCATCCCTTTGATTTCACTGCCTAAAATTCACTGTTAATCATTTTCTTCCTTCATCATTTTAAGTAAATAATAGATATATAATTTTGCCTGTTGTTGACCTCTATCTAAATTGAATCATACAATATGTACTTTTGCAGTGCTTGTGGTTTGTTTTACACATTATATCCCCTACTGTTTCTGTAGTTATCTCCTCTTTTCATTCCGAATAATTTTATGTGTGCCTATTCTGGGGTTTTTTTCTGTATGACTCTTGTGAGAGTTTGTTAAATTTTTCCAACTTTTCCAAGATGGAACTTCCCATTTGTTGATCCTCTATTTGTATATTTATTATAATTCTTTAATCCTTGCTCTTCTCTTTATCATTTTGTTTCTTATATTTTTATATATCTTATTTTGTGTGTAACATCTAAATTAGGACCCAAGGCTATTATTTTTAGTCTTTTTTCTTTGAAATACATGCATTAAGTACTATAAAAGTTCCTATGAATCCTTTGTTTTAACCTACAAAATTTGACATGTTTAATATCATATATAATCTCATCTCACTGTGTATAAATTATAGGTGTGATATTTTTCTTCAGTACTTTTCTCCTTTCTTCTGTTCTCTATGTTGCTGCTGAGAAATCAGTCTAGATTCTTTCAGGCAATACTGCTTTGTTCTCTTTATACGATTAAGTTATTTTTCTTGACTTTGAAGCTGTAAAGTTTCTTTACAATTGGTCCTGCTTAGAATGTGTTGGACTTTATGAATATGAGGATTCATAAGAATACTATGACACCTTCTTTGAGCTCAAGTTTTTGAAAAAAAGAAATAAAGTATTACGTAGGCCAGTTGCCTGGGTATCTCAAGAGGTGGACTTATTTGAAGGTTCAGCTCACTCACTCACATGTGTGGTGCCTGCATGGGAAGATGTCAACATTTAGGAACTGTAACAACCAGGGCTCTTCAATTCACTCTTTCCCTATGTATGTGTTCTCCCCCCGCACCATGAAAGCTTCGGAGTGCTCATATTTTTATACTGCATTTTAGAGTTCTTTCAAAGGCCTTAAGAGAGAGAGAGAGCCACGTATAAGCTTTATTGCCTTTTATGACCTCTCCTTGGAGGTTACATAGTTCATTTCTGAAATGCTTTATAACATAAAGATGCAGTGGTCCATGGGAGGTTCAAGGGGAGAGGGCTTTGTTAGAAGAGAATGTGAGATGGATACATATTGGTGAGGGCATAGTAGGAAATACAATCTCCCATAGGATGCAAACCACCTGGTAACTTTTCTGAAAAATTTATTGTCTATCTATAGTTTGTTGCAGAGATTCAGGTAACATGGATATGAGCTCTGAACCTTCATGATAGATAGTTACGACTTCAAATTCAGGGGAGTCTCCTCAATTCAAGATCAAGACAGATAATTTTCCTTTGTGGATTGGATTCTGTTACTGTTAAGTTTATCATTTCATCTGGCAGAAGTCCTTCCTTAGGCAGGGTCACCTGTTTCAACTCCCCAACATGAACTAATCAAATTGTAAACTCAAAGCTTCATTATTCATCCTTCCATGCCTTGTAAAACTGAAAGGTGACAGGTGTTGTGAAAGGAGTAGTGATGAAAAGGGAGCATGAGGGAGCTAGACAGAAATAAATGTTCTATTTCTTGATATGAGAACTGATTAAATAGATGAGATCACTTTATGAAAATTAATTTGCAGGTACATTTACAATTTACACTTTTATCCTCTGTGCTGTATTTCAATAGAATGTAAAACACAATAATATGAAGAAAAGCCATGAATAACAAGAGATTTACAAGAACTATCTTCTGTTTCAGCATATGATTAATTACCTTTGATTTGTTCTATTTAGTTTTGGGTTACATATATATATGTATATATACACACACATATATGTTTATGCTCAGTTATACATTTAAATTTTTTACATTTGGTTTTTAGTCCTCTGTGGTTAAAGTATTTTCATATACCATTGTTTTTTTATGTCCTCAAGTTTACCCCCATCAAATTAGTACATTTCTTCCTGTGAGAAGGAATACAAAACTCAGAAATTTTGCAAACTTTCAAAGTATTGTCCAAAGTATACAGTTTAAGCTATTAACATGCACAAAGAGTGTTGTGTCTTTGATAGAAATAATGATATCACAGTCAAAATCAAAGATTAGATCTCTTATGTTTTTTTAAAAAAAGGAAGAAACTAGGTCTCCTAAAAATATGAGATATTTAAAAAGTGCAACATTTTTATTTGTATAGTTTACAAAGTAATTTCAAACTAAAATTTGTTTTTAGATTCACATACAAAAGTGTGTTATATAGATCTTATTAGCACAGTTCCTCTATTGGTGAAAGCGATACTACTAGTTCTAGATAAATACTCCACATTGTCTTCTGGCTTTGTGCCTGAGATCTTAAAATTGGCATTAATATTTAGTTACTCTTACAGCTAATTTCATACTAACTACATAAATAGTCCTTTGGAAATTTAGACTGTAGGTAGATATAAGGAAAAAAAGTTTAGATTTGTTCAATTAGTCAAAAAAAGTTCTGAATTCCCCTCATGTTCTAGGTTCTGCTCTAAGTTATATATCTTAACAGAGATTGTTAAGACATACAACACATTGCATTCCAAGAAATCACAGGACTCTTTTCTAATACAGTATCATTCAGAAAAAGATATTTAGTTAAAAACATATGCCCCTTTTCTATGACTTTCCTTTAATCTTTTTCATTATTCAAAAATAGTAAAACATATATAAAACTTAAATGTCCCTGTGTTTGGGATCATATCATTTATTTCCTTTAATCTTTTCTGGAATTTCAAATCACTACTCTTTCCACTATTCAGGATAGCATGCTATTTGTAGACTTCTTTCAGTTAAGACTTATGCTCTTCAAGACAGGTGAAATTCTGTGGAAAGCACAGCCCGTATTCAGATAAGCCTATAATCTAACTAAAAATAAAATATAGTTGAGATTGAGATCACCCACGAGAACTTGACATATACCCTGGGTAACTTTTCTTTCTGAATCAGTTGATGTTTTTGAGATTCAAATATAGGAACTCATTTCCTGAGTAATCAATGTCTTACTCAATCCCCAATCTGTCTCTTCTGATTTTGTACATACAAGATATCCAGATCTCATTGGAAACTATTTTCTCCTGAAATGCTTCTACCAGGGAGATTGACTATTAGCAATCTGATTGCAGTTGATAGTGATTGATTTTAATTGGGAATTTTTTCAACAGCTTTATTGAAGTATAACTAATATATAAAGAATGGTACATATTTAATGTGTACAATTGATCTGTTTGGACATGTGCAAATATCAGTAATACCATCAGCACAATCACAGTAATAGACATATCCTACACCTCCCAAAGTTTCTCTGCGTTCCTTCATTTTGTGTGTGTGTGTGTTTTGTTTTGTTTTTGTGACTAGAACACTTAACATAAGATCTACAAATTTTGAAGTGCACAACATTGTAAATCATAGGCAGTATGTTGTACAGCAGATCTCTGGAACTCATTTTTCTAGCATAACTGAAACTTTATACCCATTGAACAGCTCGTCTTCATTTCTACCATCCCCATAGCTTCCTGCAACCACAATTTTATTCTCTGCTTCTATAAGTTTGACTATTATAGATACCTCATATAAGTGGAATCATGCACTATTTGTCCTTCTGTGACAGGCTTATTTCACTTAGCCTAATATCCTCCATGTTCATTCATGTTGTGACAAATGGCAAGATTTCCTTCTTTTATGAGGCTGAATAATATTCCATTGCACATATATGCCACATTTCCTTTATCCATTCAATTATCAATGGACACTAGGACTGTTTCTATAACTTAGCTACTGTCAATAATGTTGCAGTGAACATAGTGGTGCAGATATGTCTTTGACATACCAATTTCAATTATTTTGGAAATATATACTGAAGTAGAATTGCTGGATCATATGGTAGTTCTATCTTAAATTTTTTGAAGGACCTCCATACTCTTTTCCATAGCTGCTGCACCATTTTACATTCCCACCACCAGCGTGTAGGCTTCCAAATTTTTGACATCCTCACTAATAATTATCTGTATTTAAAACAGCTATACTAACAGGTGTGAGGTGACATTTCATTGTGATTTTGATTTGCATTTTCCTGATGATTAGTGATGTTGAACACCTTTTCAAATACCTGTGAGCCAGCTGTATGTCTTCTTTGAATAAATGTTTGTTCAAGTTATTTGTCCATTTTTAATTGAGTTATTGTTTTTTTTTTCCTTTTTGGTATTGACTTCTAGGAGTTTCTTATAAATTTTTCATATGAATCCCTTATGAGATATATGGCTTGCAAATACTTTCTTCCATTTCAAAAGATTGCCTTTTGATTCTGCTGACAATTACTTTTGCTGTGCAACAGCATTTTAGTTTCATGTGGCCCCACTTGTCTATTTTTGATTTTGTTATCTGTACTTTTGGTGATATATCTGAAAAATTGTTGCCAAGACCAATGTCAAGAAAACTTCCCCCATGTTTTCTTCTGAGAGTTTTAGCCATTAATTCATTATGGATTTCTTTTTGTGTATGGTACAAGGTAGGGGGTTCAAATTTATTTTATTTTATTTTATTTTTTGGCATATGGATATCCAGTTTTCCCAGCACCATTCATTGAAGAGATTATCCTTTTCCCATTGTGTATTCTTGGCACCCCTGTTGAAGATCAGTTGACTGTATACGTGTGAGTTTAGTATGACTTCTCTATTCTGTTCCTTTGGCCTAAATATCTGTCTTTATGCCAGTACCATATTGCTGTAATTACTGTTGCTTTGGAATATAATTTGGAATCAGGAAGTGTGATATCTCAAACTTTGTTCTTCTTTCTCAAAATTGCTTTGCCTATTCCGAGTCTTTTTGGGTTCCATGTTAATTTTTTAAATTTTTTTCTACTTCTGTAAAAATACCATTTGGATTTTGATGAGGATAGCATTGAACCTGTAGGTTTATTGGGTAATGTGGACATTTAAACAATATTATGTATTCCAATCCACGAATACAGGATATCTATTTATTTGAATTTCTTTCATCAGTGTTTTTTACTTTACAGTATCCACAATATCAAGTATATTTTGTAAATTCTATCAAGTGCTTTTATGCTGTTGACAAGTTGATGCTTTGGTATATCTTTGATAAAATAGCTGAAGAAAATTTCTGAAATTTAAGGGGAGGAGAAACCTTAATTGATCAAGAAGAACACCTCATTAGTCACATAATTTGGAAATGCATTTACCATAGAAGCAGACGACTCTTTGGATTCTCTAGACTGAACGTTATGGTATATCTGTAAATTATATGTGTAAGAAGTGTATTTTTACATTTAGCTTCTCCCGAAAGACAGAGAGCATACAATACTATTCAGTATTTATCAAAACAAGTTGCAGACTAGGCTTCCAGCCACACCAAACTACATATGTTTCCTAAATATGGTTCTAGCTCATGCTTGGCTGTCTGCCTACAATCACATTCCCTCTACTCCCTCCTACCACACACACACACACACACACACACACACACACACACACACACACAGCATGATGTTTATTTTACCTTTTAAACAGTGATTCCTCTTTCAAATTATAAGCTTCTTTTTTTCTTTTTAAATTTTTTTATTTTTGATTATTATGCGTACATACTAGTTATATATGTTTATAGAATACATGTAATGTTAGTTTGTTAATCTTTGAATTCCTTGTTAGCAGAGAACTTGCTACATAGTAAATAAGGAATAAACACTATATAACAAAGGAAGAAAGGACAGAAGATGTAAGCAATATACGGAACATATTTTAGTAAAACACTTATGATAAGAACTCACAATATTTAGTTCCCTTAAAAGACTAATTTGTGGATTTCAGAGCATATAGAATCCAACTAATAAGAAAGCAAGAATGTTTTCAATTATCACCAATTTATGAAGAATTGAAATATTGAAAATAACTCTAAGCATGAAATAATAAAAGTAGTATTTGAAATCATCACTAAGGCAAAAATAGAATCTGCTGTGATTTGTTGGAAAAACATATGTAGTATGTGTGTTTAGGCATAAGGCATGTAAAATTTCCACGAAGAATGACTTTCCAGCAATGATAAGATTATATAAAATGGTTTTTGGCATGATAAAAAGACACTTGGAATTTGAAGAGTCCCAGCAGGAAAAACTATTAGAGGTATAAATTAAAACACAAAATCAAGTTAAGCACTTCAAGACAAGTGCACTTGGCAGCTTTTTACTTAAAAAAAAAAAAAGGTATTAAGAATTAGGACCTAAGGAAAAACTGTATTTTAAGCTTATATCCAAAGAGCAAATACAGAACGCTACAGAGTTTAAGAAACTTTTTCCCTTCTTTCATATTTGAACTTAATGATTGTGTGAAAATATATATACTCACTCTTTATAATTAAGATTATATTATTTGGGAAAAGTCACAGTGCCTTATTGCCACATATAAGTTATTCATATTACATGTCTATATGCATAATTTTTGAGTTAACAAATTTTACTATTGTTTTAAAAACAGAATTTTACTCCTTTATAATTTATTTATTCATTGTCAACATAAAAATCTTCTGAAGCATGTGCATGAATTTTGGAGAGTACCATAAGCCTTAATGTTACCCCAGTTTGTTTGGTTTTTTCTGTCTTTAACTTTTCTTTCTGAATCCTTTGATGTTTTTGAGATTCAAATATAGGAACTCATTAATTACTCTGATTGCCCTTATTTGGCACCATAGGCAGAGTTTTCCTAGCTCATGTAAATTATTTTAAAAACATATGCAGAGATGTTTCCATCATTAATGGATTCCTAGTGCTTCCAGATCCCACCTAAATTTATGTAACTTAGGTTTATTATCTATGTTATAAAATCATAATCCTCTTAAAAGAAATATAATCCTCTTAAAAGAAAATTACAATTATCCTCAAATAAGGCTTCATTAAATGGTTCTATAGGTACAAGTGACTTATGAATAAAACCTAGAATTTTGGAACTGGAAAAAAAAACAAAATATTATAGGCACATTTTAAGTTCAAATATTTCCTGGAATAAAATATTCAGGGAAACTTTGAAATAGTTCAGTGATGAAAAAGTATTCAAATTAATTATGTAACTGATAATTTGTTTCTATACAGCTTTTTTTCTATATGTTTGTTACATAAAATGTGCTATAATTTACTAGAATTTTAAGAAATGTGAAATGTTTTTAGTATTATTCTTTATTTCCTTTTGCACTTTTAAAAAAATCAACAAAACTGTAAATGTAGAAGAAAAACACTCACATATACTCATATATTACCCTATGAAAAGATCAATTTATATATTGATATCCCTAGTATGTCTTCAATTAAGTTTAAGTTATACAAAAACTTTTACCTAGGAAATGTGATGTACCTACTTCAGAAAACACGTTTGCCTACTCATCATCCAGCAGACTCTCCTTTTTTCTTTAATGGTTTAGCAGATACTTGGAAACATTTTTAATATAACATACAAGTACATCTGTCAATATTCACATTGTAAATCAATTAATACCTCTACAATTCAAAACTTATTGTTTAGCAAATATTTTCTTGACTATTAGTCTTTTCTTAGTGGAAATGTTTTGCATGTTTTAGCTTCATCTTTATCTTTTTCCTCTTTGCAGAGAATTGAAAAGAAAAACTCAAACAAAAAAATGAAATAAATATTTGTGATATCCATGTACAGGATACATTATTAATATTTTAATGCACTTTTTTCAGGTACTTTCCTTGGCACAAATATTACATAATAAGATTTAGGTAAGAGAAAAAGAAACAACTTTGCAGTCTGCTTTTGGTAGCAGCAGGGCGGTAGAGAAGGAGGTTGGACAAAATAAATGGGGCTTTGGGTTCCACTGCCTGGCCTTGAAACAGGGCTGCCTTCTAGGACCTGGGAAGCCTTAAACAAGTTACTTAACCTTACAAAGACTCAGTCTTCTTGCTTATAAAATTGTGAAAATAAAAAGTATTATGTGTGTAGAATATTCTTAACATAATAATACCATAATTATGGATAACTAACACTATTATCATTTTTCTCTAATATCATAACTTTTTTTTTTTTTTTTTTTTTGAGACAGAGTCTCACTTTGTTGCCTGGGCTAGAGTGAGTGCCGTGGCATCAGCCTTGCTCACAGCAACCTCAAACTCCTGGGCTTAAGCAATCCTACTGCCTCAGCCTCCCAAGTAGCTGGGACTACAGGCATGCGCCACCATGCCCGGCTAATTTTTTTTTTCTATATATATTTTAGTTGGCCAGATAATTTCTTTCTATTTTTAGTAGAGATGGGGTCTCGCTCTTGCTGGTCTCGAACTCCTGACCTCAAGCGATCCACCCGCCTCGGCCTCCCAGAGTGCTAGGATTACAGGCGTGAGCCACTGCGCCCGGCCTCTAATATCATATCTTAATGTTTCTGTCATTAAGTATACTTTGAAAACATGCGTAAAGCCTGCAGAATAGTCTCTCAAATAACTAAAGATACTTTATTAAATCCTAACTTTCGTTTCTTTTAATATTTGAATTATGTTTCATTTATCACTATTCTAAATAATTTTGACATTGATAGGCTTTCATTTATCCTTATCATCTCAGGATAAATTGCTAAGAGTTGTATCTACTTGATTAGTATCATTCTGTTCCACTCTTCTATTGGTCAATTTAGGTTGCATATTTATATTCTTTTAATTGCTATAACTTTTAAATGTTTTCAATGTATGTGTGTGTATATATATGTATTTATCAGATCAGATTCTCTATCCATATTCTTTTCCTCTAAATATGTCTTAGTAATCTTCCCATGAGATTTGTCTAATGTGTTCTTATAGTTATTTTATTTTCTCTATAATTATATTTTCTCATTTTATTATTTCTAAATATTTTTATGACTCAATTCATTGAAAGCCATTAATTGATGCTCTGGAACAATTTTCTAAGCTTCTTATATGCTATTATGATAGTTTTTTTATATGATATGACCTGAAGATATGATTTTTTTATGATATGATTTGATATGATAGACATTTCACTAGACTATAGATGTGTTTAGAAAACTTGTTGATGCTTTTGATTTGATGTGTGACCAATTTAAAATTCCAAATAATGAGAAATAGGAACTTAGTAACCTCCTACAAAATGACTAATTTTCAGGAATAGATTCCAGACATTAAGCAGAAGATGCCTGTACATATTAATATATTGTCCAATCACACTTACCAAATACCATGCTTCCCCATAACCCAAGGCCCTCTTCTCCTTGTCCTAAAGTAGTGCTAGAAAATTCTGTTTCCAAACTTGTTCCTTTAACATGTTCTTAACCAAGTAGCCATAGTGGTTCTTTAAAAATATAAATTAGGTTAGCTTACTCCTCTGCTCAAACACCAAATTGACTTCCCATTACACTCTAAATAAAATGCCACACCACTGCTTGAATCTTCTGGCCTCCTATAGCCTCACTGACCTCATAACCTATTACTCTTCAACTTTCTCCCTCTGATGAACTCCTGCTATTTGTCAACAGATAAAGAACTCTTTTCCGAGAGGCTTTTTACTTGCTGTTCCCCTACCTGAAAATATGCTTGCCTCATATATCCACATACTTACTTCCTCACTTCCATCAAGTTTATTCTCAAACAATAATCTAAATCCTTCCCTGATCACCAAACATAAAGCAATACCCCATTTCACTAGTACTCCATATATCCCTTAGCTGCCTTTATTTTAGTCCACAACATTTATTGCCATCTGAATACATATGTTTCTGCTTTAACACAAATTCAATATACATGTTTAAAAACTTGAATTCTACAAAATCGTAATCCCAAATAATGATTCTTATGGGTAAAGTTGTGTTAGGAGCAGATACTAAAAATCTAAGCAACTTTTTAACTAAATCACTAACAAAACATTAAAATTATTAATAGAAAAATAACAGAAGAGTTATAAAAGATATATAAAATTATAAGAAATAAAACTATTGTTAATAAAGAGTTTTACCATAAAAAGTAGAAGTAGCTTGATGGCAGAGGGTATGAAGAAAAGTCAAAGCTTTTGAATTATGACCACAATAAAAAATGCACCAAGATTCTGAAGAAATATACAATAAGCACTTCAATAAAGTGCACATGTCCAAACTAAGCCAAAATAACAAGAGCATGCTACTGAGCATCCATGGCATGCTGGATCTACCTATATAACTATATTTTTCATTTTGCCATTATAGCCTAGTTGGGGAGGTTATAAAGTTATTGTTCTTTTAAAGCAATTTTCATCTTTCTATAATCTGCTCAGTAATGCAGGCCCCAGGAGACCCACATTTTTCCTTTGCCACTTGGCTTCTTGTTACGTTTAGCCAGGAGGGAACACTAAAAGGAAGTTTGAAATTAAGAGGGTAGAAAATACTTGCTTCTTCTGGTTTTCTTGCTGATCCTTCTAGCATGGACCAAGCCAAGGCAGTTTACTGTGGCAAAGGCATTTGGTTCCAGCTTCCAGCTTCCTGTGGCACTCCCAGAACTATTAGTAGCTCATTGAGCTGGTTATAAGACATCAGCACCCTTGGGCAGTATCACCTCTTGAGATACTAGCAGTAGCAGAACATTTTGCAATAAATGTCTAGTAAATGCAATAAATAAATATTATTTATTTATTTATTATTATTATTAACCTCCTTTCACTAGAATAAAAGCTCCATGAGAGAGAAAATATTTTTTCCTGTTTTGTTCACCCTTAAAACCTACTGCCTAGAAGAGAAACTACAATTAAGTTTAAAGGATGCTTAATAAATATATCTTAAATTTTTAAAAAATGCTATTTGATTTCCATCAAAGAGATCCTGTCCTCCAATCCCCTGCATACATGCATATATACAAAAGCACAATTCCTACTGAGTACTCACGCACTTTATTATTCCCCTAGCTATAGTGTTCATAAGAAATACAAAAATCAATGTTAAAATTAACCAACATAGGAATAATTGGGGAAGGTGAATATACTGAAAGAAAAATATAAGGTTTTTTTAATACCAAGTCAAGTAATTTTTTTCATTGTCTGTTGTTCAAGACTAATATTCTATCCCTTTTATTTGCAAAGATTACGTAAAGATAAGAATTTAATTGGTTTGCTTGGTACAGACGTAGAGAAAATGAGTTGCTTTTTTAAACTAAAACTGATATTTATGTAATATTAGACTATGTCATGATATAAAGGATTTTCTTTATTCTGTTAATAGACATTTTCTGTAATAAGAACAATTTTAAAATTAAATGTCTCCATAAACATTGTTAAATCCATTAATTTATATGAAAAATGTACATATACAGAAATATATATTCACTATTTATAAAATACTTCTGACAAAGAGGAAAATGTAGAGAGAAAGAACAAGTGAAATTCTATCTTAAAATTTCTAATGCTCTATTCCATGATCACTTTAGAGCACACGTAGGTACTAGATAGATATAATGGAAGAAAAACTTCTTAGTTTAAATAGATAGTTGTACATTAAAGTAAACTACTGATTTGCATTTTTAACTTGGGGTTAATATTATATTAATTTGGCAGATGATATAGTCATGGGTTAAGTTTTTCTCACCAAGAGGACATATTAAAAATAGGCTGTATACTAAATAAAGTCCAATATCTGAGTTGACCCTCAGTTGTCTGGATCTTTCTGAAAAAAAAAATATATGTGGTAATTTTAATTTGGTGAAGTAGGTCTTTCTACACATTCTAATAAATTCAGGAGTCTACCAAAAAAGTGCTTAGGTTATGAACTCCCTCAAACTTACTGCTGAAATTAAAAGTGAGAATGGTCAAACACTGATACATCTGAGTTACTATGTGGTACAAGTCACTATTATCTTTTATTTCCAGATAAGTTTTAGGATAATATGATTTTAAAAATAGATTATGCTTAATGGCAAATTAGCCCAGTTAAACTAACTCTCCTACAAATAAAAATGATAAAATCTAGAAAAAGGCTGTGAAAACATTTACAATTATTTGAAAGACTACAGTGTAATCAAAATTAGGCAGAAACCCAAAGGATGTTAAAAATATAAAGATAGGAAATGTACCAGATGAGATTTGTATGTCTGTGTCTTTTTTTCCTGAGAGCATATAAAAATTGATAGGTTTCAGGCAAACAGAAGTGTCAGGTTTGAAGTGTCATAGATATGTGGTCCCTAAACCCTAGGCCACAGTCTGGTACCATCTGTGGCCTGTTAGGAACCTGGCTGCACAGCAGGAGGTGAGCGGCAGGCCAGGCGAGTGAAAGAAGCCTATTCTGTATTTATTTACACCTGCTCCTCATCGCTCCCATCACCACCTGAGCTCTGCCTCCTGTCAGACTAGCAGTGGCGTTAGAGTCTGCATTATGGTGAGTTGTATAATTATTTCATTATATATTACAATGTAATAATAATAGAAATAAAGTGCACAATAAATGTAATGCACTTGAATCATCCAGAAACCAGTCCCCCCTGCCACGTGGAAAATTGTCTTCCATGAAACCAGTCCCTGGTGCCAAAAAAGGTTGGGGACTGCTGTCATAGATAGAATTTGAGGCAGTCAAATTAGCTGGATATGAACAATGCCCCCCCAAAAAGGCCAAATACTAATCCCCAGATATTGTGACTATGTTATATTACATGGTAAAAAGGACTTTGCAGATGTGACTAATTTAAGGATCTTGAGATGTGATTATACTAGATTTTATGGGTGATCCCAAAGTAATCTGAGGGCTCTTTATTAAGAGGGAAGCAGGAGGATCAGATACATAGAGAGAAGCTATTCCAACAGGAGCAGAAGTTGGAGTGATGCACATAGAAGGTAGAAGAAGGGGCCATGAGCCAAGGAAAGCAGACAGCTTCCAGAAGCTAAAAAAGGGAAGATACAGATACTCCCCTAGAGCCTCCAGAGAAACTAACCCTGCCAACACCTTGCTATATCCCAGTTAGACTGATTTTGGACTTCTGGCATCCAGATCTGTCATAAATAATGCATGTGTGTAGTTTTAAGTGACTAATTTTTTATAGTAGCACTAGGACGCCAATACAAGGTCAAATCTTAGAATGGAAGAGTCCCTAAAATTTCTATGAAGCCTCTATCGAAAGACTCAACTGAAATATGAATGTGCCGAGAATATTAATTAAGACATTATCAAACTTTAAGAAAGGAAAGGAAATTATGAAAGAAAAATGATCAAAGTTTCAATGACCTGTGGGACAGTATCAAATAGTATGTTATATATTTAATTAGAGTAACAAAAAGAAATACATAATATTAAATAAAAATGTTGAAAGAAATATTGGTGGAAAAGTTCCCAAATTTATGAAAAATATGAAATTATAGATCAAAGCACCTCTGAAACCCTAAGCATAATAAATAAAAATAAAATATAAGCAAACTCCAAAAATCCAAAAAAAAGAGAAAAATTTGAAAAATATAAAAATTGCCACAAGACATGGGGAAAAAAACCCAAAATGTAAATTGTCAAGGTTAAGGCATCTCCATTTTAATATTAAACAGTAAATTTTTCATTGAATTGTTACATTATTAATTTTTCAAAGTTTCATTTGATTCTCCTTTTATGGTTTTTGATTTTGTTTACATTTCCCATCTATTTACTTATTAGAATTGTACTTTTCCTGGATGCAAAAATATAATTAGATAGATAGAATGAACAATATTTACTAATACAACAAAGTGACTATAATCAACACTAAGTTAGGGAATTCTTTAAAATAACTGAAAGACTAGAATTGGAATGATTCTAACACAAAGAAATGATAAATGCTTGAGGTGATGGATACCCCAGTTCCCTGATTTGATTAATACACATTGTATGCCTGTATCAAAACATCACATGTGCCCTATAAATATATACAACTATTATGTACTAAGAATAATTAAAAACAAAATATTTAAAAACAAAACAAAGAAAAAAAGAATTGTACTTTTCCATTACGCTTAGAATATATTTATAATAGTTGATGTAAAGTCCCTTTTGGTTCACTTTAACATCAGAGTTGTCCTAGTTCTAGTTTTTATAGACTTTTAAAATTTTATCTTATCTATGTTTTCGTATTTGTTTCTTTTTGTGTCTTGCAATATTATATTAGAAGCAGAAATACCATAAATTATTTAGTATCCATTTATATTGAAACAATATTTGTTGCTTTTCTGAAATTAAAAATTAACTAGGATCCTCTGTTTTATTTGATAATTCACACAACCGTATCAGTGGCACATCAAAGATCCTATTTGAAATGTTTGTCAGAGCTCTCCTGACGCAAAAGTCCTCACATATATCTTGATAATTGATAATACAAATAAAAGGAGCTCTCTGGGTGACTAGGTAAAAAGTCTATGGAGGTGGTGATGAAAGTGTCTAGGGACTCCCATACTTGCCTGTGCTTTCTTTCTCATATTACACTGTATTCTTTACATTTATTCAAGACTTACATAGAAGTGCTCTGTGGAGTCCTGGAAGTCCTTTCAATGACCCTAACCTGTGATTTATTTTTTAATATTCTGGAAATAAATTATATATATTTATTTTTATATATGCTTACACATATATTAATATGTATGTATATATGGAGAGAAAGAGAATATTAACGGGGTCAACTTGAAGAAACTCTCACTTTCCAAATCTAGCACTATTAGTCCAATAAAAATAATGGTAATATTTGACTACAATTCATTGTAATAGAAATCTATAAGTTCATACATATATATACTTTTACACATTTCATTATATATTATGCACTTAATTATCATATATAATATCATAAAAACATATAAAAATATGTTATATATAATTACATGAATACATGCATAGATGAGAAAGTTCTTCCATGGGATATAATGCCAATTATTAAGTGTAGAAGGACTAGTGTGGCTGGATATTCATTGATAAATGCTAAAAATAATTGGTGAAAGTTTGGTAAGAAGTAAGATATTTACATAATCCTAAAATATCTCCCCACAAATTACTTATTCATTACAAAGGCAACACATGGTATATCCTCAATGGAGAAACTTGGTAGACATCATCTTAAAATTATGATAAAATCCAATTGTCATCCATAATGGGACAACTACTCATCATGTGCTTCTTACTATGATCCGCTGAGCTGGACACATTACTTCAGTCCTACTCCTGACAGATTCAATTTGAGAGACATTCTATAAAATAACAGGCCTGTACTCTAAAAATATCAAAGGCAAGAAAGACAAAGAAAAGCTAAAGTGTTCCAAATCAAAGGAGACTAAGTAGTCATAAAACTAAAATGTATGACTTTGGATTCGATTTAGAACCTAGTAAAAAAAAAACTTAATGGAGCATTTGAAAAAATTTGAATATGGACTATAGATTATAAATATTGTTCCAGTTTTAGATTTCCAGATAAGATGGTTGAATGTGCTAAAAATATGTGAGAAAAAAATCCTTGTTGTTGGGAAATAGCTTCTGAAGTATTTAGGGGTAAAGGTGCATGGTAGCCTCAACTCTCCTTCCAGTAGTTCAGAAAACATTTCATCCATCTCTCTATATAGACAAATGATAGATAAATAGATAGAAAGGTGATACATAGGTGATAGATATATCTATATAGATATCTATAATATTTTCTGAGTTGGGGCTCAGAAATATTACAGATACAGATATCTATATTTTCTGTATGTATCTATCCATATAGGTTAATGCTATTTCGTAATCCTTTATTATAATAAAATTAGAAATAATACAATTTTAATTAGGGCAAACTTTGTATTAATATGAATTTATTTACAGGGAAGTTGATCACCTCAAAATAACTTTAATTTAATCTTACCTTAATTTTATTACATACTATAAATTTCACAAAAGTTAGTGAAATTTTTAAAAACAATCTACTGTCTAAAACATGAGCCATCATGCCACTTATGAAAACAAATAAAAGAAAGAGTTCAGTAAATGCAAATTTAGACAAGTGAGGCATATCAATTTAGTTTAAAACAATGGTAATTCTCAGCTTCTAAATTGTTAACATTCATGGACTTTGCTTCCTGGGGTTTCATATTCAATGATCTTCCAATATATTGCTCAAAAGAGACATGAATCTGAGGTAATTGTTTTCATAATTAATCATAAATTATACTTGCTGCTCTAGATGCAGTGATCTGTAAAAATTTAATTAAGAAATGAATAATGCCAACTCTGAATTCTGATTCAGTGGTTCTTTGATTCATTTGTTCTATTGTATTTATTTAAATAAATGTCTTAGTGATAAAATGGAAATCTACCAGAGTGACTGCCTCATAGATTTAACTCTCTCATATTCCACTGATAGTTACTTACAGTTAGGTAAAGTCATGTAATTATCTGAACCACACATAACTAAATCTAGGCTTTACCAACTTCTTAGTATGAAAAGGAGATTATCATTTTACACTAGAAAACAATCACATTCTCACTTGACTCTAGTTTTTTGAAGCCCAGGACTATTTCTTGTACTTAGTTTACTTGTTGATAAACCTACCACAAAGCCCCAACTCAGTCATTTTTAATGAATTCCTAATGAATTACTAATGATAAATACAAAGTCGGCACATTGATCCTCATACAATAATAGTTATTTGAGCACCTACCACATAACACACATAGACACCAATGTTGGGAATACATATAATGATGAATAATATCTTTGATGAACTCAGATGGGAACATAAAGGGAACATAAAGATTAGCCTCTCCCTTGACCTTATATTCAATCAGGACCCATATAGTTCTGCTTCTTTCTATTTCATGACATTTACAGTTGTATGTTAAAGTTCACAGGATGAGGAAGTGCCAATGTAAAGAAGCACGTTGCCGCTAGCCTATCGAGAATGCTTTGAAGAAAGGCGACCTTAAGGAATTGACACCTATGATGAGATATAAAGGATGACTCTAGCCATAAATACATGACATGGGATGAAGAGGATAGTATTAGAATGCTCAAGAGAGCAGGAATAGAAGACATAAAGTAGGAAGAAAGGAGAATCAACGGTGGGTTCTCAGGACTGACAGACATTCAAGGGTGCCAGAATATAGAATACAAGGTAAGGAGGACTAAGAGATGACTGAGGAGTAAATTAAGACAACCTTTTTAAAATGTATTACGTCATTTGCACTTTAGCTTAAGAATAACAGCAAACCGTTAAACATTATTAAGCAGAGAATGACATGAACAGATTTGTATGTTCAAAGGAATGATCAGTATGAATAAAATTGAGGATGATAAGACTGGAGGCTAAGAGAAGAGTCAGGAGACAGTTGATTAATCCCAGCAGGAAATAAGGGCTTCTGAAGTAAGTGGTGAAGGAAGAGGGAGGATTGGCAATGAGAAAGCATGTCAAAGGAAGATTTGACTGTACTTTATTGTTTGAGTCAATAAACAAATCAGACAATTTTAGAAATAAAAGTTATCCTGCACTCACACCCTATTTAATAGGTGTTTGAGGTGGTTTACAAGCATATATGTAAATGTTAATATAAATACAGCAGTTAAGAGAGCTAATTTCACAAACTGGGTTAAAATATACCTTCACGAAGAAACTAAAGTACATTTTAAAATAAACAAATCAATTAATAATTTCGTATGTGTGTGTATTACTAAGCTACTATTAGCTGAGTATTATGGTAATGTACCATAATTCTTGCTAACAAGTCATTGACTTTACAATTAAATGCTTAAGGTAAGACATAAAAATTTGAAGTAATGATATAAGAAAGGAAATGATAGATACAGAAGTCATTCCTTGACTCAGCAGATATTTATTAAGTACCCACTAAATTCAAAGCGACATAATAAGTTTTGGGCTACAAAAATAAATGTTAGCTATAACAATATAATTGCAAACATGCATCACCTAATGATAGGGATACATTCTGAGAAATGTATCGTCAGGTGGTTTAGTCATTGTGCAAACATCGTAGTAGAGTGTACTTACACAAACCTAAATGGTATAGCCTACTACACAGCTAGGCTGTATGGTATAACCTATTGCTCCTAGGCTACACAACCATGCAGGCTGTTACTGTGCTGAATACTCTAGGCAATTGTGACACAATGATAAGTATTTGTACATATTTGTTTAGATAAACATATCTAAGGACTATACTATAAAATAATGATACAAATGTAGTCAATAACAGTCATTTATTATAATTATCAAGTGTATCAAGTGTTTTGAACCATATATAATTGTGTGTGCTATACAATTACACTATGAGGATAGTTTACACTACAGTAGGCAGATAATGGATGAATACGTGTGCTCTGCAATGGCATTTACACTTGAAAGCTAAAAGATGGATATTCCAATAGGAAAATTTACAAATTAACAATTCAAAAAAGAGCTACTTTCAATAACCTATAGTTAGATGATGTTCAGTCTGACTATTAGCTGAGGACAAAAGAAGTTTCCAAAGAAAGTAAAGTAATGATGAAAGGTTACTCTATATAAAAGAAATGTTAATAGATGATAATACTTATGCTAGCAATAATAAGTGAAAAGATCTACTTCTGTGTATTATGGAAATTTGAATCATTACTCCAAGAGAAATATTATAGTCAATTATTATTAAAGTAAGATTTTTCCTTACTCTTATATTCTTATTCCTGAGAATCTATCTCATAGAAATAAAAGTACCAATATGCACAGAAATGTAAAAGGTAGTTTATTGTAGAATTGCCAGTTAAAAACCAAAATTGAGTGTCTATCAATATGAGAATGGTTGAGAAATACTGATATGTTATTAAGTAACATGGAATATTTCCTCATAAAAGTAATTAATTATATCTATGTCACTGACCTGAAGAGATTTCCATAAGGCATTTCTTAAATTAGGCAAAAATGTGGCATGAACAAAATATATTAATTTGTAAAACAGTCATAATAAATCTCTGTGAATGGATGTGTGTGTTTGTGAAAGGTTTTTCTCTGTAGGATTATATAGAGAAATGTGTAGAAGGAAACTCAGTTGTTAATTTTAGTTTCCTTTGGTTGAGGATGAATTAGGCTAATAGAGCATGCAGAAATGGCTTATAGAAAGAAATCTATAATAAAAAAAGTAAAAAACAATCACCTATAAAGACAGGTATGATTGTGGGCATAATACTAATACTAAAACAACAGACTTTGTATTCCAGTGGGTTTTTTCATAGTAAATCCTTTCTCTTTTCCAGGACCAAATCAAGATCAACAATGCATTTAATCATCCTGCCTCCTTAGTCTCCTATAATCTGTGACAGTTCAGTCTTTCTTTATCTTTTCAAACCTTTACATCTTTGCAGAGTAGTGGCCAGCTATATTTGTAGAATATCCCTCAACTTGGATAGTCTGAGATTTTCTCATGACTGGCTATATATTTTTGGCAAGAATACCACAGGGGTGATGAACCCTTCTCAGTACATCGTATCAGGGGGTGCTCAATATGACTTATAAGGAATTGAATTTTAATATATATTCTTATCTTCTTAAAATGCTTCTTATAAATTTTTATCATAAACATCTATACATCATATAATCAGTGAAAACAAGTGACAATAAATGGAAGTTTAGAGACGCTGTGGTAATTAAGTTATTCTAACCTATTTTATTGCCTAGTTAGGGTTCTAGTTTTATTGTTTCTTTTTATTTTCAATTTTATTTGAATATCTGTCTGAAATCTCTTAGTGTTTACCATAAATAAATTGAGGCATGATAAAGAGAAAAGGATTCTCATCATTTTTAAGCCTTCCAAATCAGTGTAATAAATTTTTTCTCCATAGCCATACAAAGAAAAGTAGTGATCTCTAAAAACACAGTACAATTATCTTTGTGTTCCTAAGAGCAAGGCCATTATCAATCTGATACTCCAGTTAATGGGGTCTGTAAGAAGGCTCGTTTTCATTTGACTTTTATAGTGTAATGATGAAGGATTTTTGGACCTACATCCAAAAAAAAATCCTAAGCAATCTTTGTAAAAGAAACTGAGTAGTGTTTAGTGACCAGCCTGGCACTCTTTCCCAATTTCAGATGAAGTAAAATAGGCTGTCCTCCAATTCATTAAAAATATCTGATGCTAGCCAAATTTTTTCCAGTATTAAATGTGTTATAGTTCTCAATTGTACGTCAAAGCTACATTATATAAATATTACAGTAATCAACTGTGAAGGTCCCAAATGCATTGTGGAAGAGAAAAGGAAGCCTTTTATCAAAAGCCAGTTCCTGCTTCCTGAACAATGATACAGTTTCTACAGTTTATCTCTAGAGACCTGAATTTAGTTAGTATTCATGGAATGGGAAAATGAAATTTTAAAATACATGTGTACGTAAATGCACATACACACAGTAAGCACTCATACTTTTCAATTACTTTAACATCTTTTTCTTTCATAGATTTTTATTTCAATTTATTAAGACATATGTGCTCTCAGAATGTGTTTTAAGACAACCATTTTTAAAGCTCTTCAAGGAAGGGATGCTATTATTACTTTTATTTTTCCTTTGTAAAAGGATTTTACCTTCTCCTACTCATTTAAAGCATAGCATGGAGTTAGTATAATGACCAGATGTTATGCTAATTTAACCAGACCATCTTGAATCCCCCACTCAAATTAGCACAAATTATTTCCTAGACAACATGAAAATTTACAGCATTCATACTGTTATGTTAATGATAGTTATTGGAGTTAGGATAATATCTTGAAAAAATTAATTTGTTATTACCATGCTAACAAGAAAACTCATACCATTATTTAACCATTATAATCCTTTATGTTGCCATCTGAAATTTAATTTACTACCATAAATGTATTTGTTTGATTTCAGGCCTTGGTACACAACAAAGTGTTTATTTTCTAAGTGTTCGTTTGGCATATATTTAGTGATATTCCATAGTGTGTTAGAGATATAAATATGTTAAAAACTTGATCCCTGCCCTGGAATGACTCTATTAGCTTTGCATTCAATTTTATAGAGATAGATATTTTTTTCTTTCAACTCTCTTGAGCATCAAGACAAACTTTTTGTATTTGTGTGTGTGTGTGTGTGTGTGTGTGTGTGTGTGTGTGTGTGTGTGTTTGAGGAGCCGTGAAGAGAATTTTTATTTTGCTTCCAGACTTTCTCTGTAGGCATAGCCCATTAGATCCAAGCTTAAGGTAAAGAAATTTTCCTATTGGTGTTCCCACCTTGGAGAGGCCCTGGCATTTTCCTTCAATCTCCTTTGCCTGCTGTACCATGAAAACTAAAGATTTACATTTGTCTAGATACGCAATTGTTCATATTTTTACGTAGATTCCCCAGGACATAGACTCAAAGAGATTGATTTTTATTTTGGGTATTTATAGGGAACTGCTTTTGAGAATACAATGTGTAAAGAAATTAGGAAAGATAGAGAAATGTTAACTGATGTCTTGAAGAGCTCTGAAGCTAGGATCATGAAATGTTGAGAAGACAACCAGGGCTTGTGATATGCCCCGTTGACTAGTTAGCAGGTATTAACTGTATCCAAGGAAGGTATAATCTTGACCAAGGCAGCTCTCCTAACAACTGGGAGAATAAGTGCTTCGATTCAAAAGGGGTAACCTGGGCAGACTAACCACTAGTGACTTTATCATTTTAGAATTTTTTTTCCTTAATTGTGATTGATCCAAAGAACTTAGGTTACTTTATTTCCAGAAGAGGAATATGAGGGGATTTCAAAAAGTTCATGGAAAATGTGTATTATGAAAAAATTATGCATGGATTTCAAGCATTTGCACCAGAATAAATACTAACTTGTAACAAGACTGAACAGGATCTCTTCCATGGCACTAAAAAAGATAAAACATCAGTTTGAAAGAGCCTCCACCAGAGAAACATGAATTTTGCTAAAATTGAAGCAAAGTAAACACCAGATGTATGGTGAAGCTTGGGTGGAAGAATGGTGAAATTATTGATGCTTTATGAAAAGTTCACAGGGACAATGCTCCCAAAGAAATCAGCAATTTCTAAATGGAAAACTCATATTAAGATGACATTGAAGATGAAGCCCACAGTGGTAGATTATCCACATCATTTTGGGACGAAAAAAATCATCTCGTGATCATGCTCTAATCGAAGAAGACTACACATTAACAGCACAAACATTTGCCAATATCACAGACATCTCAAATGGCTCAGATTACATAATTCTGAGTGAAAATTAAAGTTGAGCAAATTTTCCACCTGATGGGTGCCAAAACCATTATACCCAGATCTGCTACAGACAAAAGCAGAGGTTTCAGTGGGAATTTTAAACAAATTAGATCAAGATTGTGAAGCATTTATTTGAAGAATTGTAACAGGAGATGAAACACAGCATTACCGATACAATCCTGAAGACAAAGCACAATCACACCTGTGGCTACCAAGATTTGGAAGTGGTCCAATCAAAGCAAAAGCAGACCAGTTAAGAGCAAATGTCCTAGCAACAGTTTCCTGGAATGCTGAAGGCATTTTGCTTGTTGACTTTCTGGAGGTTCAAAGAGTGATAACATCTTATTATGACAGTGTTTTGAGAATGTCAAAGCTTTAGCAGAAAAATGCCTGGGAAATCTTCACCCGGTAGTCCTTCTCCATGTTGACAATGCTCCTGCTCATTCCTCTCACCAAACAAGGGCAATTTTGCAAAAGTTTGGATGAGAAATCACTAGGTGTCCACCTTAGAGTCCTGATTTGGCTACTTCTGACTTCTTTTTTGTTTTTTAATCTTACAAAAAATCTGTAAATAGAACCCATTTTTTTTCAGTTAATAATGTAAAAAAGACTTCATTGACATGGTTAAATTTCCAGTAACTTAGTTCTATAGGAAGGGACTAAATTAAAATTTAAAAGTTTCTTGAACTTGCTGGAGCTTATGTTGAGAAATAAAGTTTACATTTTTAATTTTTATATTTTAATTCCATTTTCCAGGAATTTTTTGAAGAAGTCCCCTGTCTCTCTCTCATACGTGTGTGTATGTATATGTGTGTGTATATATATATCATATACACATATTCCAATTTTGGATAATTTATGCATTTTTCATACCACGAGTAATCCAAGGTTTTATATAATCAATTCTTGATTAATAGATCTACAAAAACCAATAGAAATAAATGTAAGAAAGTATATGAATATATATACATAATATATAGAGATCTATTTGAAGAAACCTTCCAAATAAAACCAAACTGAGTATTATGTAGATGCCAGTTCATACTAAATTCATGTATAAATATATAATTCTTTTTTAATTTTAATTTTATTTTTTATTTCAGCATATTATGGGGGTACAAATGTTTGTACCCACCCGAGTCAGAGCTTCAAGTGTGTCCATCCCCTAGACGGTATGCACCACACCCATTAGGTATGTATATACCCATCTCCTCCTTCCCCCTCCCATCTTCCTGACACCCGATGAATGTTATTACTGTATGTGCACTTCAATGTTGATCAGTTAATACCAATTTGATGGTGAGTACATGTGGTGCTGGTTTTCCATTCTTGTGATACTTCATTTAGTAGAATGGGCTCCAGCTCTCTCGAGGTTAATATAAAAGGTGCTAGATCACCATTGTTTTTTGTGGCTGAGTAGAACTCCATGGTATACATTTACCATATTTCACTAATCCACTCATGTTTTATTGATGGGCACTTGGGTTGTTTCTACATCTTTGCAATTGTGAATTGTGCTGTTATAAACATTCTAGTACAGATGTCTTTTTTATAGAATGTCTTTTTTTTCCTTTAGTTAGATGCCTAGTAATGGGATTGCTGGATCAAATGGTAGATCAAAGGGTACTTGTAGCTCTTTGAATTATCTTCATATTACTTTCCACAGAGTTTGCAGTCCCACCAGCAGTGTATGAGTGTTCTTATCTCTGCACATCCACCCCAAAATTTATTGTTTGGGAACTTTTTTTTATAAAAGCCATTCTCACTGGAGTTAAGTGATATCTCATTGTGGTTTTGATTTGCATTTTCCTGATGATTAATGATGTTAAGCATTTTTTCATATGTTTGTTGGCCATTAGTCTATCTTCTTTTAAAAAGTTTCTGTTCATGTCCTTTGTCCACTTTTTGATAGGATTGTTTGATTTCTTCTTGCTGATTTTCCTGAGTTCTATATAGATTCTAGTTATCAGCCCTTTATTGGATGTGCAGCATGTGAATATGGAAAAATGTTTAATGTTTTCTTTAAAAAGAAGTCCTTTGGACTAAGAGTGAAGATAGCAGATGATAAAAACTGCCAGCCAGAGTGTCTCTGCAAGAAAGATAGATTTTAGATGAAAGTGAAAAAAATAAACAGGCAGTCAAACATAGATAGGATGAGGGTCAGAAGGAAGGGTGCCTGAAACTACAGGAAACTCCACAGGAAGACGTTGCCGAGCAGAACTGGAAGGAGAAAGGCATCAGCAGGGTCTGAATCCTGAGAGGCTTGGAGACCAGCAACAAGGGTAGGTGGAGCAGATAAATTTCCCCTCCCTTGTATCTCAGACTTCTGGTGGGCTCCTGAGCTGCTGGAAAGACCTGCTAACACCAGCCCCAGAGACAGTAGCAGTTGCCACCAGTGAGCTGTGAGTCTCTTGCAGACAGGGCACCAGGCTCCTAACTCCCTCAGGGCACCTCCTGCACTGCAGACCCAAGCTGATCAGCAGGCACCATATTGCTTCATTCTTCCCTTCCCCTCCCCTACCCGTGGCTGCTGGGAGACAATTTAGCCACCACGCAAAGTCATCCTCAGGGAACAGAACTTTTCCTTTTGGGGCCCTACAGTGGACTGGGGGGGAACTCGGAATGTGAGCTCCCTACCCCTACCAGCCCTCCCAGGTGCTGTTTGCCTGGTGACTCCAGCAGAGTAGGGCAAATCCCGAGGCAGAGAAACATTGATCCAGCTTGGGCACCCCGTGGGTGACTTGAGACCAGCCCTCTTCTCTCTCCCTGGCAGGGTCAGGGATTGATCTCCAGAGCAGGGGGACAGGCCTGCAGGCTAGATCGGTACACCTAGGTCTAGATTGCACTGCCCTGGGGGCACAGAAGGGATAAATATAATTCTTATTAAAAGTCTAAAATAGTTATAAAGGGAATTGAAAGAAAAGTTAATAAATTAATCTAATGTAGAATTGTCTGTGGAGACCAATACTATAACACATTAAAATATATTATATAATATCAGTAAATATACCAGTGTCCTATTAGAAGAGGAAGATGCAGAGAAATCAAAGGAAAGCATATTATATTAAATATAAGGATTTAGGCCGGGCGCAGTGGCTCACGCCTGTAATCCTAGCTCTGGGAGGCCGAGGCGGGTGGATCGCTCGAGGTCAGGAGTTCGAGACCAGCCTGAGCAAGAGTGAGACCCTGTCTCTACTAAAAATAGAAAGAAATTATCTGGCCAACTAAAAAAATATATATATATACAAAAAAAAAAAAATTAGCCGGGCATGGTGGCTCATGCCTGTAGTCCCAGCTACTCGGGAGGCTGAGGCAGTAGGATCGCTTAAGCCCAGGAGTCTGAGGTTGCTGTGAGCTAGGCTGATGCCACGGCACTCACTCTAGCCCGGGCAACAAAGTGAGACTCTGTCTCAAAAAAAAAAAAAAAAAAAAAAGGATTTAATGTATTATGAAAATAACAGCACAAATCACTGTAACAAATAATTTTGTTGAAAAAGTATTATTTAATAAATAAAGAAATATAGAAATTTAATTAATTTATTTACAAAAAATTTAATTAAAATTTAACATATACTAAAAAAACTCACTACAGCCAACTTAGGAAAAAAATAAAATTATTTTACAAACAGGGATTAACAAAAAGAGTAAAAGAAAAAAAATGAAGAATCAGGTCCCAGGAAAGACAGGTTTAGAGAGGCTGTGCAATTGAGGTAACAGAAAATAAAGACCATCACTTCAGCATTTCCCTGCCAATTTGAATTGCTCCTACATTTTTCTTCAGTGCTTTCTTTTCATGTTCAAGATTCAAAATCCAGAGCAAAAGACTGCAGTTGTCCTGACTTGAATCACGTATCTTGCTTGGGAGAAAACAAAGCACTTTGCTTATTAGTCATGCCTAAGTGAAGGCAACTACATAATATCTAGTTCTCTAAAAGGAATTACAACTCTGTTGCCATAAGACAAGAAAATGAAAGCATCGTTAGCCAAAACAATAGATGTTCATGGTGTTTCTTGTGAAATTTGCATTCTTTCCACAGTGATAATACCAAGCCATGCTTACAAACAGGTCATAGAAATGTAAATTATTACAACTATTCTGAGAAAGCATTTTAGCAGTTTCTAAGAGACATAGAAGTATTCATCTCCAGTAACTTGATTGTGAATCTGTCATAAGGAGCTAGTCTGAAACTTTGACAAAAATTTATTCACAAGCGGTAAGAATAGATTCTTTGTTAAAACTGCATTTTCAAATTGTAATCTCAGATCCATCACTTGCAAAACTGCAGGACTCTGGCAAGCCTCTGTTTCTTTTAAACAATGGGACTAACTGCACTCACATCATGGAGTAACTGTGAAGAGGGTGAGCTGTCAGGAATATTATGTTATTAAGTACTAAAGACATTTACTATATCCTTACTAATATCAGTGAAAAATGTAAAAAATAATTCATTAAAACAGATTATGATATATCCATCAGATAGGATATAATACTATCTACATTAAAAAGAAAACAAAAACAAAAAGATTTTAAGTAGATAGTAATTTTATAGGAAAATGTATATGTGTTAAGTAAAAAACACAAGAAAGAACAAAAAAATTATATTTGTGTATATTCTCAATGCTGTAAATAAGAATAAATAGAAACTAAATTTTTCTGTCTAGTAGTTTCAAAAAATTTAAGTAAACAGAAAAAAATTGGAAGAAAATATGCAAAATGTTTACAGGAATTATCTCTGAATTTTAGAGTCATGAGAATTTGGGGATTTTTCTTTCTCTACTTTTCTGTGCCCATTTAATTGAAGTAATACATTTCATTATATCAAATGAAAAAATATTGGTTTCTCACACTTCTTAAAAGGAAGGAGAAAAATGTGGAATAATAGATTTAAAGATATCATTATGCAATGGCAATGGATAATGGAATAGACAACCAACTGAAAAGAGCATAACAATCTACATTTATTACAATATAAGAGTTATATCTTTCTGACAATCTTATTAAATGTGAATCTATGAAAATCATCTTGTAAAATCTTATACAATACCTCCTAAATTATTGCATTTAAAAACTACAACAAATAAGTTTGGATTTACCAACCTTGAATGTTTTACTGTAATTCATATTTAAATTACTGATGCTTGATGTTATTAAAGTATTATCTGTATTGCTATATAGCTGTAGAAGACTTTAAAAAATAAAATTAAAATCATATTATATGTGGCAAATCTTTTCAAATATAGCACTGTTTTTAATTTCACTCTCAAGATTTACTATAAATTCTGAACAGAATGTTGTTTACACATAACTAAATCTGTTACAGTTTTATCATGGTGGTAAGAATAAAATTACAAATCTTAGCTTTATGAATAAGTGAAGACAATATATGTACTACGTATAAGGAGAAACTTTTGAAAAATTTGCAACCACATACTTAAGTCATTGAAGATGGAAAATGAAATTTATAAAAAAAAATACTCGTAACCAGTAAATCACCTAAAAGTCTTGAAATACCAGTGTCATCTCAACATTTTTCTCAGTTTATTTGAATAATTAACAGATTTGGTTGGAGGTACATTATAAAACTTTTCTATCAGTATGAGAAAAGAAAAATATTTTAATGACAAACTATAAAAATTAAATTCCCAAGACAAATGATAATCTAATGGAAGTGTTCTACTATGTAATAATTTTATTACTGCTTATCTGATATTTTATTTTTTAAAAATCTATATTTCCTCAAATATGTATCCTAAAACAGATTGTAGTAGGTAGCAGTTGAGAACACAGCATCTTGACAGTCATTTATTCTAGCAAAACCTATGAAAGTTTGAACACATACAACACAGGTTGTTTTAAATACTGGGATTTTCTTATGCACAATAATTGCTCATGAATAGTTCCCTGGCTTAGTGTATAAAACAGAAATAACTTGAAAATTTTAATCTTAATTCCACTTATCTAATGTATCAACTTTTTGCTTTTGCTTCTGTCATGGCTGCCCCTGAAAAATCTAAAGAAAGACCTTATTCTTAAAAGATGAATAAGCATTTAAGATATTAAGATGTGCAGCATATTACATAAATTTACAAGAGTTCATGAATCTAGTTGGGATTACTTATTACATTCATGAAATTTAATGTATGTATGAAAATAAAACATATATTGCACTTATTTAAATAAGTTTTTAAAATCAATCAAAAGGCTTAAGTTAATACTTAGAATGTCAACATCTTTTAAAAGTTATTATCCACAAAAAAATGTTAGTACAAAGAAGTTAATCACTGCATTATGTATCATGACATGTCCTAAAATTATCTAATGGGGAAAGATATCCAGTTAAATCTGGAGAATTAGATAAGCACTTACTTCTAATCCCAACCATAGCTTCATTATAACAGGAGGGAAGAAATTCTTAAAAGGAATAAGCCACATTAGCAAAGAAATGATAGAAAAAATAACAGTAAGAGAGGGGATGTCAACAAATTTCAAAGGGTAAAATAGAGATGGAGCAGTGATAGTTGACTTACCTCAGTAAGATTAAATCTAAGTGCCTACAGCGGGGCAGAGTTAGCACGAAATAAGTAGACTTAAGTAGACTTATGACTCCAAACTCTAGGATGGGTGAATAATCAATGGCAGCAAGTACCCTTGGAGGATGGAGAGAAAATCGAACCAAAAGGAAAAGACTGGTTAAAAGTTTGTTTAAGTAGTAGTTAAGAATCTCAGATCTTTTTGTTAGCGCCACAAAAAGGAAAATATGTCCTTGTTCACCTCTACCCTGCAAATGAAAAGATTCATCTCTGAATGTGGGCATCAGTTAGATAAAGGCCCATTCCACAAAGCAACATGACTGGAATTCGAATTCACCTAGGCAATTTTCTGTACTGCCAATTCCATCCACAACAGTCAATTCATAGAAAACCAATCGCTCCAGATGGTCAACTTGCTAAATACCCAATTTGTGGAATGATTAATTGGCTAAAATAACTTGCTCCTTTTAACTATTTACTTTAAAATATTTTATATAAATACATATTTCATAGCATATATTACATTTATGTGAATTATGTGTATTCAAGTATGTACTTGAGAATTTATTCATGAAAATATTTTTCATTATTCTATTTCAAAGAATAATATTAATAAATATGTTAATACAAAGAATATAGACCTAAGAAAATGTTTAATATATTTTGGAAGCATATTTCTTTAGGCTTGTGTTTCCAGCAATATAGGGAACCAGATATTCAGAGAACAACTTCATACAACTAAAAACAATAGATAAAGCAGAGTCTTAAAGATAAGTGTTGTTTTTAAAACATAGTTTTAAAATATAGTTTTAAATATAGTTTTATAGTCTTCAGTTTTATGGTGTCAAACTAGGGATATTCACCTGAGGTCAAAAATGACAAAAAAAAATAAAAAACACCCACAAATCCATAGTGGTGGAAAAAACTTTGGAACCTATGATAAGCCTGAATGTATATGCTCATCTTTGAAGCACTAAAATGTGCCTTTTGATTAATCTAATGAACCTAGCACAGGAGCCAAAGCTTGGCACCTAAGCAGAGAATGAGGTCAGGGAGTTCAGAACAGAGTTACCCATAAAAAATCAGGATCTGTGAAGAGGTACAAGACTCAGTGGGTGCATCAGAAAGTAGCCCGTCCCAGAGAGGGGGGCACATCTATCTAGATTTAGTTCTGGGAAATTCCTAAAGAAAGGACTCAGATGTAAAAAGGAATGGTTATTAAATATAATGTTTGACATGTGGAGAAATACATAAACATTGACCATGTAAAAATAACAGTATCTAATAATATGGTTTCTGCTTATATTCATATGTGACGTTTTCATAAACCAATAGTAAAATAGAATCTATATTATGTTTTCATGAGTCAAATCTCTTCTCCCTTAATGTTTCTTTTTTCTTGTACTATTGATAAATGCTTAAAGGTTCTAAGCTTCTAGAAATAATCTCTGAAAATCATTTTGGAAGCAAACTCACAATTCTAAGCAAAACCCATGGATGGCAAAATGAATCCATTAAAAAAAAAAGGAAAAAAAAAAACTGTTCAGCACAATCACTGTGATCCAAAGCCTGTAAGTTTTGATTAAATTAGTTCAGACAGGGTTCAGATAAAATCTGAGCTCAGGGTCTCTAGCCAAACTAAATAAGAGGCCAAAACCTTGACATTGTCAGAATATTCTTAATAATTTCAATATCTCTCGCTTCATATCATTCTCTCTGCAAAATATGGGAGAATAATAAGCTATTTAGTACCAAAATTATATTGGCTTTGCAACTACACACATATTTGCTACATAACCTATCCCCTATAATTACTTTTAAAATTTTGGATAAAGTGCTGCAAAAAATCAAAATTTGTATCCCAAATTCCATAATATTCTGGGGTATCAACCTCAGTAATATCTGCTAGGTTCAAACTACTAAGGAAAAGCACATAGATGCTAAAGTACATCTTCCTTGAGGGTTCAGTTACTTTATTTTTAAGTTAGTCAAGAAACTAACAGAAAACAGATGACGTTCTCAATTTAGCACAGTTACAAGAGGGTTTACAGATAAAGGATTAATTGTATGGGTATAAATAAGGCATAAAGGAAGTAAAATGGATAGTGCAGAAACAAGGAGCTAGCAGCAGCAAGCTGTAATCACTCCTAGGACAAGGGGAGAGATGTTATTAGAAATCAGCAGGAAGGAGAACCACGTAGAACTGGCTTCAAGGAGAGGAGCAAGGAACTTCCTTTTGCAGAAATTCAGTCCTGGTGACCTCAAGGGTATCAGGAAATAGATATCTGACTTCTCTCACCTCCTTCCCCTGTGTCCTGATCACTGTCCCCCATGAGAGCCCAGATGGAAGGCAGAGGGCCCAGACTAAAATGATGTAATTTATAAATATTAGCATCCTCATTAAAGACGAGAATGGGAAATGGTGGAGGGTAAATCTTAAGGGAGAATGAAGACATTCAGCATATTTTAATATTCTGAGCTAAGGAAAATACATTATAGCAGCTAAATAAAAATTAAATGTTGATTATAGTATGAAAATTCTCTGATTTGAAAAAACTCAATAACAAAACAAAACAAAACAAATAACAAAACAAAACAAAATCCCAAATTTTTAAAAGGCAATATCAGTTATACTATTTCCCTCTATATAGGTCTGTATATGTGCATGCACATTTTTTCTTTTGAAGTACATTTAATAAAAAATATTTGTAAAATCTTTGAATATTTAAAATATATGAAAATGTATATATCATGACTTTATTGCTATAAACATTTTTCTGTATTAATAAAAATTCCATTGAATGTATATTTGTCTAATAAAACGAAAATACGACATTTTCCCTAAATAACTAAATTCACATAATAGTTCTCTTAGGTATTATGCAGAAATTTAATATTTCAAGTAATAAAAACTTCAGATAATACACAGTTAATATTAAAACCGGGATATAAATTTTAAAGTTGCATTCTATTTTATCTTCATGATTTCACAGACATTTATAAGATTATAAACTTTCATTTCTATCCTTACAGAGCAAATCAGGGCAACTTTTAAAAGGATTTATATTTTCTTGTAATTTTACTTAAGAAATGTAATATTTCTTTTTTGTTAAATGAGAAGCAGGATCAAAATGGAGAAGTTTTGTTTCTTGATGAAATACAGCTATGTGGCACTATTCCTTACTTTTTTTTTTCTTTTTATTAATGTTATGGCTGTTAAGAATGCTACCTCTGTAGCCACACAGACATTGGTCAAAGTTCTGACTCTTGAAATTTTTTGCTATAAATAGGCAAGGTACTTAATCTCCATAAATTCTAACTTCTTAATCTTTCTAATAGAGATAATAAGAATATTAATAATAGTATCTACCTATCCCCATGTTTTTGAAACATAAAATGAAACAATAATCTCACAAGTAGATATTTCTCTTCCATCCCTAATCCCATGCACATAACAGATACAAACATTTGCAAGTCTTAAGAGGGAGATTGAAGCTGGTTTCTGCTTGGAAAAAAACTTCCAATTTCAGTTTGTGATAATCGGCAAGTCTTAGGAATGGTTCCAAGGGAAAGTGCTAAGAAAGAATTCCATATTCAGAACATACTTGAAAAAAGGCATATACAGTCAGAATACACCAGAGCTCACCATCTCTTAGATAATCTAATAAATTATTTTTTCATTAAACATAAGGCATATCCAGTTCCCACTTCCATCCATATTACCCTATTGCAAAGCAACATTATTGTTTGATGGATGAGTTCTCCATGGCCATCTCTATCAGTTTATTCACAGCACAGCATATGGAGGAATTCTGTTAAATTGTTATGACAATTGTGTCAATTCTCTGCTCAAAACTCTCAAATGGTTTCCTCTCTCACTCAAAGTCAAAGTTAACCCTTTTCAGTAGTCCTAAAAGACCTGGGTCTCAAATCTATAGAGTTAGAAAACAGATAAGTTAATGCCTAGCACTGAGTGTTTGCAAAAACTGGGAGGTTATAGCTAAGATATATGAGGTTTCTTTGGGGAGGGTGATACAAATGCCCTAAAATTGTGATGATGGATTGCATAACTCCAAATATACTATTGATAAAACAATTGATTTGTACACTTTAAATGGTGAATCGTATGACATATGAATCATATCTCAGAAAGGCTTTTACAAAAAAAAAAAAAAAAAGGACCTATTCCTCATCTCCCATGACTCTCCTCCCACAGCACTTTGCTCCAGCCTCTGGCCTCCCTGCTGTCCTTCATAAATGCCAGGCGTGCTAATGTCTTAAGATACGGGCACTGACTGTGCCATTTGCCTGTGATACTCTTTCCAATTTTAAAATCTTAATGCTCAAAGGACATCTTTAACTTAAATTTGTACTGCCAAGAATTTTGGAAAATTATTAAGCCACCATTTCCTGAAGTAAAATATTTTCTGTTAGACTCTTATCCACTGAGATCTTTCTTAAGATAGGTTATATAGTTATACAATTTTGGAAACACTGCATATAACTCCACTCCTTTCAAAGTTCATGAGATATTAACATATTAAAATCTCTGAGAAAGAAGCCCTGTAATAAAAAGGAACCAAATTACTTCACTTTTGTAGTTCCAAAATATACTTAAAGAAATGACACTAACTTTTTGATCATCTCTCATATGTGATGACATTTCCCCTTATGGAAATGCTCCATTAAGCAAATCCACTATCATCCCCTTAAACGAAAATTTGTATGTACAATCTTTATTGATAATGCCAATTTTAATACACCCATACCTACTTCAACTATCCATCCAATTTTGTTTTAGGTAAACTTAGGGCATACATGTAATTAATAAACATTCTCCTATGGACTCATAATTGTTTATGTTTGCTGAAACCACATTTATAATGAAACAGTCAAGAGAAAAGAAAGAATCTATACTCTTATTGCCAAAAATTGAGGTTATGTTTATAAGAAAAACCCCCAACTATTAGCACAGCAGCCACCTGAGACCCCCACCCCTCACGGAAGACCCGCATCAGCATGATACTAACCTAACAACTGGCTCATCAACTAATCTATTACCTGGCGCATGAGCATAACACTAAACGTATTACTTGGTGCATCGTCAACTACCCTATTACCTGGTGCATCAACATAATACTAACCTATTACCTGACGCATCAACTAACCTATTACCTGTCAAGCATTAGTAACCTGAGACCCCCACCCCTTGGATCACCCCAACTTAATAAAAGTGGGAAAAATTGGGTAGATGAGGCTCAGAATCTGGTGGCAAGACCCCTCTGAGCCCACCAGCGAATAAACCTTGATTCTCCGACTCTCCGTGTGCTGCTCAGTTTGTCCTCGGGACCACTCGCTGTAACACTTGCTGTAACAATGTCACAGATTAGCTGAAAATTTTACTGCAAGATATGAACTTTATTCTATAGTTCGAAATGAGATATGAAAATGAATCATACATCACATAAGAAACAATCTAAAATTTTTATATCTATTGAGATTTATATTGGATTTTACTGAATTCAAATAATCTGGCAACTAGTCCTTATGCGTACATTTGTATATCTGATTTGGTTTGTGTAATGTAGTCACTATATAATGCTAAAATACCTCTGGTGGTTGGTAAAGATTTAAAAATATTAGTGCATCACATAATGTTGTCAAATTTCTTTTCTTTTACATCATATTCTCTCTTCTTATTTCTTCTTAGTTAGATTGTCCCTGTTTTGTGAATTAGAAATTGGAAATATTTTGGTAAGTGTACCTACCCTTAGACTTAAAATATTTAGTAGATTGCCTTAGATTCTTAATAAAATGTGACAATATGAGGTAGAAAAATAGAAATTTTGCAAATAGCAAGTGATTTATACATCAGCTTCTAACATTCTTTACATCACAGGGCATAGATTTGTAGGTATTTTAAATTAAGAAACCACCCAATCCTCTTTTAATGTTATTTCTTCTACGTATTTAGTAGAACTGTAAATCATAAGAACCTGCTAACTCTTGCCACCAAGAAACTTGGAAAATAATGAAAATCTACAAAATTATAGATCTTTCTCCTATCACAAAGTGAGTGTCACAAAGGTACTAGCTGTTTGTCAAAATCACTTTTCTTCATGGGCACTGATAAGTTAGCAAGTGCTATCTAACAATCCATTACAACGTAATGGTTCAAATGAACATTTTTGAATGAATTTTTGTTTGTTCGTTTCTAATTCTGTGAGTCAGCAATGCAGGCTTTGTTCAGATCAGAATTCTTTATAGGCTGAGTCAGGCACTGGCAGTCAGCTGATAAACCTACTGGGACTGGACAGTAGGGGATGGCTTCATTCATGGGTATAGTTGTAGGCAGGCTGTTGGCCAGGTTTGCCTCCATGGGGTCTCTCCAGACCCTTTAGATTGACTCCCAGTCTTAGCAATATTCTGAGAATGAGAAAGCAGAAGCTGTAAGGTTTTTTTTTTTTTTTTGTAGTTTCAGTTTTTTATTTGAAAATAATTTAAAGAACATCAATCAAATTTCATGTATTTATTTTGCATTTACTACATTCTCATAACTTTACCAATCCAAGCTGAAAATAAAAGTTACAAATCAAGTAGCAAAGACAAAAATAACATAATCTTTTGGATTTTCTAAGTTTTTTTGAGACCTAAGCTCAAAATGTGCATAAATCACTTACATCTTATTCTTTCCGGTAAAAAGCAAGTCACTTGGACAAGACCAGATTCAAGGGGTCGGAGAAAAAGACTTCACTACTGTATGGGAGAGGCTGTCAAAATGTGTAGAGATTTTGACACATGACATAAATATATAATTGAACTACCTTTTCCACTAACTTGATCCTGTTGGATGTGGTCATCTGATTGAGTTATAAATACTGAGATGAAGTGATGTTGGCAACTTTCAGCATAGCCAATAAAACCTCCTATGGATATTTCATGTTTTTCTCTTCCTTCCACTTCACTAGTATTGCATATCTAAGGCCATGAAATCCAAGTAATAATGAAGAACAAACTTTCCTCAACCTGAGTCTCTGAATGGCTGTGTAAAAGAAGCCTCTCCATCCACTCCCCACTTACTCTGACTTCCTGAAACAATCCTAAACTCTATGTGAGTAAATTATAAGGTTACTTTATATTATACAATCTAATAAGTTAGATATACTAAAATAGTAGTCCATGGGACTAACTACCTAAGTTATTAGAATTAATACAGTGAGTTTACTTGTTTTCTGCACATTTGTCATTATATTATGAACATTTTAATAGTAATTGCTTTTCCTAACATATTTTTGACAGTAAGCAGTCCATTATTAAATGGAAAGTTCTACATTTTTACTAAAGCATAATTTCTATGTGCAAACATGAAGGTTATTAATAAAACTAATGCAGATATGAGAAACAACTACAAATTTTTCATTAAGCTATATTGTATTTAAAGCCTTTGTAGAGTGACTCCTCTTTTGAATTTAACATTCATTATGTATAGTACGATCTGATCCTCAACAGAGACAAGGGGTGCTAAAAAATTCTATGGGATATATATTAAATATAATATAAATAATTTCAACTTGGAAATTTAGAAATAACTATTTCAGGAAAAGATTGACAAAACTTTTAGTGAATTAGAATCTTATGAGTATGCAGAATTGATACTTTTCAGAAACTTTTAATAATCACATGAAGAAATAAGATTACCTAGAATGACTATTCCAAAAAGAAGACTTCCCAAAACTCTAAGCAATAACGTTATCAGCATTGAGCTGTTTGGAAGGAATACTCCAGCATAATATTCTCCAGTGTTCTTTTCATGTGTAATGCTGTCCTAACATAATAATGTAGATTACTTTTAATAAATGTATCTCCAGATTTTACTTTTTAAAGTTATAAATGAATTTGTAAAAACCTATGTAGTATAAGAGATAAAATGAAAGTTAAATTCCTTTCTCCTGCACTGCATGACCCCAAACTCCCTCCATTGCTGAAGGATAGCTACTGTTCACAAGTTCTTTGATCCTTCAAGAAACTTATATTAGTCGTCTTTTTGACATTATACTGCACCTGGGACTTTTCACTTAATAATATAGTCTAAAGAGATTTTTTAAAAATATGCATTAATCTATTTTATAACTTTTATATTTTAGAAAGTTCCTGTTGACTCTTCTATGAAATATAAGGAAGGTAGCAAACTTACACATTTCTACCACTTCCCACCAACTTTTTCCAGATATTCTCACTTATATTATTTTTTGTATTGTCAAAATTTAAGACATTTACATTCTGCTTTATTCACAAAATTCCTAGAAATGTTTATAGTTTTATATTTAAATGTTTTTCCTGCTCATTGTCATTTTCTTTTTAACCACAGTTTCTCCAAAACTGAGGTATGGCATTATTGTTGTTTTCATCCTCATCATTTTAATCTCTGTCTAGTTGACTAGATTCCAACCACAGTTTTTATTAAAATTGAAATTGATAATAACATGGCTGGGAATAAGATTATTTAGTCATATTTTCTGTCTCAAACTTTGTACACCTGGCAAATGTCTATTCTATTATTAACTAATGAGTGATATGACGAAAAGCTTTGAAGTCAGATTGATTTTATTTTGCTTTCACTAATAAATAACTGACTTTTTGTACTTGGAAATCATGGAATTTTTCTTTGTTTTTGAAATGAAAGAAAACAATAAAAGATTCATGTTGTTGATTTTCTTGTGCTAAAGTTTCTCGATGCTTGGTTTGCCCCTTATATCTAATAATGAAGATTGTGGAAAATGCTGGGTTATATATGTATCATCTCAAATACCTTTGTCATCTTTATAGACATCAACTCTCATTGTGCTTCATTCACAGCAATGAACCTTGAGTCTCTCTGTTAGAGAACTGTCCTCAGGCCACCAGATTCATTTTGCTTGTCCTTAGAAAACTAGAAGTCCTTAGAATTTACATTCACACCTGGCGTAGGAGTAGCTGTTAAACAAGAACTGATGTATGTAGGGTGTAAATATTATAGTTCCCTTGCCTCTGACTGGGACACCTCTCCCTTATGAACTATCTGTCTCTAGAGCTGTTTTATGAGATTCTGTTCATATTTTATTCTTCGGATATTTTACTAGGTATCATACCATGCCTGGCTTTCTTCCATTTCTGTTCTCATTTCACTTTCCTACTGTTTTTATCGGAAAATTTCTTAATCCTTTTCATACATTCCTTGTCTCAAAATACCTTTCTAGACTATTTCTTTATTTCATGAAAGTTTTCTTCTTTTATATAAGAATACTTTTTAGTTTGTTTGTTATTTTCTAGTTTTAAAAATATAAATTATGCTTATGGCAGTGCTTGCTTTTTTCATTCTTGTGATACTTCACTTAGTAGAATGGTTTCCATATTGCTTCTCTAAAAATTGTCAATTAACCCACAAGCCAGAAGAATGTAAAACACCATGCAAACAAGAAAGGACTTTGCCAACCAATAATGTTCTCATTTTGCTTTCCTACTTTTCTTCAGGACAAAACGATAACATATTAGTATGAATCACAAAATAACCCCCAGTAAAATAATAGGTAACATTCAGATGAAGAAAAAATCCTTTTTTACATTTATGCTAATAAACCATAATGTACCATAACACTGGAGAATGCCTCTATAATTTCTAATTATAGATATTTTGTACTATAGAAAAATTTCTATGTTTTATATACCTTATGTCCTATTGGTATTTTATATTCTTGCAAAATGCAAATTGATAAAAACAATATAACATTGTATGATTTTATTTGTTGGAGGTCATAATTACCAGGCATTGGCAATTTGCTATTAAATTCAACACTCATATAATAAAAGAAAGTCAATTATACAATCAAATATTTCTTTGTGTATAATACATGAATATACTTTATATAACTCCAAAGCCTCATACTATTTTACAGTAACTATAACAGCTTAAAAAAACTAAATGAAACATAATATGCAAAGTACAATAGTGACAATAAAATCAAATTATTATTCATGCCATTTTTTACTTAGAATGTAGACATATTCATTATAGGCATCATTGCCATCAAGGGGCAATAACTAAATCTTAGAGTTGAAAAGGACTCGGAGCCACTAATGATGAATTTTTTAAACCTTTAAAGCAAATTTAATTGAATATTATCATATCAAATGTGAACAAACAGATAAAAGCACAGCTGCTATTGTTGAAACTTTTCAGCTCATCTGTGAGTTTGACAAATACTGATTAATAGCCCTTTTTCTGATGTATAAATATCATCTACAATAAGCTTGATAAATGACCATTGCTTTGACATCCCCAATGGGGAACTCCATTTTCCCATCATTGTTTTCCTTCACCTTGTTGATATTCTTTCAATAGATTTACTAGTTTGACTACACTGACACTTAAAGTGACACATTTAAAACGTGGCCTAACTGGATTAAAATCGATTTTTTTTCCCATTATGTTTGAGATGCCACGTCAATTAATGCAGCCTAAACAGTCTAAGTATGCATTAACTTTTTTGGCAGCCACAGAATAATTTATCAGAAGCTATGTGGCCACCTCAGACAATAACCTTAATATCTTAATATTAATAAGAACTTTAAGTAAAAGTAAATTCCCCCATCTTTGTTACCATTTCTCTTACTACCTTCCCTCCTTTTGTTCCATGTGTGTGCGTGCGTGTGTGTCTGTGTATGTATATATATATTTTTTCTTCCTTTGGAGTAGCTGCCAAACTCATGATTCATGAATTTTTAGAATCACTCTGAAACTAAAGAATCGGGTTTCTCAGTGCCTGTGTTTATACTGTCTGACTGCACCTCCTTATACACAATGATCTGTGGGAAAATGCCTAGTTGAGACTTTCAGGAACCTTTACCAATACATTTTAGAAGGGTTTAGAAAAAGAGCACCAACCCCTCTCTGGTGTATTTGTCATGTAAGAGTTATTGGGGCCGGGCGCGGTGGCTCACGCCTGTAATCCTAGCTCTGGGAGGCCGAGGCGGGTGGATCGCTCGAGGTCAGGAGTTCGAGACCAGCCTGAGCAAGAGTGAGACCCCATCTCTACTAAAAATAGAAAGAAATTATCTGGCCAACTAAAAAATATATATACAAAAAAATTAGCCGGGCATGGTGGCTCATGCCTGTAGTCCCAGCTACTAGGGAGGCTGAGGCAGTAGGATCGCTTAAGCCCAGGAGTCTGAGGTTGCTGTGAGCTAGGCTGATGCCACAGCACTCACTCTAGCCCGGGCAACAAAGTGACACTCTGTCTCAAAAAAAAAAAAAAAAAAAAAAAAAAAAAGAGTTATTGGAAGCCATGATATAAACTGTCAGTTGACAGGTGATCTGCATTAGGAAAGAATGAAGTTGATATGGAAATAGGCACACAAATGAGTAGGGAGAAGGGAAGAGAAAGAGATGGGGGAGAGGGGAGAGACAGAGAGAGAAAGAGAGAGGAAAGGGGGAGAGAAGGGGGAGAAGGAGAAAGAATGCTTAATATCTGGTTCCACATGTCCATAATTCCTAAATACATTCGTTCATGCCTTGCCATTGATTTGGTTATTACATGAGAAAACTGTATATGCTTTCAATCAATTCCCTTCTTTAATTAAGGAAGCTAAAATCAGCCTCTGACCTTGTCTAGAATCAAATGAAAAAGTAACTATTGAATAATATTATATGTATTTGTGTCTGTTCTTTTACATGAAAATTTTTTGTAGTACACGTATTGCTCTACTTGTTTTTCTATTTAACAATGTGTCATGGACATTATACCATGTTGTTGAATTTTGTGGCATTTGTTCTCATTAGATATTCCAACACTTTGAGCCTGCCCCTCCTGTTCTGTCTGTTCACTTCTCCTTATTTCTGGCATCCAAATTTGGTTATTACAATGTTATTCCTAAATTAAAAAAAAATACAATGTATTCTAAAGTTTACTGTTATTTATATTACCTATTATTAAAGGTGGGTTCTTTTATGTCACTGAAATCGTAATGTGTAGACAGTTCTCTGTCCTTCATTTATACAGCTAGTAACTCAAACAGAATATAAGGCATAAAATAGTGACTCAAAAGCAAGACAAATATAAATAGGAACAACTGGCAGTTTCCACTTATTTACTGTATACCAAGATAATGTTTTTTAACATGTATTAACTTGCTTAATCTTTATCAAAAATGTCTACATTAGGGATTATATTTCCAATTTTATAGTCAGGAAGCCATCCTAAAGAGGCATTTTTTCTCCAGAGTCTCAGAGATTATGGCAAAAAATAAAATTTAAACCAATGTCTTACTACAAATGTTATTGAAAGAATGTACAGCGAATTAAGATATGAGGTATCAAACATCTCTGAAATAAATTCTAGGTGATAGATCATTTAAAATATATCAGAAGCTATGGAATAATGATCCATTTTAGGATGAAAAGGAAATTCAACTATAATACAATAAAAATCGGGCACTAATTGCCACCAAGTAAGTTTGGAATTCAAAATGGTTCCTCAACAAACTTAATTGGCATCCTTGCCATCTGCATGGAAGCTCAGTGAAACCATCATTAATTTAGCCAATACCATGGGAGCAATAATAAATATCACATAATGGATTAATTTTGAGTAATGTCTTTGTTATCTCAAAGATGTAGCAGATTTGCCTTCAACATTATGTCCATGTCTATTCTATATACAGTATTATTATATATTATTAATACATGCTTATTTGGTCTTGATGAGACAAACAATATTCCACTTCTGTAGGGATTTTTGATTTAATCATGGAAAAAGATATTACCGTAAGGTATCAGTGGCCCATAATAATTTTTTTCCTTTTCTTTTTTTAATTTCAGAATATTGTAGGGGTACAAACACTTTGGTTATACATATTACCTTTGTACTGCCCAAGTCAGAGAGCTACAAGTGTGCCCATCCTCCAGAAAGCGTGCACTGCACCCACTAGGTGTGAATTTACCCCTCCCTGCCTCCCTTTTCCTGCCTGCCTGACACCTGATGAATGTTACTTCCATATGTGGATGTAAGTATTGATCAATTACTGCCAATTTAATGGTGAGTACATGTGGTGCTTGTTTTTCCATTCTTGTGATACTTCATTTTGAAAAATGGGTTCCAGCTTCATCCAGGATAATACAAGAGGTGCTAGCTATATCACCATTGTTTTTTATGGCTGAGCAGTACTTCATGGTATACATATACTACATTTTATTAATCCACTCATATATTGATGTGCATTTGGGTTGATTCCACTTCCTTGCAATTGTGAATTGCACTGCTATTAACATTCGAGTGCAGGTGTCTTTATTACAGAATGCCTTTTTTTCATTAGGTAAATGCCCAGTAGTGGGATTGCTGGATCAAATGGTAGTTCTACTTTAAATTCTTTGATGTATCTCCATATTACTTTACAGAGAGGTTGTACTAATTTGCAGTCCCACCAGCAGTGTAGGACTGTTCCTATCTCTCCGCATCTATGCCAACATTTGTTGTTTTGAGACTTTTTGATAAAAGCCATTCTCACTGGAGATAAGTGATATCTCATTGTGGTTTTGATTTACATTTCCCTGATGATTGGAGATGCTGAGCATTTTTTCATATGTTTGTGACCATTAGTCTGTCTTCTTTTAAGAAGTTTCTGTTCATATACTTTGCCCAGTTTTTTATGGGGTTGTTTGATTTTTTCTTGTTAATTTTCCTGAGTTCTATACAGATTCTAGTTATCAGACCTTTATTGGATGTGTAGCACGCAAATATTTTCTCCCATTCTGGAGGGTGTCTGTTCACTGTAGTGATAGTCTCTTTGGTTGGCAGAAGTTTTTTAATTTGATGAGGTCCCATTTACATTTACCAGACTTCCAGCTATACTATAGTAATCAAAACACTTGGTAAAGGCACAAGAATAGAGACATAGACCAATGGAACAGGACTGAGAAACCAGATATAAAACCATCCTTATATAGTCATCTGATGTTTGACAAAGAAGACAAAAATATACACTGGGAAAAAGAATCCCTATTCAATAAATGGTGCTCAGAAAATTGGATAGCCACATGTAAAAGACTGGAACAGGATCCGTACCTCTCACCTCTCACAAAAATCAACTCATGATGGATGACAAACCTAAGGCATGAAACCATAAGAATTTTAGAAGAAAATGTTGGAAAAACTCTTATAGACATCAGCCCAGGAAAAGAATTTATGAAGAAGACCCCAAAAGCAATCACAGCAACAACAAAAATACATAACAAGTTTTAATTAGGCCACATTTTGACAGGTTTGCATGGGATAAGGAGGGGTGGTTCCTCACAGGATGAGACCTTCCAGAGACTATGGCATGAGGGTCACTACCCCAAAGGGGAAGAGGGCAAGTGAAATACAGGAGGGGAAGGAATCAGAGAAGGGACGTATGTATTTAGGTGATGTCTAGGAGCAGCAGTGACTTTATAAGCCTGAGGTTTATTTTATGTATGGCTAGCAGATGTTGGGTAACTTTCACAGCGTATTTAAAGCTGTCAGGCTCTACATGGCTAAAGGTCTGCTTATTTTGGCTATGTTTAAAACATTGGATGTATAAAAATTTGAGTTTGGCACTGGCAGGATTTTGAGTTTTCAGGTCCTGGCCTGCTGTAAAGAAGTAAACAACATAGGGCCAATATAGACAAGTCATTTTGGGCTCATTTATATAACACTTTTTAATACTTTTCCAGTCTTTCATATATCTTAATTTAACAAGGAGTCCATAGAAAATGCTCTACTCAAAGAGAGTAGATATATATGTATATATAATGTATAAATATGTATTAGTCAGGCTTCTCCAGAGAAACAGAACCATCAGGATATACACACACACACACACACACACACATATATACACGCATGTGCACACACACACACACACACACAGAATTACAAGGAATCAGCTCGTGTGATTGTGGAGGCTATGAAATCCCATGATCTGGCATCTGCAAGCTGAAGACCCAGGAAAGCAGGTGGTGTAATTCATTCTGAATCTGAAGGCCTGGGAACCAATAGAGATATTGCTACAATTCCCTCTCCAAAGGCTGGAGAAAATGAGATGAGTTGTCCTAGCTAACACAGTGAGACAGGAAAAAGGAGGTATACAACTATAGATCTACAGATTTATAACATATATTAATATGGAACTATATATAAAAATCTTAAATGTTGAATTTAGCTTCTTAAATTTAACATCTTTTATTTCCTCTTAATGTGATATAACCACATATCTGTTAGATTTCATGACCAATTCAAAAACAAATTATGAAAATAAAACAAAATGAAAAACCTCACAGTTCAGTTACTTAAAAAAAAAATCACTCATTAAGTTGTAGTTTGAAATAAGCTATTTTTCCTTTAAAGTATGAAGTTTAAGTATAGACCACCTTAAAGGACCATATTAAGGAATATCAATCCATAGAAATCATTTCTTTTATAAAAACAGTTTTAAAATTAGTACCTAGTCAGAAAATACAATTTTCTCCATAAATTCAATTTTCTAACATCAAGAAAAATCATTTGCTTACTCCATATCATGCAATTTAGGAAATTTTTACATATTTAATTACTTCTTAACTATACAGGACATTTATCAACTATAAATATTCATCCTATAAACAATTTGCTTAATGGCTCTACTTCCTCTTGAGCGTCAACTATCTTATTCCAATCAGGCCTCTTTTATGTAAAAAAAAATTGTTAATTATTTTAAATAGAGAATTAATGAATTGATGAAAGGAAGCATGTGTAACTCACCTTTGCACACTTTAATTCCAGCAAAAAGTTTGACATATGGTAGGTGCCAATACATAATCTGTTCTTTATGCTCTGTCATTACATTTTGCTGTTGTTTTGCAGTCAACTTTTAAGTGGTTTATTGTTAGACCCAAAATTTCATGAATAACCCAAAATTCCATATTTTTATTTCTGTAGTTAAGCAGTTAAATATTTTTAAAAGTTATTTATTTTCTCTATGCAATTATCTGTTCCTAACTGGATGATACTATGCTCTGGTGATTAGAGAACTTCATTCACCCAAACTTTTAAGTTCTTTCTAAATATCTTGCTACTTTCAAAGATACTTTTCTCTGTCTATGAAAAAGTTAGGTTTTTTAATACTAAAAAAAATTTGAAAGAAGAATAAAGCTTTTGTAACTCAATTGACAAAAACCATGGAGAATAAAAAGTATAGTAATAATTATTGCAGAGAGAAAACACAAATTATTACTATTAGGAATTTAAAAGAGTACCTCAAAACAGATCATAAAGTCAATAAAAGGATAATAGAAGATATAATATTACATTTTTAAAAATCCTTATGTCCACAAACTTAATCTAAATGAGGGGGGCATCCTTCTTCTTGGCAAATCAAAATATGATTTTTAAAAATCTTGCATATAGAAAATGCTAAATACTCTACCAAGAAGCCATTAGAATTATAAACAAATTCAGTAAAGTTGAAGGATACAAAATCAATATAGAAAAATTAGTAGTGTTTCTACACACTAATAGTGAACTATCTGAAAAAGAAATCAAGAAAACAATTCCATTTACAATCATTGCAAAATAAAACTCAAGATACTGAGGAATGAATTTAACCAAAGAGGTGAAAAGCCTCTGCACTAAAAACTATAAAACATTCATGAAAAGAATTAAAGAGGACACAAATAAATGAAAATATATCCAGTGTTCATGAACTAGAAGAATAAATATTGATAAAATGTCCATATTACTCAAGCAATCTACAGATTCAGTGCAATTCCTATCAAAATACCAATGACATTCATCACAGGAATAGAAAAAAAAATTTACGATTCATATGGAACTACAAATAGCCTGAATAGCTAAAGCAATCTTGGGGGAAAAGAAGCAAACAAACAAACAATAAAACACCTGGAGCCATAATATTACCTGACTTCAAATGTAGTACAAAGCTACTGTAACCAAAACAGCATGGTTTTGGCACAAAAACAGACAAATAGACCAATGGAGCAGAATAGAGAACAGAATAGAGAGCACAAATATATCCATGCACCTACAGTCAACTGATTTTCAACAAAGGTACCAAGAACACATATTGGGGAAAGGACAGTCTGGTCAATAAATTATGGTGGGAAAATTGTATATCCACAGGCAGAGGAGTGAAACTGGACCCCTATTTATTACCACGTACAAAAATCAACTCAAAATGGATTAAAGACTTAAATGTAAATCCAAAAACTATGAAAACATAGCAAAATGCTTCATGACACTGGACTGAGAAAGGACTTTTTGAATAAAACTGCAAAGCACAAGCAGTAAAAGCAAACATAGACAAATGGGGTTACATCAAACTGAAAACTTCTGCAGAGCAAATGAAACAATCATCAGAGTGAAGAGACAGCCTACAGAATATGAGAAAATATTTTCAAATTATACATCTGTCAATGGGTTAGTATCCAGAATATACAAAAATAAGAATTTAAAAATAACAATAAAATAATGAAAAATAATGAAAATATAAAATAATAGAGTATAACTACTATTTACATAGCAATTACATTGTGTTAGGTGTTATAAATTATCTGGAGATGATTTAAAGTATATAGAGGATGTGTATAGGTTATATAAAAATACTATGCTATCTTACATAAGGAACTTGAGCATCTGAGGAATTTAGTATCTGCAGGAGGTCCTGGAACCAATCCCCTATGGATCCTGAGAAATGGCTGCATATGCAATGGAATAGTATTCAGCCTTATAAAGGGAGATACTGCCATTTGCAACAACGTGGATGAACCTGAAGAAAATTATGCTAAGTAAAAGAAGCCTGATACAGAAAGAAAAAAAAATTACTGCATAATATCATTTATATGTGGAATCTTTTTTTTTATTTCAGCATATTATGGGGGTACAAAAGTTTAGGTTACATGTATTGCCCTTGCCCCCCCCCAAATCAGAGCTTCAAGTGTGTCCATCCCCTAGACAGTGTGCATTGCACTCATTATGTATGTATACACCCATCCCCCCTCCCACATCTGCCCGACACCCGATTAATGTTATTCCTAAACGTGCTCTTAGGTGATGATCAGTGAAACCAATGTGATAGTGAGTACATGTGGTGCTTATTTTTCCATTCTTGTGATACTTAGTAGAATGGGTTCCAGCTTTATGGCATCAGCCTAGCTCACAGCAACCTCCAACTCCTGGGCTCAAGCAATCTTTCTGCCTCAGCCTCCCAAGTAGCTGGGACTATAGGCATGTGCCACCATGCCTGGCTAATGTTTTCTATATATATTTTTGGTTGTCCATATAATTTCTTTCTATTTTTAGTAGAGACAGGGGTCTCGCTTTTGCTCAGGCTGGTCTTGAACTCCTGAGCTCAAACCATCTACCTGCCTCGGCCTCCCAGAGTGCTAGGATTACAGGTGTGAGCCACCGCGCCCGGCCATTGTTTCTGAGTACGACTACTCGTACTCCATGGTATACATATACCACATTTTATTAATCCGCTCATGTATTGATGGGCACTTGGGTTGTTTCCACATCTTTGCTCAGCATCTCTAATCATCAGAGAAATGCAAATCAAAACCACAATGAGATATCACTTACCTCCAGTGAGAATGGCCTTTATCAAAAAGTCCCCAAACAATAAATGTTGGCGTGGATGTGGAGAGATAGGAACACTTATATGTGGAATCTTAAAAAAAAAAAGTCTAATACACAGGAAGTAGAATGGTGGTTACCAGGTACAGAGAACAGAAGGAAATGAGAAGATGTGGATCAAAGAGTACAAACTAGTGGTTTTATAGGATGAATAAAGAGATATAATGTACTGCAGAAGGACTATAGTTAATAATATTATATTGTATATTGAAATTTTGCAAAGAGAGTAGATTTTCGGTGCTCATACCACACACACACATACAAACACACAAGATAGCAGTGGAAGGCAATGTTTATGTTCATTTGCTTACCTGTAGTAATCATTTCACTATGTATTTGTATGTCAAAACATCATGTTGTATCTCTTAAATATATGCAATTTTTTAAAAGTCAATGGAGGCAAGATTATAATGCAATGACTTAGAAATTTATTCCTTTAATCATTGCCAACTTTCTTGTAACTGCCTGCCAGCCTCCATAATTAGTGTTTTCATTTAGATAGGCAAGGAATTAATATAGCATAGTATGAAGAAATAATTTGCATTATTAATTAGAAGTTCTAGTTAGCTCTGTCAATTACTTACTATGTGACTTTTTCCAAATTGGGATGATAAAAATGTTGAATCTGCCTTTAGTGTAATATAAGTGAGAATTGCAGTAGTTAAGAACTAGAACTCTGAAGTCAAACAGAACTAAGTTTGCATCCCAGTTATACCATTTACTACAAGAATAAGCTTCAGACAGTTTATTTCATCCACTCTGAGACTCAGTTTCCTCAGGAATAGACAATATTGACAGTACCTACCTAATGGGAGTATTTTGAGGACTAAATGAAATAATGGATATAGAGTATTTGCCATAGTGTCATGGTCTTAATGTGCACACACACACACACACACACACACACATTCTTTAGGTATTTTTAAGTTACAAACTCAAAGAGTTTCAATAATTAAGTTAAATAAGATGATATGGGTCAGTCACCAGCAGAGAGGAAACATTCAGCACATGGTAATATGAGATTCTTGGGAAATAAGTCACATTAAATAATACATAAGACGATAAAGAAAGAGGAGTAAGAAAGGAAAGGAGAAAAGAACAAAAAGAAGGTAAGGAATGAAAAGGAAGAAGGGGAGAGAAGAAGAAAGGAGGGAAGGAGAAAGAAGTTTATCATCACATTTAAACATGTGAAAAATGTCAATTTAACATTGAAACCCTATCATACTTTCATTTTGTTCATTTTTAATTTCTTTCCCTTTTATCACTTTTTCACATTTGCTGCTTAATGTATTTCAGTTAAGAGTATTACTATGCTATCATGACCTTTAAGGAACCAACACTCTGACAAAAGGTCAAAGCAGAATAAAAAGTCAGAAAAATCATAATGAAAAGGAATAATTAAAACTTGGAGTTGTATTTTGAAAACCTAGTCATCAACATAGGACTACAGACCCTTGCATCATGGAGCTACAGTCCTAATGTTTAATATGCAAAGTCAAATGCCCAGAGAGCAGTGGCACAATACTGGCCTAAAGTTAAATGACTTATTTTTTCAGCTGGGCCTTTTCTTTCATTAACTTAATAATCTTGAGCTAGACATGTCAACTTCCTAAACTCTGGTTTCTTCATATGTTGTAATTTTATAATTCTGTGCTGTCCAGAAAGTATATAGCCATGTAACCATTCTCATTATATTAACAATGGCTGGATACTTTTTGGACAGCATTCCTATATACATATATTCCTATATATACACACATATATTCTTATATATACATATTCATGTATGTATATATATGAACCTGTTAATAGGTTCATAATGGGAAAAATACACATTCAGATTCTGCCTAATTATGTATTCTTCTAACATTTTCTATATTATATCTGAAGGCCAACTTTTGAAATTAAAAGTCACAAATTTATTGCCAGGATACTCTCCAGTTTTGCCACTGAAAAACGCCTACTGGTGAAATGGTGGTCGATGTGTCTCATGCATGACTGAAGAAGGTCAGAGCATTAAAAAGAAGGTTCAAGGCCCAGGACCATATTAGATAAACATTCACATTATCATCTCTCTTTCCCAAAAGTTCATTGCTCTCTTGTTGAAGCTTTCTTTAATCCATATTTCTATCAGTCTCCTTTTATATTAAACAGAAATCCTATTTGAGAGTAATCTTTTCATAGATATGTTTAGCACATTCTCACCCTTCCCAGAAGAAAAGCAAATTACGCAGTTTGTGAGTGACATATACCAGCTTTTAGTAATTTATTTAAATGCCAGCTTGGTTTGTAGAATTTTTAAAGAAACTATTGAGTTAAGCAAATAAAGGTAACAATTGTTTTCAGTATCAAATGGATTTGACCACAGAAGATAAAAATGAAACCAGTAGAAGGTTTATTAATTAATGTTGCTTAGGATGGAGCACAACTCCTTTAGCCTGAAATGAGATCAGGACATTTTCCCTGAGACATGATCAAGTAACTTTTTGAATAAGGATAAAAGTGTTACTTTTCAATCAGCCTCATTTTGTAATTCTAGTAAAAGACTATTAAGTTTTACTCGTGATATTTTTAAACCTATTTAATAGTCCCAATCCTATTCTATGTTAAAGGCATAGTTTTAATAGGAATTCAAGCTGGGCTCAGAGGAGTATAATTTCCAGGGGCATATTTCATGATACTTCATAAGTTATTTTATTCTTTTGGCCTCACTTTATTAGCCTTTTTAATATATTCTCTGTATTATACTACAAGGCTCACAGTAGACCCTAAGTCTTCTCACAAAGGCCCTGTGTTTGTATTTACTATGCTGTAACTCAAGGCGCCTAAAACATTTTAAGGGTCTTGGTGATTCAAAGGACAATGTGAAAATTCCAAAGTTATTTGAGAAGGCCACTGATGTTACTATGCTGGAGAACAGTGTTTGGAAACAGACATTGTTGTACATTTATTTTAAAATGATTTTAAACCAGGCCCACAATGCCCTATCCACGTTTCCAAATCCTCAAAGTCCTACAAAACTGAAGAGTTTTCTTTTGCTTTTCTTTTAAATTTTCATTGTAAGTTTGGTGCCAAAACGCATTTAGCAGTAAAATATAACACAAACGGAAATGAGGCTTTTTAGTCTATTTATCTCATTTAGTGTGAATATTCGTATGTTTTGCTGTAGACATATCAATGTGGCTAGAAAGTGCTGCCATGCTAAGTGGTATATGTGTCATAATAAGGTAAAAGAGTTTAGATAGTATAATATACATAAGGTATAACACACATGTATACTAGCTTCTTGGGACTGTTATAACAAAATACCACAAACTGAATGTCTTAAATAACAGTAATTTATTTATTCACATTTTTGGAGACCAGAACTCCAATAGCAAAGTGTTGGCAGGTATGGTTTCTTCTGAGGGCTCTATCCTTGGCTTACAGATGGTTGCCTTCTCCCTCTGTCCTAACGTGGTTTTTCCTCTGTTCACGTGCATTCTTGGTGTCTGTGTGACCCAATCTCTTCTTATAAAGACACTAGTCATAATGGATTAGGGCCTACCTTAATAGGGTTATTTTAATTTAATTACCTCTTTAAAGGTTGGGTTTTCCAAATACAGTCACATTCTCAGGTACAAGGGTAATCACACTGAGGTACTTCAATATGAAATTTTAAATTTCAACATATAAATTTTGAGGGGACACAAGCCTATAACAGCACGTATAGTTTGGTTGAATTATTACACACACACATACACACATAATTACCAGCACCATAGATGCGCCTCATGTCTCCCTGTAGTCACTACCCTCACATCACCTAAGGGTAATCTACATTGATTTCTATTAGCATCAATTAGATATTTTATGTTCATATTTTATACTACTTGAATAATATATTATTCACCAGTGAGCTTCACCTATAATGACTTGTATTGCTGTAGATAATTCATTTAAATTGTTGTGTAATAATCTATTGTGTTGATAAATCAATTTGTCTGTTTTACCACTAATTGTCTGTTTTACCACTAACTGTAGTTTCCAGTTTTGAGCTATTACAGTTCTGCTGTGAACTTTCTTTTATATATCTTTTAATGAGCATTAGCAAGAAATGGGACTGTTTGTCACAGGGTGTGCATATATTCAGTTTTAGTAAATCTGCTATACTGTGTTTCAGAGTGGCCAGATCATTATATGTTCACAATTTCAATGGACAATAAGGAGAATAAGAAGCTTACAAAATATATACATCTACCCCACAGAGCTCATTCCTGGAGTAACTGAGGTAAGCAAATGGGAAGAAATCCTTTCTGGGTTCTAACTAATCTCTCTTTCCCAAATCATATGTTTTGAAATTTTTACTATGAATTAAATTCACTATAATCAAGTTTTTAACTTTATCCAAAATGGTTCAATTCTTCCTGCACAGAATATCTGTTTTACAAAGAAAGATACTCTAATTTAGAATCAATATAGGAAATCGAAGTTGGTACAGGGAAGGTATTAGAGAGGAAAGAGGAGCCTCTAGAACATGTATTGATTTTAAGATGTGACACATATATAAAGGAAGAGTGCAAAGTATTAATACCACTCTACTAATGCTAAGAAGGGAAGGTTAAAAATGGACATGACTGTGTTTTATAACCACTTTCTTCACCTGACATGCACAATGGAAATTGATTTTAAATTGCCATATTAAAAATAGAAATAAGAACCTCAGGACTCAAAGAGCCGTGATTAGACCATGTAACTGAATGCCAAGGAAAGTTTTGAGCCAAGGTAATCTTTCTTCTAGGAAAAATAATATTTTATTTCAGAAAAAGGATGTGATGATGTCTTAAGAACTCAAATATATTAATACCCTCTAATCTATGAAGAGTGGTTATGAAAATGAGTATGCTTTTTATTCTCGATTTGCTTTCAACCCATTCCTAAACTTTTCCAAACATAATCTGGATTGATGGGAGCTGAATCCTTTAAATTACGCTTCCAAGGATTCCTTGTCAAAGCACTCTCATTGGGTTCAGTCAGTAGAAACACAATCAGGAGTCTGGAGCATTTATAGAAGAGAAATTACCAGCACTTACTTTCTGTTTTTCCTCTAATGTTCCAATTCTGATGAGGCAGTCTCCACCATAGTTCCAATATCCACTGGTTGGCCCTTACTCTAGTAACACCTACTCCCTCTTTGGTTACTCCAAATCCAAAGTGACCATGGTCTCCTGATATTACTAATTTTTGGTTGTTTTATCATACCTTGTTTGATTTTCCAGATCTTCTAAATGTCTTCTAACTATATTGCTCTATTGATCTACCTAGAATGGGCTTTTATTTTCTAATTAAAACCTTATTAATCCAGTCTTAATACCAGGAATGGTTCCACAAAAAAAAAAAAAAAAAAAGACTTTCAACACAGTATTCTAGGATTGTATTGTTATCCTCTATGACTTTGGTCACATAACAGCTTTTTTGCTAAAGGAAAAATGTGATGCTAATAATCTGTGGTATACAAATGCATCAGGATGACTCATAGTATCATATTTGGGATGAAAAGCCAATTAAGGAAAGAGCTTTGAGATATCAAGTATTTGTTGACTGCTTCTCACAATTGTGGAGAACTTGAAAAGGATAATAATAGAGTTTTAAACTTTCATTTCAAGAAATCAGAGAATGAATGAGTTCTCATTCCAGACTTAAACAAGTCTCTTATTTTTTGGTAACTATAAGACAGACCTGCCTAAAAATTTGACCCAAAATCTATCCAGGTTGATTGTGTAATTAAAATATAATTCAAATGCACAAGAATTATATATATATTTTTTTCTATGGTATGATTTGGGCATTGCCTCGGAAAGATTGAAACCCTAAGACTGAAATAAGAAAAATTAAGACAGATTAATCCAAAAATTCTGTTGAAACTTGCTCACCAGCAAAAGTATGCTTCATTTACTCTGTGAGGAAACAAGCTTCCTTTCTTGAAGACTCTGTAATAAATTAACCTGAGATATGTATTTGCAAGGACGTATCTATCATGCCACCTTCTACCACCCTTTCTTGCCTCAAGACTGGTAGAGGACTGTTGAAATGGAAAACCCATTAACCCACCTCATAATTATGTCCTTGGGAAAGCCCCAAGAACACCCCTTCACCAATCAATGAAAGAATTATTGGCTAAAGTAACAACAGTGTCCTTGGAAACCTTGTCTTAGCTGTCTGTAGTGAGCTGAAGTGATGCTACATGATGCCCAAGTTGAAATAGTGTTCTGATTTCAATGGGAACTGGTATTCCAGAGTAGCAAAGATCAAGTAGGAAGGAGTACTTAGCAGCAGAGACCACAAGGGAGATGCAATTGTAACAATGGGCATCAGCAATGAAGTGGCAATGAGAGTAAATCGACCTTTACAGATCTGTGGTGGTGACATAATGATCATGTTTTCCTTAAAAATAAAAGGCTACCTACTAAAGTATTAATTACTACTAGGTTCACTGAGCATGACCTTCCTTAAGTCATCCTGACAGAATCAGTCACACACTCTTATCCCATTCTCACACTTAGGCTTATTTAGACATTTTAAATGAAAAAGAGGACAGTTTCTCTTGAGAAAAAAATTCCAGTAATGCTGTCACAATTTTATACTAAAATTTCCCACAAGTATTCCACAAAGGGACCTGCAACAATTTTCTAGGAGGCTGAAGAAAAGATATACACAGACATCTGGGGAATTTTTTGTCACTGGCTCTGAATTAGCACTAATATATACATGGAAACACAAAATTTCACTTTTTTAGTGGATGCTTATTAATTACAAAATTAATAAATGTAATTTTCAACCAAGTCTATATCACCATGGGCAAGTGAATCTTCACACCCATCCTATAGTTTCAGCCCTAGTTCCTAAATGCATAGTTTAATAGATATATTCAGTAATTGGGAAAATCCAAGTATTGACTTCCTGACCTAAGAACTACATGTTATTTTGAGAGGAAGGGCCAAAGGAAAGCCTCCCAAAGACTGTTCCTCCAGTATTGTAGGCCAAAAGCTGTATTGTGTCTCTCAGGGAACTGATGAGATGAGTTCGATCTTTAAAGTGTTAAAAAAAAAAAGAAATGTCCTGAGAAAAAGCAAAATAGATATTGGACAGTGACTGAATTTTCTTTAACTTAATTTGGAGATGACTTTATCTATAGCTGCTCTTCCGGATATGAGCTCTTTGCCAAAGAGATGAAATTAGATATTAAGCATCTGGTATGCATCTATTGATCTTTCAGAAGTTTTTATTATGATTTCTTTGTTCATTTGTTTTCTTCTATCAATTAGTATGTAAACTTAGAAGTCTCCTTTCAGCTGGCACAGGCAGCAGCATATCTGTACTGTTTCATTGCATCACTATGGCAAATAATCTTAAAACAACATCATATAGTTCACAAGCCTTTTAATTACCTTCACATGCCACCAAAAAAAATCACTTATATTGTACTGATTCAAACCAGTGAGTAGTAACAAGTACTCCGTATGCTTTAAAAAACACATGTACATCTGAAAGTGATAAACACTATGAGAATTCAGGATGAAAATACTATAGGATATCCATATACCGAGGACACCCAGGATATCCCCCTAAAGGCAGAGAAAATATGCTCCTCTATGCTCTGACCACCATGACAAAGGAGACACAATGCTTGATGGGATTCTTTGGATTTGGGATAACTTATTTGGGTGTGCTTTTTTGACCCACTTTTCCAAGCACATGTTTGCTAATTTTGAAGGGGCAGAATGCAAGAGAAGGCTCAGAGGCAGGATTAGGCTGCAGTGCCAGCTGGCTGATGACTCAGGCTTTGACTCAGCGGAGGCTATGGTAGCAAATATGGATATTGAAATGGAGCCTCTGTGAGCCACCCTATAGGATTATATGCAATTTAATTAGTATGTGGAGCAAAGCCTCTTTTGATGATAACTATTTTGTGGTTTTGAACTACATTTTGACTGGAAATGTCACCTTAGACAGCTGTCTTAGTCTGTTTTGCTTTGCTATAAAGCAATACCTGAGATTAGGTAATTCATAAAGAAAGGAGGTTCATTTGGCTCATGGTTCTGCAGGCTATAAAAGATGCATGGCACTCGCCCCTGCTTGGCTTCTGGTGAGGGCCTCAGGAAGTTTTTATTTATGACAGAAACAAGGAGAGTCAACATGTAACATGGCAAGAGAAAGAGAGCGCGAGAGAAGGAGGGGTGCCATACTCTTTTAAACAACCAGCTCGTCACCAGGAGAAAATCACTGAGCCAATCATAAAGGATCCATCTCCATGATCCCAGTGCCTTTCCCCAGGCCCCACCTTCAACATTGGGGATCAAATTTTGACCTGAGATTTAAAGAAGACCAACACCCAAACTATATCAATAGCTAAAAGTTACCCGTGATTTTCTTGAGTGCTAGCTGATATATTAAGCCATAAGATTGGACTTGCACAGCAGCAATCCATCTTCAAAGAGGCATAATTTTTCAACTGGGTTTGAGCTGGTCCAGAAGACAGAGGTGTTATGTGAACATATGGCATAGACTTATGTGGTACCTCCTCCTACCATACTGCTACTGCCTCCTCAGTCCATACACTTGGACTTATTGAGAGTTACTATGATCAGCTTTCAGAAGAAAATACTTGGTCCTGGATATTAGATAAATATTTTAGACGTGTTTAATTTAGCAAAAAATATAATGCAGGCCATTTTAACCTAAGAAAAGGGCAGGCCTGAAAGACTTGTAAAATGAAATCTGCCCACTGGGCAGAATCTTTAATATTACATCTAGTTGTCTACTTTGCTTGGAAGAAGAGATGACTTACAGTATAGTTAGACACTGATTTATAAGCAGTGGCTAATAATTTCACCAGGTTATCAGAGACTTATAAGAAAAAACATCAATGTTTAGTAATGGATCAGGGAAAGAGGTAGATGAATGGGCTTCTCCAAATGTACACAAAGTATGAGGATATTTGTGTCCCATAAATATCCTACCAAAAGGCAATTTTTGCTAAGAAGTCTCTCTCAACAACCTGAAAAACAATATAATCTTTCTTTACATCAATTGGCCACTCTCCTCAGCTGTACATGTCCTTGCCTAATAGAATAATAAACAAAGTGAACATGATAGCAAGTATGAAGATTATACATTGAGTCAACAACATAAGCTTCACTCTCTTGGGCTGAGCTAGCTACAGCCACTGGCATATAGCCAACTTACAAACACTGGAGGGAAACACTGAGTCCCATGTTAAGCACCACTTGCAAGGAGGACCAACTAGTAACCTGGAGGGCACGTTGATTACATTGGTACCCTTCTATCACAAAGGAAGAAGCAGTTTCTTCTCTCATAAAAAAAGACTTTTTCTGTAAAAGTACTTATCTTTCTTACCCATAATATATCTTCTAGCACCACCAATGTGGAATTATGGAAAGTTGTGTTCATATTCACCATTATACTAACCTGTACAATATTCCTTCTGACCAAATAATTCACTTCACAGCAGAAAAAGTATGATAGTTAGTTCAAATCTATGTATTAATAATTCTCTCACTGGACCAAGTATGCCATATACCAGAAGCAATGGAAAGTGTATGATGTGGAATAATCTAATCTACTGAAACTCAAGTATGACATTAGCTGAGACCACATCCAACAAAACTAAAGTGCAGTTCTACAGAAAGTAGTACATACTTTGAATCAGTAACTATTAATAATGTATTAGGGGTCAGCAAACTACAGCCTATGTTCAAATTTGGCCCACTGCCTATTTTGTAAGTAAAATTTTATTGGGCCATGGCCATGTTCATTTGTTTACATATTGTCTGTGTCAGTTTTAGCTCTGTTATGGCAGGAATGAGTAGTTGCAACAGAGAACATAATGGCCCAGAGGGCATAAAGGCCCTTATAGAAAAAATGTGCCAACCTCTACAATATATTATGCTGAATTGACCTAAAATTGAATATACAAAATAAGAAACAGGAATGAAAGTAGAAGGGGCCACTATCACTATTATACCTAATGATACAATCATAGGCTTTATAATTTCTATCCTTGAAACCTAGGGATCTTCTAGGTTAGAGGTCTAGGTTTCAAAGACAGAATTGTTTTCATCAGGCAATAAATCATTTTTTCTATTGAATTATAAACTGAAATTGCCTTTCTGTGGTTTGGGGCCCCTCCCACTACAGAATGAACAGGCTAAGGACATTACTGCCTGCCTGAAATAAGTGATCCCAATTACAAAATGGAAATTGGATGGTTGTTACACAAAAGAAACACAAAGAGACTTCTCTATAGCTCAAAGAATTCACTGGCCACCTCTTAATAGTTTTATGTTTAGTAACAGGTGTTCACAGAAGAAACTCAGCAATCTAATAAAAACAGGAGCATTATAGACTCAGATTTTTCAGGAATGGTTTCTTTCGCTCAACCAGGTTGATGCTTTGGATCATCTAATCAGGTAAAATACCAGATGCAGAATGTGATTATGGTAATCATGGGGAGCAAGGATAACATGGAATGAGTGGAGGAAGAAAAAAGTAATGAATATCAACTGTAATTTCCTGATTGTTGCAGAAACAGGCCTCCACAGCTAGGTGGATGAATGGATAAACAGACTTTCTTTTTTATTACTATTTTTCTCTTGTCCTTTCTTTCACTATAGTAATCAGAAATATCAGGAAGAGTCATATTCGGACCTAAAAAGAAGTATTTCATTGAAGTTGGAGATCTTGGACTTGGGATGAATACAGTGATCCATGGGACTTTGTCTCTCTTTTGGGTGACAGAGTTACATCATCTTTATTTGGATGAAGAACAGCTGCATCACGTTAGGCCAAAGTATTACATCGCTGTTATATTACAGATATAGAAAGAAGAGTGAGAATAGATAGGTAGACGGTGGTACTCATTTCCTTTCCTTGAAGATCTGTTCCCTGTCCTTCTCCTGCTCTGCGTTTATTACAGGAGACTATTTCCTGGAAACCTAATTTCCCAGGTTCTCTTACTCACTGGCTAGGAATGGGAGGTATGAAAGAGAGGCAGAGGAAAATTTCCAAGGTAGCCCCCCTTTCACTGTACTGGAGGTTCATCCTCCTCCATGGTTCTAACTACGCTATAGTTCTAGTATCCAGTGGGTAGCCCCAGTCCCAGGGCTGGTATTGCCATTCCTCTTCTGGCTTCTCCAGGTCTAAGTGGGCTAAAAGCCTCCATTCCTTTATAAGAATCTAGTTTGCCTCCCCATTAAATTGTCTCTTCAATTCTTCCAACACTCGTAGCTAATTCCCCATGCTAAATTCCCTGTGTTTAACATCTGGCACGGACTCTGTTTGCCTGCCTTCATCATATGACTGATGTAATATGAGAAAACAACATTAACTGTGACTGAAAGACATAGTAAAACAAATTTGTTTATGTATGCCACTACTAATACACTTCTATGGCTTCCCATATTATTAGTACAGGATTGTCTCTAATTTTTCTATTTTACTACAAATAGTTTCCAAAATTTCGAACTAATTCTTCATTTGTGCCCTTAGTATTTATAACCATGTTTGGCAAAAATATCTATACAATAAATGTTTGCCAAATTAATATTTAATTTCTTCCACGCTTATTGGGTAAAGAGACAAAATAATTTCATTAGATTACATTCTTATTTATTTAAAAATTTCAGTTTTAAATCTCTGTATAAATGCCTTCCAACTCTACCCTTAACATTTCCTAACACTCAATACCTTATATGGGCCACCCTGAATCTCACTATTCTTATCCTCATTCTCTTAAGACCAAATAGAGTCTCTCACATAAAATCATTTCTTAGTTATCCCCATCCTTCCTTTCTCACACCCACGTCACAACACTACACATTAAATAGAAAAGTGGACTTGTTCTTTCATTCAGGTGTGCCTAAAAGTATTTTGCGCATTTTTATGTCTATATGTTTTCATATATTTTAAGAAATAATTTTCATGTCTGACTTTTCTGAGGATATTGAGAGTAACTTACAAGCATGAATCTATTCACCACTGTCCCTGCGCCCAGTACAGTGCTCAATACATAGTGTATGCTGAATTGATGAATAGTTTTTACCACTCTTCTTGGGTTAGATGTCAAGTTGCATTTATTTGGTTCAAATTGTGGTAAGCATAAATGCAAATCATCATGATGCATTTATCACAGGTTTGCAGAAAGTGTATGAAAAAAGTATTAGTTATAATTTTCTTATTCAATACAGAAATTATTAATCTAAAAATGTGGCTTTTTTGAGTTAAGCCTTTGTTTTTTTAAAAAATATACTTCTCTTTTTCTTGGCATTTTATAAAAACTTGAGCACATGTTTTAAAAAATGGTATTTTTAAAAATTTTAATTATTATGTACACATAATAGTTGTATATCTTTATAGGGTACATGTGATGTTTTGATACAGGCATACAATGTGAGCTAATCAAATCAGAGTGATTACAGTATCCATCACCTCAGGCATTCAACACTTCTTTGTGTTAGGAACATTCAAATTACACTCTTAGTTATTTTAAAGTATACCCTAACTTATTGTTGATTACAGTCACTTTGTTGTGCTATCAAGTATTGTTCATTCTATCTAACTAACTATATGTTTGCACCCATTAACCATCTTCACTTTATCGCCCACCTCCCTGCCACCCTTCCCAGCCTCTGGTAACCATCATTCTACTCTTTGTTTTCATGAAATCAATTGGTTTTAATATTTAGCTCCCATATATGAGTGAGAACATGAAATATTTGTCTTTCTGTGCTTGGCTTATTTCACTTAATGTTGTGCAGTTCCATCCGTGTGGCATGTTGTTGCAAATGGCAGTATTTCATTCTTTTTGTGGCTATACAATATTCCATTGTGTATATGTACCATAATTTCTTTATCCAGTCATCCCTGATGGACACTTAGGTTGATTCCATATCTTGTTATCCAGTCATACCTGATGGACACTTAGGTTGATTCAGTATCTTGGCTATTATGAATAGTGCTACAATAAACATGGGAGTGCAGACATTTTTTCAATATACTGAATTCCCCGCCTTTGGATATATACTCAGAAGTGGAATCACTAGGTCATATGGTAATTCTATTTCTAGTGTTTTGAGGAAACTCCATACTGTTTTCCATAGTGGTTGCACTAATTCACATTCTCACCAACAGCGTATAAGGGTTGCCCTCTCTTCACATCCTCACTAGCGTTTAGTATTGCCTATCTTTTTGATAAAAACTGTTTTAACTGGGGTGAGATGATATCTCATTATTGTTTTGATTTGTATTTCTCTGATGACTAATAATGTTTAGCATTTTTTCATATACCTGTTGGCCATTTGTATGTCTTCTTTTGAGATCTGTCTATTCAGATCCTTTGCCCATTTTTTAATCAGATTATTTGATTTTCCCTATGGTGTTGTTGGAGCTCCTTATATATTCTAGTTATTAATCCCTTATCAGATAAGTAGTTTGCAAATATTTTCCTCCACTCTGTGGGTTGTCTCTTCCCTTTGTTGATTGTTTCCTTTAGTGTGCAGAAGCTTTTTAGCTTGATGTGATCCCATTTGTATAATTTTGCTTTGGTTGCCTGTGCTTTGGGGATATTACTCAAGAAGTCCTTGCCCAGACTAATGTCCTGAAACATTTTCCTAGTTTTTTCTTTTACTTGTTTCATAGTTTCAGGTCTATATTTAAGTCTTTAATTCATTTTTATTTGATTTTTGTATATGGTAAGAGACAAGGGTCTAGTTTCATTGTTTTGTATATGGATATCCAGTTTTCCCAGCACCATTTATTAAAGAGACTGTACTTTCACCACTATATGTTCTCAGCAACTTTGTTGAAAACAAGTTCACCATAGATGTGTGGATTTATTTCTGGATTCTCTATTCTGTTGCATTGGTCTATGTGTCTATTTTTATGCCAAGTACCATGCTGTTTTGATTACTACAACTGTGTGGTATAATTTGAAGTCAGGTAATGTGATTCCTCCAGTTTTGTTCTTTTTGCTCAGGATACTTGTGGCTATTCTAGGTCTTTTGTGGTTCCATATAAATTTTTGGATTATTTTTCTATTTCTGTGAAAAAGTTTTTTGGTATTTTGATGGGGATGCATTGAATGTGTAGATTGCTTTGGGTAGTATGGGCATTTGAGCAATATTGATTCTTTCAATCTAGGCCATGAAATATCTTTTCTATTATTTGTGTCCTCTTCAACTTCTTTCATTAACATTTTATAGTCTTCATTATAGAGATCTTTCATTTCTTTGATTAAGTTTATCTCTAGGTATTTTATTTTATTTGTAACTATTGTAAATGGAATTACTTTCTTGGTTTCTTTTTCAGATTGTTTATTGTTGAAATATAGAAATGATATTAATTTTTCTATGCTGATTTTGTATTCTGCAAATTTACTGATTTATTTATTAGTTTGAATAGTTTTGGGGTAGAGTCTTTAGAGTTCTCTAGATATGAGATTATATTATCTACAAACAAGGATAATTTGACTCCTTCCTTTCCAATTTGTATGCCCTTTCTTTCTCTTGTCTGATTGCTCTGGCTTGAACTTCTAGTACTTTGTTGAATAACAGTGGTGACAGTAGGCATACTTGTCTTGCTCTAGATCTTAGAGGAAAGGCTTTCAGTTTTTCCCCATTCAGTATACTAGCTGTGGATCTGTTATATATCACTTTTATCATGTTGAGGTAAGTTCCTCCTATATCCAGTTTTTTGAAAATTTTTATCATGACAGGATGTTGAATTTTATTGAATGCTTTTTCAGCATCAGTTGAAATGATAATATAGATTTTGTCCTGCATTCACATTGGTTGATTTGCATATGTTGATTCATCCTTGCATCCCTGGGATGAATCCTACTTGATCATGATGAATTATCTTTCTCATGTATTGTTGAATTTGGTTTACTAGTATTATTTTGAGGCTTTTGCATCTATGTTCATGAGAGATATTGGCCTATAGTTTTTTTTGTTGTTGTTGTTGTATCTTTTTCTTGTTTTGCTATGAGGGTGATACAGGCCTTCTAGAATGAGTTTGAGTTCTTTGGGAGTTTGATTATTAAATGCCTTGAGGTAGGTTTGTTTGGGTTAAATCTGCTGGGTGTTCTATGACCTGCTTGTACCTGAATATTGATATCTTTCTATATGTTTAGAAAGTCCTATATTATTATTTCTTTGAATAAACTTTCTATCCCAATCTCTCTCTCTACCTCCTCGTTAAGGCCAATAACTCTTAGATTTGCTCTTTTGAGACTATTTTCTAAATCTCATAGACATGCTTCATTCTTATTTATTCTTTTTTCTCTTTTCTCTTCTGAGTGTATATTTTCAGAGAGCCTGTCTTCAGGCTCACTAATTCTTCCTTCTGCTTGGTCAATTCCACTGTTGAGAGACTTTGATGGATTTCTCAGCTTGTCAATTGAATTCTTAAGCTGTAGAATTTCTGCTTGAGTTTTTTTTATTGTTTCAATCTCCTTGTTAAATTCCTCTGATAGGCTTCTGAATTCATCCCCTGTGTTGTCTTGAAGTTCACTGAGCTTCTTTAAGATGTATGTTTTAAATTCTTTGTCTGAAAGATCACCTATCACCATCACTCTACAATTGGTCACTGGTACCCTATTTAGTTCATTTGGTGAGGTCATGTATTCTTGGATGTTCTTGATGCTTGTGGATGTTTGTTGACATCTGTGATTTGAAGAGTTAGGTATTTACTTTAATCTTCACAGTATGGGCTTGTTTGAACCTGTTCTTCTCAAGAAGTCTTTCCAGATACTCAAATGAAATTGAGTATTGTGGTCTAAGTATCTGATCACTGCAGTTATATCAGCACTAGATGTGCCCCAAGCCCAGGAAAGTTGTTAGTCTGCAGACTCCTGGTGATACTACCTTGAGCTTGGGTAAGGTGGAAGAGAATTCCCTGGATTACCAGGCAAAGTCTTTCACCCTCTGTGCTGGGCTGCAAGAAGGTCCTGACCTGACATGAAATGCCTGTGCTTTGATCTTGGCCTTCCCAGCCTCCATAACTGTGAGCAATAAATGTATGCTCTGTGTAAATTACACAATCTAAGGTATTTTTGTTATAGCAGCACAAATGGACTAAGACATTCTCTTACATAAAGTTGGCTCTTGCAGTGATTATTATTTTTGTTTTCTGATATTTCCAATTTTTCTCCATCGTGGCCTACAGTAGAAGTTCTTTATCTCTTGAGATTAGGCATAATTATGTGACTTGCTTGGGCAATGAAGTATCAACAGAAGTGCCTTTTGTCACTACTGAGAAGACTTTGAGCATCAGTGAATGATTTGTCATATTTCTTTTTCTCTGTTAGAGTAAACAGAGATGCTAAAGATGGTCTCTAAACATAGACAAAATGGAGCACAGCTCTCTGTTGAATATATAGCACAATTTTAAGTACCTGAGCTTTTAGAGTTGGCTGTTATCTAGCCTTATTAAATACTTTTGTTGACCTGATTTCTGATGATTTATTTTAATTATCTTTTACTCAGTGCAATCCTATTCTTAAAAATTGTATCTTTTTCTTCAAGTAAAATTTTATGCCAGATAATAACATATGGAATTAGAGACATTGAGGTGAAGGGGCTGAAAGGCTTGGTTGCTTAGTGTCCACTCATCCTCACACTCTCATGAGCGAAGCTGTCCAGGATCATCTCTGTGGCTCCACCAAGATTCATTTGAGCACAGTTAAAAAACTAAGTTGGAAGTCAGGAGACTTTGGTTAATCACAATTAGTAATTAATGATACATATACTTCCTCTATTCCTAATCTTTCAAAAATGCCTTCAAAAGTCTGTTTTATTACAAACAGGATATATTTACTGCAGGAATCATACTAAATCTTACCCCATATTGGTTGTAGAATAAGCTCTGGAATGAGGGATAAAAAATAATTGATTTGGCTTTGTGTGTATGTGTGTGTGTGTGTGTGTATGGGGAGCACTTACTTTTCTGGCTCTGATCAAATGGATTTTCTGAATCATAATGCACTGTCAGAATACAAAGTGTTATTATTTTAATTAAGATAATGCATTTAGGGAGAAGAAATTTAAACACCTTTTTTTTTTTTTTTTTAGGATGATGGTCTCTGGGCTTTTAGTTCCAATACAGGAAAGAGAAACTAACTGATTTTGGCTTTTTTCCCACCTTAATATGCACAAAACACTAAGAAACCTGAGTAGCATTAAGAAAGGTGGGAAAATAACACTAAATATAAGCTTATCCTACTGTGAAATTATGGTGAGGCCTCATCTCCAATATTCTATGGTGAGATTGCTAGTGAAATGAAAGATATAATGTAGATGGAAAAAGTTCAGGAAGGTATAATTTAAATGGCCAAGATGTTAGAATGTCTCCATGAAAAACCAGAAGATTAGGATTCTTCAGTCTGAGAAAATGAATGTGGAGAGAGTATTGATTAAAATGCATAAAGTGGTCTCCAAGGCCCTTTCTAGCTTAATGAAATCTTAAAGAAAATGACTAAATAACAATGGTAGCTAACATTTATTGAACAATAACAATTTGCCAGATTCTGTTTTGAGGGCTTTATATATGCTTATTTATATAATCCTCAAAATAATTGTATAAAGTAGGTACTATTATTTTCCCCACTTTATAGATGAAAAACTGAGGTTGATATAGTTAACATGCATAACAATATGTTTAAAAACTTGGCTAACAACTGAATTTTTATGGTATAGGTAATGGAATGATTTTCAAATTGTAATATCCATAAGATTCTTCTCAATCATTAAAAATGTGCATTCCTGGCCCCATTCCAAGCTATTCTAATTTAGTATATTTGGTGTGAAGCCTGGAAATTGGCATTTTTAATACACCACAGGTATGAACACAGTGTATATATTACCTACACTTTGAAAAATACCAAGCTGGTAGATTAATAATTTCTGGCAATCCACTCAATAAATGTATGTCCTTTGCCAAATTATTTAAACTATTTAAAGCCTCACTTTTCTAATCCATAGGTGATATAATAAAAGGATTATTAATATTAACATTTAGAAGGATTAAATATATTACCTATTAAACATTTTAATTTTCCATACTAATTTGCTAAATTCATTATGTGCCTCCATTCTCCAAGTATTTTAGTACTTTTCTGTTCCATTATCTGTTTCTTTTGTTTGTTTGTTTATTTAATTCAGCCTTTTTCTCCTACGTAAACCTTCCCTTGACTGTTTCAATTCACAAAAATCACTAACCAGATATCATTTTAGAATCCCTGTTACATTTCAGGTAATATGTTCAATTTCTATGTCTTAATCCCCATAAGGTAAGTATCACTATCTAAAGTTTATAGGAAAGTCAAACAAAGTGCCCAAAAGATGAGTAGGACATTCAGGAGACAGAAATGTAATCAAGTTCTAGCTATTAAGCTCAAGTTTAGTTCACTGCACTAGCATTGTGACTCACTCAGCACTGTATCATCTCTATAACTTTTTGGAGCTTATGTTTTTTTCATGATATTGCTGAACAACTTTTATATTAATATATATTTACAAATTTTAAAAATTGTTGTATTTTATAAGTACAAAACCTTATAATTCACATAAATTATTTTTAATCCTTAGAACTACTATGTAAATTGGAAGCATTTATTTCCCAAAACCCCAAAGTCCAAAGTGGTCGGAGGATATGATGATTTGAACCCAGGTATATCTGGTATCAAAGTTCACTTTTTTCACCATACTCATTTAATCATTCAGTCATTTATTCAATAATTATTCTTTGAATTTTTATTTGGAGCCATGTTTTATAATAGCTTGGAATACACTCATGAACACAGCAAAAAATTCTCTTCCCTGATAGAACTAACATTTTTTTTGAAATGTGGCCTCTTATTTTTTTGATGTCATTGTGAGTCCCCTTAAGAGCAGAGGCCAAGTGATAGAGCAACAGACTGAGTTGCAAGATGTCTCTAACAGAGCTGCCTAAAGCATATTTATTGATTGAATAATCTTGTAGTTGATTAATTCAAATGATTAAAACACACTATTTATTTGGCCAAGTTAGTAATTAGCTTTATGTTACCAAAGGACTAAAGAATTATTTCTTCTTCCAGATTGCCCCAGTAAAAGGGGGGATGAACACTCAGAGTTTCCGTAATAGTTTTTAATAGTACTAAGGAAATTACTTATCCAATAGCATTACAATTGGTTACTTGTTGTCTCTATTTTTTATTGGGCTTTGAGGTCTTTGAGGACTAGTTTCAATTTTTTAATGTGTTTTTATACCTACTAGTACGTATCTGCCAAATAGCAGGAAATAAAGTTCTGTGAGAATAAAGGGGAAATATTACATGCTGTAAGTAAGTTTATGAATGCATGGCATTCTCTAAAGGAAGAAATATACAAAAGCATATATGTAAATCAGTATAAACTGAGCAACTCACACCAGTAGAATAACAACCCATCCAAGAGATGAGTAATCAGAAAGCTTAAGTTCCAACTCTGCCACTTTCCTCTATTTGATCTGAAAAAAATCATCTAACTCTTTAAATCTCAGTTGCTTTATCTATAAAACTTCTATGATATTAAATAATATTAGATTGTTTTTAAACTAAAATGAGACAATACATCTCTCATTCATGTATGTTTTCAATTATGAAGATATGTCACTACATGTGAAAACAAGACTCAATAATAATGGCTCCTCTTGGATTTTCAATTTATTCTTATATGAAAGAGTAATATAGTTCAGTGATTGAAAAACTTATCTCTCAAATCCAAAGATTAAAATTAAATTCCAACTGTACCAATTTAAAAAATTGTGATCTTAGGCATGCTTCTTAATATATTTACTTCTCAGTTTCCTCAACTGGAAAAATAAAATGCTATCATGCTATCACACTTAAGTGAGGAAATGTATTTGAAATTATTAATATCGTGGTCTGAGCTTAGGAATCCACAAATTATTTTAAATTCAATTTAAATTCAATTATTTTAAATTCAATTTCAATTATTTTAAATTCGATTTCTTATTTTTTACAAAAGTAGACAAATGGCCATGTAAAACATGTTCAGACACCATGCTAAGAGAACATGAAAAAGATTCTAAAGAATTTTTCCTGATTCCCCCAGTTTTATTATTTGTGTGGATTTCAATGACTGTAAGATTTTAAATTTCTAATACATAATGATATGCAATTGTTATATAGCTGTTGGTCCAGAAGAACAGTGTTTGCTTTTTCTGTTTGATTTAAATATTGTAACACACTTAAAATATAGATATAGTCATTAGCCTAACTCAAAAGTTAATCGAATAATTTTTCCTTGAACCATGAAAAATATAGAAAACAGAAAAAAATACTGCTTTACTATTTATTTATATTTAGGAATTTGAGCAAAAGTGTAATCAAGGCTTTGGATCCAATGTTTTTCTCACTCCTTCTAAATATGCCAGGCCATGCAAAATCTGCATTTGGCTTTTCTTAAACATCTTGAATGTATTTCATGTATTTTTAAAATGTTTTCTTATGATCTATTTTCTCACCAACCTCCACATGCCTGATGGAAGATGTAAAAAAGCTATTCCATATGCTTTTTGTAAAATATGTTGAATAAAGAAAATTGGGCACAAAACTGTCTACTTAGGAAAAAATATGAGCACAACAATTACATGATTTTTCCATCCAAAATGGCAAATTGTATTTAGTTGGTTCTATTGGCTTCAAATTTCCAAATTCAAAATTTAGTTGATTTAAAATTTAGTAAGCAAATATACATTTGCACAATTGGTCTTTTAATATTTATAAAGATAAGCATGTGTTGTTAGAGGTGAACTTTCCAAGGTAATTTAGAGCTATGATAGATTAAGAATTATACAAAAGACAGGAGCAAGATGTTTTAATTCATTAATTTATAATGTATGCCTAAATAGGTCCCATCAAGAATTTAAAATAGCTTAAAATAAAATGAACATACTTAATAGGTTACGTTCTAATCTTTCTGTGCAATGTAACTTAAAGGAAATGAAAAGTTGAAATAATATTTCCCATAACATACAATTTTAGCATTGCTCACCACACTTTTGACCTCACAAGAGTTTCATGAATTGTATTTTAGTTGATACTACTAATGACCCAAGAGAATATATTATTATTGACCTTTGAGAGATGAGGAAACTGAGGTAAAAACCAATTAAAGGACCTATGCAAAATTATATAAAAGTAAGTGGACAAATTTAGGATTTAAATTCCAATTTGTCTAACTCAGATGCAAAGCTCTCTCCCACTACTTAACAATGTCCCTCTATGACCTCTTTTGAAACACATTGTTCATGGGTCACCAAGTCTTCCAAGGAATGCTACACATACACAGAGAGCAGGAAGTCTAACAATGATACATCAAATGTAATAATTAAGGCCTTTAGTGGAATATCTATATGTTTTCCAGTATAACCAAAATATCTTCATCTTAGTAAAACTTACTACAATTTCTGTTAATAAAGAGAAGCCACTGAGTGTTTGTGCCTCTTCTTAACACCTTTGGCCTCTCTGTTCACTTGCCAAAGTGATTTCAGGCATCTTAAAACAAACCAGAGGCAACTGATGCTCTACAGAGTGTCTATGGGCTAGTTTCAGTCCAATTTGAAAGATTTTTGCCTAGAAAATGATCACAATTTGAATTTCCAACTCATTATTATAAATGCACTCCAAATATCAAGAACTGGGGGCAGAAAAAGAGGCAAGAAGCAAGTGAGGGGCAGAAATGCTGGCAGAAAACTCAAGGCAGTCTCACCATTCCAACCGCCACAGCTGAAGAGGAGTCTCACTTCCTTGCCAACTTGTACTTACAGGCACCTTCTCACACCTCACACAGTCACTGGCATGGGCCCTGCCATACTCCCACTCATCACCCACAGGGGTTATTTTTTTTTCTTTTATTGCAGCAGAAAAAATGACACAGAACTCTACGTAGTTAAGTCAACAGTCTCTTAGATTCCTTATTTCTTAATACATCTATCCCTCTCAACACAGCAAGTAGGAGGATCAACCTGAAGGCCAGAGAAATGAAAAAAACAGCCTGCCTGACTTTAATTTTCCACCCATGAATATGGTGGTAGGTTGTTGAGGTTCACAGAAAAGGGCATAAATTCCAGGAGAAAAGGGAATTTGTCTGGTTTACTATTATATTCTCTATGTCTGGACACAAAATAGATCATAAAATAATGAGATAGGTGAGACAGGTGAAAGGTGGTCTTACCAATAATCTAACAGAGGAAAGTAAATAAACTATCAAACAGAAAGTAAGAGAAATAAACTCATAACTACCCTTTGTTTAATTAAAACACATGTGATCTAACATGTTATCTCAGCCTTGAAAAAGTTCCTGAGTGGATGGACAGTAGGAGTGTGAACTTTCTGTGCTTCCTCAAGAAGAGACAGTATCAGATGCCTCTCGCTAGCAAGAAGAAAGAAAATAATTTCTGCTATCAATCTGCTAGGTGAGAAACAGAAAAACCCAACAGGGCAGTTTCATGGTTGCTTTTGTTATCAGTCTCCCAATGCAGAGGGAAAAAAAAAAAACATTTCTACCCTTTGAAAACACCAAGCAACTTTTCTCCCTCTGTGTGTGATGGGCACTCTCTCTTTCTCTCTCTCTATCTCTTTCTTTCTTTCTTTCTCTGGAAAATAAATAAACTTTTTTACTTTTGTATACCCTCATCACTGTCTAAGGTACCCTGATGCAGTCATAGAAAATTACAATGCTCCATAAAGATCGTAAGAGTCACACATGGAGAAATTTTCATGAATTTCTGACTAAAAGAGCCAGGCAAGTCTTTTCATGCTGCAGAACTGTTACAATGGGAGCTTTTAGTTGTCCCAGACATTTCCCTTGTGACTGTTAGGCCAAAGACTATTCCCATAAAGCCTTGCTTTTAGCCAGCTGTCAATCCAGCCACCAATAGTTTTCAAAGAATTCTTACTAAGGAGTTAGGTAACAATGACCTAACTGCCTGAGATATTTATTTATTTATTTATTTATTTTTATTTTTATTTTTTTTATTTCAGCTCTTCATAGGGGTACAAAAGCTCAGGTTATATACATTGTCCGTGTCCCGCCCACCCCCCTGATCAGAGCCTCAAGTGTGTCCATTCTCCAGACAGTGTGCCTGGCACTCACCGTATAGTCATACACCCATCCCCTCCTCCCACCCCCCGTCTCAGTCTGATATCCAGTTGGTATCCTTCCCTGATGTGCATTTAGGTGATGATCAGGTAAACCAATTTTCTGGTGAGTACATGTGATGCTTATTTTTCCATTCTTTGGATACTTCACTTAATATAATGGATTCCAACTCTCTCCAGGAGAACCAAAGAAATGTCGTATCACCGTTATTTCTTATAGCTGAGTAATACTCCATGGTATACATATACCACAGTTTACTAATCCATTCGTGGATTGATGGGCACTTGGGTTGTTTCCACATCTTTGCGATTGTGAATTGTGCTGCTATAAATATTCAGGTACAGGTGTCTTTGTTATAGGATGACTTTTGTTCTTCTGGGTATATGCCCAATAATGGGATTGCTGGATTGAATGGTAGGTCTACTGGAATCTGTTTAAGGTCTCTCCATAATGCTTTCCACAGGGGTTGCACTAGTTTGCAGTCCCACCAGCAGTGTATGAGTGTTCCTGTCTCTCTGCAACCATGCCAACATGTGTTGTTTTTAAAAGTGGATATAAGAAGGACATGAATCCATTAAGATCCAAGGGAGTGAAGCCCCAATGGATCACCCAGCAAAAGCATGGGTTTGGTAGGTCATACCTACCCACCATTACTGAAGGTGGTTTTATAAATCTTTTTCCATCAGAATACTTATTTACTCTGAAGGAGGTAGAATACTGCTAATTATTTTTTTAAAATGTGCTTTGGTTCTAACTTGAGCAAATAACTACACACACACACACACACACACACACACACACACACAGATCAATATTCTGCTATGACCAAGTAACATTCTTAAAATTATTTTCTTTCCCCTTAAGTCAATTCAAGCTATTTTTATAATTACTACAGTCAATAAGTTTCAGAACAAAGTTTTTGTTTTCTAAAATGATTATCTATGCTATATCTCTCATGGAAAAACCAACTCTACCAATGTGCTGTTCTGTGGCTATTCACTTGAGTAGAGGATACTTTGTTCAGTTCTGTCAATCCTTGACCACTTCTAAATTATCATACAATTCACATTAATAATCTGAATAGTTTGACACATTTCCTCATAATCATTTAATTTGCACTAATATCACATGGCTTATGATTCAATAAATAAATGCAGATTTTTCAGGAATGTGTATATTCGGTAGCATTTTGCTTAAGTAAAATGTTTTAAAACTATTTATTCTAACACTTGGAGTTTGGCAAAACATAAAAGGTTTGCCCAAGCACTCTTCCTCACAATTTTTAAACTCAGTGAATTTCAAGGGAAATTTAATTCTTATGTTTCCAGTATATTTACACACAGCTTATTTAGATGGTATTTTGTAAGAGCTCTGTGAGGTCCAAGAAGTCAATAACCAGTTTATAAAATGTTTTGAATTTCCTTTACAATGAATCAGGTGAGTAAATTTTGTTTAAAATACTAAAAATAAATACCAATTCATAAATTTACTTCAAAATGTAATATTCTGTAACACTCATTGTATTCAAGTTATGTAAAAATACATATTATTGCCAATTGAAGTCAATAATCTAGCATTAGCTGCCACCTAAGCATTCCCTTTTAGGGATGTGCAAGAACACAGCCAAAGGAACCTATCAAGATCAATGCAAGGTGTGAAACATCTGGTTTAAGGCTTAATGACCAAGCTAGCTACAGAAAGGAAACTTCTTAAACTCTTCTGAAAGTAGCTAGCTCAACTAACCATATCTTAGCCCAACCATTTACTAACTGTGACTTTGGGTAAACCACTTAACTTCTCCTCATAACTCTTATTTTCTTTTAACCTAAAAAAGGTGATAATATAGAATAATTTTGTATAATTTAGGTGAGGAATAAATAAAATAACAAGGGTAAAGGTATAAGGCACTCAGAAGTGACTCTGCATACAGTAAGTGCTCAATAACAAAAATGGTAGTTATGTGCATTTTATTTAACTTTACTTGCAATACAACTTCAGCTAAACTGCTGTTAGTTAGATACCAATAGTTAAAGACTATTTTTATTTATTTTTTCAGTTATTCTGACTTACATGGAAAAACAAATAGGGCAATAGAAAAAAACTAGAATCAGGGCAAAAATGAAAGCTTTCTAGCTTTTGTTTATAGTGTTGGTTAATAATGAGAACACTAGACTAGGAAAAAGCAAATATTCCTATTCCCTGTGCTAGTAACTGTGATTGTAGGTTATTTATTTAACCTTGTTGGGGTGCAGCTTCAACTGCAAAATGATGTGGCTAGAATAAATGACCTCAGATTTCTAATCACTTTTGAATAGAATGGTTCTATTATTTTCCTCAGCATTGAAATCGGCTCAAAATATATCATGAAAATTAATTAATGAAAAATATTATTTTCTGAATATATTTAAGCAGGGACACCATAACTTGCTAAAGCTTTAGCAAAAACCTGCTGTTGGAAGACACAATAAATATACACCACATATGAGCCTGCTCATCTTTTCATCTTCAAACATTTACTTATTCCCTCATTCATTCAAAAGCATTATTGAATGCCAGGCACAATGCTAGCCACTGGAGAGGCAATAGTGAACTTGATTTTAATAACATTACTCTACTTCATTTTCTAAAATATATTGGGATGAGAAGTCAAAAATAAATGCATCTAAACTAATCCATATAGGCATTCATAATTTATAGTCATATTTTCAAAACTTAGAAATACAGAAAGATTAACAAACATAATTCCACATGTCTGACATGGAATAGATTGGATAATTTGTGTCACATTGATCCATTTGCTTTTGTTTTTTCCTAACTTTTAATTCAGGAAAACTTCAAATATAAGGAGTCAGTTTATTTTTGTTATTCATAAGAACATGAATTGAACAGATTCAATGAAATATTATTTCTTCTGTTATATTGATAGTTCATTATTTATTTTGTATTAATTTTTCAATTTATGTGTTTTTTTCTTTCAGAACCGTATTTCAGAAAATAATGTCTATCAGCTGATACATGAATATATATGATGAAAAGTAAAATATTTTAAATTATATCTATTTATTGAGATATTTTATCTCTCTGAGCCTCAGCTTTATTATTTATAAAAGAAAGGGATTGTTTTAGATCAGGGATGGGCACCTGTGGCCTTCTAGGTCCTTAGGTGCAGCCTTTTGACTGGATCCAAATTTTACAGAACAAATCCTTTTATTTTTATTAACACATTTTTGTTCATCATTTATATTTTAATTTTATTTTTAAATGAACATATTTAAAATACCAAAAAATGAAATAAGTTCCAATGAAATAATCCTCCCAGATTGACTGGCACAATTAGAACATTAGTAAGCCATAAGGGATAAATGATGCCTGCCATGCTTACAATTTAGTTCTAACTTCCCCTGCCTGACTGGTGCCACAACTGCAAGATGCTGGTTGGCTGGTTGGTGAGAGTTTTAAGGGGGTTGAGTATGCTAGTCTGTTATCAGCAAAACAATGGTGTTTCCATTTGACACTGTGTTTCTATTTGAAGTAGAATTTGAGAATAGTTGCACAGTTCAACACTATTTTTTAATTCTGTCTATGTAATAGCCCATGATGTCAAAGAAAACCAAAAGAACACGGAAGGAAGAAAACAGATTTTTTTAATGAAGTTTGGGCATTGAAATATTATCTATTTCTGCTAAAGGTAAGATGATTTGCTTGCTTTGTGATACTGCACTATCAACATTAAAGAAATTCAATGATTATCAGCATTGTAATACTCATAAGGATATTTTAAATTAGAGTGAGAGGCATGAAAGGTATATTGCAGAAATTAAAAGATTAAAAGCAAAAATAAAGACAATTCTTTCAAGCAGCAATAAGACCTGGAAATAATGTCACTGAAGCAACTTATAAAGTAGCATGTATACTCAGGAAAAAAGGGCAGCCATTCAGTGATGTAGAAAGTGTGAAAGAATGCATTGTTGAAGTTGTAGGATGCTTAGACCCCAATAACATCTCAAAACAACTGACTTTTTCATGGAGAACTATAACTGAATGGCAGTCCCCCAGCACTGGCTTTGGTTCTGTGACTTGCACAGACATGGGCCAAGGTCCTGTGATGCACCCAGGCACCTGCCAAGGTCTCATAACCTGCCCAGGTGCCAGTCAGGTCACTCCACCCTCCTCTGTGGAGAAGGACTTGCACAACACCCTGCCCAAGCTTCCAACAGTGACTTGGGGGCTAATTCTTCAATCCAAATGAATATTCCCCAGCACTGGCTTGGACTGTGACAAATACAGGTGATCAAGATGATGAAGGAGAACAGCAGTATTACAGGCTCTCAGTGCATCTGTCCTTCTCCCACCAGGACAATCCTCCAAAGGTGTTATCTAGGGACCTCTCCTCCTTCTCACAAAGTATGAGAGTTCCCACCAAAGGACAACAGGTGTACTGCAAATTTATTAGCCCTGAGCTGAGAGAAGAGGTTTCAGATGAGAAGAAACCAGCCAAAAAATTCAGGTAACATGAAAAAACAAGCTAGCTTGACACCCCAAAGGATCATAATAGATCCACAGCAATAGATCCCAACCAAAAGGAAATTGTTAAAATGTCAGAAATGGAATTCAGAAAATGGATAGCAAACAATATGAATTGAATTGAAGAGAAAGTTGAAAACCAACCCAAAGAAGCCAAAAAAAAAAAAAAAATCTCAGGACATGAATGGAAAAAATGAAAAATGCTCTAAGGAGATAGACAGCATAAGAAAGGTTATAGCAGAACTTAAAGTAATGAAGGAGTCATTTAGGGAGTTACCAAATATAGCAGAAAGCTTCAACAACAGGCTAGACCTATCAGAAGAAAGAATCTCAGAGCTTGAAAACAAGTCTTTCAAACTAACCCAATCAGTCAAAGATGCAGAAAAACAAAAAAAAATAAAGAAGAGTGAACAATCACTCAGAGAAATATGGGACTATGTAAAATGAGCCAATATATGAATTATAGTTATCCCAGAGGGAGAAGTAAATGCAAAAAGCATGGAAAACCTATTTGAGGAAATTTTTGAGGAGAACTTTCCTAGTATCACCAGAGATTCAGAAATACAAATACAAGATGCTCACTGAACACTAGAAAGTTTCACAGCAAATAGGATATCCCCAAGACACACAGTCATCAACCTAGCCAAAGTCAAAGTGAAGGAGAAAATTCTACAAGCTGTACAAGCTGCAAGATGAAAGCAAGAACTAACCTACAAAGGAAAATCCATCAAGCTAATAGCAGACTTCTCCGTGGAGATCTTGCAAGCCAGAAGGGATTGGGGCCCCATTTTCATTCTTCATAAACAGAACTTCCAGCCAAGAATTTTGTATCCTGCAAAGCTATGTTTAAAAAGAGATGGAGAAACAAAGACTTTTGCAGACAAGCAAACACTAAGGGAATTTGTCACCATGAGACCTGACCTACAGGAAATACACAAAAATGCATTATGCATACAACAGCACAATGGATACCTACCAGTGTAAAAGCACCCAAAGTTATAGCTCACAGCTATTGTAAAACAATGGAACAAGAGAGAAAACAAACAATAAGGTATCATCCAACATGATGAACAAAACAGCATCCCACATATCAATACTAACACTGAACGTGAATAGTCTGAATGGCCCACTCAAAAGGCATAAACTGGCTGAGTGAATGAAAAAACACAACTTGAGTATTTGCTGTCTTCATGAAACACATCTAAACCACAAGGACTCACACAGACTCAAGGTTAAGGGATGGAAAAAATATTCCACACAAATGGAAACCAAAAGTGAGCAGGTGTAGCCATTCTCATATCAGATAAAATAGACATTAAATCAATAATGGCAAAAAAAGACAAAGATGGTTATTATTTACCAAAAGAGATCAATTCAACCAGAAGACAAAACAATCCTAAATATATATGCATATAACACAGGAGCATTCAGTTTCATAAAGCAAATTCTTCTAGATCTAAACAAAGACATAAACAATAGCATCTTTCTTGCCAAAGTCTTCAACACTCCACTGACAGAACTGGACAGATCATTTAAGCAGAAATTCAGTAAAAAAAACTCTGTGCTTCAAGAGAACTCTAGAACAAATGAACCTACTGGAAATTTACAAAACATTTTATCCAAAAACTACTGAATATACATTTTTATCAACAACACATGGGACATTTTCCAAGACTGATCATATCTTTTGCCAAGTTTCAGCAAAACAAGTCTCAGCAATTTCAAAAAAACTGAAATCATACTATATATCTTCTTACACTGTAGTGGAATGAAACTAAAAATCAATTCCAAGAGAAACACTCAAACCTACACAAAATTATGGAAGGTAAACAACCTGCTGCTGAATGATCCTTGGGTCAATGATGATATTAAGATGGAAGTCAAAATATTCCTTAAACTGAATGACAAAGTGAATATAAGCTTTCAAAAATCTATGGAATTGAGCAAAAGCAGTCCTGAGGGGAAAATTCATACCTTAAATGCCTACATCAAAAAGACAGATCACAAATTAAAAATCTAAATGTCATATCACAAGGAACTAGAAAAACAGAACAAATTAAATGCAAAACCAGCAGAAGAAAAGAAATAACAAAGTTCAGAGCAGAACTAAATGAAATGGAAACAAAAATAGACAACTCAAAGTATCGATGAAACAAAGGTTGATTCTTTGAAGAGATAAACAAAATCAGTAGACCAATTAGCAATATTAACCAAAAGTATTAATAGAAGAGAAAGGACTCAAATAACCTCAATCAAAAATGAAAAAGGAGACATTACAACTGAAACTGCAGAAATACAAAATATCATCAATGAATATTATGAAAACCTCAACAAAACAAACTAAAAAACCTAGAGGAAATGGACAAATTCCTGGAAACACACAACCTCCCAAGCCTGAATCAAGAGGAAATAGAAGTCTTGAACAGACCAATAACAAACAGTGAGATTGAAGCAGTAACAAAAAATCTTCAAGCAAAAAAAAAAGCCCTGGACCAGGATTGACAGCCAAATTCTACCAGACGTATGAAGAACTGGTATCTATACTACAGAAACTATTCAATAACATCAGTAATGAGGGATTGCCCGCTAACTCAGTCTATGAAGCCAGCATTACCCTGATACTGAGAAGGACACAACAACAACAAAATACGGACCAATATCCTTTATAAACATAGATGCAAAAACCCTCAACAAATTACTAGCAAATCAGCCAGGCATGGTGGTGCATGCCTGTAGTCCCAGCTACTGGGGAGGCTGACACAGAAGGATTGCTTAAGCCCAGGAGTTTGAGGTTGCTGTGGGCTAGGCTGATGCCATGGCACTCTAGCCCAGGCAACAGAGTGAGACTCTGTCTCAAAAACAAACAAAAAAAAAAACTCAAATTACTAGCAAACTGAATTAAACAACACATCAAAAAGATAATCCCACCATGATCAAGTGGGTTTCATCCCAGGGATGCAAGGATGATTTATCATAGGCTAATAAATGTACTGCACCACATAAACAGAAACAAAAACAAGGGCCGTATGACCAATTCAACAGAAGCAGAAAAAGCATTCAGTAAAATCCAGCACCCTTTCATGATAAAAATCATCAACAAACTAGGCACAGAGGCAACATACTTCAAAATCATAAATTCCATCTATGACAAACCCACAGATAACATAGTGAATGGGGAAAGTTGAAAGCATTCCCCCTAAGAACTGGAAAAAGAAAAGGGTGCCCACTGTCACTTCTAGTCAACATAGTACTGAAAGTCCTGTCTAGAGCAATCAGGCAAGAGAAAGAAAAAAAGGGCATCCAAATCAGGAGAGAGGAATTAAAACGCTCCCCATTTGCTGACAGAATGATTTTGTATTTAGAAACCCTAAAGACTCCACCAAAAGACTCCTGGAATTGATAAATAAATTCAGCAGAGTCTCAGGTAACAAAATCATTGTACACAAATCAGTAGCATATCTATATACTAATAATAGTCAACCTGAGAGTCATATAAAGGAATCAATACCATTCATAATAGCTACAAAGAAAACAAAATACCTGGGAATATACTTAACCAATCAGGTGAAAGATATCTACAAGGATAATGACAAAACACTGATGGAAGAAATTGCAGATGACACGAACAAATGGGAAAACATCCCTTGATCATGGATTGGTAGAATCAACATCATACTAATGTCTACACTGCCCAAAGTGGTTTACAGATTGAATGTAATCCCCATCAAAATATGAACATCATATTTTACATATCTAGAAAATAAATTCCTAAGCTTTACTTGAAACAAAAAAAACAGCTTGAATAGCCAAAGCAATCGTAAGGAAAAAGAACAAATCTGTAGGCAAATATGTAGGCATCACATCATCTAACTTCAAATTATACTACAAGGTCAGAGTAAACAAAGCAGCATGGTACTGGTATAGAAGTAGAGACATAGACGAATGGAACAGAATAGGGAACCCAGATATAAAACTGTCTACCTATAAACAACTGATCTTTGACAAAGCAGACAACAATATACACTGGGGAAAGGAAGCTCTATTCAATAAATGGTGCTGGGAAAATTAGATAGCCACGTGTAGAAGAATGAAACCAGGACCCCTATTTCTTGCCATATATAAACATAATTCAAGATGGATTAAAGACTTAAATGTAAGGCATGCAACTATAAAAATTCTAGATGAAAACATAGGAAAAACTCTTCTATACATCAGCCTAGACAAAGAATTTATGACTAAGACCCCAAAAGCAAATATAGCAACAACAAAAATAAATAAATGGGACTTAATTAAATTAAAAAGCTTCTTCACAGCAAAGGAAATAATAGAGAGTAAATAAAAAACCCACAAAATGGGAGAAAATATTTGTAAACTATACATCTGACAAAGGTCAAATATCCAGAATCTACAAAGAACTCAAATAAATTAGCAAGAAAAAAAATAAACAAAACCATCAAAAAGTGGGCAAAAGACACGAATAGAAGTTTTTCAAAAAACGATAAACAAATGGCCAAAAAAATATGAAAAATGCTCAACATCACTAATTATCAAAGAAATTCAAATTAAAACTACAATGAGATATCACCTTACCCATATCAGAATGGCCATGATTAAAAAGTCAAAAAACAATAGATGCTGGTGTGGATGCAGAGAAAAAGGAACACTTATACACTCTAGGTGGAGCTGCAGGTTAGTACAAATTCTCTGGAAAGCAGTATGGAGATTCCTGAAAGAAATAAATGTAGACCTACCTACCATTTGATCCAGTAATTCCACTGCTGTGTATCTACCCAAAGGAAAATAAGTCATTTTATCAAAATGACACCTGCACTTGAATGTTTATCATAGCACAATTAAGAATTGCAAAGATGTGTAATCAACCTAAGCGTCTATCAATAATTCATGAATGGATAAAGAGAATGTGTGTGACATAAATACATGTATGTGTGTGTGTGTGTATATATCATGGAGTACTACTTAGCCATAAAAAGGAATGAAATAATGTTGTTGGTATCAACTTAGATGGAACTGGAGACCATTACCCTAAATGAAGTATCTCAGGAATGGAAAACCAAACACCATATGTTCTCACTAATAGGTGGGAGCTAACCAATGGGTACACATGAACACAAAGTGATATAAAAGACATGAGAAATGAAGGAAGGGGGAGGTTGGGATGGGGGTGTGGGATAAGAACTTACCTATTGTGTACAATGAACACTATTTTTGGTGGTGGGCACATCAAAAGCTCTTACTTAAGCACTATTCAAGGTACCCATGTAACGAAAACACTTGTTCCCCTTAATTAATATTTTGAAATTAAAAAATTTAAAAATAGTTACTAGAGTGGAATGGAATGTAGCAATATACTTCAATTTTTATTATAAATTTCTCTATTGATGCTATAAAATAGTTGTCTTTGAGAGATCCATTTATTTTAGTAAATGATTGAAACACTAATTTTAACTGAATTGTAAAAATGTTGTCAATATGTGTTAAGAAAAAAAATTAAAAGCTCATTGATTTCTTCACTGGGCAGTCAAAATGTAAAGCTCTGCTTCAGGCACTATATTTCTTTTAAGTCCCATATTACTGCAGAACATTTCACATGCTGTATTTAAAAGCATAAGCAGAACAAAAATAACTTCATTATGGGTTAATGTTTTGCTTTTATATTTAGGAATTTTAAATGTACCCACACTAAGGTTTCTTGCTTGATTTTTTTTCAATGCTAGCGGAGACTATTTGTCTTCCTACCTCTATTACATTTCCCATAGGAAAAAGATTAACACAATGTATCATGCCATCCTTTTGTAAGTTAGCCTTTCTACTTTTGATGCCTTTATTAAAAGCTCTCCAAAACAGTTTAAAATACATGGTTTGGAGAGATCCAGGTGAGAAATTCTAGGGTGTCAGTGGACAATTTCTGTTCAAAAATAGAAATCACTGTGACTCATTTCAGAAAGCAATTTCCCTTCTCTCACTAGTATCTGGTTATGAAAGAAACTCTGGATACTGTCATTTTAACCCATTTTCAGTGTTTAAAGATATATTTTTTATGAAATATAGAAGTTTTATTTGTTAATTTTTGAATAAAATTGTCTTTGTACAAACTCAATTCAATAACCATTTATTGAATAATACTGTATGTCATAGAAGGTACTGTACATACATAGCAAAAAGAAATATACAGTCTGATATTAAAGCACTCATATTTAAACATAAGAAACAGAAATGGAAGTAACAATTTCTTCTTTTTCACCCTCCCCATGACACCATTTCCTTCCCTAAACAATAAAATACAACACTACAGCCACTTTTTTGCTAACATTATATATTCTGATCTTCTTGCCTTTGTATCTCAGAAGATTTTATGCTTTTTAACTTTCATAATTGCATCTCCTTTTTGCTAAGTCTGGGCTTCTGAATGATGTTACATATATTCCTGGAGAATGGTGGTACCACACTTCCCAATTCTCTGATATTTACTAAACATGGAGGACCTCTCAAGTATTTGATTTCAACTATCGTTAGCCAGCTGGCATTCACCTTTTAAAAAATATATTTTTATAATGCATATATTTTATGTCTCTAGATAAAGCTTTTCTAATCTAAAAATGTTTTCTATGCTGCCTCACCTCTTAAAACTAATTACCTTCTGCATCACTAAAATAATCATGGCTGCCAAAATTGAATTCATTTAAATTGCTGTTCTCTACTATGGTACTTATAGCTAAACTTGTCCTCACTGAATTTTCTGCAACCTAGGAAGACTAAGTACATCTTCTGACTTTTAAGGATGATAATTTCTTATACTTTCTGTGACACACTCTCCTGATTCTTTTTAGTTCTCTCAACAACTGCCTCAGTTGTTTGAGAACAGAATCATGTTTGAACCATGATAAATATTCAAAAGTAAATGTTCAACTACCATTCTAGTTTCTACTTCTATGAGTTCAAGTTTTCTACATTGCACAAATGAGTGAGATCGTGTGGTATTTGTCTTTCTGTGGCTGGCTTATTTCACTTAACATAATGTCCTCCAGCTTCAACTATTTTGTTACAAATGACAAAATTTCTTTCCTTCTTTTTTAAGGCTGTGTTTACCAGAAGCTGAGGAGTAAGAAAATTGGGCAGATGCTGGTCAAAGTATACAAAATTTCAGTTAGACAGAATGAATAATTTCATGAGATCTATTGTACAGCATTGTGACTTTAGTTAATAACATGTTGTATAATTGAAAATTGCTAAAACATAGATTTTAAATGTTTTCACCACACACAAACATAATTATGTGAGATAGTGCTTATGATAACTGGCTTGATTTAGACATTTTCATAATGTATACATATATGAAACATCATATTGGAGGGAAGGGCTTCAAGATGGCTGATGAGAAGCATCTGGTACTTGCTTCCTCCACAAAGAAGAACCAAAATATCGAGTAGATAATCACACTTCAAATAGATCACCTAAGAGAGAATGCTGGAATTCAACAGAGAAGTGACAGGACACACGTAAAGTGAGGAAGGAGAGAGAAGTGAGGCAGTCAGCTTGGCCCAGATTGGCTGAGAGCCTGGAGAGGTACCCTGAGGAATTTGTCTTTGTGCAAAGGTGTAACCACCACCTGTGGGCAAAGCCCATGCTCCCCTGCTTCCTGTTTACAGTTGCTACCACGGAAAGAAACCCTCCCTTTCCTAGCAGCAGGGCTTCAGTAAAGTCACTGCTGCCCCCACCAAAACATTCCCACAGGTTGCAAGAGATCACCCCATGCCTGCCTCCCACAGCCAGCTCCCCCATGCACCACCAGAGGGCCTGAGAACAGACCTTCCCAGATCAGCTCATCCTCCCCAGTACTTGAGCACAAAGTGCAGAAGCCTGGGGATCTTCCTACTCTATACACTGCCATTGGGCCCCAGCACTCTTCCCAGTGGGCATGAGGATGAGCCCACCCAGCCTGCCACTACCACCACTGCCTGGCACCTACCCATATATGCCACATTCAGGCCTGGGGACTGGCTTGTCTAGCCATTGCCAACACTACCACAGACCACTTGGGAGCCAAAGGATTGTCCCAACACTGCTACTGCCATCAGCCACACCATGCCCACAGTCCAGGGGACCAAGGACCTGTCTACCTGCCCAGTCTACCACTGCCACTACAGTACCTCCACAAGTCACCTAGAGGCCAAAGAATCAGTATGCCTGGACCTGCTAACACTGGTGCCAATGTGTGCTATCCTGGGTCTCAAAGACAAGCATGTTTGGACTGCCACTACCATCAGTGGGGCACAAAGACTGACTTATCTGATGTCCTCATCCCCAGCAAAATTTCACCATAGCCTCCATTAACAACCACACCCTAAACCACAGAGGAAATCATGGACACTACTGATGCTGTTTCCCGCCAAAGAAATCATACAGAGACTATACTAGTGCACACACCCAGAATCAAAGCCAGATTGCTTACCCAGCCAAAACCATAGATGTATCTTCAGGGAAAAATCCTCCCCTGTGACTGCAAATTCAAAAAATTGGAAGATGTGACTATTATACCAGATGCAGAGATATCAACATAAAGACAAAAGAAACATGAAAAAGAAGAGAAATATCACTCTCCCCCAAAAATACAATTTTTCAGCAACAAATTCTAATGAAAAATAAATTTATGAAATCCCAGAAAAAGAATTCACGGTATTAATAATGATAGTAAAGAAGCTCAGTGAGACACAAAGAGAACTCAGATAAACCATACAAAGAAATCAGAGAAATCATTCAGAATATGAAAGAAAAATTTACCAAAGAGGTAGACATCACAAAAAAAAAAAATTCTGGAACTGAAGAAATCGTTAAATGAAATACAAAATATGTTTACTGGCCATTTTTCTATCTTCTTGGGAAAACCTCTGTCCATGTCTTTTGCCCTCTTATTAATGTTTTGTTTTTTTTTTTTCTTGATGATTTGTTTGAGTTCTTTGTAGATTCTGGACATTAGTCCTTTGTCAGATGTATAGTTTGTGAATATTTTCTCTCATTCTGTATGTTGTCTATGCAATCTGTTTCCCTTGCTGTGCAGAAACTGGAAAAAATGCTCAACATCACTAATCATCAGGGAAATACAAATTAAAACCAAAATGAGAGAACACCTTACCCCTTTCAGAATGGCTATTGTTAAAAAATTAAAATACAATAGATGGTGGTATGGATATAGTGAAAAAGGAATGCTTATACACTTAATGGGACTGGAAATTAGTACAACCTCTATGGAAAACAGTATGGATATTCCTCAAAGAATTAAAAGTAGACCTACCATTTGATCCACAATCCCACTACTGAGTATCTACCCAAAGGAATAAAAAGTCATTATGTCAAAAATACACCTCAATCCAAATGTTTATTGCATCACTATTCACAATTGCACAGATATGAAATTAACCTAAGTGCCCATCAATTCATGAGTGGATAATGAAAATGTGAGATATATATACATATGCACACACACACACACACACACACACATATACACACATATATACACACACTACTCAGCCATAAAAGAATGAAATAATGTTGTTTGCATCAACTTGGATGGAACTGGAGACCATTATCCTAAGTGAAGTACCTCAGGAATGGAAAACCAAATGCCACATGTTCTAACTAATCAGTGGGAACTTAACAATGGGTATACGTGGTCATAAAGTGGTATAAAGGACATTGGAAACTAAGAAGGGAGAAGAGTGGGAAGAAGGTAAGGGATAAAAACTCACCTATCAGGTACAATATACACTATTCTGGTGATGAGCACACTAAAAGCCTTGACTTCATTATTACACAATTCATCCATGTAACAAAAAACACTTCTAATCCTTAATATTTTGAAATGAAAATTATAAGAAAAATGTAGAAATAATATTGTTGAGAAAAAAACAAATACAAAATACATTTGAAAGTTTCAGTAATAGGCTAGATTAAGCAGAAGGACAATTTTAGAACTAGAAAATAGGTCTTTTGAAATAACCCAGTCAGAAAAAGATAAAGAAAAAAGAATCAAAAAGAATGAAAAAACCTCTGTGACATATGGAATACCATAAAGCAACCAAATATTTGAATTTTGGTTGTGCCAGAAGTGAAGGGAATATCAAAGGGACAGAAATCCTACTTAGCAGCTGGACACAATGGCTCACGCCTGTAATCCTAGCACTTTGGGAGGCCTAGGTGGGAGGACTGGTTGAGGCCAGCAGTTAAAGACCAACCTGAGCAAGAGCAAGGCCACATCTCTAAAAAAAATACCAAAATTATCCAGGCGTGATGGCATGTGCCTATTGTCCCAGCTACTTGGCAGGCTGAGGCAGGAGGATCGCTTGAGCCCAGGAGTTTAAGGTTGCTGTGAACTATGATGATGCTACTACACTACTCTAACCTGGATGACAGAGTAAGACCCTGTCTCAAAAAAAAAGAAAAGAAAAGAAAAGAGAGTAAGAAAGAAAGAAAAGAAATCCTATTTAACAAAATAATAGCTGAAAGTTTCCCAAGTCTTGCAAGAGACTTAGACATCCAGATACAGGAAGCTCAGAGATCTCCAAATAGATACAATTCCAAAGGATCTTCTGCACAGCACATTGTAGTCAAACTGTCAAAAGTCAAAGACAAAGAAATCATTCTAAAACAAGAGAAAAGTCTCTAGTGACTTACACAGGAACCACTATCAGACTAACAACAGATTTTTCACCAGAAAACCTTTCAGGCCAGGACACTTAATATTTACACATGCATGAAAAAGTGAAACATTAATTTCAAGATGGTGGTTAACATTGGGAAGGAAGAGATGACAAGGAAATGAATGATGAAGAGTTAAACATGGAGTTCAACTATCTCTGGAATGCTTGATTCATTGAAAAAAAGTGTCTGGGTGCAGATACTAAAAAATAGTTTTACTAAAACTGGCTGGCTTGTACATTGGTTTTTATGTTATATTTTACAAATTTATTTCTGTTATAAATATTATGTAATTTAAAAAATAAACAAATAATAATCAAAGTGTCCTTGAAGTAGATTTTCTTATTCTGCAAATCTTTACTCTCCCCTGCCCTACCTCATAGGAAGTAATCTTTCCTTACTCAATAGTGTGCCAGTCAGCCACAAGTTTTGCTTTGACCAATGGAATATGGGCAAATGTGACAAGCTGCCAGCTTTCAGTAAAAGCTGTAAAAGGAATGGTAAGTTTCTGCCTCCCTTTTATGTTTCTGTATACTCCCATGCAAACATCATATCCCAGATGTATGTATCATCATGCTGGTCCTAGAATGAGAGAACACATTTGAGCAGACCTACATTTGATACTGAACTTGGAACAAAGTCAGCATCTAACCCTCAGTTGCTGACATAGTATGTGACTAAGAAGTAAATCTACAGTTATGTAAACCACTGAAAGTCAGACGTTACTGTTTACAGAATCATTTTGCAACTTTAGCTCTCAAATAGAGTTCAATATTTTTATGTTAGAAAATATTAATGCAAAACATCATAAAACTTTATGTTAGCATATAAACTGCTTCATATATTCAAACTCAGAGACATATTCATAAATTATACCAAATGACCTCGATTTGAAGCTGGTTCATATTCACTATACCCATCCCAATACACAAAATGGAGACATGCACCATGCAAACTTCTACAATTTATAATCTGAAAAAATTAACACTCTATCTAACATGTATTATTACTTTTAAGAAAGAATAGAATGCTAAATGCTATTGCATTGTTTGAAACATAATACTAGCAAAAGAAGAAGAATGTGATTTGGAATTTAGTAGTATAAGATCTTTCTCCTTTTGAGAATAGAATTTTGAGGTTAATTTTCATCAGCCAAATACCACCCATATTCTATCATAGTTTATTTGTAAAGAAACTAGCCTCTGAAGTATAGAAATTCCTATAATAAGTGATTATGGGAAATTTCCAAGCAAAGGAGTCAACATATAATTTTTGTCTCTTATTCCTAGAACAAGAGGAGAGACTGCCTCAGAAATTCTGTGTTCACTCTAGTGGAGCTAAGAACAGTGAAGAGGAAGAAGATGTAAGTGTTCGGATCCTACCCACTCACTGAGTCACAGAATTATAGAGTTGGAGCCTTACCAACCCCCACTCTACTCTAGATATTAACAATGACAAAAATTTTCACCAAGTCTTTGGGAACCATCAGGTTCCTTATTCAGAAAAAGTGCCTCCTCTGAAAACAATTAAAATGCTAATTAAAATATTTTGAGAAATCATTTTAAGAGCATCAAAGAATTGATAAGTTAAAAGGAATCAACAAGTCAAAATATAAGTATGGAATTATCCAGAGAAGCAAAGCACAGAAACCACTTTTTCCCCGAAGACATTTGCCAGTTATGGTAATATTATACTGATTCTTATTGATCTTTTAAGATATAGAAACAGAACTCATAACACGAGGGCTGTCCATGGTGGAGAGTCTAAGTAGAAGATGGTCCATACCCCTCTACCAGGTAAGCTAGGATTCCAAAGGCTATACTCTTGATTTAAGGGTGAATGAAGAGTAATCCATCTACAGTTCCATATTCACAAGGGATTTTAAGAAAAATAATTTGACAATAAGCAGCATTGGTTGCGTGTAGAGTATTTGTGTGTGGATGTGGATGTGTAATAAATCAAAGTCTCAGTTGTAGCCACAACACTATCAGTACAAACATAAAAGTGTTGCCTGCATCCAGGGAAAGGCATGTATCTAATCAGCATCACCATTATGATGGTTGTCTGATTTTCGTATACAAAAACTAATTTGCATATGTATAAAGTACAGCCAAATGGCTGTGGTACCATAATCAGACATGCAAAAATCACATCAAGGATTGACACTTTAGAGTTGGTTGACTTACATACAGGTAAATCTCACAATTAGTTGGGTGAGATTAACAACAAATGTATATTTATCATATGTAGGACAACTTTATTATGGTTCATTAATTATATAAACCCCAAGCTTTCATATCTCAGTGTCACTTGTTCTCACTGGAAGGATTTCTCTTCTTTTTTAACAGTGGAGATCATATGTTCAGTCATAGCCCAAACCTCATTCTGAGAGACCCACACCACTGTGCTAATTTAGGTAGAGGGAGAGAGAGAGAGAGACAGAGCGAGAATGAGGAGAATGATAAAATGAGGAGAATGAGGATAAAATCCAAACTACAATGAGTTGAGTTGGAATTTTCAAATCCATATTATAAATTGATAGTATTAAAACATTTAAATAAATAAAAAACAAGATTGACACTATTTGCAGGGAATTATAAACTACAAAAATAATTATACAAATATGAAAAAATAGAATATTCAGAAATGAAAGTATAATATATTAAAAATTCAATAGATTAGATTAGACACAGATGAAGAAAAAAAGTAGTGAATTAGAAAATAAGTCAGAACAAATTATCCAACAGAGAGAGACCAATAAAAGATGTAATCAAATATAGCACATGTAATCAGAGCTCCAGTAGGAAAGGAGAGAGCAAATGGGGTAGATGCATATTTGAAGATATATAGAGCCTGAGAACATTCCAAAACTAATAAAAGATATCAAGTTTGAACAATCCAATGTTAAATATAAAACACTTCCACGACTAGAAATACTGCAGTAATACTGCAGAAAACCAATGACATATAGAGAAAAGAAACAAAAATTATTCAAAGGCATGTTAATTTGACAGGCAGCAATAATAGAAGCCAGAATGCAGTGATGTAACATCAATAGGCTCCTAGGCTCCAAAGAAATAAATGTCAACCTCAAAAGTTATAGGAAAAAAAATTTTTTTTTCAGGAATGAAGGCAAAATAAAGATGACTTTAGACAAAACTGAGTTTATCACAGGTGAAATTGGACTGAAGTCTAATAGGAGTACTCTAGGCAAAAAGAAAGAGGTCCCAAATAAAGGGGCTATAATGAATGAAAGAAAGAAAGCACAGAAAGTGGGAAATATGTGGGAAAATCTAAATGAATACTGACTGAGTAAAACACATAGTGTAATTCTTAATGGGATTATGTATGTAAAATTAAAATATTGAACAGGTATAAGCTGTTATGAGTAGATTAAATTAAAGCTTTCTGTTGGTTTTATGTTGTCTTGGGGAAAAAGCAATGATACTGATTAAATTTAAAGCTCAACAGTAAAAATGTATCTTATAATTTCTGTGACAATCCCTGCAGTGGTAAAAAAGTCTATAATTTGCAAATACTGTGGTAGCAAGAAAAATATGTCATGAGACAAAATTAATTACAATGAAGGAAGAAAAGGAGAAGAAAAAGGGTACATAGAATCAGCTGGAAAACAATATGCAAAAATGAATCCAATTATACTATAAATCACTCTAAATATAACTAGATTAAATTCTCTAGCTAAAGAATAATGATTTTCAGAATGAATATAAAAATCAATGTATATGCTATTTATACAATTAAAAAATAAAAACAGAAAGTAAAAGGATGGAAACAAATGAGCCAAGAAAATTGGGGTTGTTATGTAATTTACTTAGAAAGTCGTCTATAAAGAAAGGCTTTACCAAAGGAAAAGGAGTTTACTTTATAATAAGTAAAAATTCAATTTGTGAGGAAGATATGGCAATGTGAAATTTCTGTGCACCCCAGTAAGAGCTATGTGTATCAGCATTAGTGAATCTGATATATATTGTATAATGCTGAAGAAAATAAGTCATAGAAATAAGCTTACAATAGGATTCCACTTTTATAAATTTCCAGACCAGTCCAAACTAAATGACATTTTTAGGGATAAATATACATGTTTGATAAAAAGCGAAAGAAAATAAGAGAATGAGTAACACAGAATTCAGGGTGGCAATTATTCTGGGAGAGAGGGGAAGGAGAAACAATAAGAGGGACACCTCACGCGGTTCCAAGTACATGGAGACATTTTCATTGTCAAGCCAAGTGGTGGTAATAAGAGTACATTCTTCATTATTTTTCTTTAAAATATGTGTATATTTTTGTACATTCCTATGTATTATACATTTCACAATTAAAATAAAAAGTGAAACCTAAGATCTAGAAAGGATAAATGACATACTTAAGGTAACACAGCTAGTAATAATAGCTAAGATTTCTGGCTCCTAATATGTTATTCTTTCTATTACAATATGATTTATTTAACTTCCTTGATAACATCTCTTATTCTCCTTATTCCTCAGTGGCCCATTTGTACAAAGATATGAGATATGTTTATATATACCTCATAGATTTCTTGGGAAATATATGTAAGCAACATTGTACTTTGTTCTAGAAACTCATTTAGAAACTCAAGTATGCATTCCTGAATAACCACAGAGTTCCCTAGTGTCATATTTTAATTTGTAATTGTCTAGACAACTGTCATTTCGCCTGACCAAAATCTCTCTCTCCTTCTTGAATTAACAGAATTCTTCTTCACTATAGACATATTATTTCACAAGTTCCAGATTAAGTTAACTCTCTTTGCTCCTGCCAAAGGGATAAGCAGATAACCTAGAACCTAGGCCCGACCAGGGAGAATACCATGCCCCGGTGGCAACAGAGATTGGTTAGGTTGGGCATGTGGTCTGGGACCAGTCAATAAAAGCCCTCTCAATGTGTTATGTTCGAATAGTTAGAAAATATATTTTCCCTTTTTCTAGAATTATTGGCATTAAAGACTATGTAAGACCTTTTATCATCCCATGGCTAGAGCCAGCCTCAGAATGTGACCAACACGGAAAACAATGGAGTCGAGAAATGGAGAACAAAAGACATTGATTTCTGACAACATTATTTTGTATCCCTGGATTCAAATAATGTGAGCCAGATCTCTTCCCACATTTCTTTTTAAGGAAATCTAAGTTTGTTTCTGCTACCTCTGATCCCAAAGTATTGACTATCTCAATTGTCCTAAAACCTTAAATCAGGGATTGAAACTGAAAGTCCTAGAGGGCCAGGCAAGTACATGAGATAAGCAAGCCAGGTAAATAGCTGCCAAATCTATACGCTCTTATTCCCAACGCCGTCAAAGCTCTCTACTCTGTCCCAGACAAAATAATTTTAAAAATATTGTTTTTAAGGAATTTCCAAATTTTCTTTTGTCTTACACAAATGCCGTAAGTAATAGAACACTTGGCATTGACAGATCTGGAGGGTTCAACCGCCCACCAGGAGGGGTAGTTTCTATTAGGCTACAGATGACTTTTGTCACTGAAGCATGTGGGCTCAGTGTGGATATATTTTCTGATTTTTCCAGAAAAGATGTAATTTTTTTGAGAAATTCCCCATTTTTAAAATATGGCAATTAATTCAAGTTTGTTTTAAACACTTTGTGTGCCAAACAAAACACATCTGTAGATCTGCAGAAAAAATTCCTCTTGGGGTCAGTAATTTGGAACATTTCCCTCACAGCATTAATAATTGCCTCACTCAGAATGACCTTTTAGATAGTTCTTGGTAGCTCTCCCTCTCTCTCCCTCTGTCTCTCTTTCCCCCCATACACTCACTCACTTACTCACATCAAAGCATTGCTTCTGCCTTCCTTGTATTGTTTGACCACATCCACTAAGTATTTAGAAAAACTTTGTTAGTGAGGTTAAATAGGGAAAATTGTAACTTTTGTAAGTGAAGCTTTTTTAAGCTGTAGGGAAAAGAGCTATTCGTGACTTATATTAATAATAGTTAATGGCTCTTAATTGTTAAGATAAAGAAAGATGAGAAGTAAATGAACAGTACTACTCAGGAAATATTTTTTAAACACTAGAAACACTAGAGATACATTGTTAAATACAGAGAAAGTACATTATTAGATGTGATCTAGGTAAAAAGTTGTATTATGTGAATAGGCATATTTTGGAATAGACTACACACATGCCTGCTCACACACACACACACACACACACATTGCAGCTTTTGAAATTAAAAATGTATCAATTACAACTAAGCAGGTTTGATTTAGTCCACAAAAGGAATTGCCTTTTTTAGGAAGAAAGATGAAGTTTCCAAAGTATGGATATTTTTATATTTTATAGAGCATTTTGCTTACTGACACAACATAGAAAGGGAAACTTGGGTAGAGTTTGGAAATAATTTGCTCAGAGAAGAATGTCTGAGCCTATTTTGTTGAAGAACATTAGTAGTGGATAAAAGGGGATGCACAGGCCTATTACTCAAAGTATATTTTGGCCACACAGCACATGCCTCCCTCAATTTCCTATTGAGGTTTCCCTCAATAGCACATATGTGAAGATTGTAATTAAAATAAATGTATGTAAATACATTTAATATTGTCCCATTAAGGATAAAGACAAAGGGACTTATTGTGATAACATTTATAAATTGGCTTAGATTTCTATCCTCTGTAACAACCTGCCAGCAGAAAAATTTGAGTCCCAAATGAGGGTTATGATGAGGAATGACCAAATAAACCAAGAAACTTCTTATCTACCTTAGTCATGATACTAAGATGGTACCTCTGTAATCATGGTACATAACTAACTTCATATGTTAGCTATTGCTGCATTACAAACCACCCCAAAACTTGGTGACTTAAGATAATATTTGTGCCTTACTGCTTACAAGTCGACTCTGTGGCTGGCAGTTCTGGTCTTGTCTGGGCTTCCTCATGCATTTGCAGTCAGTTGTGGGACAGACAACTGTGCTAATTTTGTCTGAATCATCCACATATTTGGGGTCAGTCTGCTATTGGTTATGAGAAATCAGCTCCCTTCCATGTGCTCTCTCATACTCCAGTAGTGCTAGCCCAGGCTTGTTCTCACAACAAAGGCAGAGGAGCAAAAAAGAGAACAAAAGTGCACAAGGACACTTGAGCCATAGTCTTTGAACTGGTACGGTCACTTTTGCCACATTCTACTGGCCAAAACAAATCATAGTCCAGATTCAAGGAGTAGGGAAATAAACTCTAGCTCATAATGGGAGTAACCACAAAGTCACATTGCAAAATGTGTGAATGCAGGTAGGGCTGGAAAATTTTTGCCATTATTGTGATCACTCTGCCAAACAACACCCAGCTGTGATAATGAACAGGGAAGTTCTTTGAATTTTGTTTAAAAGAAGAAATATAATTTATGGTAACTTGCATAATCTATCACATACACACACACACATGCACACATTTATTTCTCCTAAAATTGGTGCCATTTACTACAACTCCAAAAAATCAAATTAGAAAAGCTTTTGCTAAAGACCATTTTTAATGTAATGTCAGAAAGAAATAAAGATCAATGGTGGATTGGTTATGAATAAGTACTTCTTATGTGCTAAGGCTGCAAAGATGAAACATTGCCTATCGCAGACAGCATTTCATAGCAAAGAGAATGCCATGAGATGGCCTATTCAGAAATCTCAGAACTCCTCAAAGCCAGGCCTACATCATAACCAGACTGGCTTCTAACACCAGAAAGTGATGTGTCATTTTTAGGGTACATTATCTTATAGCATATATTTTTATTAGATAGCAGAGCCTGGTGGACATACAGAGAAATACCAAGTATCGGAGATACAGATTCCATATTCAGTTGTGCTTGATTCAACTATTTCATTCAATCTGGAGAGACTTTTATATCATTAATTTGTATTTCATTGACAGTACTATGTGTGAATAATTGAGTCAAATATCATTCTAACATTTTGGAGTATAGTTTATTTATGAAGAATATTTGCAGAAGTTACAGGCATTTATATTTTTTTAAGTGTTCTGAGATTTTCTTAACACTTATGTAAGGGAATGTCACCATCAGGTATTCATTATCTATATTCTCAAACCTTGGTATAATTTTTATTTCCCTCAACCCACCCTCCTAATTCCCACCTAATGTCTCTCATAAAACCAAACACTATGTTCTATGTACTTTAATATTAAATAAGTTAGTATTCTTTAATTTTTCTCCAGTTCATCTCTTCATTTCCAATAACAATATCTCAAGAAGAGTCATATGTTTTCTTGCCCAAAATACTGCCTAAAATTTTGTTTATACTTAATTTCTTTTAATTTATCCATATTATTTTATCCACATGAATTTTCTAAAACACAAATGTTTCATGAACAAGTTATTTCACTGTTTCCAATCCTTGCAATACTCCCTGAAAGCGCTGGGGAAAGTAACAACATCATTATTAAGACATCAAAGACTCACATACCATATCCCTAGCCTACTGTTTTCATCTGGATCCAAATCCTTGGAGATCTATGAAATTTGTAACCAGCATTTCCTATGCTGTGAATAGACTGTGCTTTTTCTGATTAACTCTAATTTATTCTCCCCACTTAATCTTTAGAGTCACTTCCTCCAAGAACGTTTCCCTCACTCACCCAGTCTACATTAGGATTCTTCTGCTTTATGTCTCCCACAGCACTTAGTACCCTAAAGGGCTGCCTCACCCATCAATAGACTATATACATTGTTTGAATAAAGGTTTCTTATTGTGTTTAAGAGGGATATATGTGTGCATGTGTGTGGCTTTAATAAATATATGCACAAGTGTTGTCATTTCACCAACAGAAGCTAGACAAAGAATCCAAGAGTTCCCCTTCCTCATAGTTTACTCTCAGAAATAAAATATCTCAAATACACAAAATATCTCAATTAAATTTATTCTAAGAGTACCTGGCTTCAAAAATTTAGAAATGAAACATTGGATGGTTGTAAGGCAAGACAATATAATCCTGAGTTTTAAAAAGTAATAGAGAAAGAGTTGAAGGAAACCCAATTCAACTAGTATAATCCTATATACTGCAATGTCTTTAGTAATGTATTCATGTCTATTATGAATGTGTTCTTAGTTGTGTTTTATGAAGGACCATTTAGAGAGTTGCTCAATATGTCTGCCTTTACTAGAACACTATCTTTATACTGTTTAAGTAATGAGTATTATTTTTAGAGCCTCCCTTGAAGTTGATATTTCTTTGTTAACCTCACTATAAACAAAACTGAAACCAAATTGTCCAAAGTAAGCGTATGCTGTCTATTTAACAGATTGCAAAATGTCTTCAAAATGGACTTTATTAATAGAAAAGAGATGATTAGCCATTTGAAAGTAATGAAAATAAAATGAAACTATGAAAAAAGTCAAATAACCTTTTTTATTATACATTCAATATCATAAAAACTTATTTCTGTTTACTACCTAAGTTAGTTAGAATGTTATGAATTCCATCATAGCTTTAATCTGTATACCACTACAATGATTTCCAGAGTAATTCAATCATAGACTGAGGATGAATGATAGCCACTCAATTCTTAATCACTTTCGAAAGCTATAAACACAGATGGCATTGAAATATAAAATACTAGTGCATATAAAATAATAGTAGTTCTTTCTATCATTAAAGTAACCACCATTCCCAGACTAAGGAAATATTTCAATAATAGAATTTAATCTATTATTATTCAAAACAATAAACAATAACTCTGACCTTAAATTTTTATTTTATTTTTTTCCCAGAGCATATTTTGTAACTCTTGGAGTCTTAAATCTAGCTTCTATAACAGAGTTTCATATACTGGGTGGCTTATAAGCAACAGAAATTTGTTTCTTGAAGTTCTGAAGACTGGAAGTCCAAGATCAGGGTGCCAGGATGATCAGATTTTGCTAAGAGCCCCCTTTCAGGTTGCAGACTGCAGACTTTTCACACAGTGGAAAGAGAACAAGATAGCTCTCTGAGGTCCCTTTTATAAGGGCACTAATCTCATTCATAAGTGTTTCACCCTCATGAACTAATTACTTAAAGAGCTCTCCTCCTAATACCATCATCTGGGGGGATGAGAATTTTAACATGTAAATGGTAGGGGAATACATTCGATCCATTGTCCTTTTTTGTTTGTTTGCTCGTTTTGGAAAATTTTATTTATCTGTTTACACACATGTAAACAAATTATTCATTGCTTTTCCTTCTTATTATCTCTCAACTATACCCCTAACTCCTCCCACCCACCATAGAACATTTCGTTGTTGTCTTCTAACATCCCCAATTTTTTTAAAAGATAATGGGCAAATGCCACATAGGAGAATTGGTACATTCTCCAAATATAAGTAATTGTCAAAAGACAGAATGACCCGCATTCACCCAAGAACTGCACACAATGAGGGAGCATTTTTGTTAGAGATTTTGCAGGAGAGACTGTATAGTAGATACAGAACATACAAAAAGCAAGATAATATTCTTGAGTAGTGCCAGGTATTATAAAATATGTATAGACAAAAGAGTTGCAGAGGTGAAATGTAAGCACTTCTACATGATTTTTGAGCAGAGTTAGTAAATGTTGGAATTATTTTCTGTGATGTGCATGTGTGAAAGCAATCCCACTCAACCTCAGCATACCATTGTTTTTTGGCTACAGCTTCAAGTGAGTAAATTTGCTAGTAGCAGAAAATTCTACCTAAAATAGACTTAAATAATAAGAAAATGTATAAAGTCAAATATAAAAGAAATCACAGCTGATGAAGCTCTAGGAAGGCTCTGGTATGCTGTTTCCACTTCTCCATGCTCTTCTTGGTTCTGTACTTCACTTTGAAGTGTCATTTTATTAGGGTCATAGTGAGATGGTCATGGACCCTCCCACGTATCTGTTTATCAGTGACTGTATAGAGAAGATGTACATATATTTTTCAACTTTCTTTTTCAGAAACATATAAATCTTTCTCAAAAGCCCCTAACAGATTTCTCCTTAGTTTTTATTGGTTAGGGTTATATCGTGTGCCCAACCTGGTTGAGTCATGTGCCAATCATTGGCAATGAAATAGTCACACAAGGATAGGCTTAGAATAATCATTGGAGGTGAAATGGGTATTAGGAAATTAAGCACAGAACACACTACAATGACACATATATAGTAATTTTTGGAGCTAATTTAGGAGAATAAACTTCAAAACAAAAGGAGTTTGGTTTTACTGCTTACCATTGAATTTGTATCATGGAGACCTATGCTTTTATTTTCTTTCTCTAATGAATGAGAAAATAGATATTGTGAAAGAATTGTATTTTTCTTCAACTGCAAGTACCCAATCCAATACCACATGGTAGGGGAAAAAATACACATAGTTTTCCCATTCAGTACATTTTTTATCCTTTTAGATATTTCCCAGAAATAATAATCATTTAGAGTATATAGACACCTCTCTTTGTAAAGATCTGGGGTGAGGAAATGAAGAAGGAGTGCATTTAAAATTATAAGCACATTCATTTTATATTCTGGTTAACTAGGTTAAGTAGGGGTGACCTCAAAATCATGAAGATGATAGAGTGGAAAACAAGATGACCAAGTACAGACTAGAATGTCTTCTTCAATGATCTCAGTACCCTATTCAAAATTTCTTCAAATGCCAGACAATATTGGATGGTTGTTTTTTTTTTTTTTTTTTAATGTCAAATGCCTTTTGGGTAAGCCCAAGCCTGGTTCATACCTTCAACTACATATTGAGTTCTTGTTTTTATCCCACTTGTACTAGGAGAGGTACCTATCTTTAAACCCTACCTCGTTTTCTGTGATTTGCCACCCCTACTCCTGGAACTAGAATGTTTCCTCAGTCACTGAAGTATTTCCTGATATAATGCTGGCAGGTCACACCATGGCCATCCCATAGCCACTCATGCCTCTTCTGCACGTGCTTCTTTCATGCTTCCAGCACACTGACTGTCTAACACACTATGATCATCTCAACAAGATCTGGGATCTTTTTTTCATATCTACCACAATCCTTGTTAAATTGTCTGTTTCATAGAAGATGGTCAGTAAATAGCTATAAATTGTACATAGGAAGAGGTAATTACTGAAAAATTTCCCCAATATTATACCTATTAGTGTAGTGTCCTGGCTTTGGACTCAAACAGAGCAGGAGTCATGTCCTAAGTCCCCATTTATAATCTAGGTGACTGTAAATAAGCTAATCTCTGCAAGCACCTGTTCCACATTCACAAAATTGAAACAATAGTATCTAACAATGGGCACGTAACAATAGGATTGTTAGAAGACCAAATTAGGTAATACATGAAATAAATTTGGAATATTCTTGACATATAGGACACTCAATGTAACATCATATTTACTCAAATTATCATCTGTTGTGACATGGGTTAAAGTGTAGGAAAAAGAAAGACAGTTGGGAGACCAAATCCCTAATAGTATCAACAGTAGTGATTATAAAGTTTATGGAGTCAGCTAGCTGCTTCCTATGGCTCTAGAGAGTTTACATATGGAAATCATGAAAACAAAAGCATATTTGAAGAACAGAGAAATAGCAGAACAAGTACGACTGAGATGAAGTTTAGTTTGGATTGCAGGAGTGACAGATTTGTAACACTGATTAAGTGTGTAACCACACCAGGTAGTGGAAAAGCGTGTACCCTCAGATATGAGATAGGGATGTTTGGGTATACATGGAAGAGCCTGAGAACTTTGAATTTCCAATTTTTCTGGAGTTCTTGCTGGACACGGCAGCATTTCCTATTTTCCAGGGAACCAGATCTCTTTTCCATAAAAACATTCCTATAGTTTACTCTGAGTTTACGTCATAAACTGATGCTAATTCTCCTCAGGATTATCTCTTTCCACTGATTATTGCCTCCTGGCCTATATATAGACTTAGAGTTCTATTTAATTCAAACATGAGCCTCTGGAAAGAGACACATTTACCAAAAATGTTCTGTATCAGAAGGATTCTGAGAAGTATTCATGGAGTGCATTCTAAAGGTGTTGGTCAGTACAGGAAAAGAGACACATGACTTTGATCAGGTGGAATTCATTAACAGGTGTGCACCCACCAAGGCTTTGGCTTTTAATGTCTTGGCTTCAACACCTGTGACTGGTGTTATTATCAATAGTCAGATGACCAATCGAAACCTGGACTCGACAATTGCTTACAATCAATGAAGTTGAAATGCAGCCACTTCAAAAGCAAAGGATTAAGAAATGAGTTCGTAGGCTACTGAAAAGATTATGTTGGAACGGATCTGTTAGAAGCAACTTGCTCCTCCAATCCTACTAGGGTCCAGAAAATACTTCTTTCCTAAAAGCATTAAGAAATATCTTGGGGAGAGGGGAAAGCACCAGAATATTTTAAGAGCTCTGTGCTGGTTCTATTGTGCAAGCTGTGATGACAGTGGGTAATCCTTAAATGGGTCCTGTTCCCTTATCTCACAAGAGGAAAACAGAGATTCCCAGAAGGATAGAGATCAGATGGCATCATGTTATCATTTAACTCTCAGAGACAATGTGGGTGCTCATGCAACATAAGCCTCAGAGACAAAAATGTAATCCAAATTTTGCTGTGCATTAAAATCACCTGCCTCCTTTTCCCTCTGCTAACCTCACTCGCTCTGTATTCTCTCTTCCGTGAATCCTGCAGATGACAAAAGGATCAAAAATTCAGTAAATTCTTCTGGGCCCTAGATTTTTTAAGGTAAATTTCCAAAAAAAAAAAAGGTGAATGGATAAGGAAGGTTTTCTCCTGGCTAATATCTATTTTCAAATTTATTCATTATTCTATTTTTAAAAACAATTCCCTTCTACTAATTTATGTAGCTGCTCCCCTTTCTCTCAGTCATTTAGTCACTCTTCCAGACTGAGTGAAGACATCTATAGACTTTCATTATTCTCCTTAATCTGCTATCCAACTCCAATCTCCCCCATATGTTGCCTGAAACTGCCTTCTTAAAAATTACCCAAGATCTCTGTCAATTCCAACAGTCTTTCCAGTTCTCATTATTTTATACTTTTCCACAATTTGATACTGTTGCTTAAATCCAACTGCTATTGCTTTTCTTTCTTCTCTCCTTGGTCATATTTCCTCCTCTTGCCTTCCTAACTGTGGACATCACCTCCAATATAGTTCCTATTTAATCTTATTCTTTTATTTGTAAGAAAGCTTATTCTTACTCAAAGCTCTGACATTGCAGGTGACTCTTGCAAAGTTAAATTCACTATTACCTGTTCAGAACTGTTCAGAACTCAGAATCTTTTATTATAATCCGAATAGCCACTATAATTTTGAGTTGGAGATGTCACAGCTTCAACTTTCCTGTTCAAAATTAAGGAAATGTTTGTTTTCTTCCTGAGCAGAGTGACTCAGTTATGTGACTTTGTTATTCAAAATGTCTCTCTTAATCTCTCACTTTCTTTCCATTCCTTGTGTCACTATTTCTTTCATCTTTCATAGAGATCAATACAATACTTTCTTTACTAGTCTTGTCTTCAGTCTATCTTCACTCCATTCCCACAACAGATGGCTGCTTGATTAATCTTTCAACAACATTGATTTTATTAAAGTATGCCTCTGTGCACAAATATGCCCTCAGGATAAAATTTGAACTCAGTGACTGCGGCTTTCAAAGTCCCTCCTTATTGAACTCTTGCCACCTATCCTCCCTCCTCCTGCCACCCTTATCTAGTCACTGTTACATAAAAACATTCTATAGTCATTTTATATTCATTTTTGTTTTAGTATCTTTGCTCAGTTCTAGGAACTATTTTTGATAACTGCTCCATGTACTACTATATTACTGCCTATCATCCAATAATTTTAGTTTTTCAAGATTAAGAAATAGATGATGAGTCATAAAATTGACATCTATGCAGATTAAATGCATTATTTAATAACATAGGAAAATGCTCATAGCATTGGTAATTTTTTAAACTGTAAAATGTATATTATATATATTCATATATACTATGTGTGGTAAATATGTTGATATATATTTATATACTTAAATATTTATAGAGCTTTCCTTTTGATATTGAGATTATGAGTGACTAATTTCATTTCTTATGTATTTCAGTAACTTCAGAATTTTCTGCAAAAAAAACTAGTTATTCATAGAATAACAAAATAAATATATGTAGGATTAATGAAAACATTAAAAATGCACTTGTATTTTTAGATATATTTACATATTTCTATCATATAAAATTTTTTGAAAGTTTTTACAATTTCATCTTATTATTTATTACATTTATGTTATGTTATCTTTCTACAAGTATTATTGAATGGGTCCTAACTCCGTGGTTTCCATCCAGAGGTTTGGTTCTAGTGTTATAATGAAAATATGGCTTTGAGGTAGGTATTATGTGGAATATTATGAAAGGTTTTATGCCCTTTGCTTTAAACGCCACACTCTAGTTTATTAACATTCTTTATGAAGCACTGCTTACATTTTTCTGCAAATGATTTCTGGGTCTCTTATTACTCACTCTTGAATTGATCATCAAATGTCTACTTACAAAAAGAAGGAATCAGAAACTGATTTTTCTCCTTTAGTGATTACTTGATAACTTGGAATGAAAAAGCCTGTTGTTACACCTTCATTGAATCTTTAAAAATCTACATTCTGTTTAATACAAAGAGCAACTGGAAAAGAAGTAGGCCTAAAGGACTGTACAATTTAGTCATACGAACAAGTTTTCATTATCCACACTGACCTACTGTATGTGATTTAGCTCAAAAGAGGCAGCAAGCAGGAAGGAGACAAGAAACAGCCTGGGAATCTAATGAACTAGAACATAATTGCTGAATATATATAATATATCCAGCTTGGGATATTCCCCTACTTATGCTAATGGAAGCATTTCTCATGCTATTTAGTTTCTTTGAAAATATCATTGAACCGATTTACAATCCTACAATAATATATAACACTGCCAGTCTCATTTTGAGTAATGTTATTTTCCAAAGTACATTTTTGATGACTGCAAAATCTATATTCCTATCCCCTCTTTCTCTTTCATCCTGAAAGCCATATTTCAAAATATCTGGATCTCCAAAAGCCACCTCAGACTTAGTATAAACTAAACTGAACTCTTTACCTTCCCTAGAAAGTTTATGACTTTTCCTGTTTCCTATAACCATGAATAATGTCAGAACTGTCTAGATCCCCAAATGTGGAAGCTTCAAACTCATCCTCAAATATGATCTCTCTCATTTCTCCCCAAGGCAATTAATCAAGCTGTATTAATTTTATGTCATCCATGTCTTTCAAGTCTGTTTGTCTCTCTAACCAATGTCATTGTTTTATATCTGTCTTCCATAAGCTCTCAACTAGTATTTGGCAACAGCATCCTAAGTGGTTTGTTTAACTCCTAAGTAACTTTTATCCAGTCACTAAAATTACATTCATTAAAAAAAAAAGAGAAAAAATTTAAAAGTCAATGTCTTACTTAATATCTTTTATCATCTTCCAATGATTTAATGTCAAATTCCTTAACATAATATACAGGCTCTCTCCAACCTAATTCTTCAAACCAGATTTCTCATCTTCCTATTTTACTCTTACCATGGAAGTCAAAGCTCTCTCAAAAACCCTACCTAAAGCCCTTACCAAAAGCCAGCACCAACTGTGAGATGCAAAAATGAGTCATCTTCACTAACCCAGCCCTAGTCAAGCCTCTAGATGAGAGCAGTCCAGCCAGCACTGCATGGAGCAGACAAAGCTAGTCCAGCTAAGGCCAGTCAACCCCAGAAAATTCTGACAGACAGTAAATGGAAATTGTTACTTAAGTGACTGAGATCTTGGTGATTTGGACATACCAATAGATAACTGAAATAATAATTAAGAATCCAAAAAGGCTTCATTAACTATGCATTGGTGTATAATATCTGTTAAATTCAAGCAGACTTCTAACTTATCAGTATTCCTCACTCGACCCCAAATTCCATCTTTAAAAATCTGCTTATTTTACTTATTAATTATAGTGAAAGGAGTATTTTCTATACTCTTTGCCTAGGAACTTTGAAGCCTAGAACTTAAATTTGTACCATGCAATAGAACTAGGAATTTTTTTTTTTTCTTTTTTGCTATGGGGAAAAAAATTTCCATTTCCAAGTATTCTCTTCTCAAATATTTCTCTATTCATTTTTAATTCAGTTCAAAAAAGACAAGAAAAAAAGAAACAGTATGTGATATTATAAAATATATATTTGGTTTTCCTCCCCATTACCTGTCATACAACTCCTAAAATTCTTGGAATTTGCAAAGTGATGTTTCTTCTATGCTATTGAGATGACTGGTGGCTGGCAGACTCTGGGTAACTTCTGGATGGAGGCCATCACAAGAAGACCAAGACATGATTAGAAGGTTGGGCCTTTTCAGCTCTACCCTCTAACCTCCATGGAGAGGTACTAAAGGTTAAGTTGATCACCAATGGCCAGTGATTTAATCAATCATGCCTCCATAATAGCCCCAAATGACAGAATCCAGATGAGCTTGTGGATAGCTAAACATGTGGGGGTTTCCAGGAAGGGGAACGAGAACACATTCACTTGCCAGGAGGGTGAAGCACCTCAACTGCATGGGACAGAAGGGCCTGTACTTAGGACCCTTCTAGACCTCACTCTATGTATCTCTTCATCATCTGTATGTTTAATGTGTCTCTTCATTTGGCTTTTTGTTTTTATCCTTTAAAATATCCTTTGTCATGAACTGATAAACATGTTTCCCTGAGTTCTGTGTACCATTCTAGCAAATTAATGGAACCCAAGGAGGGAGGCAGGGGAACTCCAATTTATAGCCTGTTGTCCAGACACACAGACAAAAAAACCTGGGGCTTGCAAATCAATCAGCATCAGAGTGGGGCTCTGTCTTGTGGAACTGAGTCCTCAATCTGTGTGACCTGTCACTATCTCAGGATAGATAGTCAAAATTGAATTGCAGGACATCCTGCTGCTGTCCCTTACAGAATTGATTACTTGCTTGCTGGTGGGGAGAAATCCCCACACATCTGGTGTCAGCAGTATGTTGTGAGAGTATAGTATAGTGGGAGAAAGCGAGTTTGCTTTTTCTAGTCACAGCAATATAAGCAAACAAATAAGAACAGCAAATATTAATCCTAAGTCTAAGGAATACCCATGCTAGGTTGGCATTCAAATAAGTGAGCAAACAATTACAGTGCTAATCCTGTGGTAGAGCTACACATTGGTTGCTATAGGAATAAAGTAGGCAAGTCCTTAACTCCTCAAGGGAGGGGCAGTAATGAGAACAATTTCCTTTGAGGAGAAAACTGTTCTATTCTGAAGGATAACGAAGAGGTATCCAGGAGTGAAAAAGAGAACAGATGTATCTCCTGACAGAGTAATTAGTATATAAAATGTAAGGATCCAATCTATGAAATATTTTAGTATAACTTGAATATTTGCCTGGTGGATGTGTGGACATGACAAGGGTCAGAAATGTACACAGTGATCAGGTTCAAAAGATATGTATGTCCTCTCAAGAGGTTTCAACTGAATCCTGTAGGTGATAAAGAACAGTAAAAATTTTATGTAAATTACTGGTGTTATCAGATTTGCATTTTACAAAGATCTCACAGGAAACAAAGTGGGAAATTGGTAAGAAGGCAGTAGAGATGGGGGTTGGTAAAACAGCTAGGTAAATAATAGAATAAGACAAGTTAAATATACATATTAATATATACATGAACAGTGACATAGGGTATGAAGATAAAGGAACGTAAGTATGTTGGTTTTTTGGAGGTAGAATTTAAAGGGCTTTTGACTGGACATGTGAGTGTGAGAAGTTAACAATGACTCCTAAGTTCTTGTCAAGCAAGATGGAGGCAATTCTTACACCATTTTCCAAGAAGATGAATTTAAAAGAAGTAAACACAGCATAGATGAAAAATTATGACTTTGAAATGCTTGTGGGATATCTAGGTATAGATACTAAATAGAATAAATAATATTGTTTACTAACTAGCAAATTTTGTTGTACATTAAAGACCATAGTATCTAAAACTAGCAGCTGTAAATTGTTATACATATGGTATCAAAAACTAAGCTCTAAACAGAACTGGTTAAACTAGTATTCCATAGATTAAGAAATTGTTGTTTTATGTGTATTTTAAATCCTTTGCTTAATATGTTATATTTGCATAAGAGGAGTGGACCTAAAGGAATTCATTACATTTAAGAAAAAATTCAAAGTATGCTAAAATGAGCAACAAGAAACATGACATTACCAGATTCCAGAGTTCGTATGTTTAAAATGTTGTTATTGCTACAATTTTAGTGAACCTATGGGGAAAAACCCACATAGACTAAAACAAATTTGAAATAATATAAAGTACCTAAAATATACTGAGTTAAACTACTTCTACCTAATATAATAGACTTTACTAGAATAACAAGGGAAAGGGATATTTAACGCAAAGTATTCCATTTGAAAAAAAATTCATTTGAGAATTACACTTAAATTGATTTTAGGTAAGTGCACTTTTATTGCATCTTTTCTTTTTAATTGAAAATGATTTACATGTACTTAAAGCTAGAGATAGTGAATAGTAAACATACTTTTAACTCCATCTATTGCCAAAACCCCAATAAATAACAGTACACCATTTTTTTAACTTATTAATCTGTGAGGAGTAATGGAATGTAAGATATAATAACAAAACCAAAGGGCCGGGCGCGGTGGCTCACGCCTGTAATCCTAGCACTCCAGGAGGCCGAGGCGGGTGGATCGCTCGAGGTCAGGAGTTCAAGACCAGCCTGAGCGAGACCCCGTCTCTACTAAAAACAGAAATAAATTATCTGGCCAACTAAAAATATATATAGAAAAAAATTAGCCGGGCATGGTGGTGCATGTCTGTAGTCCCAGCTACTTGGGAGGCTGAGGCAGTAGGATCACTTGAGCCCAGGAGTTTGAGGTTGCTGTGAGCTAGGCTGACGCCATGGCACTCACTCTAGCCTGGGCAACAAAGTGAGACTCTGTCTCAAAAAAAAAAAAAAAAAAAAAACAAACAAGCACACAAACAAGCAAGAAACTGGATCAACATGGTAAAGGAAACTCAGAAAAAGTTAAATTATACTGTAAAACATACTCACTAGATTGACTAAAATGAAAAACATTTAACAATACCAAGTTTTGGCCAGAATGTGGAAAAACTAGAATTCATACACTGCTGCTGAAAGTGTATATTGATAAATCCGCTTTGGAAAACTGACACCTCCACTAATTCTGAACTTATTCTATGACCCAGCAATCTTATTCCAACTTGTGTACTCAACACGAACAAGCACATGTGTGCACATAAGATATGTACAAGAACGTTCATGATATTATCACTCATAACTGCTTCCAACTTGAAACAACCAAACTTTCCATCAATAGTAAAATCAATAAATGAATTGTGGTACACTGTATATGATGGATTATTATATATAATGAAAATGAACTTGGCAAAGTGAATTAATCTCTTAAATAAAACATTGGGAAAAAGAAGTCAGTCACTCAAAAAACACTATCTAATAACATTTATATGAAGTTCAAAAACAGACAAAATTATTCTATGATTTTAGAAGCTGTACTAGCGATAAGTTTTAAGGAGGAACTAGAGTACAGTGATCAGGAGAGCATAAGAGAGAAATTCTGAGTTGCTGGTTATATTCTCTGTCTTCACTTGGATGAAAACAAAGACGTATTAACTTCACAATAATGTATTAATTATACAATCACAATGTTTGCAGAGTTCTTGAAGGATTTTTCTGAAAAATTCTGAAACATTTTGCTTATTGAAAAACATAATTAAATAGAAATGTACAATTTTTTTAAGGTGCTTATGGGTCCATCATATAAAATACTGTGAATTAGGCCAAGTAAGATAAATCAAGGACATTCAGTGGATTTAGCAATAAGGCAACAAGAATACTAACTGTTCTTGTTATAGACAATTTCCATAGCATGGTGGGAAAAAACCTACAGATCTGTATTTAAGAGAGACTATGAAGTTAGAAAGTGGTAACAGTAATCACAGTCAGTTCTTTCAACAAGTTTTACTGCCAAGGGGACAATTTAAACAACAGTTAGATGTAGGGGCTGGGCCTAGAAGAAAGGATGGATGGATGGATGGAAAGAACGTGAGCAGGGTGAATGAAGGAGTAGGCCAAAACGCCTGCCTGAAGCTGCTTGTTTGCTGTGTGCAAAGGTCAGCTGTTTTCAGCTGATCTGTATGGAAGTTGTTAAAGAAATTAGCAAATGTCCCTGACCCTTTGCACGTGTCCTTGGAAATAAATACGAGGAGGAACTTAGCTGGAGGCCATTTTCTCCTTCAGCCTTTGGCGTCTCCTCTTCTCTCTAAACAGTATGTGTTTTGAGTAATTATTCCTTTGCTAGGGAGCTCAGGAGTGAAAAGCAGCCACAATAGTTAGAGGTCAAGGGAGGATTAAAATATAAAAAGTTCTAGAACATGTTTGTAAATAGATATAATACACGTTAGGGAAAGAGGCATCCATAAAGCAAGGAGAAAGATCACAGTTGTAGGGACAAGAGAATGTAAGAGAGGAAGGGAACCAGAGACCAGGTGGATGTACCTCCGTGGTCACAGGGTGATGGGAGAGGAGTGTGAGCGCAGGTGCTGGTCTGATGGGAGACTCGGTGCGATGCCGATCAGGGAGTTTATGTCTGCTTGCTTTACCATCTGAGTTAAGAGGAGTGAGGATAAAAGAAATATGAGGAGAGAAGGGGGTTTGAAATGATCATTTTGAAAAGAGGAAAGTAGGAGTGTAGCAGTAAAGCTCAGAACATGGTTTCTTTCTCTACCATCACTGCGTAGATTCAAACAATGCTAAGTAATTTCTGGAGATTTAGAAGAATAAAAGACATTGTTCTTGGTGATGAAAAAATATCAATTTATTTAGAAGTAGTTAATTCCTAAAATTAGAATCTGGTTAGGAAAGGAAACTAAAAAGGCCCTTCAAGCTATTTCTTAAATTAGACTGAACAAATACATGAAAGAGCAATCAGATTGTATTGTCATCTAAGTAAATACGTGTAAAATCATTTATATGAGGTAAAAAACAAAGACATCTGTTGCTAAAGTGAAATGGAATTGGTGTCACTGTAGTTACACATGGAAAGTATTATTGATTATCTAAATTCAAATAGTAGGCTAGCGTTGGAGATTTTTAAAGTTATGATAGAAAGAAAGAAATAAGCTGGGTGAAGTGGCTCATGCCTGTAATCCTAGCACTTTGGGAGGCCGAGACGGGAGGATTGCTTGAGGCCAGGAGTTCAAGACCAGCCTGAGCAAGAGCAAGAGCAAGAGCAAGACCCCATCTCTACAAAAAATACAGAAAGTAACCAGGCATGATGACATGTGCCTGTAGTCCCAGCTATTCGGGAGGGAGGCTGAGGCAGGAAGATAGCTTGAGCACAGGAGTTTGAGGTTGCAGTGAGCTATGATGACCCCAGTGCACTCTAGCCCAGGGAACAGAGGGAGCAAGGGGGTATGGAAGGAAAGGAAAAAAACAAAATAATGAAAATTATGTCCTTAGGAATTTTGCTATCAAGTAAGGGAGATATACCTGGAAAGAAAGAAGAGCAATCAGTGCATAGAATATGATGTACAGTGCAGAGTGGTAACAGTTGTAACGAAGTGATTAACTCTTATTTGGTGGAGCTGCACATTTCGGAGGCCTGATACACAGAAGGCAAGAGCCTTCTGGTAAATCTTTTGAATACTGTGTGAAAGTGCATTTTATTCTGAAGGTATGCTGAAACTACTGAAGGGTATCAAGTAAGGGAGTGAGTGAGTGAGAGTTATATTTTTAAATGATTGCTTGAATAGTGGCATAGTGTTTGAATCAGAATAGAGGAAGACCAAAATTGAGATAGGCTGTTAGGTAGTAACATAAAGCAAAACAAAAGGGCAGAAAGAAAGAAAGAAAATTCAGACAAGAAAAGTGTTTTGTGAATGAATTAAGGTGAATTGAAGAAGAAATAGTGCAGCATACTAATATAAATTATAGGCTCTCCAGACAGTCTCCTTGCCTCTCCATCCCATCTTGTCTACTCCTGTGTTACCTCCAGTAAATTTCATATTTTTTGTAAAGTGAGGATGATAATAGAATATAACTCCTATGATTGTTATTAGTATTAAAGTAATTAATACTGATGCTTTGCTTTGAACAGTACCTGGCACATGGTATGTGATCAGTAAATATTAGAAAACAAAATTAAAAAGCAGAACATGTCAGTTTGGGGGGATATAAAGAAAGACACAGAAGAATGAGTTGAGGATGGTTTCAAGTTTCTTATTCAGTTAATTGAAATGATAGTAATGCCAATATAGATAGGGAACAAAAGGGAAGGCAGATTTGAGAGATGATAATAAGTTCAACATTTAACATGTTCATTGTGAATTACCTGAGGAAAATCTTAGTAATCATGCTTATTAGGCAGTTAGATTTTTTAATCAAAAGTTCAGTGGAGAGGTAAATATTTGTGAATCATTTCTGTGTAGGAGTAGATGAAATCATTCATTGCAGATGTTATTATCTAGAGAAACTTTGTAGATTTACAAAAGATAAAGGTTCACATAATATACATGGAATCAAGCAAAAAAGAGAAAGTTGAAAAGACAGTCAAATTCGAAGAAATATGAAATAAACATGTAACAATACTAAGGGAATAAAGATTTTCAGAAAGAATAGTATTCAATATTATCACATTCAAGCATAGGAAATAGAGCAAGAATATAAAATCTCCTGAGTCCTCAGTAGCAGAGTTTTTAACATCTATATTTCTACCGTAGTCGGTTCAAGGGAATATAAGCTTTTGTTATCCTGCTTTTCAAAATTCTTCCAACCTCTGCCCATTGCCCAATTCCAAAGTCACCTCCACATTTTTAGGTTGTTCATTAGAACAATACCTCTAGAAACCAAGATTTGTATTAGTTTCTTTTGCTGCAGTAACAATTCTTCACAAACATAGTGGCTTACAAGAAGACACATTTATTTTCTTATAGTTCTGGAGGTCAGAAGTCTGACATGAGTTTCACTGAGCTAAAATCAAAGTGTTGGCGGGACTATATTTCATCCTGGAGGCTCTTCTAGCCTTTTTCTAGCTTCTAGAGACTGCCTGCATTCCTTGGTTTTCGCCCCCTTCCGTCTTCAAAGCCAGCAGTAGCCAGTCAAGTTTTCTCATGATGGCAGCTCTTTGTTTCTACTGCTTCTGCCTCTCTCTTCCCCTTTTAGGACCCTTGTTATTACACTGGGCCAACCCAGATAATTTAAATTAATCTCTTTATTTTTAGGTCGGCTGTTTAGCAAACTTAATTTTTCTTTGCCATGAAACATTTTCACAGGTTCTGGGAGTTAGGAAGTGAGCATTTTCGGGAGGCCATTATTCCACCTACCACAACATCATTCATGACATAATTGAATGCAGTCCTAGGAATATGATAATGACATAAACCAGATTACATTGTGTTCAGGAATGGATGGATGGTTAGGAAGAGAAGACAGACTCACTTATAAGAAATATGATGAATACGAAATAAATAAAAATTTAGAAATGGGGAACATGTAAAACAGTAGTTTCCTTTTTCTTTTTTGTTATTAAGATTAGCAGTACCTCAGCATGGCCATCAGGTGGTAGGTAGCTGGTTTGTGGAAGTCTGATAAATATGAATGGTATCTAAACTTTTAACTGAGAGGCTGGTTTTTTTTTTTTTTTTGAAAATCATAGAATCAATATATGTATCAAATAGTGTATCATCCAGCTTCCTTGCCATTGTCTTATTCACGTTTTTTCACTTCTTATGAATTAGAAGTGAAAGTGGTAAAGATATCCTATTATGGTACATGTTAAATGTGAGAAAAATAATATCATAGCAATTCAGAAAACAGGCTTGCAATAAATTTCTTTCCGACTAATATCACAACACATTCACCGAAAGAATGATATTAAAAAGACTGATATTATCAAGCATTAGTATATACGCAGACACACTGGAACGCTCATACACTGCTGATGGAAAAGTAAATTGATAAAACTATATTTGAAAAGAGGTTGGAACTCTTTCAAACAATTTATAAAATTAATTTTCTGAACAAATTTAGAATTCTACTCCTAGATATATACCTGAGAGAAATAAATTTTATATATAAATAAATAAATATATATATATATATATATATATATATATATATATATATATATATAATCTCAACCAAAACCAAGAATGATGGTTGTGTCAATTTTATTTGTAATTGCCCAGTGTGGGAAGCAATCAAGATGTACATCAAAAGAATATAGATAAATTGTTTTACATTCATAAATTTATACAACAAAATACTACACAGAATTAATCACTGTCATGCACAACGTGAAGGAATTGAACAAATATAATATTGAATGAATGTAGCCAGATTCAAAATAATGTCTATTGTACCCTTCCATTTATACAAAGCTCTAAAACAAATCAATCAACAATTTTAGAAGTCCAGATAGTGGTAAACTTTGGGAAGGAGAATAGTAGTGACTGGCACGGAGTACAAGGGGCAAGGAGGGTGTATGCGGGAGCTCAAGTTCTATTTCTAAACATGGGTGTTAATTACACTAGTATTTTCACTTTGCCAAATTTTGTCAAGCTATATACTTCAGATTTGTGCACTTTTCAGTTTGGTACATGAATAAATCAGAAAACTGACATGAAACAGTGTAATAAGTAGTCTCAGAGCAATGAGGAAGGAAGGAAGTAAAGGATGGCTGTGCCTGCTTGATGGGAAAATGCCCAGGGTATCTGGTATGGGAGATGAGTGCAGATGGCCAGTCTAAAAAGACAAAAAGCAAACAGACAAGCAAAAAAGCATAATTGCCAACTTCAAGACTAAAGAATTAACAATATTCAAAGAAATTTTCAAAATATGTCTGTAGCTGATTGCTCATATACTTTATTGAAATGGGAGAATAGAAATGAGAAAACCAATGTGCTTGTAAAATAAGTGTTATTTTAGCCGACAAACTCACAAAATTTCAAAATGATCGTTAGAATTCCAAAGAAGTTTGGATGCAACTAAATATAAGTTGTCATGTGCACAGATGTTACTGCAGTTTTACCCTATATTAACTATAATTTCAGCTTGTGATACTTCTCCTCTTCAAGCAAAGGCTATGATCCCAAATGAAATGCCAGATGGCAAAAAGGTTGTATCATATACTCTGGAAACCAAATCCGAAAACTTTGAGGATTTTGTTCAATGGGCCATTGTTACATTTGGCCTAGATTATTTAAATATTAAGCATGATGTAAAACCCAGATGAGAATTATTTTGAAAATCATGTTACTTTATATATAATTTCTAAATGTACAATAATTTTTCTAATTCCCCAGGTTGTTTTGCTTTTAATTTACTGTGATTGCTACATAACCACTCATTTCATCTTTTTTCCCTAGACTTAAATACCGAAATGGTCATTGAGTTAAGCACTGGATCATTCCACAGTGTCACCTTTTGACTTCAATTGGCCCTAGAAAGTATTTAGCTTTAAGTATATTTTGTTAAGAAATTTGGCAGTTGAAGAATATCGAAATTTTACTGGAATCTCTACGGATTTTTTAGCTCTGCCAAATAAAAAATGATGAATTAATTTAGAAATTTAAATGTCTCCAATTTAAAATAATAAATCCCTTCTACTTCCTAGCAGGGGGGGAACTGACCATTTATAAAGACTCTTGATAACTGAGAACATATCCACTTGGAGTCTGTTCCATGCAAACACGGAATGCTTATTTTTATTGAAGGTGTATTGCAAAACACCATTCCAAACAGCATTTTCTCTTTTGAAGTAAAAATAAACTCAATCTCGAATGTTTTAAAATAACTTCTTTTGTAAAAGCAAACATGGAAAGAGACAAAACTGGTACTGACCAAAGAATAGCTCATTTTTGAAAACCTATGATTTCTGTATAAGGAAGTATTGTATTTTATAAAAAAATCATTAGAAAATTTGGATCTGGATCCTTAGTTCATCGTTAACTAACTCTGATCTTGAATAGGACAGCAAAAGTTTTTGGTCTTCTGTTTCCTCCTCTGGTAGGCAACTACATTTAATGTAAATAATCCCCGTGATCCTACTTATCTCCAAAAGTCAACGAATTTCCTTGAAAATTCAAGAAAAATATGCTTTTATGTATTCTTTTCAAACTTATTTATGGGACTTGTCTATTGCAAGGAACCAGATCACCGATTTTCAAGTGTTTTAGCAGCAGATACCATCCCTCAAATTAAATCTTATTAAAAAGCAAAAAAAAAAAAAAGTAAAAGTTGTGTTGCTCCTATGAAAGGGGCTGGGGAGCTTTAGGTCCATTATAGCTTCTTGTTTATTTTTCTCTTGACTCCTAAGTAGGACTTTGCAGAATCTCTAAGGCTCCTTAGAATATAGTTTAAAAATTGCTACAGTAGACAAATCAAGAATAATGTTTTGGGCTGGGCGCGGTGGCTCACGCCTGTAATCCTAGCACTCTGGGAGGCCGAGGCGGGTGGATTGCTCGAGGTCAGGAGTTCGAGACCAGCAAGAGCGAGACCCCGTCTCTACTAAAATTAGAAATAAATTATCTGGCCAACTAAAAATATATATAGAAAAAATTAGCCGGGCATGGTGGTGCATGCCTGTAGTCCCAGCTACTCGGGAGGCTGAGGCAGTAGGATCACTTAAGCCCAGGAGTTTGAGGTTGCTGTGAGCTAGGCTGATGCCACGGCACTCACTCTAGCCGGGCAACAAAGTGACTCTCTGTCTCAAAAAAAAAAAAAAAAAAGAATAAATGTTTTGGACTCTAGGATTATGTTATGGGAACTGAGAATATGATACACTATTACCTATTTTACACTTTACAATTTTTAGAGAATGATTATATGTGCCTTTCTTGTCTTTTGCTTATCACTAACTACAATAATTAGCCTCACATATCAAGTACAATAAACGCCCCTAATAACTTCATAAATGTGCTGCCTGAATTAGATCACACTTTAATTAACTCCACTATGACAAATCTTATTTCCAGATGACTTCTTCAAATATTTTCACTTTTTCAAATATGAAAATCATAAACTACTAGAACTATGATATATTTTATCAATGCTGATAATATAAAATTTATCTAATTATTATAATTAATACCATTACATATAAGGAAGCAAATACTGTGTTAGTAATTTGGCATTCAAAGCACCATTTCTGCCTTACTAGGATGATCTTTTACAACAAACTTTCATGATTAACCATCATCGATTAATGCCTATACAACGCGATACATATGGAAAAATGATAAAGAAGACAGTAAAAGTGGGCATTAAGCAATACAAAAGATTTTATAATATGTGACCTTGCTTTGTTATATGATCCACATGTAATTCTGAAGGTACAAATCAGCTATATAGATAGATAGATAGAGATAGAAAAAAAAAGAAAAAATATACTAAACATTTTCTAAAGTAATATGGTAGGAAATTTAAAATGGCATACATTATCTAAGTCCAATAAATTAGACATCCCTTATTATTTCATGTAAAATGTTTAAAAAGACAGCTTAGGTATGTTCAATATATTGTGTTAATTTGCTAAGGTTGTCTTCACACAGCACAACTAGGTAAATATAAAATAGAAATATATTGTCTCACAGGTCTGGAGGCTAGATGTCCAAGATCAAAGTTGCAGTGGGGTTGGTTCCTTCTGAGGGCTATGTGTGAAACACCTGTTCCGTGTCTCTCTTTGAACTTCTGGTTTGCTGTCAATATTTGGCATTCCTTGTCCTCTGCTTCCTCATCCTGATCTTTGCCTCCACCCTCACATGACATTCTCCCTGTATGTGTATCTGTGTCCAAATTCCCCCTTTTCATAAGGACACCAATGATATTGGATTAGGGACCCACCCCACTTCAGTATGACCTCACCTTAAATAACTATATCTGCAAAGACCCTCTTTCTAAATAAGGGCCATATTATGGGGTACCGAGGGTTAAGATTTAACATATAAATTTTGGAAGGACACATCAACCCACCACCCAAGTTGAGTTTCAGCCAGATTTAGCAATGATAAAATTATGAGAGAAGGAAGCACAGGAAATTAACAAATACTAGATGAAAACAAAATAATGTTTTTGAAGGCATTTATCTTCCTGGTTGTAGTTTTCCTGCATGTAATTGCAAATCATAAGGAAAAGATAATATACCTGAAGAAAACAATGTAGTGGGCTAGTGATCAGAAAATACAAGAGTAAAAGTAGGATTCAGGAGTATCTAGTCCATACTAGAACAATGTTCAGCTCAGTGTGAGAACAAGTATTGCCATCATCTATTATGGCCAGTAAAAGGAAACTGGACAATATTCTATTGCAACCATATCATTTAGTAAGACTATATCAGAAGATTTTGAGCAGTGAAGTCACTACTTCTTGGCATGGGACCACAGTGGAACTCCACAGAAGACACAGAACCTGAGACTTATCATTAGGGAGCAAATTGTCAAGGAAAAATTTAAACTTGAGTGCAGATGTCTAACCAACCCACAAAGGAAACCAGAGGGAACTTAACTCATTATAGGGTATTCAGTGAACAAAGATTTGCAATGACTAAGAGAAGGCAATTTGAATGAAATAGAGAATCTTTCATGCCAAGGGTAGGAAAAAATTGTAGTTTAGTATCTGGACTCTGAGAAAATATAAAGAAAATGTGAGTGTATGAAAGAAACCTAGGAAAGTGAAAGTGTAGACAAATAGTCTGTAATCAGAACTGAGACTTAATAGTTAGAAAAAATTATGAACTCATTTGTGTCATTTATAGTGAGCTCACAGAGAGATCTATAAAATTTAATAGTTGAAATTGAATATCAAGTTCAGCTTATGTTGGTTATACTAATATATCTTTTATATTTGAGTCATTTACCATTAATATGTTAATTAATATACAGTTTTTCAATAGTGAGGGTTGATTATGGGTCAGTTATTTGACTCATGTGTCAAAGATAAGTAAGACAGAGATCCTGTCCTCAAAATGCTCACAGTCTTGTAGAAGAGAGAGAGCTTGAAAAATGAGGGGCTAAATGCTGAGACTCAATAAAAAAGGATTTCAGGAAACCAAGGAAATAGTAGCTTAAAGAGAAAATCTCATTTACTTAACCACTTAAGAAACATGTACATTTTTCAAACCAAAGAAAGTAGAAAACACTTTTTCAGGTGCTGAATCCCAAACATCATACAGATGCTCTACCTGTGCCTGCAGATGAGATTAATAGCAAACTAAGATCCCTGGGCCAGTACGTCCTGTTGCTAAATCTGACAATTTTTGGATCCCTTAAATATGCTTAACCTGTGTCCACAAAACCATCTAGCCCCAATTAGAAATAATAATTTACAAATCATTTAAAACTTAAAATGGGATCCATCTTTTCCAGATGATGACCAATTTCATTTTTGTCACTTACATAGTGACCACCAATTTCTTTGGGCAAATCCATAGAGTAAATATTTGTATTAATCTAGTAATTCTCTAGATAGACAAAAAGCTATTCTCCTGCAGACTAAAAGAAGGAACATGTAGCTCTGTTAATTAGGTAAACTGAATATGCCATAACGAATTCCTTCAAATCCTATGCTTTCTTTTCTAATAAAATCTTGAGTGGCTCTGTCCTTCCTATTATCAGCAGATGCAAGTTTCTGGGAAGGTTGTTAAGGAAATGCAGTTGTGAGAGTTTCTACAGCCTAAGCTTGTCAGACTGACACTTCATCCTAAACACATTCTTTTTCTGCATTCATCTATAAAATGGGAATAATAATAATAACAGCAGTATAATGCAATATAAAGTGTTGTATGAAAATTGAATTAAATAACATATGTAAAGCTCTTAGAACAATGCCTGGCACAAAGGAGACCTATAGAAGTATTAAATTTTGTTATTATTCTTAGAATTGCTTGGTAGAGTAAATGGCACACTGTAATAAAGGGCGAAGATCAAAGCCTGATTTCCCATGATTATTAATATCAAAAGGATCATACTAAAAGTGGTAACCAATACATGGTCACTGAAATTTTACTTTTGATTCAGCTAACTAATTCATGCTTCCACATTAATTTCATCTTGGTCACCTGGTCATAGTCTGTGTACATAAACATGGATATTTATATATTGTTTAAATATCAGTAACAAGCATATTATGATATCAGAGAGAGATTCTTAATACAAACTAAATGAAGTTAAAAATATGTTTATATTTAATAAAATCAATGTCTTTAGTTAAAAAGCAAATACATGGCCATAATTTTAACGTAAATGTACTAAATGTAGGGCGTTGACTTCCCTTCAGGAATGAGTGCATCAGTTTCCTCATCCGTGAAACAGAAATAGCACTTGCTTTATAGAAGCACCCTAAGGTGAAAATGAATACAAATTTGAGTTATATAACAAATATATATTCATAATCAAGGAGGTGAGCTGATTTAGTAGATTGTTAACAGTATGGGTTCATTGTCAAAGAATTGCTTAAAATTTGTCTCTGCCTTTTGTTAGACTTAACATTGGCAAGTTATTTAATGTCTCTGAAACCAAGCTTCTTGCAACAATAATCACCACCATCATGGATCTTATAAAAGCACTTTAATGAACTATGGCTTTTTTTCCAATTATGAATGAAATAGCAAAAGCTACATAATTTAGGCAAAGTACATAGAAGTTTTAATAGGATTCAGAATTTTAAAATGCCTCTAAGCATTAGAATTATGAAATACACAATGAACTCGTACATATACATACATGTTTCAAAATACACTATTTTCTGTTTGTCCTTTAGTTATAAAATTTTTTAATATTTTTGGCTACTAAGTTTGAAAAGGAGGAAAAGAGGTGAGTATTAGAACAAAATATAGTTGTCTACATTAGAAGTTAATGTTAGCTTATTATGAAAACCTGAGTTATCACTGCAGGTCTTCAGGATCTTTGCCTTACATTGCTTATAAAACAAAAATGACAGGATTAATTTCTTCTTCTCCCAGATTCAAAAGGTAATAAAATTATTTTTATACTACTTTGAATCCTAACAAAATTCAAAGTGAAAGATACAAAAGTATGTAATTTTATATCCAAGATACACAAGTATGACTGTTTATCATAACTGCAATAACTTTTTATCAGGTAATTGAGAAGGAATAAAATTTTATTACGTAAGTATTATTGCCATATAGTTACATTTCACAACCTATCTTTTGAAATTCCATACATCTCCTCTGGATTTTGAAATTTTCTTAAAATTTATAGTGCATCAATAACATGAATCAATTCAGGGCTGTTGGGTACTGGTTTTGTTTTGCTTTTCCTTTCCTGTGAACTGATGGAATAACATGGTAGATCACTTGCTTGGGCATATATGACTACTTTAACCTAATAAGCACCATCTGGAGGAATAGAAACCAGAACATTTGCATACATCTGGGCATAAATAACATGTTGCTATAAAAATGATTAATAATTGTATTTAGGAGGGCACAATTAACTATATTTACTTGGTGCCAGTAGGAGAGGTGAAAATGAATATTTATCATTCCTACCTTCCCTTAATTTAAAAAGGTTGTTAACTAATGTTGTAACCTATGTGAGCAGTATTTCTGAAAAGTTTAATGTAAAAAAATGGATGTTTTCCTTCTTTCATTCTCTGTGGTAGAGGGTACAAAAACACATTAGATGATTTATTTTTAAAAACTGCTTTAAATCCAGTTTTTATGTATATATTTTGGATGAAAAGGAAATAAACACTTTTTTATGGTGAAAGGAGTCAGCATGTTTTCTACTAAGATCTATGCAGCCCTGAGACTGTATTCAATCTCAAGGAGACTTTCGGAAATAAAACTGTGTATTATTTTTCTGTAATCCTATCCAAGTCTAAAAAAAGTATGGACACTTTGCTTTAAATAATTCATCCAACAAGAAAACTTTTGATTCCATGCATCCGACAAAGTAGAGAAATGATAAGATGATTCATTTTAAAGTACTACAAATAGCACTCTATAGAGCTTTTTGAAAAAATTCCCATTCACCAACCCTTTTTCTAAAGAAAACAATTAGAATCAAAACAATAACTTTTTTCCCATTACTAACTATGAAGTCTCAAAAGCATATTTTTCTTTTTTCCTCTCTCTCCCTCCTACCCCTTCTAACACACTCACACACACACAAAACCCAAAATCACAAGTTATATAATTTTAATGTAAATGAAATACTAGATCAGGAAATGCTTTGAACAAATTTATTTGTCTAATACCACATTTTTTGTCTATTCATATTTCTTTTAGTATGATTAGAAGGAATAGCATTTAGGGAAGGTATATTATATGTCAGTATTGTGTTTTACATGAACTACCAGTATTTCTCAAAATTTAGTATATACACAAAATACATGGGGATTGCATATAAATGCAGACTCAGAATAAAAAAAGAAGCAAGCAGTGCAAAAGAGTTTTCTTTTTTTTTTTTAATAAAAGAAGTATGAATGATTTCCTTCACAGTTACTTGGTTGAGCATTCAAGAATAGAAAGGAATCCTTGGGAGTGTGAATAATGCTCATACAGAAAGGACTATTGTTCTTCTCCTTTCAGTGTAACCATAATTGGGGTCAAAACACAAAACCACTTTTTTTTTAAACAAGAAGAAAAAAAAAAAACAAATGCTGAGATTACATATCCTCACAACTGCTTCAGCTCAGGATTTAAAGATGATATTTAAATTTTACCTCCTCTGTCCTGTGATTTTTGTAGGCACAAAAATGAATAATAGTGGCAAAGATGAAAGAAAGAAGGAGAACGTTAAAGGAAATTCACACATATTGTGAGCACAAATGAGAAGACCTAGATATAGTTTTATAATGTCTAAGTTTCCTATTCTAGATATTCAATTTTGATATTGTTAGCTTTAAATAATTTTATTATCCTAAAAATCCTCTAGAAGCACACATTGAGAAAGTTTTATTTAAATTGTATTAAATTTTCAATTTATTTGAATATATAAAAACAAATATGAAACAGTATTATTAATAAATATGTTTCTCTCAGTGATGAGTATATGTATTTTTTATGATGAACAATTACTGAACATCACTACCCAATGATCCCTTGGAATTGGTGAAATATATGGAAACTAGAAGGACAAATTAGCGAGCCCATCATTATTGAAAGATTTAAAGATAACTAGATTGTTAAAATTGCAGATCTGGGAAAATGGCCAATGTTAATGGCAGAAAGAATTTACTGTGGTCAATGTGAAAGTCTAAAGGGAGGTCACCCATTCAGAACTTGGCCCTATAAACTACACTGTATATTGTAATATTACCACTATACAAAAGAAGTTTATATAATGGAGACATTAGCATCTAAATTTAGAATTCTAAAAAACTTAATGTAATTTATTGGAAATATGATTATGAATTTTTTGAAAAACATTTTTCTTCACATTACAATGAACACTTAGAACACAAACCTTATCAAATAATGCTTGCATATGTTGTTTTTTCCCTTAAGTGAGCATGGAGCTTTTGGCATTATGTTTATCAAAGAATATTTGAAATTCTTTCAAATATTGGAAAATACTGATGACATTTCAGTTTCCTAGAGTTCTGACAATCAAATAGTACATTATATGGATCATATATTTAGTTTTGTTTGACATATTGCTAGAAATATATTTTCAGAAGAATTCTGTAGCCTATAAATATTTATGACCAATAAAGAAATTCTTGTTAGGTTAAAGCAAGCAATGCTAAATAGCCTCTATATTTTTTATAATGTACTGAATGCATACAACAATTTTGAGAAGCAGATGCTTCCTATCTATTTGAAAATTACTTCCTGAAATATTCCACATTCCTTTAGGATCATACAGGAAAAGGAACTTTAAGTCTCAAATAGATACCACAATTTTTCTTCTGTGGCTTTATTCACTCTTTCAAATACTTACTTTGTTTTAAAACCAAACCTAACAGAAGTTAGCTCAATGAAAACGCAATAAAAAAAAATAACTGCAAATGGAACTGTAAAATGAAGGAAGGCAACTCTATGTAAGTAATGATTTATATCTCTAGAAATTTTCAAGCAAAGTTTGCCTGTCAGTGATGCTACAGAAGAGATTTCTGAAAAGTGGGAGAAGGAAAGAAATGAAATCCAAGTAGAGTGACAGATGATTATCATTTAATTTGGGAAAAGTGAAAAAGAGCAAATGGTACACAATTAATAGTTATTATGGGCAATGATTATAAACCCAGACTCCCACAGGCAAAAAAAAAAAAAAAAAAAAAACCATATGGTTACCCAAATTCTGAAGTCCCTTTCAATCCTATTACTTAGAGATCAAGACTTGATGATATATAACAACATTATTCCAGAAAGTTTTAATTAGGTTTTATGGAGACTAGAAGGAATTCTTTCTCTAATGGATAGACAAGTCATGGTTCTGGCTGCAAAGTCTACAGACCAACCCTGGACCTCTGTCTTTGATGTCATTACATAAGACTGAAAACCTGATAAATTGATACTGGAAAATAAAACAATTAAATTATAAGTATAACAATGTTAAAAAACAATTAAAATGGGACTTAGCTCCAAAATGCCATATTCCAAGATTCCAAAGCATATCCATAATTAAGTTATCAGATTAGTATAGTTGTAGATGATCCTTCTAAAAATTTTGGGAAAAATCAAATCTGTGTAACTAAGAAACAAGTATAATTTGTATATAGTAGACAGTAGAAGAACTAAGGAAATAGGGAAAATAATGCCAATAATCAGAAGGTCTTAATTGCTTAAGATACATTATTACCCTGTGCTGTCAGCTGGAAAGAGTGCTACAGGCCACCCAATTTCTTCTTGATTCATTGGCCTCAGGAAGTAATTCTGCAGTTGTTCTCATCATTTGATAAGAAGGTATACGCTTGTAAAGCAGAGATTCCATTAGTCTAGTCTCAGAGCTATACTGTGTTTAAGGAAACACGCAACAGGGATGCATACTTTTATTGAAGCCTCTCCAAAATAGCTAAGGGCAGAGAAAAGGCTGAGATGAAATGAGATCAAAAAAGTGACATGTGAAAAAAAGAATCTCTTTTGTACAGATACCCCTTTCATTTCAATGATAAAAGGATAGGATTGGAAATCAAGGCTTTTGTTTTCTAGTGTTTTGGGTTCTGAGTAGAAGGCAAGAAAAATGTTTAACCTTTTTATTGTCAGATGCTCTAAACTTAAAGCATTTCAAGATCTTCCACCATTTTTTGAGAAATGTTTGTTTCTTTGAAAAAATGTGGCAATAAATGTGAAATAGTACCAATAAAAACAAGTTATAAAATAGTTAAAACACTAGTTTCTTTTCAAATAATGATAGAATCTTAAATATCTAAAAATTTCTCACACACATTTGCAAGAAACTATAGTGGTTTTATGAATTACTGAGAATGTTCCACTGTAAGTTCCATAGTCATATGCATTATAATAGGCTCAGCCTCAATAGGTTAACTACTCTTGAAAGGCTGGTATAAACCAACTAATTCAGTTTTTTCTTATTCCTGTCTACTTTTATAAGCAAAGGGGAAGTATATAACACAGATTTCTTATTCCAGAAATTCTAGATTCTAGTTGTTTTTCATAACCTCCCAATTTTAATTTTACATCTTGGACATTTCTCCTGGCTACCTACTTTCTTTGAATCTTTATCTGTAGCTGAGAACATTGTGTTTTTGCTTACAAGGCCAACTGCAAACTTTCACTGTGCTTTTCTCTGGGCAATGGTTACAGTATTCACTAATGACACTTCTTTACCTCCATAGTAACCAATACGTCTGCCATGACAGTACTCTCTTCTCAGTGCTTCTCAGTTACTAACCTCATGCCAGTAACTTGGGCTTTCTTCCTTGAAGAAGATAAAGCTGCTTATTAATCAACGTTTTTGTCTTGGCTGAGAGTAATATTAAATAAAGAACATTTTCAGATGCATATCTCAATCTCTTCAACTCAGCAATGTGTTTACTGCCCTCATGAAAATTACAATCCAGTGGGGTAAAGGATAATAAATAATTATATAAGGAATTATGTAAAGATTATGGAATTAAGTGTTTTATTTAGAATAAGTATATAAATAAAAAGTAAATAATGTTTGTTTGAAGCAAAACATAAATTTCCTGAAGAAGTGATGTATAGAGTGCAAACTGGAGGATAAGTGGATCCTGGTCAAACAGAGAGGAATACAGAGAAGTTGAGCAAAGATTCCCAGTTAGGAGCTAAACAGTGAGTTTGATAAATATATGAAAGTTCAGTGTGGCAATTTGTAAGTTTATGCTGTTACTCAAAAACCACCATTACCCAATTACATTTTACAAATGCTGACATATATTTAAAGAAAAAACTGTATATTTTAGTACATTTAACTACACATTCTTTTCTACCTTTTGAACAAGGGTGCTACATATTTTACTCTTCACTTGGCAAATTAGGTAGCCTGCCCTGACACCTAAAAATGTGTAGAAAATGAACTGGACAAATTCTAACTGTAGAGACAGGAAGAATATCCCAAAATCCCCAATGCTTCATCTTTCCAAAAGAAGGCTGGAACCTTCAATTTCCCCTGCCTTTGGATCCTACTTCCCAGAGCATATGCATATTAACAACACCTTTTAGGGCCTTGTTAGAACCTTTCTAGTTCTAGTTCCCTAGATTACCTACACACTAACAATTTTCAGTCAGTGTGGTCATTTATTTGCATAATGATTCTCAAAATAATATTTCAAATAATTCTCAAAAAATTCAAAATAATAATTTTCAAAATGTCTTTTATAAAAGAAGCTGTATATTATCCAAATTGAATGCAACAGAATTGAATTTTAAAATTAAGAAAAAAATCATATTTAAAAGATTAGGGAGGGGGAGTTTTTGATATGGTAATATATGCCACATGTGTAGAATCTATTTATAAATTTTATTTGTGTATTAAGAGGCCAGAGAGGTAAGATTAAAAACTAAAAGATGATATTGCTTAGAGTGATGAGTCTGTATTTGCAGAAACCTCATGTTTTAAGATGAATAGTAGAAAACCAGTCCTATTTGACAAACATTTTTCCATATATCACTTCTTTCTATGAGATGAGAAAAGAAAAATGAATTTGTAGGTTTCAGAAGCCAGATATTTTGACATCTCTTATAAATTGATGTTTGGCATCTTTTATAAATTGCGTGAGAGTCTACATTCTAAATGTAGACTACATACTAAATGAGAGTTTACATTCTAAAATCAAATTAAGATAGTTTTAATTAATCATGCATTTGCTTTACTCCAAATCTTCTCTAAGCCTATAAATATTAGAAGTTACATAACAGAATGCATTACTGTTCCGACAAGCTGTTTTCTAAATAAAAATTGCTTTCTAGATTGTGTCAATGATGGACTACAAGGCAAGCTACAGCATACGTAGGATGTGTTATAACCTGATGTTCATGAAAATTGTTGATTTTCTATTCCAATTCCCAAAGCCAAGGTATGGCCTCCCTCTACTTTTTTTCTTTTCAGAACAATGGAACAAAGTATAATGCTTATTTTGTGATTGAAATTCAAGGAAAGAAATATTACATTATGGATAAGATAGTATGCAGAAGCAAGGGAAAAAATCATGAGTAAAAAGAATATTAGAAGAAAAGCTAATTAAATAAGAAAAAAAGAACATGTCACACCCTTTCTAAGTTTTTTCTTATTCAACAATTATTCACGGTCTACCTTGCTACTTTTGTGTTTGGCACTTATGAAACAAGCACATATAACATATTGATCATATCCTGAAGGCTTCTTGTCTAATCAGAAGATTGTGGGAGAAGTTTTGGTAGCACAGATCTCTCAGAAGGCTGTCAATCCATCCCACAACCATTTTTCCATGTGAGGCAAAAACTTGGTATGGTTTTTTGAAGAGGATTACAATTTAGGAGTAAAAATAATTAAATAAATTACATTTATTTAAAATTGAATTAGTCTGAATCATCAGGATATAATTTTAAAAGCAATGACTTTTGTTTAAAGAGTCTTTTGATAAATCATGGAAATACCAGTACAAAAGACTCCCTTTTAATCCACTTTCCTGACTCACTAGATTAAAAATCCCTCTGTATTCTCTCTGTATGACAAACTGACTGTGCCTTCGTGCCCTGAGCAGATCCATAAAGGCTGTTGCCCAATGTGCCCCGGCAATTCTGCTGCCTCTAGTTGAGTTTAATACTATCAAGAGACTGTTGTGTGTGTCCCCCAAATTGTGCCATATTAAATAAACCTGTTGTTTTAATTATGTAAGGTATTAAATGATACTTAAACTGAAAAGGAACATATGTGTTCTTTGGTAACTAAGTTGAATGTTTTGGAAAGGCTTAATAAAAATGAGCTACCATAAAAATTGCTATCAAATTAGGTGTGAATGAGATAACGGTGTAAGTTTGAAAAAAATAATACATTTACATGATTTTGCATGAAAGTTGTTTCACATTGTATCTTAAGTTATCAGTCTACTTGTGAGGAAATCAAAGTAGAGTACGTTATGGGTATGGTTTACATACCAAAGATGATATAGCATTTCTTATCAATGGATTTTTTTTTTTTTTTTTGAAACAGGGTGTTGTTATTGCCCAGGCTAGAGTGCAGTAATGCAATCATAGTAATGCAATCTCATCCTTGAATTCCCGGGCTCCAGGGATGCTCCTGACTCAACCTCCTAAATAGCTTAGGACTATGGGTAGGCTCTACCACACTCAGCTAAGATTTTTTAAAATTTTGTAGAGATGAGTTTTACTATGTTGCCAAGGCTAGTCTCAAACTCCTGGCCTCAAGCAATCCTCTCACCTCAGCCTCCTAAAGCAATGGATGTACCCATATTTTTTACAAAAAGTCTTGGGCCCTCACAAAATGATTGATAAAATCTGCATTTTTATATTTCAAGTTAAAATAAAATATTTGAATAATCATTAATCTTTTACTCCATTTTAATCTGCTTTTTATAATTATAGATAATTTACTCATTCTAAGAGAATCAAAGAAAAGAATATTTTAGTAGAAATTATTATTTATACAGAGAAATTAAATATTAAAAGAATACATACTGAACTTTTAAAGATTTGGGGGTCTAAAATAGATATTTAATCAAAACCTTTACGACAGTTTTAACTGCATCTTAACATTAAATGCTTGTTATGGTTTGCACACATTGAGATGGATGTGGATCTGAAAACATGAAAGAAACTTAAAACATTTTTCAAAACATGCTTCCAGCTTGTTATGTGAGACAATATAAGAACTGACAGACATGTCAGTTACCTCTAATTGATAAAATCACCTAGGGCTATTGGAAGTCTTCTCACCAATAGAGATAATATAGTACATACAACACAAGAGAATTATTAGCATTGGAAATTTACGGTTTTATATTAAAAAGTGAGTAACCCAAGTATAAGCTGGGGTCATCTTTTCTTTTAAAATTTATATGATCATTGGTTATAAAGATTTAAACCACCTGTCACAGAGTGGGATATGCTGTGTCTTTCCCCAAACCAGTCAATTCTGACTTTGCTTGTATGTATCTGAATCAATTTAACACCAGATTCCTACTCTGAAGACTTTTTCATCTCTGCAGCATCTGCTCACCTACAGCTGTTCATTTCTCTCTACTCCATTTAAACCTAGATATGGAATGAAACAACAGTTCTCACACTTTAGTTTGCATCAGAATCACCTGGAGGGCTCCTTAAAACACGGACTGCCAATGCCTAACTCCTCTTGGCCCCTGATAATCTGCATTCCTTACAAGTTCCCAGGTGGCACTGATGTTGCTATTCCAGGCACACCTGGTAAGGATCAATGAACTACAAACCCTTTTCCATGATTTCTCCCAAATCATTAATTGTTAGTTTGTCATACTCTATTAAAAATTGACACAAAAAAGGAGTTGACATTACATCAGCATGAATAAATTAACAATGAAAGTTAAATTCCTGGATTCTAACAGATCCTTTGGCCACATTATAATGACTTTCTCATTAGCCAGCATTCTTCATGGGCTCCAGCTTCTGTAGCTTTGTGATCTTCTTGTCTCCTCCCTTCTTTTGCTGTTTGACCCAGCACCAAAATTCTTCTTAGCTATTAATGTTAACATTTTAAAATTGCTAAGCAATCTCTTTATAAACCATCATTGCAGGTGATAAAAGAAAAATAGCTCAAAGCAGTCTGAGCTATGTGAGGTATGCAAAATTTATCAGGCCTTAGAGACATGAGTGTGGGACTTCAATTGAGCCGTAAGATAAATACGTGATGGAGCTCTATGCAGAGCATGGCGACTGTAGTTAATAATGTATTATATACTTGAAATTTGCTAAGAGAGTGGATCTTAAGGATTCTCATCACACAAAAAAAGCGTTAACCATGTGAGGTGATAGATATGTTAATTAGCTTGATCGTGGTAATCATTTCACATGTAAATGTATATCAAAACATCAAGTTGTACATCTTAAACATACACAATCTTTATTTGGCAATTATAATTCAATGAAGGTGGGGGAGGGGAAGAAAAGCAATTTATGTATTTACTGGTTTCTCTCAGAGAATGCCAAATGTGTATCCTAGCCATATCACATAATTTCCTAAATTGAGTTTTTTCTCTTTCACCCCCTCTAGTTGTCCCAGAATCCTCTTCTTTTTCCAGATGCACAAATTCACAAAAGTTAATTGCCCAAGACCATTCAGCTGGTTTGCAGCTTGTCTGTGAGATATGCAAAAAGAAAACAGCTCAAGCAATGCCCAAGCTGCTTTTGCTATTCTAATAAACTGCTTCTTTGCAACACTAATTACAGGGATAATATCATTTTTTGGACTAGACTTGAACCTTATTTATTTTTATTTCTTTATAAGTGCAATGTTTTAGATTTGAATTCAAAAGCCCTTAATATTAATCCATGCTGTTCCTCTCACTAGGTGTGCAATTTTAGGTAACTCATAACTTCTCTAATTTCTTCTTCTTATATGAGTGCAGAGCTAATGTAATAGGACCATTGAGTTAATAAATAGAAGAATGTAGGATAAAATACTAAGCAAATGTAAATTATTGCCGGGTGCGGTGGCTCCGCCTGTAATCCTAGCACTATGATAGACCAAGGCAGGATTACTCGAGGTCAGGCGTCCAAGACCAGCCCGAGTAAGTGCAAGGCACCATCTCTACAAAAAATAGAAAAATTAGCTGGGCGTAGCGCCACACACCTGTAGTCCCCAGCTACTCGGGAGGCTAAGGCAGCTAGATTGCTTGAACCCAGGAGTTTGAGCTTGTAGTGAGCTATGATGATGCCACTGCACTCTAGCCCAGGTGACAGAGGGAGACCCTGTCTCAAAAAAAAAAGTTATTATTAATATTTCTGAAAATTACATAGCCATCCAAGAGCAATCACATGGGAATATAGGTATGTGAATTATCAGTGTATTTCCTAAAGTATGATAGAGCTTAATGGAATTTTAAGAGCACTGCTTATACATAAAACATAAAAAAGGAAATTTTGACAAAGTACATGAATAACAATAATATTTAAGTAGTGTTACCTATTCCAAACTGAAAAAGTAAAATATTTCACAATCTTCAATGTTTAATGATTTAAAAATTGTAATTATCATAAATTTGTTTAAAACAGTCTCTGCCTGGGCATCCATTTTAAGGCCTAATATAAGCTGGTTGAAATCCAGTTGTACCTGGTCACTTTTGGCCTATTTAAAACTTCCCTCCTTGTGCATGATTATTTGTGAAATAGCCTGTTTGTTCCTCATCCCCCTGACCCAACACCCAGCACACCCACAGCTGCTGACCACAATAAAACTATTTAATGATCAACACCAGAGTCAAATAAGTAAATTTCCCCCTTTCACACGTTTTCCTTAAACCATCCAATCCAGAACCCCACGGGAAAGCCTGAGGGCGAACGCCCACGGGCCTTAATATAAGCATCTTCCACAAGCGGTTTCTGCTCTTGCCTTCACTCTCCGTCTGCTGGTCCAGCTCGCTGTCGCCTCCGGGTTTCCCATCTGCCTCCCATGGACGCTCCCAATCCCTCAGTCGGTAAGTAATAAATGTTTTCTGTTTCACTCATTTTTGTTTCGCTTTATCATTGTGTCTCACCTGACCAACACGACTGAACCTAACTCTCTCCCAGGCACGGCTCTCCTACAGGGTGGCTTATCTTGGTTTATTGCCACTGTCAATAGAGCTCAAGATCAACTTAGAAAGAAACTGTGACAATAGAAATCACAACAGTTGTGCTTGTAAAATCGAATAAGATAAACCGAACGTTAAAAGTTAAAATAACTCGGGTCACGATTGCATTTTGAAAAAGTACTTTGAGAGCACTGCTTTTGAATCGATACAATTCCCTTAAGTTTCTCCTATTAATGATTGGGCCAATTCTACTTTTCCTACCAATTTTTTTTTTTAATATAAAGCCGTGTTCTCAAACATTATCACATACCAGAACCACCTGGAGGCATTGCTGAACCATGGCTCTCTAGACCCTAAACCCAGCATTTCTGATTCAGTATGTCTGTGCTGAATTTTTGAAAAGTGCCCAGGTGATGCTGACGTTGCTGATTTGGGGAATACATTTTTAAGCACCACTGATATAAAGGATAATGTATTTACAATGATGGAATGAAAAACAAAGAATGTCTATTTAATGCTATGAAAAATCGTATACCCTGTGCTCGGCTTATATGCACTGTGCTCTCAGAGTATATAGTATATATTGCTTAATACTTTCAACAATATAACAAATAAGTACAGGTTGAGCATACCTGATGTGAAAATTGAAAATCTGATATGCTTCAAAATCTGAAACTTCTTGAGTGTTAGCTGTGCCACAAGAGTGAAAGTTCTACACTTGACTTCATGTGATGTGTCACAGTCACAACTTTGTTTCATGGGCGAAATTAAAAATATCATGTAAAATTATTTCTGGCTGTGAATATAAGGTATATGTGAAACATATGAATTTCATGTTTGAATTTTGTATTTGAATAGGCCAGTGGTGATAGTGTATGGCTGGATTTTAAACAACCTATGTCAAGCTTAAAAATGGATACTGACACAGTGACTATTTTAAACAGTGAGTTAGGTTTCATTCCCAACATATCTCATCATGTATATGCAAATATTCCAAAACCCCCCAAAATCTGAAATTCGTCTGAAACACTTCTGGTCTCAAGCATTTTGCTTAAGGAAATATTCAGCCTGTGTTACTCTCAAGAATTACAGTTTGCTGTAATTATGTATTTCTTGTGAAATAGAAACCAAGAGTTATAAACTGCTGAGATGATTTCTGAAGAGAAAAATAAATGCTGTCTTTGTTTTATACTCCTCTTTCCAAAATACTTTGTTTTCTGTATTTACAATTCTATACATATCTTAGAACTCAATATCATTATTCTAAGTGTATATGTTTATATAAGTAGGGATGTAGACTCGGGTACTATAAAAAAAAAAAAGGCCTAAAAATACAGTGACGTAAACAAACTAGAAGTCTGTTCCTCTCTTACTTTTGAATGCTAAATGTAGGCAGGCAGGCGCTCTGACTCAGCCTGTCTGATTCTGGGCTAGCCAGCTCTGTGCAAAAAGTGACTTTTGTCTCTGTACCTAAGCTGGCTTCAGCAGTTAATGATTCCTGTGCCTGCAGCAAAGGCTATCATGGATAGTCACTACACATAACTTGTCTTGAAAATGGCCAAGAAATTGTTCATATGACTTTTGTTTATTTCCCACTGGCAGGAGCTTGGTTTGTATAGACACACCTGACCACAAGGGAGGCTGGGAAATGTGTCCCCCTAAAACCCAGAGTGTCTGGGGAGCGTGTGAGCAGGGAGGGATTGTGTAGTGCCTACTTCTAAAAGGAAAATGTTGAAAATGGATGCTGGGGGACAGTTTCATGGTATCTACTACAGGTGGGAGTATACCAGGTGAAATAAAGCAGTTCCAACTTCAGCGAAAATAAAAAGCCTGAGTAGACTTAACGAATCCTCGTTTAAAGCATTTGTGAGGGAGGCTACTTGCCTTAAGAGGATTGCAGTATTTTAAATTCAACATTCCAGAGATGAATTAATGTCTCAATTTATTTTTAAAGAAAACAGTTTAAGAAAAGACAAAGCGAACTTCTTTTCATGGGTTGGAAGGTTTTACATTTTTCTATGTGGGTATATGTTTAGGGGGCAAAAGGAGAGAATAGCGGTATTATTGTGTAGTTTCCATTTTATTTATGACATAATATGATTCATATATCTAATAATGAGAAAGTTTTATTTATTGTATTTCATCATCCATAATTGGAAAATGACACTGTAGCAGAATTTTAAAGACTCTTTCTCCCTCCCTCCAGCCCCTCATTTACTGCGTGTTTAAATATGTGCTGGGAGATTTAGGTGAAAGCAAGCATTGTTGCAGGTCTAGTTCCTTCACATAAAACAGTCTAATCACCTTAGTTTTGCTTAAATGAATGGCTTATCCAAAAGCTATTTTTATTACTTCTCTATACTTCTATGTGTTTCTTCAGTATTTTTACTCTTAGCTTTCAATTTTGTTCCTCTAAAAAGATTGAAAGTTTTAAAGTACAATAAAAAAACTGTTGCAATATGTTTTACTATAGCAAAGTAAGGTGGTATTTACAGGCAGGCTGAACTCTTTTTCCACTGGGGAAAACAAGGAATTGTATTAAAAGACCAAGTGGCTAAAAATAGAGTCTGTTCTAAAGGGTGTTTGGTTATAAGGTTGGATCATGAATATTAGAGTGTGATTTCTTCTGAGAAAGTCACAGGACATTTAACATACCAAAATAATAACACTAGTCTCAATTAAATATTTATGACCTTTGTACAACTCACATATCAGCTCCTTTCAGGTGTATGAACTTCCTATTGTGGAACTCGACGCTTTATATTGTGCTTTAAAACACTAATAAACTCAAGAAGTAGTGACAGTTTTCTATACTTAACGTACAGTATTCCATTGGCAAGATCTCATTCCATATATGTGAAAATATGAGATGACGGTTGGAACACCAAGGCAAATAGATTCACATACTACTCTGAGTTGTGTGAAAGATTGGGAGCTGTGTTGTGATATATATTTTATCACATAAATAGCTAGAAAGCTGACTGTAGCAAGTGTGATGGCATTGCCTTGCTTTTCAAAACTCAAGAAGAATCTCAAATGGTCAACTCAAATATGTCACCACTGGAAAACTTTAGACTGTCAAAAATTTTTCTTAAATCTGGATGTAGAAATAGGATGGAGAACAGGATGGTCAGCCCCCAGAGCAAGGAGAGAAAAATGTTGATTTTTGGTAATGTATAAAATGTCATTGCTGATATGGTAAAATACTATAGCATAATGAGTCATGCAGCATTGATTAAGCATAAGCATATAGCATTTCTACAAAAATGATCACTTCTCATTAAGTTGCAAGCCATTTATCTAATGGTCCAAGACTGTATTTATCTAATCAACAAACCACAGGTGCACAGCGGAGTGGGGTGTGGAAGTAAAGCCAAGTTCTTCAAAGGTAAGAATGAATTATTATGACCAATCACACATCTGATTATATATAGAAATCAACTCTTCTAAAACCAAAATTTTACCTTTAAAATATCAGATTTTATAATTGTCTGCAAAAATGTTAGTTTGTCAATTAAAAAGGTATTTTAATCTATAACATTAGGACATTGTCCCAGCTATGAATATTAAATATTATTTTGAACCTTTAAACAACTATTGAACTACTGTTTTTAATGTGAAATTGTTGGAGGTAACGATTGTCTATATTAAAGGTCTAAACAGGAAAAACAGTAAAATGCAATTCTGAGACAATCAAAGAAAATATTTAGTGGTATTGTATTAAAAAGTCATGACATCAATATTTCTGTATAATGGATGATCTATTTTTATATATTACTTATACATAACCTAGAATTTATTCCTAAATTAGTAAGACACTGGGAAATATTCTCTTCCATTGGGGTAACACATGAAGGTGTGGAAGAAAGGGAAGAGGAAAAGGAGAAGGTGGCATCAAGTTACAGAGAATAGAGAACACAGATTAGAGAAATATTAGAAGCTCCAGAGTCACAGAAATAGAAAGGGAGAAAAAGACATGGAGAAGCAAGAAGCCAGTAAATGCCTAGAACTGATCCGGGAGAGCGAAGCCTATTTTACAATATGTGTATCAAGAACTTTGAAACAAATTTGAATTATTGCCTTGGGAAAGGCCAGTCTCTTCATAGGAAGAACTATGGTATCATATTTAGGCATCTATTAAAACATAGCAAACTACCACCTGACCCAAGAAATATAAGCAATGTTAAAAACCATTAATATTTAGTGAGTATATTCTACATTATAGTCTCTGTGATATATACTTTAGGAATATTACTCTTATTTCTCATAAAGCCATAGGGATTAGGAAACCAAGTAGAAATATTGTACAATAGTTTTTTCTGAAAAAGCAGAGCCTAACTAGACCTCTCTGAGTGACAACTAAGCTGAAAGCTACACACTGGTCAGAAGTTATGGAATAAAAATGATTGAGCAGTCTACGCAGAGGAATGAACATAGTCCATGCAAAGGCCCAGTGGTCATAGGGTGCATGCTGCCTTCAAGGATCTCAAAGCAATGTGCCTGAAGCTAAGGAGGGGGCAACAAAATGTGGGTATCCATGTGAGATGTCAGAGATCTCGGAAACCATGTTACAATTTCTGGGTTTTATCACATAATTACAATTGGAAGTTGCTGAAATATTTAAGAGGGTGGCCAAATCAGATCAGCATTTTAATAAAAATTCTTTTAGTTATAGGTTAGAGAAGAAGCTAGAGAAGTACAAGTATATAAGAAAAGAATATTTTAGGAGGTTAGTCTGGAGTCCAGTTGAGAGTAAGTAGAATAAGTGGAGGGTGGGGGTAGAGTGGCATAGACACAGGCAAATTAGTGAGATAAGAAGTGAAACCAAAAGCACTTGATAATGGATTAGACATAGAAAATGAGGATGCAGGTGAATTCAAGACTCAGTTCTGGGTTTCTGGCTTGTGCATCTGGTTGTACGATAATGGCTTTTATTGAACTAGAGACTAATAAAATTGCATACCATTTGAAAGTAGGGATCATGAGCTCAATTTTAGGCAGGGTGATTTTAATGACTTTTTGAAACATCTAAGTAGAAGTGTCAAAGAGGTAGTTTATTATTCAGTCTGGATAGCAAAGGAAACATCTGGACTAGAGATTTATCAGCATACAGGTGGTAATTGATTCCTTGGGGGAATCAGTGATATTAACTAAGGGAAGAATAATCTGTGGAGAACAGAACATCATTATAGGCTATAGAAACTCTAACATCCTCTGTTCAAAGCCTTATCATGTTGTAGTAATACGACGTGAGAAACATTCGGTTTTGTTCTAGTTCATTGTTTGTGCCCCTCTTCATGCCATCATAAAAATAAACCACAAAAATAAATCATTAAGGAGACTTTTTTACAGGTTTATAAATTTGCTTAACATCCCACTGGCTATTTTTCAATTCCTACCTCATTAAAATACAATCATTTCTCTTTTAACTAATTCATGTGAGACTATCCCAAATTTAGATCTTTACCCTCTAACTGTTGACTTTTGTTTACATTGCAAAACTGAGCTTTACTCCCTTTTTTCTGTTAATAAACATCCTGGCCCATGAAATCATTAACATTAATGTCTGGCATTTGCATTTGCTATTCATAAAATAGCCCTTATCTAGACACCAAGAGTTTTCCACCAAGTAAAAATACACTTGGTAAAAACTATTCATCTGTGATGAACTTTGATGTTAAGTAATATATTAGAGCGGCAGTCCACACCTTTTTTGGCACCAGGGACTGGTTTCATGGAAGTTAATTTTTCCACACACCAGGGTTGGGGAGAATGCTTTCAGGATGATTCAAGCGCATTTCATTCACTGTGCAAACCTCTCTGCTAATTATAATCTGTATTTGCAGCTGTTCCTCAGTGCTAGCATCACCACCTCAGATCCTCAGGCATTAGGTTAGGAGTGCAGCCTAGATTCCTCACAAGCATGGTTTATGGTAGGGTTTGTGCTCCTGTGGGAATCTAATGCTGACGCTGATCTGACAGGAGGCAGAGCTCAGACGGTGATGTGAGCAATGGGGAACAGCTGTAAACACAGATGAAGCTTCGCTTGTTTGCCTGCCATTTATCTCCTGCTGTGCAGCCTGGTTCCTGACAGGCCACAGACCAGTACTGGTCCACGGCCCAAGGGTTGGGAACCACAGTATTAGAAGATACTAATTTCAAACAGGAAACATGTCATGGGGAATATAAGAGAAAGAATGGCTGTAACAAGACTGTGGAAGAATGAGGATAATAGACAAGATTATATAACCAAGAAAAGTGAACGAGAGAACCTCAATGATCTGTGATGGAACAAAGACTGAAGTTAATATTCAAGGGATTAGATGAAGTCAGTTCACCATCTCTGTGTACTATCTTTGCAATCTATAAATATGTCTGTCTGTTTCAGGATTGTTTTCCAAATTTCATCGAGTTTTCTATTCATATTTTCTTGTGATTCCCTGAAATACTTTAAAAGGATTCTTAATTCTGTCCAGAATTTCATAGGTCAAGTCTTTTGGGTCCATGCTGGAGCTTTGTTGGTTTCTTTTGTTGGTGTCATATTTCCCTGAGTTTTCACAATCATTGCATCTTTATGTTGATGCCTATATATTTGAAGAGGCAGCTACTTCTTCAATTTTCCAGGTGCTTTTTGGTGTTAGACCTTTACTACTTAGTATAAGAACTTAAATACTGGCTTATTTCTTCTGGTTCTGGGGAGGACTTAGCATGAGCACCAAAACTAAAACAATGCTCTTGAGCTAATTCATTGGCCCTACCATTTTTTTTCCCAGTCTTGGGAAGATTTATAGTGAACACTGAAACTTAAGCACTGCTCTGCCATTGTTTCTTAGTCTGAGGAAGACTTAAGTGGGCACTGAAAGTTAATTCTGACCTTCTAGTTGTTTCTGGGCTGGGGAGGATCCACAGGAGCACTTCGGCTGTATGGATAATCCAGACAGATATTTGGGCCTTCTCATGGACTCTGCCACCTACAGTGTTATGGTGTGCTGGCCAATCTCTTCAAAACAGTGTCCCCAATAATTGGAGTGCAGAGTAACCACCAACATCCTTGTTCCAGTCACTGCAATCAGCACCTTGCTTTTTGTTCCCAGTTCATCTCGGGTGGTTCATCCCCTGGCAGTCCAAATGCTTTCCTTGGTATTCTACCCAGAGTGGGCTTCCTGCAGAGATTCCAAGACCAGTGGGAAGATGGAATATCCACTTCCAATTTTCTCCTCTCATTTTGGAAAACTGTAAGTCTAGGGAACTTCACCACTCTGTGAGTGGTGTTTTGTCAGCTCAGGGGAGTGGGGAGCACAGACTGAAATGAGTATTTCTCTTAGCAGTCATGGATTCCCTTGATTCTAAGAGCCCTAAGTTTTATCCATTTCTGAGTTCTGGTGAACTCAGGGTGGTATTCTTGCCTTTGAGTAGTTTCTAGTTTAATTTTTGTGAGGGGAGTGATTCTGAGGTATCTACTATTCTGCCATCTTTCTAACATCATTCTTCCAACATTAAGTTCTGTGATTAATATGAGGATGATGACACTGAAGGAGAGAGGATATTAATTGAAATTTATCGTGGGTATGTTCTAGTAGGGAAAAATAATATTCTCTAATTTCAGATAGATTAAAACACAGAGATACTTACTTTTGATAGTTACCAATTAGGGAAGCAGAAATCTTAAGGTGCTGCCACTGCCACCGCCACTTCCACATTTCTCACTACTAAAAATCTGCATTGTCTAGTAGAGTAGTACACAACATAATCTTTGTTCATAAAGAATCTTGATTTTGTTAAAATTTATTCTGAGATCTTAGTGAAATGTATATTCTGATTCAGCAAGTGTCGGGAGGAGGCGAAATACATGTATCTCTGACAAGTTCCAAGTGATGTTAATGCTGCATGTCAATGGACCACATTTTGAGTACAGAAGTAAAAATGCAAACCCAAATTTTCATGATAACACCAAAGTGGCATAATGATCCATGGTTTTATTGTGAACTCTGGGTGGAAAGAGGTAAACGTGGATGGAATTTTGACCAGTATCACTCTTTCCTGTGGGTCAGAGTGTAGCAAAAAGTATTCAGGAACAAGTGGACCAAGCAGAGTATTGCTGCCACTTACTCTCCCTGCTTCTTAGCAGAACAATAAGGACATTTTGAAGTCTACAAGACGTGACTTTCTTCATTACTTAATTTGATGTGATAGTTCTATCAAATTTAGGAGACAAATTAGGAATTCAGCTTATGGGCTAATAGAACTTAGATTAACATTTGATTGCTTAATGCGTGTCAGATATTAAGTTTAATGTGTGTCATTGGTTCTCTCATATAACCTGGACAACCCCATGGGTAACCAATTATTATGTTCATTGTAGTGTTGAGAAAACTGAGGCACAGAGGTTACGTCACTTGTTCCATGTCACACAGGATATTTGAAATGAAGTCTGTTAAATCATAAATATAATAATTACTTTCTATGGCATGCTTGGATTAAGTAGAACTGAAATGGTTGTATTCATTGTACCATGTACCCACTGTACCTGAATTCATTTGCTTTTGGGGAGATTAAGGCACTGATCTCAAAATTCCATGTCAAGTTAATTCTTGCTGAGATAATATTTCTTTCCTAGAAGAAAGCAAAACCTTAAAAGGATAGGATAGGACCCAGGGAAGAAAAAGCATATTGAATCTTATAGAAGTTATTTTGTGTATTTAAGCAGACAAGTTTTTATTTTTTGCACATTCATTACCTAAGTAATTTTCTATTTAATAAATCTAAATTTCTTTAAAGTACTCATTCTAAAAATATTTCATTAACAAAATAACTTGTCAAGATACTTATCTAAAGTATTTACTACCTAAGTGTAGATATTTTCACAAATGTGTTTTCCTTTTAAATCTTTGCAAAGCTCTAAAATAAGGAAAAGATTGATTATGGTCAATTTGTTAAAAGATTATGAATTCTGTATTACTATTATAAAAATTTGAAGGAATATTTGCTAATTTTCAAGCAAATATTCCATTTCCTATATGCATCCAATTCCTAAACGGATACTGAAAATAGCTAAAATTATTACGTTTAGGAACAAAGATACTATTAACTTCATTGTCTGTTTCTTAATACCTTCCACAATACGCTAAAGTACTTGCATACATGCTGAACAGAAGAGTATAGTAGTTCTTGGTTTACATCTCAGGCAGGTTAATAGGTCTTCAGACTTCATTTAGCACCACATTTTCAGACCATCATAAGTTTAAACTTACTTCATGCTGACAGTTTAATGTTCGAATAAGCAAGGAGTTAACTTACTTTTAACTTTTAAACCTTGAGACCTCTCTCTTAGAGCTATAAAATTGACATTTCAGCATGGATTTTTTTTTTCATGATGAATCTTTCAAACTTGCACATGTTACAATTTCTAAAACAGCTGTCCATGTTTATGTTCAAGGCCTTTCAAAACAATTTTTTCTTTAGTATGCCATTTATGCAGAAAGGAAAATAAGCAAATTGATTGCTTTTTTGTTTCTTCCTTCCTTTCCTCCTTCCTTTCTTCCTTTCTTTCCTCCTCTTTGCCTTCCTTCCCTCCCTTTCTTCTCTTGTTCATGATTTTCATTTTCCTTTTCCTTCCTTATCTTCTTTCTAAAGTATTTCAAAGTAACTAGCAATTATTTAAGCAGAGTGAGGAATGCCTACAGTTTGGATCTGCACTCTGCTGTTAATTCTTGTCAGGGTTTCACATGCATATATCAGAAGTGAAATGTTCTATATATCATGCTTAACCAACTAGAGGTCAAAGCACTAAATCATTGCATTCATGAAAGTAAAATGTGCTTTCCAACTGCCATCACTTTGGGAGACTCTCACCTCCAATTACCAAAGTGACCTTCAAATCTGAATTGACCACTTTACAGTAAAATTTATTACAATTGTGACATTATAATACAAAATAAAAAATGACATGGGTGAAGTATGAAAATACAGTAATAGGTTTATATAGACTCAAATAATTTTATACTCAGTTTTCTGCTTGGGTGAATTTTTCCCCCATTCTTTATATTGCCTTGGCCAATATACAATTTATATACTGTTTATAAGATTATACTAGCATTAAAATGTGTAAGCTTTTTAAAGCTCTTAATATAAAGTCATGTATGTATAAGGACTTTTGAAGAAAAATGTTCTGTATGATACATTAACCTGTTTTATTAATATGGGGAGAGGGGATCACTTAAAGTCCAGGTTAGATAATGAAATATTATCAGTGTTCTATAACGCTAATTTGGAATTCCGCTATAATGCAATCTGGGCTGTCAGAGGTAAAAACTAATTACTAGCTGCATATTATCCACTAGAAAGATGAAAATTGATAGGATATCTACTATAGGACAGCACATTTAGGTTCTTCCCAAGTGCTTTACTGTTTATTCTTCAGAATAACCTAGGTTTTATTAAAGAGAAACACACTCTGGAGAAATTGGGTAACTGTGGTCAAAATCACATAACTAGGAAGGGACTGAAGTTGAAAGTAAAACTGAACTGTCTTAAATGTTACTACTGTTGTGTGCTTATGACAGTCAGGGGCCTAAAATCATCCAACTCTGGTCTACTGCATTTATTTGCGAAGAGGAAATGAGGCCCACAGATGTAACAAGACTTGGCAAAGGTCAAAAAGAATCATCTCCTTTCATGATCTGTTCATTACTTTCTTCTCATATCACATTTACTATGAGCTATTCATTTACCTAATGAAAACAACAGGTCACACAAAGGCCAGGGCAGTTCTGGAGATCGTACACCCAACAAAGGCCCCTTACACAGAAACACTCAACATTGTGCTGAGAAGCATCTTGTAAAATCTAGATTATTTTTCTGAGTGATTTTACTGTGTAAATAACATTTATGCTGTTAAGTCTATGAGTAAATGGAAAATGGGAAAAAGTGAACAGATCTAAAGTATTACAGAAAAAAACAATTTCTATTTGTTCTTGTATGCATTTTTGGGAATTGGCTTTTGGCAGAATTATTGTCGTTCTAGTTTGAAAAAATCAATATAGAAGTATGTGTTCATTGATATAAAAAAGTAGAAATACACAGAGCAAATTTTGAAGCCCCTCTTTACCTTTCAACTCTGTTTATAATCTCTTGGTTAACTAATGTTTACAGTTTTGTGTCCTTACAGAATGTTTGCTGTGTGTTTAGGTGAAGATAGAAGAAAATTACATTGATTAAAAATTAGTACGCTCATTCAAGGAAAGGTTTGAAAAATGCAGACAGCCTTAGAAGGGCCAAACGAAACACAAAATAAAATGATAGACTTAAATCCAAATTTACTTAGCTTAAATGTAAACAGCCTAAATGCTTTTTAATAAAGATAAGGGTTGTCAAACTCTGTTAAAAACTATAATCAACTATACGCAGTTTAAATGAGTCATATCTAAAACAAAAGGACACAGAAAGCTTGAGTATTAAAATATGGGAAATACCTACAACATTAAAAGATGGAAGAAATGTCACTTAGTAGGTATTATAAAGACAGTTTAGATTTTAAAGCAAAAAATTATTAGAGATAAAAAGGGACATATTTTAGTGATGAAATGTTCAGTTCTCCAGAAAGGTATAACACTTAAATTTGTATGCACTTAGCAACATAGCCTCTTAAATTTTTTTTTAAATGAACACCTCAGAGGAATATGAGATTGATAAATCCCTAACCAAGTGGCAATCTCACACTCAGTAATAGACAAAAGGGGAGAGAGGGAGAGAACTTCAGGAAAAACATAGAAAATTTAATTAGCTTGGTTAAAACAAGACCAACTGAACATATTTAGAATTCTGCCCTAACTTCAGAAAAGTGTTTTTTTTCCAAGCACACACAAAACACATTTGAAAAAGTTGAACATATACTACACAGTTGTCAAACTAAGTTTGGCCCGAGACTGTCTCTGTACTTCGGATTCCTGTATAACTAACTGCAACCTTACTGGATCTCGCAAGCAGCTGAGCTTCAGCCAGATGAAGGCAGCCAACTGATCAAACCATCTCCAAACGAAGCAACAGATTGGGGGAAAGTAAAGATTAATATTAAATATTGAAAGGTTGGGAAGGAATATAATTATTCATGAATAGAAACATAGACATCTACTTTCTTAAACAGTTTGAACTCTTGGATTAAATTTGCAAGTATCCCTGTTCTATGACCTGCCATTTTCTTAGTTGTATAACTGAGAAATGCAAGCAAGCATATGCCAGAGGACACGCACATGAACTTTCAAATGAAGGAAAATACAAAATAATATAGTGTTCTATTTAATGTTAAAAACAGCCAAATCTGAAATAATATATTTTAAGAATGTATACATGAGTGGTGTGGAATACATTGTATTAAATGCCTCCACTCATGCTAAAATGCAAGCAGATTAGCTATTTGCCTTGAAAATTACCCTCCATGCTTCTCTTCCATTATTTATGTCCTTGAATAGTCCTCTTCCACACTGAATAGGCCTGAACTGTGTGACTAAGAAAATGTAAAAATGTAAAAGTGATGGTGTGCCTCTTTAGAGTCTAGATCATAAAAGTGTTGGACAGGAAACTAGCTACTATGTTGTGAAGACAAACTGCCCTGTGGGGAGCCCATTTGGGAAGGAAGTAAGATCATCTACCGAGAGCTAGCACCATTTTGCTAATCATGGGAATGGACATTTTTGAAGACGATCCCCCAGTATTAGTCAAGCCTTTATTATACTTAGCCTTGCCCAATATCTGAGTTTCATGAGAAACCCTAGCTGGTACTGTCCAGCTAAGCTACTCACAAATTTCTGACCCATTGATTTTAAGTAAAACAATTGTCTTAAGCCACTAAGCTTTGGGATGGTCTATTATACCATCCTCCAAAAGTTACTGTTACACAGTAACTAACATGTTCACCAGTGCTTTTAACTCTATCAGTGAAAATTTCAACACAATGAAAATTACAAAATAGCATCTTATTATGAAGAAAACTTTAACATTAAAAAACCCTGAAAAGATCTTAGAGACCTTAAAGATCTGCAAACCACATATTGAACTTCTTTCCTGGTATACACACTATTGTGATAGGTCCAAATAATAATAAAAACAACATATTTAAATATTCCCTTATTGATAAACTTTATATTCCAGAGCAGTTTTATAATTTTTTAAATATATTTTTTGAATAATCTTGACATAAATTTGTGGCTCCCAAACCTTATATCTTATTTTGGGGATTCTTAGCTTCTTGGTAATATTAAAAAAAAGAACCACCAGCACAAATTTGCATTGTTAGATATTAAATCAGGTAGTGAAAAAAAGAAACATACTATGTTGATTCAGCTATAGGGGACAGTAGACAAGTTTTCAAATCCTGGTTAGCTATTTAGTGGGATAAATTTCCATTTTGATGACTCTCTTTACATTTCAGTTGCCTCATTTGTGAATTGGGGAAAGTAGTAATTCTGCCTGCCTGCATTGCTATAGGTTTTAAGTGAGTTAACACACGTAAGCACCTGTTACAGCATCTGAAACACAGAAGTAATGTAGGAATTATGCATAGATTACCTCCTTAATTTTCATACAAGCCTGAACAATATGAATCTTTATTCAGATTTCATGCTAAGTATGGGTGCTGACTGGGTCTCAGTTGAGACTCAGAGTCTGCTTCTATTGAAGATCCAGTCAAATGGAGGACCCCAAGCATCAGTTCACCTGACCTGATTTTTCATAAGACTAGGGGTCTGTAATGGGAAGGGGGCTAAAATGAGGAATGATGGTAAAGAAAAAGGACAAGTATGTGGCCCTACAGAGGGAGCCCTGCCAAAGTCATGTTATTCGAGAGATCAATTCATGAGAAGACTGGAGGGGAAGGAACATAAGAATTCTGTTCAAAGGCATATTTGAGACATTCCCCTGGCCTCCGGAACAAACTTAGGGAAGACTTCGAAAAGGTGCTAGACATTCTGCAGTATTGGGCATGGGCCATTATCCAGAGAATATTAGCCAGGGAAGTGCAGTAGCACACGGATCAAGAAACAGCAGCTCAGAGCAGAAAAACAACTTGTCCAAGTTTTTACAGCTAATACGTGGCAGATTTTCAATCTCAGGTCTTTCTGTATCCAAAACCTGTGTTATTAAACACGAAATGAACCACAAAAACACCTTGACTAGTTGCTCAAATGCATATATGTGAGCATTCCTCTTTAACATATTTTTACAATCAAGTACTGGCTATTCTTTGATTTTGCTTTTGGGTGATTGAATAAAATAAGAAACCAATAAATCTCCTTCCCAAGAAACTTTCTCAGATTACTGTAGCATGTTATTCTCTTCTACACATAATTCCCCTTGTCCTCAAAGCTTTAGAGTCAAAATTTTCATCTTGAAGCTCCAGGGCCATTTTAAAACTATCTCCCTAGACTTTTCTATTTTCCCTCTATTCTCTGGAAAAGAAATGAACGAGAACAACCTCTTATAAGATTAATAAAAATGAGGTTATTGGAAGCTTCCATCAAAACACAGGGGCAGTGGTTATTGATAACAGAGATGGAATTTTTATGAAATTTGGGGGTCAAAGGAACATAATATAAAATCAGTTGTGGATATTTCCTATTCTAGGTGATAACATTAATTTTACATATAAAATGTTTTAAGATGATTTGGAGTCAAGTCTACTTAAAATGTAGAGCTTTGATAAAGTTAAGCTATCTCTCAATATAAATTATATTTTTTCATTTGATAATCACTTTGTATCTCAAATATTTCTGTAAATGTTCTGGCTAGTAAGATACTGACTTGCAAAACTTTAAAATATTTTTACTTGTGTAAGACAGCTAATCAAAATATTCTAAAAGTACATGGTTATGAATGGGAGAAATTTGTTTTGCATTTTCCATTTAAAAGTGAAAAGACTTAGAAAAAAAGTCAGAATTTTAAAACCAATGACCTTTATCATAGTGTATCTTGTACTGAATTCCAAATAGAACATACTGGTTGAAAGGCAAAGAATGACTGTCATTGAAATACAGGATTAATCAAGTTACGATGTTAACTTAGTAATGAAAATGCTTTCCTAAAGTCTTGTCAACTGACAGGCTGTCATCTCATATTAAAAACTGACAAGTCATTGATGAATTACATTGTTTTTAATATTGTCCAAAGCAACTAAACTTCAAAACAGTGACAGTATTGCTCATCAGGTAAGTATGCCATTTCTTGACTTTATAATCATTTTAAAGAAAAAATATTTATATAAACTTGTAGACTTCTAAGTAGATACAAAAATATTAAAGAATTTAATCTCTAATAACTAAAATTGAACACACCATGTGTATTGAAGAATACATACTTTGACAAAACCCAGCCTTTTTCAGTGTACAGGTCTATAAAATCTGACAAACACATAAAGTTGTAAAACCATGGCTACAAACAAATTACAGAATGATTCTTTCATCCCAGAAAGTTCCCTCGTGTCCCTTTGTGGTAGTCAGTTGCCTCTTCCCATCCAAGTTGGTGGCAACTACTAATCTTTTTTTTTTTTTTTTGGTCTCTATAAATGTGCCTATAATGGACACTTTATATAAATGCAATCATGAAGTACACGGCCTTTTATGTTCAGCTTCTTTCACTTAGAATAACTTTTTCAAATCATCAATACTGCGTTTTTCAGTAGTTCATACCTATTTTACTGAGTAGAATTCCTTACATGGGTATACCACAATGTTTCATTTATTTGCCAGTTGATGGACATTTGAATTCCAGTTTGGGGCAATTATAAACAAAGCTTCTATGGACAGTCTGACACGGGCTTTGTATAGACATGCTTTCATTTCCCTAGAGTAAATACCTCGGAGTGGAATTGCAGGTCATATGGTATGTTTATCTTTAACTTGATAAGAAACTGCCAAATGATTTTCCAAGGTGATTGTGAAAGTTTGCTTTCTCAAGAGCAATGTGTAAGAGTTGCTTCACTTGCTTCATATATTTATCAGCAATTGATCTCAATGGAGACAGAGTAGAATTATGGTTACCAGACAATGGGAAGGGTAGCAGGAGCTGGGAGGGATAAAGTGGAGATGGTTAATGTGTGCAAAAATATAGTTAGAATGAACAATATTTGATAGCACAAAAAAGTGACTATAAGCATCTAGTATTTTCAATTTTATCTTTTTTGTCTTAGTTTACTTTTAGTTTTATCCATTCTGTCTTAGTTTACTTTTAGTTTTATCCATTCTAGTAGGTATGTAGTAGTAGTACACTGTGGTTTTAATTTGCATTTCTCTGATTAACAATGTTAAACATCTTTCTGATTCTTCCATGTGTTTGCCATCTTTTATAGCTTCTTTGGTTAAGTGTCCGAAGTTTCTGCTCCTTTTAAAAACTATTTTCTTATTACTGAGTTTTAAGGGCTCTTCATATATGGTAGAGGTGAGACCTCTATGACATACACATTTTGCAAAATTTTCTGCCTATGACTTGTATATATATTTTCTAGTAATGCTTTTCAAAGAGTGGAAGTTTTTAATTTTGATGGTTAATGTTCTAAGAATTGTTTGCCTAATCCAAGGTCACAAAAAACATTCTCCTGTGTTTCTTCTAGAATATTTTTGGGTTTACATTTAGGCTTACAATCTAATTAAAGTTGATTATTGCTATTTTTAATGAACAAGCTTCCGATTTTGATTTTTTTCACTATTTCCATTCTATTCTTTTTCATTGATTTCCCTATAATTGTTGCTTTATCTGTGTTCTGCATGTTTTTACATGTTCTGTTTTTATTTTTACTTCAAAATATTTTTAAAACTTATTTTGACTTTTTTACTTATGGGTTATTTAGAAATGTGTTAGTTTCCAAATATTTGGATATTTTCCAGGTATCTTCCTGTTACTGACTTATGGTTTAATTCAGACTATCAATGTTAATGTTGCTACAGTCTTATACATCATTATTTTCTGTCTACTTCTTGTGATCTCTCAGAGAGGCATGTTGAAGTCTTCAGCTATAATTGTATATTTGTCTATGTCTCCATTTAGTTTATCACTTTTCACCTCATGAATTTTGAAGTCCTGTTGTTAAGGACATAGACAGTTAAGATTATTAGTTCTTTTTGGTGAACTGAGCCTATTATCATAAAGTCCCTTCCTATCGCTTAAAATATTCATTGTTCTGACCTCTACTTAACATAGCTATATTAAATACATTATTCAACAAATACATTGCATACTTTGAGTCTTACTATGTGCCTAAAGTACCTGAAAATGTACTCCTACTCTCCAGCAGTTCAACAGCAACACTAATAGAAGTCAGCTCTGAAATGTGTTATAGTAGTAATATACCATGAACAGACATGTAGTGGTATACAATTTATTCTTCCTAGGGAAATCAAAGAATGTGGCTTAAAAGGTTGATATTTCAGTTAGACTAAGAAAGGGAGCTACTGCATTCCAGGCAAGAGAACGTTGAATGTGAGTGGAGAAATATTCCTGGGATCAGTACCACAGTTCCCGAAGGTCCATGTTGGAATGGCATTAAATAATAAACCAAACCTGAAATGGTTAAGTTTTTAAAGCCAAATGATAAACATTCAAAGGTCTTTTGAAAATGATGTTATATATGTGTGTATTTGTGTGCCACAACAACATAGAAAATGGATTTAGTTAATCATCAGAATGTTTTGCCTAACCATCATTAGATACATGTTTAGTCATGGTCTTAGACTATATCTTTTCATCCAGATACCGTAAATTTTTTAAAAATTATTTTGTGGTTATCCATGTTTATAAGGTTTAAATTCTTAAGAATCCCTTGAGTAAAAGTCACAAAGATTAATTGTATAAAATTCTCACATTTCATATCATTATATAGAAGCAACCTCAATGTACTGTTCTGTTTGTTTAAAGTAGTAAAAATGGGTGGAAACAAAAAAGAATAGTATTTACAAATGTGGTGAGTCTACAAATGTAGACTAAGGCTATAGAAGTTTTGTGGGCTTGTTTATTTGTGCAAATTACTCAAAGTCAGTCATTGGAAAAGTGCTCTTTTGGAATATTGTAATAAAGAAGCTAAACAAAGTGCTTTTGCTGGAAAGTTAAACATTAACCATAGATGAACTTGAATTTTTTGAAGTAGTTGAAACTTGAATTCCCAATGCAAGAATGCATTTCTACTTTTCTTTGTGAGTAACAACCCTACTCTGCATTTCTATTAGTCTTCTCCATCTCATGCTATAGTATGCCCAGTTATCTCCGCCCATGCTGAAAACTGAAGTGGTTCTAGTTCCACCAAGGTGCTACTATTTCATCTAAATGACTGAGGGAATTGGAGCCCTCAATTTCCAGGCACTTACATAAAATTGTTTCATAAAGTGATTTGTTCCCTGGAACTGTCAACCTCTCAAGAAATTAAAAGGAAGGTCCTGTGTTCTGTAATTTAGAGATATTAATACACTAAGATTTTTAGCAGCTAGATAAAATGTCATGATTAAAGTTTTATATTAAATTAAAATTTTAATTTTCACACTTTTGTGCAGTTAGCTTTCTGTTTTTAAATCTTCTGCTTAAACTTCTGATTAAAACTTGTTTTCTTAAATTCTTTGAATATGTCTAACATGATTTACAAAAGCCCACTATAATTAAGTATGCCTTAAGAACATTTTGCCTATAAATATGAATAATTTTTACTTACAGAATCTTAAAGTAAAATGTAACAATTCAGGACAACATATCATATGGCTAAATGTAAATTAAACATTGTATATATTCATTAAATATCTGGAAGAACTAAATCTATATTGTTTTGGGACATCAGTATATCCTAAATTAACAAATAGGAAAGTGGTAGCATTTACGTATTAGAGAAGGAGTATTGCCCAGTATTTCTGAGGAGTGTTTCACAAGATGATTTGGGGCTATCCGTACACATCACTAGATAGTACTCGCATATTGGGGAAGTTAATCCCTTTTAAATTTTCTACTAATCCTTTGATTACATCAGGGAACAAATTTCAACTTGGTGTTAACATCCTTAATTCTCTCAGGCCTCAGGTAGACTTCAGTTTCCTGTTTTACAGATAACAAACAAATGGAAATGATTAAATTATTTTTTGAGGTAAAATGACCAGTAGCTGATAGAGAATAAATGAGTCTGGGTCTGTGTAACTTCAAAGCTAAAGTTAGTTACCATTTTTGTTTTTGTTGTATTTAAGTTTATGACTACTATTTATGCTTATGATTCTGATTTAGGAAATGATAGGAAGTGTCTTTACTACAAATCTTTATTTAAATAAATTTGTTAACCAATTGGAAGGAAAGATTTAGGTAATAGTAAAATAGATTGGTCTAGGCTCAATTGCCATCGCATTTATTGCCGTATATTCCCATGCTGTGCTTTGTGTTACAATGGGCTGACCCCTCTATACTTCCAGCTCCCAGGTTTCCATGTCGGTGAGCTTCTAGCTAGCTTTGCACAGAGAGATTGGTAGGAGATTGGGAGATTGAAGGGGGAGAAGAAGGGATACGACAAGGAACTTCTTCTCATTTTCTCTTTAGACATCGATGATTTTTTTCTTTAGACATTGATTGTGTGCCTTTCTTGGATCTTATGAATCAGGCCCTCATTGGTTGTCAGTTTCATTAGGTTGTCCTCTTGCTGTCCCTTGGATCTGATAACATGCCCTTCCATGTTGGCTTTCTGCTGTTGCTAACCTCTAGACTCTTGGTCTCCTTTTTACCTTGTCAGCTCTTCTATCATGTAGGTAACCAATCCTGGATTTATATTTTCTGTACTTTAAATGCTTACTGTCATTTCGTTTTCCTCATACAACAAAATGGCAAGAAGTGTGATGGTCACTGCTATCTGGGAAACCATGTCTTGGTTGTTAAGTATGAACTTTTGAAAAGAGTAATCTTCTGGAATCCAATTTTGGCTCTGCTAATTCCTACCTGTGTTACCGCTTGGACATTATTAAACATGACTAAGTTTTCTTTTCTTCCTCTGTAAAATAGAAATAATAATGACTGTCTCTCAGAGTAGATGTAAAGTTTAAAGAAAAATTACCTATAGTATCTTACATAGTCCCTGGCATTTAAAAATTATACTATCTTTGGTTTTGTTCTATTTCCAAAAGAATGTGATTAAGGAACTTTCGTGGAAGAGTTTTTCTGACATGAAATCTTACAATTATATAATCATGAAAAAAACAATGATTCTCTTTACATATTCCAAATAGCCCATTGTACATGCTCTATGGGTCGCTATCTGCTTTTCTAAGTGCTTTATGCATTTCAATTCATTTAACAATCACCATGATTCAATGGGGAAAGTAGCCTTGTTATCATGATACCTATTTTGCACAGGAGGAAACAGACACTTAAGAATTTTCAGTAACTCTCAAAGTTCACAGGAAGTTGCAGAGCAAAACTTTGAACCCAGAAAGTCTAGGTCTAGAATCTGTGCAGTAAACATTCTGCTATGTTGCCAAGCACAAGAATTTTGAGGGGAAAGAAAAAAGTAGAACTACTCAATGAAACTCTTTAATCAATTCAGAAACAATCTAATATGAATTCATTCTGCATCTAAATTATTTTTGAGTCCTGTTTTCTAAGCTTGTGCTCCAAAGAAAGGATGTTTAGAGCTCTTTTTATATTTTTTTAAACTCTCATATATATTTTTCCTTTGGAAGCCAGTATTCCTAGTAACAAGTTCATTTTAAGGTGAAATATTTGAGACATAATCAAATCCTCCAGAGACATTCTCTGATTTGGACACAGATGTGGTTAACACTTTTTCTGTGCCTTGTTATGTTCATAGGACATCCATAAACCCTAGGAAAAAAACACATCATCCATCCTCTAAATGGTGTTCTGACATGATTTCTGTGTCTGTTATAAGGTCCTAAAACACAAACTGCTATGAAGTGGATTTTTGTCTATTAAATATCGTGAACATGTCATCTCTTTGGCCTTGTTTAATATCTTAGTAAAGATGGAATGTGAAATACAATTCATGATTAGTTCTAAATAAAAGTTTCTTTTCACCAAAAATTCTAATACTGAAATAAAGCAGGGGGGTGGGGATGGGGGTGGTTTATGTCATTGAACTCTAAATTCCGTGTACTGATTTTATTTTTTACTGCTATGTCATCAGCAAATATCATTTTAAAGAGAAAATGTTTTGAAAATTTCTGTTCACGTCCTTTGCCTGCTTTTTCATAGGGTTGTTGACTTTTTTTTTCTTGCTGATTTTCCTGAGTTCTACATGGATTCTAGTTATCAACCGTTTATTGGATATGTAACATGAGAATATTTTCTCCCATTCTGTAGGTTGTTTGCTCTCGTGATAAGTATCCTTGACTGTGCAGAAGTTCTTTTTGCTTAAGATTGCTTTGGCTATATGGGGTTTTCTCTGGTTTCATATGAAAAGTAGAATTATTTTTTCTAGATCTTCAAAAAATGATGTTGGTATTTTAATGGGGATTGGATTGAATCTATAGATCATTTTGGGTAGTATAGACATTTTAACAATGTTGATTCTTCAGGACCCGTGAGCATGGTATGGTTTTCCACTTGTTTATGTCCTTTGCTATTTCCTTCCTCAGTGTTTCATAGTTCTCCCTGTAGAGTTGTTTTACCTCCTTAGTTAAATATGTTCCTAGGTGTTTTCTTTGTTGCTATTGTGAAAGGTATTGAGTCTTTCATTTGGTTCTCAGTGTGACTGTTGTTGGCATATAGGAAAACTACTAATTTCTATACATTGATTGTGTAACCTGAGACTTTGCTGAATTTATCAATTCCAGTACTCTCACAGCAGAATCTTTGGGGTTTTCAGGATATGAAGATAGACTAATGGCCAACAAACATATGACAAGATGCTCAATATCTCTAGCATTAGGGAAATGCAAATCAAAACCACAATGAGGTATCGCCTATCCCCAGTGAGAATGGCTTTTATCAAAAAGTCCCAAAACAAAAAATGTTGGCTTGAATGCAGAGAGATAGGAACACTCATACACTGCTGATGGGACTGCAAACTTAGTACAACCTCTGTGGAAAGTTATATGGAGATACCTCAAAGAGATACAAGTAGATCTACCATTTGATCCAGCAATCCCATTACTGAGCATCTACCCAAAGGAGAAAAAGATATTCTATAAAAAAGACACCTGCATTCAAATGTTTATAGCAGCACAATTCACAATGGCAAAGATGTGGAAACAACCCAAGTGCCCATCAATCCATGAGTGGATTAATAAAATGTGGTATGTATACCATGGAGTTCTACTCAGCCACAAAAAATAATGGTGATCTAGTACCCCTTGTATTATCCTGGATGGAGCTGGAGCCGATTCTACTAAGTGAAGTATCCCAAGAAAGGAAAAACAAGCACCACATGTACTCATCATCAAATTGGTATTAACTGATCAACACTTATGTGTCCATATAGTAGTAACATTCATTGGGTGTCAGACAGGTCGGTGGGGGAGGAGGGGATATAAGAAAATACACACATAATGGGCACAATGCGCACCATCTGGGGGATGGACATGCTTGAAGCTCTGCCTTGGGTGGGGCAAAGGCAATGTATGTAACCTAAACATTTGTACCCCTGTAATATGCTGAAATAAAAGGAAATCTATTTTAAGCTATTATCAAATTTAATTAGGATATATGAGAAAAATCTCTAATGCATTGTATAAAGATTATTATATCATGATTTTTCTCAGTATTTAGAATATCATGAAATTATTTTAAAATTTAAAACCAAAGCATTTCTGTCTTCATAGTTCTTCAAGATATGAATTCTACCTAAATGATATCATCCTCTTTCTATGCTAAGCTTATATCAATTTATAGAAAGTCAGTACCAAAGAAAAGGAAGTTTAAGATTTCATTAAAGGACAAATCCTAGGTGATGAAATGCTGACACATCTTGAATTAGAGACTTTTTTTCCTAGACGATGCCTTTCAGAAGCCCAGTTACTTTTTTGAACACTGTAGTAATTTTAAATTCATCTTAATGAAGATGAAGGGGTAGGAACAGGCTTTCTTATTGCTTTTGTAATCTCAAGTAAAAGGTTACAATGCTTAAAATGAAACATCTTAGAGTTTTCAGGAAAGTTTTGCTAAAATATGCTTGAGAATCGGAAGAATGATCACTGTTGTCCAATCTTAAGAGAAGAATAGATGGTATAGCTATTTCTAAATAGGTGATTTAAGTTTCAGCAGGATGTATGTGTCATAACCTCCAGTAATCCTCATCATTTGGCACAGGATTGAGCAATAGCAATTATTTCTGTAATATTACTTGTTACAGCCTGCACGTATAGCCTGCAAGTACCATATAACAATAGAACTTGTTATAGTCTAAACCATTTATTGAAAACACACTGTATCAGGCACAGAGCTAAGACCTTGACATTATTTAATCCTAGGTGCAATTTACAAAGCAGGTGCTGGTATTGAACCCCTTTTAGTACAAACGAACACATTGAAGTTTCCTCCAGGTATGTGAGGAGCTTGGATTAAAACTGTGTTCTCTGATCTTTACCACCACTAAGCAAAGCCTCACTAGGCAGAAGTTCAGTAAGTATATCAACTGGATAACTGTATTTAAGAAAACATTCCCTTCTCCGCTGTACACAAGAATGTAGATATTCTCAAGTTAATCAAGAAACGATCTCAAAGATGTCCATATAGATAAAAAATAAGGTGCAGAACTGTATCATTTACCACTGGTTTTGCACAAAAGAGGAAAAAAATGTGCTTTTGTACATGTATGAAAAGTCTCCATGAAGCTACCTGAGAAACCAGTTACATTTTCACTGAGAACGAGAAAAGGTGCCGTTTTGTTTTTGTCCTTTTGAGTCTCAAACCATGAGAATATATATATTTTTTAATTTTTAAGGAAAACAAGGAATACAGTACAAGGATAATCACTAGTAGAAATTCCTCTTTAGGTTAGTCTTAGACTGACCATTTCATCCAAATCTTATTCTCACAACAATTGCAAGGTACATTTCAATACCTTTTTTGCAGAAAGCAAGACATTGAGAAAGACTGAACTAATTATTTAGGACCAAACAACCGGTAAGTGATATAGAGAATAAACTTGAATCTGGGTGTGACTTCAAGGCTTAAGCCTTTCTAATAACTTAGTTTATTAGATTACAGCTTTGTTTTAATGTAATTAAAACAAATTATAATTATAAATATTTTAGTTAATTATAAACACTTTAAATTTGAACTAAACTATCTTATTTTTGTAAAATAAACTAAGTGATCATTATATTGAGTTAATCAAACTTGCCAAAAGACTTGATCAAGATGTGTGGGCATATTTTCCCAGTGGAAAACCAACTATTTGAAAGGTGAAATCAAAATAGAATTAGGATTTTCTGTGGTCTACATGACACAAAACAAATAATTAACTTTATTTTTTTTCCTAAACCAATATGAGAAATTTGGATTAAAAATTACCTTAAAAAATGTTTTATCCTGATTTCCAAGTTCTTTTTATAACTTAATAGTTTATCCTTACTGTATATTTGCAACATACACTTTTCTTCCAAAGAACACTATTTTTTTAACCTCCCAAAACACCTTTCTTCTACTCTCAACATTATCCCTTATTTCTTCAGGAGAAAAAAAAAATGTAGACTTCTATTGTTTGAGTTTAAAAAGATAAGTTGTAATTATCAAAATCTTCCCAAGATGTAAATAAAGCAAACTGTCAACTTCTAATTTAATGTTTGTGTGTGTGCATTTACCTTTTTCAGTTTATCCTCTAACCAAAATTGAAACATTTTTATGATCCTTTTAATGAGGGCAGAAGACAGAGGCTTTACCTTTAGTTTCCAATATCTAATATTTAATCAAATTTGGACACATTATTATAAATATTCTTTCTGCAGGGTAAAAGAAAGCTTTTGCTTATGAGTACTTAATGCAAGGAAGATACTAGGCCAGAGAAATTAAGGGCAGAAGGGAGTAGAGCTGAAGGAATGGAAAACCTTTAAAAATGTTCCTGCCTGGTTAGATTGAAAATAATGTATGTGTCAATTACCTTGCTCTCTTGCTCGCTCATTTTCTCTCTCTCTCTCTCTCTCTCTCTCTCAATAAACTTGTGCTATTTCTGAGATTTGGTAGGGTTTTTCGTTTTGTTTTTGAGAATCAAAACAAATAGCACAATTCTATCAGTTTCCAGGTAGAAAAAAAGATATGAACTGTTTTCTGTTAAGGGATATTTTGAAATCTGACCATGGTTCCTCAAAAATAGAACCGGAAATCAGAAACACTCATGAAAATAAAAAGATCGATCATCTCTCAAGTCCAGTAAATGTTAGTGACAGAAGCAAAGTTTTTTATTTTTCCCTTAAGAGTTTTTTCTTTGATAAAAGGGAGGCTTTCTTGGTAATGGCTTTAAAAATTGTTTTCTTCTAGGAAAAACTGAAAGTATAATGTGTTCAATACGAACCTATTAAATACAAGACAGATCATAAACAGACAAGGGAAACAGTCTTTTTGAAAGACAATGATTTCTCTGGGATACATTTGAAATATTCTTTGAGGTTATTCTATTTTTTGATTTTGATAGTCTCACATTTCTTTCAATCTAAATCTATACATTTTGCTGCTACTTTCAGATTTTTTTTAATATATGTCATGTACCAGGTTAACATTAAACAAGAATTTTCCCTTAAACATTTCAATGGCATTTAGGCCTGTTTGAAAACGTTTTATTAAAGAATTCAGTCTAATTCAAAACCCCTAAATAGATATGCTTCATTATCCCTCAAAAAAATTTCTTTAGAACTACATTTTCAGTGGTTAAAGTAGTACAATTTAGTGGAATTAGTTATTCACAAATCTTAAAACTTAACTCTTTTGTTACAATCTAACTTTGTGATACTTTTTAAAATGAGAATTAAAAAGTATAGATGGTCCAACGGAATCTTGAATGTGGTACTGAATTCTAGGCAGTTAGAAATGTTTCTCCAAATTGCTCCCTTTTCATTCACTTTTAAAATTACTTTTTAAAAACAGAAGTAACTTAGGAAAAATCTTCCTAAAACTTCTAAAAACACTACAAATAAAGCCAAACCTTTTGATTATCATGCCCTTTCACATGCCCCCTCTGCCTCCTCCGGACAATAGCTGCAGTTACTGCAGTGTGGACACACATATATATATGCATTTATATGTATTCCTATGTACACATAAAAAAATTTGTAAGGTTTTTACATTAATAATCAATACATTCCTACTAAAATTTTTTTAACCATATTTTGGAATGCTATGGCAAAATTGTCAAACCTTAATATAAATTTAATACCTTAGAGTCTAATATGTAATACTGTAACATCTAGATCATAATAAACATAAAAATTATTTGTATGCATGTATTAATGTTTCTCTTGCATATTTACCAAAGAAATTAAAAATAAGAAATGGAGCACCTAGAATGCTCAGATACTGCCTGGTAGAATTGACATAACCTCTTTGGAAAACAGTTAAATTTCTTAAAAAGTTAAATATACATCATGCCATTCATTTCACTCTTAGGAATTTACTCAAGAGAAATGAAAACGTGTTCACCCAAAGACTTGTACATGAAACTTCATGGCAACATTATACTTATTTAACCAATACTAGAAAGAACTTATAAGTAGGTAAGTGAATAAGCTGAGTGCTGTATTCATACAGTGGAATAACTCGGTGATATCAAGCAATGGCTAAATGCCACAACACAGGTGAATTTTAAAATCATTGGAAAGAGCCAGATAAAAATTGTACATGCCACTTCATTACATTTTTGCAAAATTCAAATGCAAATTAACCTATCCCTGGCAGAGAGCAGATCAGTCATTGCAGAGTGATGAGGTAGACAGAACTGACTCACGAATATGAAGAGACTTTTGAGGGTGATGGAAATGTTTACTGTTTTGTGGTGATGATTTCACTAGCATAGGTATGTCAAAATTCATCAAATTGTAAAACATATACAGTTTAATGTAGTCAATTATACCTCAAAGTTGTAAAAGACAAAAGAATGCTATATGTATCAATAAATGTAAAAAATACATGAAGTTCTCAAAATCCAAAAAATATAGAAAACTTAAATAGATTATTAATGAAATTGAAACATGAAAAATTCTACCCTTAAGTAAATGAAAATTACTTTCTGTCAATGCAATGAAAAATTACCACAAACTTAATGACTTAACACAAACTTATTTTACAGTTCTATAGGCCAAATATGAATAGGTCTTGTGGGGCTAAAATCGAGGTGTCAGAAAGCCTGCACTTTCTCTCTGGAAGCCTTAGGAGAAAATTTATTCCTTGCTCATCCTTCTTGCAGAATTCAGTTTTTCATGGTTGTAGGGTGGAGGTTCTTGTTGGCTTGACAGTTGTAAGCACAGAATCATCATTAGCTTCCAGATGCTGTTCACATTTCTTGGTTCTTGACTTCCTTCCTCTACCTTAGAAGTCAGAAAAGGTGGGTCAAGTCATATTCAGTCTTCTACTTGTTTCCAACTTCTAGCAATTATGAATAAAGGTACTATAATGTTAATGTGCAGGTAATTAGAATAAATATCAAAGAGTGTGATTGCTGTATTTTGTGGTAAGAGTATGTTTGCTTTAGTAAGAAAGTGCCAAATTGGCTTCTATGAATGTACCATTTTGCATACTCACCAGCAATAATGAGACATCTTACAATGTTGAACAAAAAGGATTATTCCTTTAATTTTCAAAAAATGTATTTAGCTTCCAAATCCCAAACAACAAAAAGTGTTTTTATTTTTTATTTCAAAATATAGGGGGTATAGATGTTTTTGATACATGGCTTGAGTCAGGGCTATAAATGTACCCATCACTCAAATAGTGTTCATTATACCCATTAGGTGGGTTTTTGCCCTTCCCTTCCTCACTCCTCCCTCCTGCTTGATTTCCAGTAACTTACTTTGCTCTGTGTACTTGTGTGCCCACTGGTTAGTTTGAATTTATTAGAGAGTACATGTGTTTGTTTTTCCATTTTTGAGATACTTCACTTAGAATAATGGTCTCCAGTTCCTTCCAAATTGCTTCAAAAGGCATTAATTCATCCTTTTATAAAGTTGAGTAGTACTCCATGGTATACAGTTTGTTAATCCACTCATGAATTGATAAGCACTTGGGTTGATTCCACTTCTTTGCAATTGTGAATTGTGCTTCAATAAACATCTGAGTGCAGGTGTCTTTTTGATAACTTTTTTTCCTTTGGGTAGATACCTAGTAGTAGAATTGCTAGATCAAATGGCAGGTCTACTTTAGTGCTTTAAGAAATCTCCATACTGTTTTCCATAGCAGTTGTACTAATTTGCAGTCCTACCAATGATGTATAAGCTCACAGATCTAGAAAAAATAACTCTATGCTTTGTTTGGAACCGGAAAGGAGCCCAAATAGCCAAAGCAACCCTAAGCAAAAACAACAAAGCTGGAGGCACCACATTACCAGACTTCAAACTATACTACAAGGTGGTAGTCACCAAAACAACATGATATTGGCAACAAAAAAACAGACATATACCAATGGAACAGAACAGAGGACCCAGATACAAAACCATCGACCTACAGACAACTGATCTTTGACAAAGCACACAACTACACACACTGAGGAAAAGAAGCCATATTTAATAAATATGCTAGGAAAATTGGATAGCCACATTCAGAAGAATGAAACATGACCCTTACCTCTCGCCACTCACAAAAATTCAAGATGGATAAAAGACTTAAATGTAAGGCAGGAAACCTTAAGAATTCTAAAAGAAAATGTAGGGAAAGACTTTCCTAGACATTGGTCTAGAGAAGGGATTTATGACTAAGACCTTGATGGCAATTACAGCAGCAACAAAAATAAATAAATGGGACTTGATTAAATTAAAAAGCTTCTGCACAGCTTAAGGAAATAACAGAGCAAATAGACAACCTACTGAATGGGATAAAATATCCGCAATCTACACATCTGATAAAGGACTAAGAATCTACAAGGAACTCAACTCATCAAGGAAATTAATAACCCCGAAGTGGGTAAAAGACATGAACAGAAGTTCTTCAAAAGAAGGTAGACAAATGGCCAAGAAACATATAAAAAAAACACTCAACATCACTAATCATCAGGGAAATACAAAGCAAAACAACAGTGAAATATCACCTCACTCCTGTTAGAATGGCTTTTATTAAAAAGTTCAGAACAATAGATGCTGGTGCAGATGCAGAGAGAAAAGAATGCTTAACAAATAGTTTCATAGGTAGTAATTTTTTCACGATGTTTTCTATAGATATTAGTCACAAGAAAAAGATGAGATATTATTGGTGGCTGGCTAAGGGGCAATTTATGATGAAAAGTTTTCCAAGATAAAAATATATGAACTTTTAATAAAAGTTCTCATAATGATATTTAATGTAACTTTGATTATAAATACTTCGTTCCTTCCAAGATGAAGTCAATATTCTACCTATACAACATTTTTGTTTATATAAATGTCTTTAGTTTATACCTCTTTCAACTAAGAATTATTTTTATTTCATATTTAAAATGGGCTTGTTTTGTGATTGGTAAATGCAATTTTAGCATGTATATAGCTTCATTTAAGAGTAAAAAACCATCTGTAGTCTCCTGCTATTCAGATACTCTGACTGCTCATACAGGTTCTGCTCAAGTCAAAAAAAAAAAAAAAAAAAAGCCCTATCACATGGTGCATTTCAACACAGGTTTAGGAGTAAGTGGGAAATAAATTATTTGTTGTAGTAAATATAGTATATTGATGTAGTGAATTCCTTGATACTACTTATTTTTTTAAATGATTATTTTAAAAGTGATCCTTGACTAGTAGATTTATGTTCTGTTCCTTTTGTATAGATTCCACAGCTTTCTTCCTATTTTCTTGCAAATCATCAATTCCTTGTGAATGCTCCATGTTTTTTGATGATTAAACTAAGTAATTGTCTGTCTCTCTCTGAAGTCAATAAGTTATTTGAGACTAGGGAATTCATCAGGATTTGGGATCTAGAATCAGATATCCAGGATTCAAATATTGGTTCTAAAGCAAACTTTAAGAAAATTACTTACAAAATCTTGCGAAGTTCCATTTTCCTCAGCTGTAAAATGTGAACACTTCTCTTGAAGTTTCTTATGGCTGTAGATTAGCCTGGAGTATCTATCTTGCTCATTGGCCCACTAAGGGTATATAAATGCTGACTGTTCTTGTTATAACTATGGTGCAGTGTCTGTCACATAGTGCATAGTTGATAAATGAATAAAGGAACATATGGAAAGAAGCAGAAACAGTCATTATTATTGCAAAAAAAAAATTCTTTGTTATATTTGAATGAAAACACTCCAGTAAAGATTTTCTTTGATCTTCTTTTTTACAAAATAAATGAATAGACAGAGCTGGTAGTTTTCATCTGATGGAAAATACCCTTGCTGTGACTTCAATTTTCCTCAAAATTTTCACTACGTATACTTTTTTTTTTTAGTGAGTTCCCTTGTGCATATTTGCTGGTATTTCCTTCACACATTGGAACATTTGAGTCAACTCAAACTCTGCCCACATAAAATATCAATGTAAACTGTATTAAAAGTGCAATTTAGTTCCTGAATTGGGCATGTAAAATACGCCCTCATATCCCACATAAAAGTTCTGAAGATGTTGACCATCTTCTTTGATGGCAAGAAACCCTCTGTCACTCACCCATACCACATCTTGAACCTCATTTGCAGTGTGGAAAATAAGTTCCAATTGTGCCATATCCCAAATTTCCTATCCTTTGAGGGCCCTGGCAAAAGAGATTTTATCCTTTGCTGCTCATGTGATAATACTTCCATGATTTCATTGAAGTTACCTCATAAAATATAATGATAAACAGAAGGGTTACCCTTTTTTCTGGTGGGAATGCTTTATAAAAAGAAGTATAATTTCCCTTGTGGTTTGGAATACCATATGGCTTTTTCCCACTGCTATTTGACTTTTTTTTTTCTTAAGACAATAAAGATTAGATTTATCCTTTAAGGTTTAAGAGACCCCAAAACTTATCGCAGCTTTCAGCATCAGGCCACAACACTCAGCTAACATAATGTACCCACTCTGAGGAAAGCTGAGATAAAATAGCAGTGTTAACAGGCTCTAAGAGCTGTCATGAGCATTAAATTAGGGTGTGTGTTATTCAACATCAGGGTTTGTCGTTTTTTTTTTTTTTTTTTTTTCCTTAAATAGATTTACCAACTGTAATAGATTGAGCTATTTATATATTTGTAAAAGCACAGTTTGACTGTATTTTCAAAAGCCACAAAATGCTTGATCAAAGCTACTCCAGTTTGGCTATCAACATAAGTAAAATATACTGGCTTTTCTGGTGCGTCTTACTCAAACTTAAAAGAAATATTTCTCCTATTGCTCTTAAAACAAAGGTTTGGCAGGAGCATCTAAATAAACTTTTTAAAATATATGCTTTGATTTGTGACAACCCACTTTAACCTTAACCACATGTATCTATTTATGAAGCTTATTAACATTCTTATCATTAGAAACCTGAGTTAGCTAAATCGGGAGGCCCTCAAACATTCACTCTTAATGTAGTATTATGATACGGTGAAGGGAGGCTAAGTTGCAACATCTTATTTCATATGTTGAATTTCTGCTATACTTGGCCCTACCTCTGTCTTACTGTGTGTCATTAGATTCACTTCTCTGCTTTCTCACAAAGTTTTATATACCTCTTGACAGCTGATGCCAGACCATGGTTCATTCTTGGACGCTGATGCTCATGTTGTATTATCTAGTTATCACCTTTGCTCTGCTTTGGCTCTTAATGATACTCATCAAATCTTAAAAGCTACTTGAAAGACATCTCTTTGTGCAATTGTCAAATCTTTGAACTTTCATTGACTGTACTTAAACTGTGTCTCACACCTCTCGGTAGGGTAGTACACTCTAAGTCAAAGCCAGTACCAAAGAATGCCCTAGCACAGGAATTTTTTTTTCTTTTTGTTTTTTATATTGTGTTGCTATTTCCATGAGCCCTTGAAACTAATTAGCCAGCAACAACATGGAAGCAAACATTATGGATTACAAATTTACTCAAGAAATTCAGTCTTAAAATGTTTGAAGACTCTATTACATAGTTACCAAATATCTTTGTGTAATTTTATCTGATAGAATGACTATTTTACTTCTGTCTGAAATGTTCTTATTTTGCTCTTCTTTTAAACATACTTCATATTTCATTATTCTGACATTTAATCACAATTTTGAAACAAAACCATTTGAAAGTAAATATGCAAAATAGCCATATAAGGAAAATGTATATTCTGTGTACATGTGCATGTGTATATATGTTTATCTTTCTCTATATATCGCCATTTGGAACATAGAAACAGTTCTTTGTCCAACTTCCATTCTAAGATGACTTTCATTACTCATGTTTGCTAAGTCAATGAAAGGCTTAAATTTTCTCTATGTGTAAATATTTCACATTAGAGAAGTTTCCTATCAAAGAAGAGTATATGAGGATAGCACTGGTTTAGGAATACAGTCGATGGTAGGAAACCAAGAAATGGTTAAAATTAAACCATTGTACATGTACATATATGCTACACATGAACTCTGCAAATCTTACTTTGAGGTTTATATAAAATGTACAGAGAAACAGGATATGGAACAAAGAATACTAGAAAAAATTCTATAAGAATTAAATTATACAGGAATCACTCGGACAATAAATGGAAAATTTGACCGTTTTGTTTTAAAATTTTAACTTTCAAGGAAATGTTTATTATGCTAATATTTAATCCATTTTCAACATTTAATCTATATCAAATATTGAACTACTAAGTGAACAGTAGAGATACTCAGAAATGTCTTTACTTTTAAGATAAATATTATGTTAGATAAGACATAACATTTAATATTTAACATTAACATTAAAATAGCCCAAATTTATAGAAAATAGTTCATTTTCTCTCCTTGGGGCTTAATTTTCATATACATAAAAGAAGATGATATATGACTTTAATGTAATTTCTGTTTTTAATTTTCTACAATTCTCTGGCTCTGAGTTCTATTCCCCACCCCCCAAGACAAGATTTCGTAGGGCAGTGTATCCCAGACTTGTTTCTTGAAACTCCAAGGATAGGAAAGAATAAATGTCCTAAAAAACAAATCTCAGACCAAAGGAATAGAAGGACAAGGCAAGACAATTATCTTCTCTCTCTTTTTAAAATTTTCATTGGGCCAGATGCCCAGTTTCCTTTTAACAGCCTGATTGTTTAAAATCTTGAATAAGGGCTCTGTGGCATCATCGAATGAACATTAGCCTAGAGTTTGGCACTTGGCTTCTAGTACCAGTTCTCGTTATGTAATTTCCAACATGACTTTTAACTGCTAAGGCATCCTATTTCCTCATTTTCAGTAAGAAAAGGTAGGATGAGATCAACTATACAGTTCATTTGACCTTGGACTTCCAGGCTGAACTGTGAAAAGAAACTTCTGGTGTTTAAGGCACCAAGTCTGTGGTATTTTGTTATAGTAGTCTTAACTAATACAGAACTCCTAGTTTTGTATCATTTGTTATTTACACATATTGTTTCTTAGAACTACTTACATTTTTCCATATACATAGCTTGTCTTCACAAATTCATACTGTCTTCAAAGGCAGGAACTCACCCTGTGCTTTGTTACCTCATTCACAATGTACAGCACAAGACGCATAGCTAAAACTTAAATGTTATTCCAACTGATTGATGTAATATTTATCTGACAGGTAAAGAGTTTGACTAATTCACAGAAAAGTGAAATTCTTATATGCTTTTCATGGCATGTATGTGTATATATACACATATGTATATTCCCTATTCATATACTTTAATTGGACATGAGGAAGGAAAATCAAGAAAAGTCAATCAGGCATTCATACTCTCACATGTATGTGTCAAAGACATTCATCTACACCCATTACCTTATTACACAATGAAGATGAAGGAAGCAACAAAAGAAAAAGGAAATCTCATCCTAGAAATTTTTATCGGTTTTGCTCCTTAGTTCCAGCAAGACTTCAGAGTGTGTTAGGGTCTACAGAACAAAAAAATATCAGCCTTTTAACCACTGGAGTGATATTTATTTTAGTAAAAGTATAATTCTCAAGAAAGATCTGAGAAAAAAGTATATCAGTCTGGTAATAACACGTTACTGAAAAACAGTAAGTTTTGCACTATCACAAACAAAATGGAAAGGATGTTATTTGAGTTCCTCAAGGTTGAATCAAATCACTCTTTTAAAAATGTTGAATAACTTGTTGACTTCAAGACAAAGTAACATTAACCGGTATTGGCTACCTAAAGCACTTTAAGTTCATTTTTATGGCAGCAATATTAATGACTTTATCTGAGCAAATATCAAATGAGTTAGCAGTAATAGTGCTACTGATTTAAGCCTAAAATTACACAACTGTGGCCAGCTAAAAAGGCACTACATGCACACTAATACATGTAGTGCCTTTTATACCTAATATAGTAGGTACCTAATATAGTAGGTACACAAAAGTGTGGTCAAATTTAGTTATGAAATATTCCCTCCATGTGTTTACATTGCGTCTTGTAAAATTAGAGTATGCTATTAAAAATTAAAGGACATTTCAATACAGTAAATGTCTGAGTGTCCTTATATACCAGCCAAAGTATTGTGGCACCAAGAAGACCAGCATAGAAACAGTAGGGAATTAAGGATCAGTGCCACAACTATGGCAATGTGGCATAGGAGCTTGAAGCAGGAGTTCAGAGACGAAGTGTCTCTTAAAACCCTGGCTTTGGCATTTACTATGATGGCAAACCTAGTCAACATATTTGTGCTTCAGTTTTCTCATCTGTAAAAATGTTTTTTTAAAGAATTCAATGATCTTATAGTTTTATATAGTTAGACAAGAATAGGTGGTTAATCAGAGCCTGTGTGTATCAAACCACCCTGGGACACAGAGGAGGGAAGGTACCATAAGACATCAAACATTTCACTCTTCTGTTGAGGCAATTCTATTCAAATATTGGTTAATATAGAGTACTTATTTCTCTTCCTATTAAAAACAAAGCACGTTAGATTTAAACATAATGCAACATTCTCAGGATACTTGCCTGTTCTCCTTAGCTCTAAGTATTTCTTTGTTGGAAAAGATAAAGAATCACAGCACTAACCATGTCCTGGAGAGACAGCAATTCTCTCAGTACAAAGGAACTGCCAGTCAAATAAGATCAGGTGTGTATAACAGATATTTAGTTAATTGATATGACTACATTTACTAAAAAGCATATTTAGATAGGATTTCCTCATAGTTATTTGGGCTTTTGCTTATTTTCTGAAGTGTTAGATTAATGAATTCATCATATATTTTAAACCAAAAGTAACTAAATTTAATAAAAGCAAATGCAGGGAATTTTTCCTGTTTGGAAATTTTAGTTGCGCTTCAAAACTAAAATCAATGATCAAGAAGAGTAACTCCACAGAGTGGCAAGAAACTGTCAGAATGTCTCATCTAGGATTACTAAAGAGGAGCCATCCTAGGCCCTCACACACTGCCCTATCAATTACCTACCTTCAGCCTCCATAAAGAAAGAGACTAAGCAAGACAGGCTCCAAGTAACAACCAAAGAGCATTGTGTTAAATGTGTTACATGCACTCACAGCAACAAGAGTCTAAGGCCACAGTTCAGCCACTGCCAAGGGCTGATAGCAATACATTGCCAGAGCTCTTGGAGTTTGTCAGTTTCATGGAGCATGCAGACTGATAGACTGGTGGCAGGCCATAGTGGAACAAAGACAGACACAGGGATAATTTTAGATAAATGAGGAAAGGCAGTGAAATAATGAACTTAAGGGATGGAGACAGGTTCAAAATTAGGAGATAGCAACGTCCATGCTGTCGGAGGCTCTATCAAAAGGAGTAGCTGTGACAGCTAACATAGGGACATATAATTCTTCCAACAGGGAAAGTCTTTAAGTGGTTCAATTTCTCTCTAGGTACCATGGATTACACTTTTTAAAATTTAATCTGACTCAGAAGTTACTCAGGAGCATTCTCACATCCAACTGTAACAGGCTAGGTTGTTTGAAGTATAATAAAAACTCATGCTGAGAAGAATTCAATAAACTGAACAATTTTTAAAAAATCTCTTTGGAAGGCTCAGGAAATTACCAACATAAGGAGGATATGTTGGCCTGAGAAGAAAAGCCGGGAAAGTTTAACTCAAAATTTGCGGCCACGTTTTCTCCTTAAGCAAATGCTAATTCCCAAAGTGAAAGTGGTGGCAGAAAAGATAATTAATTTAGTGGTCTCATAGGACTAGGGAGGAAAGTCAGGAGTCTGCGTAGAGTGGGCTTCCAGTCAAAATGTTAGGCTTCTGGCCGGAGCCCCAAAAAACTCCAACCCAAGAACAAGAGTGAAACAGAAATAAACTAGTCACAGGGAATAGAACCAGCACCTAACCATCTCAGTCTGTGATTGGACTGGGGATAATTTAGCTCTAGATGGGTTTCAACAATAAGCAAAAGTCAATTTTCTCTAAAAGAATATAACATTGATCATTCTTGACAGGGAGATACACATTTTATTAGTCTATCCTCTTTTTGATATTTTGGTTCTGTTCCATAGATTGCTGCCTTTATCTTTGTTTCTTTTACCTTTTTTATTTTTAACTTCTTGGAATAGATTCTTAGATCACTGATTTTTATTTTTCCTTTTCTCATATAAGGCTAAATTTTTCCCTTGAAGCGTAGTTTAAGTATAAATTTTGAGTGAAAGTTTGAATTAATTATTTTTGTCTATTTATCAAATAAATCTTGTATAGATCTAAGACAGTAGGATCTTTCTTATTTGATACTTGATCTGTCTGAGTGTGGAGAAAGATATAAAAAAATCCCTTCAAAATTTCTCCATACCTCTTGATTTCCCTTTTATATGTCATAGGTTTTGTTTTACATATTTTGCTGTGGATATTACTCTGCCAAAACTTTCCTAGCAGCTATGTTGTCATTGTACATTTGCTTGCACTCGTAATAAAGTGACCCTCTTTGCATCAGTGAATGTTCTGTGCCTTCAATAATTATTTTAACATGAGTATCATAATTGCTACTTTCTAATATTAATATTTAAGCATTTGTTTGCTATATTGGTCAAGGCTCCTGCATTTACAAGTCCCCAATAAGTCCTTTCTGCATGGAGCCCAGAGGCAAAGCCTCATGATAGAGACTGGTAACGAAGGGGAAGAGCATTCCTGGGCCTGCCTCACTTCACAGGCACAGCCCCAGGTCTAAGCCTTTAGGATTGAGGGGGCATGGGGAGGGGATGGGAAAACTTGCTGGGGAGTTAAAGATAAAAAGATACAACAGCCGGGCGCGGTGGCTCACGCCTGTAATCCTAGCTCTGGGAGGCCGAGGCGGGTGGATCGCTCGAGGTCAGGAGTTCGAGACCAGCCTGAGCAAGAGTGAGACCCCGTCTCTACTAAAAATAGAAAGAAATTAGCTGGCCAACTAAAATATATATATAGAAAAAATTAGCCGGGCATGGTGGCTCATGCCTGTAGTCCCAGCTACTAGGGAGGCTGAGGCAGTAGGATCGCTTAAGTCCAGGAGTCTGAGGTTGCTGTGAGCTAGGCTGATGCCACGGCACTCATTCTAGCCCGGGCAACAAAGTGACACTCTGTCTCAAAAAAAAAAAAAAAAAAAAAAAAAAAAGATACAACAGTACACCACAGCTGATATGAATTTCACCACGTTTTCCTTCAATTTTTTAATGCCTTTGGTTTTAGGTGTTTTCTTAAGGATAGCACATATTAATACCTGGTTTTATTTCTGTAATCCAATTGGAAAGTTTGTTTTCTCTTTTAAGAGATGTCTTTACCTCGTTGAACCTTTCACTTTAGGCGGGCATGTCTACCTTAACGCTGTCTTTTCATTATATGAAACATTGTGTGATATTTTTGAACGTTAGCTTTTTTGCTGGTTTTCTTTTGCTTGTCCAAATTTTTTATTTTCTACTTTTTCTTTTCCCTCTTCCTTTCTCTGTGGAAAAGTAAATAGTATAGGCTCCATTTTTAGCTGCTATGATGGGTACATTTCTGTCTTTAATATGCTTGAATCTATGTCTCAATTCATCAATTTCAGAAATAAACCAGTCTTTTTGCTGCCTCCTATAAAAGAGAAATTATTGGGTTAATTCTACTGTTTTTCATTTCTACATTTGTTTATATTTTAATTTATCTTTTTATTCTACTAAAACGATTGCCATAAGAACAGAAATAATTCAAAACTTACATTAAATACCTATGTTGTATGATTATCAAAAAAGAAAAATGTCAGGAAGCATATATAATATACTGATAACAATTGTTTCCTCTGGGAGGAAGGAGATGACTGCCAGGTAGGGCAGAGGGAAAAAAATGGGATTTTAGTTCGTTTGTAAATTTAACTTTTTAATACAACTAGTTAACATTAATTTAAAAAAGTATATTACAAATTTATTTTTAATTTTAACTGCAGAGAACGTATAACATTATTTGTATCTTCTCTGTGGGTGTGAGATCCCCTGACACTTTTTTCTTAAAATTTTATTTTTAAATCAATTTCAGGTTCATAAAAAATTAAAAGAATTTTAGGTTCAGCAAAATTAAAAGCAAGGTACAGAAAATTTCCATATGCCCTTCCCTCCACACACACACAACATCCACAATTATCTGCATCCTCCATCAGTGGTACATTGTTAAAATTGATAAACTTAAATTGACAAATCATAATCCCCCAAGCGCCCTAGCTGTTTACATGAGGGTTTACTCTTGGTTTTGTACATTCTATGGGTTTAGACAAATGTATAATGACATGTATCCATCGTTATAGTATCACGTAGAGTAATTTTATTCTAAAAATCTTCTGTACTCAGTCATCCCTCCACTCACCCCAATTTCTGGCAATCACAGATCATTTTCCTGTCTTCATAGTTTTGCCTTTATTATTAATAGAATGTCATATAATTGAAATCATGAGTATGTAGCCTTTTCAGATGGCTTCTTTCACTTAGTAATATGCATTTAAGATTCCTCCATGTTTGTTTGGTTTTTTTTTTGTGACTTGATAGCTCACTTCTTTTTAGCACTGAATAATATTCCATTGTCTAGATGTACCAGAGATTATCTATTGCCCTACTAAAAGACATCTTGGTTATTTTCAAGTTTTCGCAATTATAAATGTGCCATATACATTCGTGTGCAGGTTTTTGAGCAGACATAAGTTTTCAACTCCTTTAGGTAAATACCAAAGAGCATGATTGCTGGATTGTATTGTAAGATTATCTTTAGTTTTGAAAGAAACTATCAAAAGTCTCTTCCAAACTAGCTGTACTATTTTTCATTCCCAGCAGCAATAAATGAGAGTTCCTTTTGCTCCATGTCCTCACTTGTATTTGGTGTTCTCAGTGTTTTGGGTTTTGGTCATTCCAATAGGTACAGTGGTATGTCATTGTTTTAATTTGCATTTTCCTGATGACATATAATGTGGAGCATCTTTTCTTGGGTTTATTTACCATCTGTATATCTTCTATGGTGAGATATCTGTTAAGGTGTTTGGCTCATTTTTTAATCAGGTTGTTTGTTGTCTTACTGTTGAGTTTTAAGGGTTCTTTGCGTAGTTTGGATAACAGTCTGTTATCAGATATGCCTTTTTTGCAAATATTTTCTCCTAGTCTTTGGATTGTCTTTTCGTCTTCTTGGGTAGTGTCTTTTGCACAGCAGAAGTTTTTTAATTTTAATGAACTCTTTCATGGATCTTTCCTTTGATGTTGAATCTAAAAAGTCATAGTGATACCTAAGGTTACTTAAGTTTTCTCCTATGTTATCTCCTAGGAGTTTTATAGTTTTGTATTTACATTTAAGTCTATAATCCATTTTGAGTTAATTCTTGTAAAGAGTGTAAGATCTGTGTAGACAGCATATAGTTGGATCTTATTTCTTAATCCACTCTGACAATGCCAGGTTTTTTGGGGGGAGGAAGTGTTATCTTTTTCCATTTTTTTAATTTCAGCATGTGGGGGTACAAATGTTTAGGTTACATATATTGCCTTTGCCCTATCCAAGGCAGAGCTTCAAGCATGTCCATCCCCCAGATGATATATACCTCACCCATTAGGTATGACTATACCCATCTCCTCCCCCCACAACCTGTCTGACACCCAGTGAATGTTACTACTTTATGTGTCCATAAGTGTTGATCAATTAATACCCAATTTGATGGTGCGGACATGTGATTATTTTTCCATTCTTGTGATACTTCACTTAGTAGGAGAATGGGCTCCAGCTCCATCTAGGATAATACAAGAGGAGCTAGACCACTTAATCAGCACAGTTAGACCATTGATATTCAAAGTGATTATTGATTTAGTTGGATTAATATCTACATATTTTTTTACTGTTTTCTATTTGGTGTCCTTGTTCTTGGTTCCTATTTTTGTCTTCAATTTCTTTTTCTGTCTTTAGTGGTTTTAACTGAGCATTTTATATGATTGCATTTTCTCTCCTTCCTAGCATATCAGTTATACTTCTTAATTTTTTAGTGGTTGCTGTAGAGTTTGCAATACACATTTATATGATTTTTACTTATTCCTTTTTTGATGCTTTTCCTTTCTTTGTTTAGATCCAAGTTTCTGACCAACGTAATTTTCCTTTTCTCTAAAGAACTTCTTTTAACATTTCTTGCAAGGCAGGTCTACTGGCCATGAATTCTCTCAATTTTGTGTGTCTGAGAAAGTCTTTTATATTACTCCTTCACTTTTGAAGGAAAATGTCACAGTACAGAATTCTAGGTTAGTGGGTTTTTGTTTTTTTTTTTCTCTCAACACTCCACTTCTTGCTTGCATTGTTTTTGAGAAGTGAAATGTAATTCTTTTATTTCTCTATAGGTAAGATGTGTTTTCCTCTGTCTTCTTTCAGGATTTTGTTCTTTACCTTTAATTTTCGGTAGCATGAAAATTATGTGCCTAGTAGGTTTTATTTTCTTCTTTGGCATTTATCCTTTGGATGTTCTCTGATCTTCTTGGATCTCTGGTTTGGTGGTCTTGGGGGAAATTCTCAGTCACTGTTTAAAATATTTCTTTTGTTCTCTTTTTTTTCCCTTCTGGTATTCCCATTATGTGTATGTTACACATTTTATAGTTGTCCCACAGTTCTTGGATATTCTGTTTTGTTCTTTTTCAGTCTTCATTTTATTTCCCTTGTTAAGTTAAACTAAAATTGACCTGAGGATGTCTCTGTATTTTGTGTCCTTACATAACACATTGCAACCCAAGCTAGTATAAAAACTAACTGAAAACCTAATTTAGGAGTATATTTTTTATTTTTGTAACAAATAGCCAAGTCTCAGCCAATCACAGCAACTGAGCTTCAGTAAATCACAGGTGGCCAACTGATCAGATCATATCCAAATAAGGCAAATGCCAAGCTGTAACCAATCAAGCTGTTTCTGTATCTTTTCTCCTTTTTTTTTTTTTTTTTGGTCCAAAAATGCTGCCTTCTCACATTGCAAAGCAGAGCTCTCTGAACCTCTTGTTCTGAGAGCTGCCCAATTTCTGAATCATTCTTTGCTCAGTTAAATTCTGCTAAATTTAATTTGTGTAAGGATTTCAACAGTTTTTCAGTTTTCAAAGTTTCTATTGATAGATCCTCAAGCTCATAGATAATTTCTTCAACTGTGTCCAGTCTACTAATAAGCCTATCAAAGGCATTCTTCATTTCTGTCACAATATTTTTTTTATTATCTCTAGGTTTTCTTTTTGGTTCTTAGGATTTCCCTTTCTCTGTTTAATTGCTCATTTGCATACTACTTTGTTCATTAGAGCCCTTAGCATATTCATAGTTGTTTTAAATTCTCTGATAATTCCAGCATCCTAGCTATGTCTGTTTCTGATGCTTGCTCTGTCTCTTCAAATTGTGATGTTTTTTTATATGCCTTGAATTTTTTCTTGACAGCCAGACATCATGTACCAGGTAAAATAAACTACTATAAATAGGCTTTAGTGATGTGGTAATAAGGTATTGGGGAGAGGAAGCCTTCTATAGTCCTGTGATTAGGTCTCAGTCTTCCAATGAGTCTGTGACTCTGCACGGTGAACTTCACAACTGTTTTTCAATTTTTTGCTCCTTTGTTAGCAGGGACAGAATGATTAGAGTGGGCTGGAGTTGGGTCTTTTCCCTTCCCCCAGGTCAGTTAGGCTCTGATAACACACCAGCAGATTAGACTATGGTTAACTAGTTTCTCCTGAGGGCATTTCTCGTTAAGAAGAACAGAGGGCTCTGGCATATATCAAAATGGTTCCTTTTCCCCTCCCCCTGCTGGAAGCCAGAGGAGATTTTCCTCTCATTTTCACTTGGGAACCTAGTTGAGCTCCTGGTAGTAAATCTCATAATACTGTGGGGTTCCTCTATGACTGGATCCCCCTGGAGTTTTTAGCTCTCAGATTTGTCTGCACTGAGCCTCCAGCAATTTGGCAGTTACACTTCACGTTTTCTTACCCTGGCCCTGGTTCCTGTGGAAGTTTTCACTTGTGAGTCCACTCCAGAAGCCATGACTCCCTGTACTCACTTGTCTGCCTTTCCAGTCTCCAGGGCAGCACTTTGCCCTGCGTCTTCCCCTCTGTTACAGATCTGATAAGAGCTGTTTCTTCAGTCTGTTTAGCGCTTTACTTGTTTGTAGGACAAAGTGGCAACTTGCAAGCACTTTACGGGCAGACCTGAAAACCTGACGCCCTCGTACTATTTTTATATTTATAAATCTTTTTTATTCTGTTGGATGTTCATAGTTTTAATTTGGTTTTGTTTTAATGTCCAGTAATGTCATCAGTATCTGTTATAGTGCTTGTGGTTCACTGTTCCTTTCATTTTTTAAATTTGATACACTGTGAGCCCTATCAATCTACTGGTATGCAATCTCTATTGCAAAAAAAAAAATTCATTCCCTTATACATTTTTATATCATTTTCTGTCATATTTTATTTTAATGTTTAATACATACTTCTTTGCATTAAAATTTTATTTCATTGCCTGCCTTTCATATGTAATTTTTATCATTTTTCTCTTCTCTGACTTTTTAGTTTTTGTACTTTTCCACTGAATTCTGACAGGTATTTTTTTATGCGGTCGAAGAACAAAATTTCAACCACTCGAGTTTTAAAGATCTAATTGGTTCTTATTAGTCACTAATTGACCCGGGAGCATCCAGTCTACAAAATAGAAACGAGTTCTTGATGAGGTGAGCAGAGGGCTAGACTTCATAGGCTGAAAAGGCTGAAGAAGGAAACCAGGAACAGAAATTAAGTTGGTCATTTCAAAATTACTTTCCTTATAGGGAATCATTTTGGCTTAATGAGATTAGGTTATTTATTTGCCTCCTGATTTTTTGAAGTTCAGATCTTATAAGTAAATAGATTAAGTTTTGGTTTGGTGATGTGGAACCTTTGTGTGAGTGACTATTTGAGGTTGATCTCTTAAGGCCTAGTATAGAGAAGCTCAGTCCAAATCAGTGGTCTCTCAGAAATTTTATTTAACTATCTTTTTCCATTTTCGTCAAGTTTACATTTCATGACATTCACTTCATTTTCATTTTGTGAGTCAGCATTTTTCTGCTTATAATATTTTTTAAATTTCTGGAATGGTTTTAATGTTTTTCACAGTCTATTTAATTTGTACTACCGGCTATCATTTCATTTTCTATTGTCTTTGCAACCCTCCTTTTATTTTTATATAGGTGTCTCTGCTTTGTTTCATAAAGTCTGTATTATTTTTAAATTACTTTTACAAAGTAGAAAGTTTTGTAAGTCTAAAGTTGTCTATAATTTTATAGACTATTCTTAGGCCGGGCACTGTGGCTCATGCCTGTAATCCTAGCACTCTGGGAGGCCGAGGCAGTGGATCGCTCAAGGTCAGGAGTTGGAGACCAGCCTGAGCAAGAGTGAGACCCCATCTCTACTAAAAATAGAAAGAAATTATCTGGCTAACTAAAAATATATATAGAGAGAAAAAATTAGCCGGGCATGGTGGCGCATGCCTGTAGTCCCAGCTACTGGGGAGGCTGAGGCAGGAGGATTACTTAAGCCCAGGAGTTTGAGGTTGCTGTGAGCTAGGCTGACGCCACAGCACTCACTCTAGCCTGGGCAACAGAGTGTGAGACTCTGTCTCGAAAAAAAAATAAATAAATAAAAAAATTTTTAATAGACTATTCTTGAAAAGTATATTCTTTATAGGCCTTTAGTGTCTTATGTCTTTTTCTTTTGGTTTGCTTTCTGTATTGTTGTAAAATACTTTTTATGTAGAGAGCCTGTTTTTATTTATTCCTGAATATCCTTTATCTTTTAATGGAGATGGTTATACCCAGACATAGGTGTGTAACAATATGAGTGTGTTTAAGTCTTCATTTTTGGAAATACTTTTCTTAACATTATCCTTAAAACTTGAGCAGGAAGGAAAGAACAGTTATCAAATCCTTTGATGAGATGACAATGGACCAGGATAAAGAGAAAAAGCCAAGAGTAGAAGGAAGAAATATGATATTTAATAACTTGTTGCTCCCACAAAACGAATCCTCTGCCATTAATTCTTTTGGTTCAATGTAAGAATCCTCTTGGATATCAACGACAACCCCACTTTTAGGAGAACAGTACCATTGGTACGGTTTAAAAAAATTTTTTTTAACGCTGATTCAAAGAAAGCAAAATGACATTGCTTCATTTTTCTTCATTTCATCATATTATGCCAATGTGTCATTCTAATTTCCTAGATTTGATCTGCTAGCTTTTCCAGTGGCTCTCAATTATAACTTAAGTCATTGACCAAATTTGAGAAAATTTGGTAGGACGTAGGACATTTCCAATATAATTGAAGATACACTCTGCTCAAGAGATGAATGCCATCTTCTTTTAGGTTTGGATGTTTTTATGCATTTATTATTCACAAGTTACTGTCATTTTCACACTCCTTCTTTACAATAAAGCTATTTTGCATATATTTGAGGGAGGTATGCAATAATACCATCATACTTCTAGAAAATTGAATATTTTCTTAGCATTCAATTTCAATAAATTTACAACTATATGTCCCTTAAATTTTCTTTTAAATCTGCCTCAGACATGTGACCTTAAAATCTATAGCCCTTATTATATTAGAAAAGCCTCCTTTTCCCTATTCTAGTTAAGATTATTGTTTTTGCTACATTTTACTCTTTTTCCTCTAAAGATACATTTAGGAAAGGATCAAATATTTTAGCAATTATCCATTTCGTGCTCTTAAAAAGATTCAAGATGATATTATGAAGAAAGAACAGGATGAATTAAATAAAAACAATTGTTAGAAAGTGAGAATTATGACAAAAGTCCCATGACCAGACTCCCTCAAGAAAGATGCACAGGATTTAGCATAGAAAAATACTTAATGGGTAAGATTTATTACAGTGACACATAAGAATACATTTCCTCATGTATTTTAGAGGAAAGTTCAAATACTCAGAACTTCAGATACAGTTGCCTTCTTCATAGTGTGGTTTATTGTTTTATTTTAGGGAGCGATTGTTATGCTATTCTCTGCCTATGCATCTTGAGAAAGGAAGATGAATGCAGGTCTAATGGCCTTAAACTCTGTAAAAGATTGATTAATAAAGAAATAGATACTATGACACTGAGGAAAGTTAAAATATATAAATAATCACTAAACTAGTTCTGAGACTAGACTTCAAGGGGGAATAGTGCTTTCTGTTCTTTCTTAGAACAATGCCTCTGCCACGAGAACATATCCAGACTGTCCTCTTACGGGATAAGATGAATCAGAAGTGATCATCCCAGTGATGTTGTCACTGTCCAAAGAGAGAGGAGCTCAGCTGCTGTTGATGAGCCAGCCCAGATCAGCAGAACCACACAGCCAACATGTAGACTCATGACAAGTAACAAGCATTGTTTTTTTTTTCTTTTTTAATTTTTCTTTCTCTTGTTTTCTTTTTGTTTTATTTCTATTGGTTTTCATTTTTAAATTTTCTTTGTTACATTATTTATTGAATTTATATCTTAATTTTCTTATTTTGTGTTTTTTGTTTGCTTTTTTTAAGCTACTAAATTTTGTGTAGCATATTACACAGCCATAGCTAACTGATAATAGTTAGGAAGGGTTTCAAAAACATCAGTTTGTCCAGTAGATTAACAGTTTTATGAATTGTAAATAAAAAAAACTAGCTAGAGGAATATTTTAACTTTGGTGTATTTAAAAAGGAATTGAACAAGAATTATCAATGTATCATTCCAAATATAAATATCCAAAGAGTCTATGGTATAAGTAATCTCACACACTACCAGTGCCTACCTGCTCTTCATAATGGTGATTCAGTTGGTCTTACTGAGTAGCCCATGTTCTGTATTACTAGTCTAATAAGGAAAATGTACCAGTAGGCCATGTTCTGTATTACTAGTCTAATAAGGAAAATAAGTGAGTATAATGGTACAGAGTTCAATGGAAACATTTGGACTTAAGATATAATTTCTGAAGTTGTCCCCATGGCTTTGATTATATGCTTGCAATGATAGAGATCTATTTCCTTTGGGAGAGTGAGTGTTTCATATGTTTCCTAGGATGGTGAACAACATGATACGTATGTTTATATATTCTTTTGTGATAAGCTTTACTACAAGGCACTTGCTATTAAAAAAATGATAGATATCAGACTGAGATGGGGGGGTGGGGGGAGGGGATGGATGTATGACTACATGGTGAGTGCCAGGCGCACTGTCTGGAGAATGGACACGCTTGAGGCTCTGACTCAGGGGGATGGGGGGGGGACATGGACAAAGTATATAACCTGAGCTTTTGTACCCCCATGAAGAGCTGAAATAAAAAAAAAATGATAGAAATGGGGTGATAAGAGGATAAATCCTATTTTTAGAGCAATCTATCTGTAGTACTTGACAGGTCACGTTGCCTAATCTGAGCCTCAGTTTTCTCATCATGTTAAAATTTTCTATATTTTACACTTAAGTATGTCTTTGTGTGTAAGTAATTTAAAATATTCATAGTGACTTTAAAATAAATTTTATTTTATATAATGTGAAGTCCAGAGGGACAAGAATATTTCATGTTCTAACTCTACTTCCTATGATTCTATTGACTCTGCTTCCTCCTATATATTGGCTCATCCTCACATGGATGATAAAAATAGCTGCAGTCCAGAAGAAAAGAAAAGAGAAAATATATTTTAATCCCTGCATTCCAATCAGACATCCTTAACCTTAGTAGGTTGCTCTGATCATAATCCACCCCTGAACCAGTGACTGTTGAATGAATGGCTAAAGCCATCCAAGGCTTACCCTTGGGGATGACTTCCCTTGAGTTAAATGGGTTCTGTTCTAGAACAATAAAAATCCAGGTAAAATCAAGTTTCTGTTAGGATAAAGAAAGGCTCATGGAAGCTTGGTTTGTGACCTAGAATGCCCATTATATCTTTTATGTAATTAACATTCCATTTTGCTTTAATACATCTGTGATTTAGTATGCTGTGAAGCATTATGAATATGACCTTTATATTTTGAAAAGTGACCCAGTTTTTAAAGGATTACTTAAATAATGGAAAACATATTTTATTTGTCACTGTTTTGGAGATTATGAGAGATAAGGAAAGTGGTGGCCATTTCAAACCCTGACCTACTCTAATATAGGAGTTTTGCACTCTTCCTTTCCTATAAAATGGGTTTGAACAGTTAAGTATAAAGGGGACATATAGAAGAGAAAAAATGATAAGTGATGGAGAGAATTCCCTCTAATGGGTAGCACATGTTTAAAGTGGAAACCAATTTTAAAGGCAATGGAACAATGATAGTAATTCTCCCACTCCTCTATGCTCCAGTCACCCTGCATTAAATAATTTAACATCTGAGGTAGCCATGATTTCATCCATTTTGCAGATGATAAATTTGAGACACAAAAGTTAACAAATTTTTCCCATTGGATGATAATTTGGGGAAATGTTGTTGGGTACATGATATACTACCCTTACTCTTCACATCAACACATTGAAAAACTAACACAAAGTCCACATAAAACTTTATAATTTTTTTACCCAAATGAATATAATTTCAGGAATTTTCCTTATTTCAGACAGTTATAAGGTTTCTGTATTAGGAAAGCTTGTAGGATCTTCAAAGTATATTATTGAATGTGAAATGTTAAGTAAAACAAGTATATAATATTAATATATTGATTTCATAGATAAAAATAACTTGCAATGCAGCATAATATAATGGTGTATTCATGATGCCATTTCAAAATCAATTTTCTGAAATATTTAGCTTTAGAAAACTTAAGACTCTGAAACATTACATTGGGGGAAGTGGAATTTTGATATTTTTATGAGAGGACAGATGTTACTGGATATATGAGGGTGTCTGAGTGTGTTAATATTCCCTTTGATTTCTTCTTCCACATTATTCTGTCATTATCATTTCTCTTTTGATGATGATTATATTTTTTCCCTCTAGTTCTTTATAATATATTCTTGTACCCCCACTTATTCCTGACTGTCTATTCTGCATCCATACTATGTACCTCATTCATTCAATAGTTCATTCATTTAACAAACGTATTTGGTTTCCATAAACAAAAAATAAAATATATCTCACAAGAGAGTAGATGATCAGCCAAAACTTTGCATAAGAAATAACGTTAGAGGTGAGATTTGAAGAATAAGTGCAAAATAATTACTGGAAGAACAGAATTAGAAAAGACACAGAGACCAAAAGGGGCTTAGAAACTTTAAGTAACTGCATGGTTAATATAGCTGACACACAGACAGCAGAAGGGAGAACGATGTGTGATTAGGCTGAAAAAGAAGGGAAAAAATTCTCCTTCAGGTTTCTCCATTGCCTTCCAAATAAAATTCAAATTTCTTAAACGGGCATGAAAGGATCTTCTATATTTCACTTCTGGCTCTTTCTGTTATAATAAGATGACGTGGTACAGTGAAACAAATTGGCAGGCGGGGGGGGCGGTCTGAAAGATGTGGGCTTGAATTGCAATTTCAACACTTGCTATGTAAGTTGGGGCAAGTTAATTTACTTCTTTGATACATAGCAAGTTACTTTACTATCCGATCCTTAACTGTAAAATGAAATTAATAATACCTTGCAAGAGAGATGAGAATATGAAATAACTTAGCATAGGTAAGGTATCTCACATTTATTATTAAGATAATACAATTAACAAAATTTCTGATATAAATAAAGCTCAGGGAGATAATACTATTGTTTTTATCTATTCACATTTAATGTCAAAGCTCCAGAAAGCAATTTAAAAATTACTTTGTGGTGTACAATTGGTGTGAATAAAGAACTTAGATGCTGACATTAAATTATATTCTTGATCTTAGAAATTTAAGAGATTTAGAACCATCATTAAGTGTTCTTCAGCCCATAATTTAGCAGCTTTTGAAAAGGAATTAATTGCATTTTCTGTGACTTCTTTAGCTTACCCTGAAACATCTTCAGAAATAAGCAATTCTACAATACTTGCCATCAATATTCAGATATATTAATAAAATGGGCTTAGAGGAACAAGTTCATTAAAATATATTATTTCACACCTTAATTTTTTATAACACTGCCCTAAACTTACCATTTGTAATTTTCTGAACAATCAGAATGATTAGCTTAGGAACCAAGAATTTAGAACAACTTTATTTTTGTGACTTTAACAATTTTAGTGAATATCAATTTCTTAAAATTAATGATTATAGCTACATATACAATTCTGTTTGTATTTGGAGAACTATCTAACATGAACACCCTAATAAACTATTTATTTAAAACATCATTCAAGAACATGTGGTAGAAGGTTGAGTAGTGTAATTAATGTTTCAGTTTGAAGGCCATGATAGAGGGAAGCAGTATAATTGAGAAAGGCCTGCCATCTGGCCAGGTTGTGTTTCACAGGGTGGCATTAACTCGATGAAACCAGATCCAAATCTTGTATCTCACCATGCTAGGCCTAGAAACATAGATTAATGCAAACAAAAACCCACAAACAACTACCAGAAATCAAACCAAAACAAACAAGTGACTATACACAAAACAAAATCTGAATCTGTCTGTTTACACATTATTTCCTTCCAGTGGCTATGTGATATACAGCTGCTATCTCAAGCATGCATTCTGAGAATTTGATAAAGGCAAAGGTACATGATGCTGGAATCAGATCAAAGAATGTAGTTAAAATATTTAAATTAATGACAGTAATGACAGATGTGACAGCCTGTTCACAGCTCCATATTGAGGTATACAAGTGTCAGAGATTGAATAGGAGTTCATCCAAATAATATAGTGAACTCTAAAAAAAAAATTACCTCTAATCTATAAGCATCACAAGAGTAGGGACTCTGGCTTTAAATCATCTTTTTGTCCCTGGCACTTAACCTACTACTGACATAAAATGCTTAGTATTTTTAATTTAATTCTTTTTTTTTTTCTTTCTGTTTCTACAATAACAGATTCCCCTGTATGGCAGTCTTTTTTTTTTTTTTTTAAAAAAAAAGATAGCAGTTTGGCTGGTAATAGTTGGGGTAACACTACTATAACAGATAAGGCTTCAAATCTCAGTGGCGTAACAAAATAAATGATCCTTTCTCACCAGTAACTGTCCATTGACAATTGTCCCAATAAACTGTCTTCTAGGTAGTAATTCAAGAATCCTCTTCTTGCATCTGATGTTTTTCAAGTGTCTTTAGCTAAAAATAATCATTGTGCCAAAGTGGTATGTTTTAGGGTGGCATAGCATATTCTGCCACCTTTCAGAGGCAAAAAAAAGGGGGAGCCGGTAAGTTTAGGAGTTTATTGAATGGACTTCAGAAGTGCACTTCTGCCTCTGTTCCATTGTCCATAATCCAGTCACATGGCCACACTTACCTGGCTGCAATGAAGTTGCATCTGTGTGCACCGATGGGCATCTAGTCAGTTTGGCCACAATATATAATTTCTCCTATTTTTATTTCAACTTGTATTGCATTATTTTTCTTATGAAGATTGTGGTGACTATCTGTTCTCACCTGTATACTTTGAGTTCTCAGAATCGATTTGTCTTTTCAACTTTATGTATCACCTGCCTTCAGTATGTTAGTTTCCCCAAAGCTATGGCTTGCCTCCATACCATTCAGCCCTCCACAAAATTATCTCCTCAGGGAAGCTCTATAGATTTCCTAAACTAAAATAATAGTACCTATTCCCATGCCTCTCTATACCCTTACCCAATTTAATTTTGTATCATAGCAATCTTCATTAAATGAACTGGATCATTTATTTATACAGTAGTTCATTTTCTTTTACTGCCTGTTTCTCTCACTATAATGTGTATGCCATGAATATATAATGTTCTTTTGACTTTTAAATATTCTCGGGCCCTAAAACAGTACTATTTTCTGGTACTCATTAAATATATTAATAATCAAATATTCTCCTTATAGGACAAGCCTAATGGAACACCTGTGAGACAAACTTTATTAAAAAAAGGCTTGATAAGATGATTAAATCTGTAACTATGCTTAGAATGATATCTAAAGATATTAAATTTTTATAATATTAAAGGTAAATGGATGAAAATGAGAATGATAAAATATTTTCTATACATTCACTGAATTTTAATTTTTAAACTGTTTTTGTGATATTCAGTGTATTCCATAGAATCATGGCTATGAAAGAGTTTAGGTACCACAATTCCTCTCCATTTAGGTGCAGCCATACTTTGAACACTATTGAAAAAATAAATGAGAATAATCATTCTAAGAACATCCCTTAAGTAACTTCTGGGAACAGGAGAAGATTGCAGTGGTGTTCACTTTCCAAAAAACATTTTGAAATCCCTGTCATATTAACCTTTACCTTATAATTCCTTAAGTCATAGAAGTAGAAAATAGGCAAGCATATTTGAAAAATAGCTACTACTCATCTTCTCTACCTTACTGCAATATATATTTGAATATCTTTACAAAATTAGTCTTCTGATATCACATTAAGCTGGATAATTCCTTTGGTATTCACTGTTCATTAATAGTCTTGGCAAAATCTTTGTTTTGGTATTTAGAACAAAAATTTTATTTAAAAATGAGAAAAGAGCTCAGAGTTTAATATCCAGTCTGCAACTTACTTGTTGTGTGTCTGTGTACAATTAACCTAATATATCCTGGCCACTATGACAGCACTAAATTTAGCAATTTATTGTGAGGATTGGATAAAGTAGTATATTAAAGTTGTGACTCACCCTATCCTCAATAAAAAGCAACAACCTTCTGTTTTTGCTTTATACTTAATAGTTTTAACAATGATCATAAAAGATTCTAATTGTGAAGGGGCTGCTCCTTTTCAATTTCTCTAATTGATTTTCTATTCTCATAATATTTTGCTTTGTGCAATTTTAAAATACACTGACATTTTCTTAAAAAGTGATGGCAAATGCAAAATGAAATAGTAGCTACCAGAAGAGATTTTCTATTGTGCTCCAAATTGCAAAGTCATTAGGACATTAATATTCTAAATAATTACTTTTAATTTTCAATTTCACTTGCCTATTTTAATAATGCAAGTGAGGCTTTTTACAAAACCTACTTTTCAAGTCTATTAGTCTTCAGAGAAAGAAATGAGATAAGGCTGTAATTTGCTTCCTATGGGGCAGATTAAATTGGTTCATTTTATTTCTTCATTATTGACACCTTTTGTTAAACATAAGTATTATTTTTAATGCAAATGCCAAGATGTGAAAAAAAAATCTTGTTTGGATTTACATTGAAGTCCTGAAGAAATCATAATTATAGTCCGTTCCTTAAGATTTTAATTATTTTTCTGGAACTGGTACAGCTTTAACCTTTGCCATGATTTTGAATTCTCAAAAAAGAGACTGAAAAAAAATCTTTTTGAGATTAACAACCACATTTTCTCCTCAAATGTATGTGTACCTTACCTAATAGCTCCTGCAGTTAAACCAAAGAGTAGCAACACATTATAAAACAGTGAAGATGACAGAAAGGCTCAAATGTGTTCCACTTGTACATACACAAAAGAAGACAGAGATGGGAATGTGGTATGCATGTTGTCTTTTGAATTAGGATAGAAGTAGGGGAAATATTTTCCTGTGATGCTCCTGTATCAGAGTGAGCTAAGGAGAGAATATCAGATAAAAGCATGCTTGGAAAGTTGAGTGGAATGTTAACAGTCCCAGGTGAGGAGAAAAAAAAAATCTTTGTCACACTGAAGAAAAATTAATCATACTAGGAAATTTATCCAGTGCTATGGTACCTTGGTGTCTAAAGTTAAAGGAACCATAAAGGCATAAGTTGACTGTTCAATGTTGTTAAGTTCTTCTTTTACTCACATACATTAATTACCTCTTACCATTGATGGAAGCTAATCAACTTTCATATAACGAAAAGAATTCTATAGACATTTGATCAATCTTATGTCTAAAAACCCTATTTCTAAAAAGACTGACAATTAGTCTTTTTCACATTTCTTTCAGCAAAGAATATCTGGGAGAAGGAAGATGTCAAAAACATTTGAAACGGTGGCATTAGAGAAGATGAGACATAGTCACATATAATTATGATTTATACTATAAAATAATGCCACAAAAAAGTAAAAATCAAAATGCTACTTTATAGGTTTAGAAGAGCAAGAGAGGTTGTATGCTAGGGTTAGCCTGAAAGAATCTGTAGAGTCAAATGACAATTGCCTGGGTTGTGAGACATGTGGGATTTGATTGGCAGAGGCAAGGAGGTGTGGGAAGGAGGAAAATATTAAGCATTTTTTTTTTTAAGAATAGTAAATTGAAAAAATCCTCTACTTTTATATACATCACGTTTCTGAAAATCTGCACGAAATCCAAATGTATAAAATTTGAAGAAGACATATTTCAAAAAGGAACTGTTATTAGAATCTTTATGTGTGTGTGTGTGTGTGTGTGTGTGTGTGTGTGTGTGTACACCCCATTTACTACCATATTTTAATTTAAAATAATTGTGTTTCAGCAATTCTTAATGACTTGACCAAGCTTAAGTATCAAGGACAATGATCAGAAAATATCTCCACTGACTAGCCTCATAGGAAGCTTTTGTTAACCACTCCAGGAGGGGAACAATCTTCCCTACGTACCCAGTAGGTGCCCACATTGCCTGGACATTCTGAGGATCACTCCCTCTTAAAGTGGCTGCCTCTTCTCTCTCTCCTCCCCACCCCTAGAAATGGGATATACCTTCCTGCATGAGGCCTAGGCGCCTGGGCTGGGTACTGCTGGAGTGTGGGAAAAAGAAAGAAGATCATGGAAAAAATATAGGATAAGGAGAAGAAAAGGAGGAGGAAGGCCAAAAGAGGATGTGAGGGATGAAATCAGATTCTGAATCACTATTTCTCATCATTCTCAAGGCAAAATACTCTTGGCTTCGGTGTTGAAGAATTACAAACAAATGTATGAGAGTGTATGTTTGTGTTACAGAGTAGCTTCTTTATCTGTACTACCCCAGAGGTCACAGTCTGGCTGGATCCTGGAAGAATTTGACTTGTAGATAAGTTTGGATTGGCATGAACAATTAGATACACAGATGGATTAGCTGGATAAATTAGATAGCTAGGTAGATATTAATAGATAGATTAAAAAGATTAGGTAGATTAAGTAGTGGATTAGGCAGGCAGATTAATACAGAGATATTAACTTAGATGGAGCTTGCAATTTCCAATACCCATTCATTGCTCAATACTCTGTATTTAATATACTGGTTTACTGTACATCATTAGGCTACTTTTTTTTTCTTTATCCTTCAAAACACTTGTGTTTGGAACCACTGTTATAAACACATTAATACTAGACAAAAAATTTCTGAGTTTTGAACACAACTAGTTTGCTTCTTAAAATTTTTGGATTACTATCTGCAACTTGTTCAAGTCAAATTTTTCTCACTTGTTTTTGTTTTAATTTCCTTTAGTAAAACAAATCACATATATACAGCTAGATATAGGGCCTGGCACAGTGGCTCATGCCTGTAATCCTAGCACTTTGGGAGGCTGAGGTGGGAGGATTGCTTGAGGTCGGGAGTTCGAGACCAGCCTGAGCAAGAGAGACCCCATCTCTACTAAAAATAGAAAACATTAGCCAGTCGTGTGGTACGTGCCTGTAGTCCTAGCTACTCAACTACTCAGAAGGCTGAGGCAGGAGGATGGCTTGAGCCCAGGAGTTTGAGGTTGCTGTGAGCCAGGCTGACACCATGGCATTCTAGCCTGGGCTACACAGCGAGACTGTATCTCAAAATAAGTAAATAAATCAAGCTACATATGACTATATAAATATGCTTTTATCTACTTAGTACAATCTTCATTCTATTGTGCCCTTGAACATATTTTGGAGACCCAGTTTAAAAGATATTCTAGAATTTTTTTAAAGAATGAATAAATAAAACCCCCATGAAACAGGCATTCTAACAGGAACTGATAAAGATCAGTAGTGTCTTTTTTTAACAACTGAAAATCATGATTGGATAACTGACTTAAAAAGACTAGTTTTAACTTGAGAAAGCTCTAAATACCTTATCGCTAATAATGTGAAAAAGTCAGAATTGTACAAAAGTCAACATATGAAAGTCGAGGACTACTTACCAACCAACTTAGCTAAAGTATTAAAGTATGACTTTTGAATGGGGCATTGTAGGGCATCAAACTGGAGGAATGGGGTGGGAGCAAGTTCGTGTGACTTACACATCAGGCTGAGACAGTTTCAGTAAGCAAATGAGATAGAGAGGAAAGTCAGAAACTAGCTCAGATTTAGTATTTTCAATGTGGGCAAACCCTTTCCACTTATCTAAACCTCACAAGAAATGTATGAAATGGATGCCATTATCCCCTTTTGCAACTAAGAAATCAGAAGCACGAAAAGTTAAGTAACTTAACTGGAGATGCAGGACTAGTAAGCGGCTGAATCAAGATTTGTCCTCAGGTGTTATTTGTCTTCAAATCCTAGAATTTTTTAACATTGGTGAAACTTAGACTCGTATGACCCAATTCTTACCACTGTTCCATACTCTCATGGACTAGTGCTTATGCATCTTCATTGTCTTAGATTTAATTGACCCACACGTTTCCTCCTTCAACTCTGACTTGATTTATTATAACCTCTTATACCCACTCAATAAATTAATTTGTTTCTATTCCTGATACCAGTAAGGGATCCAAGGTCTTCAAACATAACTGGGAAATATGTTTCATTTATACTGAATAATCTTAAGCAATGAATTTCTGAATCTTGAAAGTCAACTTTATCTATTGCATCTCTCTATAGTTAGGGTTATTTTATTGCTTAAAATTTTTGCTACTATTCATTAGTGTACTACATATTTTGAGTAAGAGACTCAATATTCTCAACATTGATTGTGCTTATGGGTTTTAGGGCTGGTCCTTAAAAATATGAATCAATATCTTTCACTCCATTTTCCAATCCAGTGTGATTTGGCTTATATGCACTTTAGTATAAACAGCCAAAGGCTGGTTATAAATCATTTTACCTATCTTCCTACTGACAGTCTGCAACCATGTTGGTAGATTTCCCCAAGGGAAAGGAAAGCAGGGCAACTGTGGGTCATGATATGCATTCCAACTACAAGTGCTTACAGCAGGAATGTGCCTGTGTTTTACTGAACAGAAGGTAATGTCCACAGAGAACTATTTTTAAAGATGCAATTCAATTTTTAATGTAGCCATGCATTTCTGTTTAGAGACTTTAAATTAAATTACCATTTAAAGTTAACATAGATACCTTACTAATGGCATCGAGATCATCAGCATTTGAGTGTTTAAAGATCAGGACAAGAATGTTAAAGCAAAGAAGCAGTGTATGTAATTGTAATTGTGTGCAAATATGATTAAACAAGTCTCTCACATCTTGCTGACAGTGTTTTGTCAATCCTCTGTGAAAGCAAGACATAATCATGATAAATACCTACTCTATAAATTACAAGTGTTAATAAACATTATGCTAACTGAATGTACTGTCCTTCAGATATGCTATACCTTAAAATTGCATAGTTTTTAATTTTTCTAGATACTTTGACATCACCATGATGAGTACTCTGGTGGTTTTATAGGCAAAGTGCACTTTTGCCACCCATAATTCTTTCCTGGTCCAACCTATGACACACAATTGTAAATGTTAGGGGTAAAATCTGTTTTTGAATAACATTTGCTTCAAGAGAAGCTAATGAGGCAAAGAAATATGCTCATAACCTTGATCTGAGTATAAGCATGGTATGAATAATCTATTCTGATTATGTAATCTATTAAAATAGAAATATACTGGAGTATCTATCATTTGCTAAATAATCAGCCTATGCTAAGGCATTCTAGAAAATTGAATTCCTGGAAAAAATGGATGAAAATGCAGTATACACAGAGGTAAAGAATATAGTAAACTGATTCTAAATGCCTTGATTCAAATTTCTTCTCTGAAACTATCTAAAGTAAGCTTGAACAAATATTTTATTCTCTAAGTAAAAGCTTTGTTATTTTAAAAATGAGGATAAAAATTGTGCCTACCTAAATATGCGGCTACCCAGATTAAACATGTAAATATAAAGCACTTAGCACTTGGCACATAGTTAGTGCTCAATAAATGCTCTGCCATCAATGAATTTCCACATTGTATTGGTAGAGAATTAAACTGACAGTAACATTGGTCCTTTATTTTTTAGTTTGGGTTAGATGGGATTTATTTTCTTGTTTTAATGAATGCTTTTCACTGTCAAAGGCTATCATGTGGATGCTTAGTATCAAAGGTCCCCAGACTGTTGTCTTTCTCAAAGGCAGATGGTAAATCTGTCAGCAGTAGCATTCAGAACAACAGCAACCCAGATGCTTTTAAGCTCTGCGTGTGAAACTGCTCCTCCCACAAAGAGTACCATTGGGCAAGATGCCAAAGGAAGGTCCCCAAGGCAATTAGTTGCTTCTGAATTCAACTCTGGCTGTCTGGGAAATCAAATGAATGCAGTTTGTGTGAACATACACCATTTAATGCAATGAGTATGCTCTTTATTTATAATCAAGCCAGGCTTCCATATTTCAACCCAGCTGCATTCTAACAAGAAATCCATATGATCTTTATTGTTCATAGAAGAAAAATTTTGCAATACTTTATAGATATTAGTATTCTGTCAATAAAGTAACCTATTATACTTAATGATCATTTATCTGTAACTATTTTGCACATGCACAATTGCCTTTAGTGATTTATAATAAACCCGATATTTATGAGTCCCTAGATGTAATTTGAACTGTGATGACTACAGTAAGCATAAAAGACCTGCCCATAGTGCTAAGTAAAGTCATTAGGCCCTTATTCAATATGACTAGAATACTCTATAAAAATGATAAAAGGATTGGAAAAACAATATCATTCCATGGAAGTAATTATTTTTAAAAAATCTCCTTTATTTAAAAGGTATGCTTTTCAAATGTATGGATTAGTCAAGTGTTTCCTATAACTTCAATAGAAATGAAATAATTATTGTACATTTACCTTGTATCAAGCACTGTTCTAGGCACTTTGGATCCATTTTCTTTTTCTTAAATTTTGCTGGACTACCAGTCTGAGTTCTGAGTTCTTATGGATTCATTTTCTGTAAACTACAAAAGAAAACTTCAAAAAGCTTCATCATCCTTTTTGTACAGGAGAAGAAACTTGACCGTGGCTACAGGGAATATTTAGATCCTGGAAGTTTTTTATTACAAAGCCAGTATTCTTTCAAGTATATCACCCAAAGAGAAAATATAAGAGACTTTAACTTTTGGAATGGAATAATAATTTTTTTTTCATATTTGAAGGCAGAGAGTAATTTTTTCATGAACAATCCATCTATCTATCCTCATGTTGAAGATCTGGGAGAAAGTCTGAAAGCTTAGGGCTAGATAGTGCTAGTTTTAATTACTGGCTTTATGATATCTCTAGATTGCTGCTTCCTCATCTGTGCAGAGATATGATACTTACAGGGGTGCAGCAAGGACTTAAGAGGGTGATTAAGGCTTGCGTGGTACCAGGAATATATAGATTAAAAAGTAAAGTTCAATTAAGTAACTGAATATAAGTAGAAGAGCTGCCTTCAAACCCATATTTTTCAAACTAAGAAACCATGGAGGACAAGGAAATACTAGTATGTTTATCGTAGATCATAAAACATGAATATATAGTTGGTGCAAGAGTTGTAGGTTATTGTTAAGCTGATTTAACATTGTCTCCCCTGACAACCACACTTGACTAGCTTTGAAGAAAAGAAAAAAATAATAAAAAGAGGAAAAAAACATAAAAGCATTATAAATAAGTTAGATAATAATTACTACCATAGCACGACATTTTATTAAATATAATAAAAGGAAACAATATCCCCCAAAATACTTTTACAGTATTTAATGCATAATATCACTTACATTGTATATGTGCTATCATAGCAAGAGGAGAAGAACAGAAGCCTGGAAAGCCATACCGAATTATAGTTGATTTTTATTTTTTTGTTATTGTGTATTTATTTTCCTTGTTGACATATTACTTAGAGTTTTACTCAAGGAACATGATCTGAAGTAATTACATTCTGAGTCACAACTTCATTTTTCTAAATATGCTTTTTCATTATAACCTTATTTTATCTTGAAAACTGAAACATTCTTAAACTTCTAATTGGTATTACAAGTTGAAAATTTTTCTGCTGTGGTCATCACTTACTGAAAAGACATTAAGGAGATGCCTAGGAATCATTTCTGCCATGCTGAAAGGGAGCAAAATCAGACCAGGACTTGACTATGAAAATAAATGCTGCCTTCTATTTGCCATGGTGCTAATTCTCAAACTTTACATAAATTCTCATAAGATATTACTTAAAATTCAAATTCCCTAACCTCTCAGATTTTTATTTTGTAGATTTAGGGTAGATTCCAGACACTTCATGCTTAAAAAGCTGCCCAGGTGATTCTGGTAAAGGAGTCCCAAGGTCTCTCACTGAAACTTTGTCCTTTAAGAATTAACGTTCCTGTAATCCTAGCACTCTGGGAGGCCGAGGCGGGTGGATCGCTCAAGCTCAGGAGTTTGAGACCAGCCTGAGCAAGAGTGAGACCCCGTCTCTACTAAAAATAGAAAGAAATGATTTGGACAGCTAAAAATCTATATAGAAAAAATTAGCCGGGCATTGTGGTGCATGTCTGTAGTCCCAGCTACTCGGGAGGCTGAGGCAGTAGGATTGCTTAAAGCCCAGGAGTTTGAGGTTGCTGTGAGCTAGGCTGACGCCACGGCACTCACTCTAGCCTGGGCAACAGTGCAAGACTCTATCTCAAAAAAAAAAAAAAGAATTTACGTTCTAATTATTATGGTGTTAAGAATGAATATAATGTTGAAATCATGTCTCTGGGCATACATAGAATGCTGTTCAACAGGAACATAGATAAGCTAAGAAAACAAGAAAAATATTTTTCAAGCAGAACTGATTCTTGTTATATCAGTTAGGATGCACCTGGTTAATTTGCATTAATAAAGGACCTCAGTATGTCAATGGCTTAACACAAAAAAAATTTCTAATTTGTTGTAGAGGTACAACACAGACCAGCATTAAGGCTATGTTTGCTGTAGTCAAAGAGTCAGAGTGATAGAATTTCTGAAATCACCTCAGCAGCGGGAAGAGAACACGGCAGATCACACATTGACTCTTGAAGCTTAGAGAGAGGGAACCATCACTTCTACTTATATTAGATGAAATCATATGGCCATGCTAAAATCAAATGGGGTAGGAAAATCAAAGTGGAGTTGGGCCATGTGTATGCAAGGATGTGGCCAGAATGGTCACCATTTGAATGACTACTTCACAGCTAAACACAGGCAGTTACAACATAGTATAGATGAGGAGTATGAAAGCTCAGGAATCTAATCCTAGTTGTAACACTTACTAGCTCTCTTCATCTGGACAAGTTACTTAATCTCTATAACCCTCAGCTTCCCTATCCCATTGAGTCTCCCAGGTTTATTTTCAGAAATCAATGGAAGAATGTACATGAAGTATGTTGCACAGTGCCTGATATATAGTATGATCTCATTAACTGAGTTACAATTGATGCATTAAAGTAGTCACATTTTAAATAAGTATGTTTATGTAAAAACTCAAGGTGTATTCTTTATCATTAATTCAACAGATATTTATTTATCTCTGACTATAAGACAGTAGGTGAGGAAGAATGAAGAATACAGAAATGAATCATATTATCATTGTTAGGACTCTTACAACCTATTTGGGGAGTCAGGCAATTAAGCACTAGACACATAATGTAATAGAGAAGCCACAGAGAACTATAGAAGAGATAAATCAGACTTGAGGAAATGGCAAATTTTATTTTGGAAGAAATAGCCTTTCAGTTAGTGATATGAACTAGAAATTTAAAATGCAAGCTTTTAAGATAAATAGCTAATAGAGACAAATGGAAAAACAGTCAAAGACAAGTTTCATAGGAGGTGCTTCAAAGGGAGGGAGGGAGATCAGCCTACAGACCCTCATATTTGAAAGGATATTTTGTTTAATTACCAGCATGTCAAAGAAAAGATTACACTCATGACTTAGCTAAAATCTGAGGCAAGACTCATTCCTAGAAGCAGTATATGCATGCATCTTTCTTTGAATATAAAGTAGGTAGCTGTAGCAAGTACATTGTTTTCACTTTGGTAATAGACTAGATCTGTTTTCTAAGTTCAATTTGCATGTGAAATGGAGTTTTGTGCAGTCAGATCTTATTCCCAAAGTCACAGTTCCTTTTTTTTTCTGTACCCCATAGCACCTGGGGTTGGGGAAAGACTCCCTGTGGAGGGATGGAAGTTGCAGAACAGTGTCTTGGGTATTCAGGCATGCAACAATTTCCACAGATGTCAGACATGGCAGTTCGCCACAGGGAGAAACAAGGTCATTCCATGCACCATTATCAGGATTGTGGTGCACAGATTGTGAGCAGACAACTTAATGCTTCTCTGATTCAAATAGTCATTCTTCTTGTCTTCCAAGTGCATCATATTCAGTCATTGCTGAGCTCTACAAAGCCTTGTGAAAACACAAAAACTATTAAGATATACTATTTCGTTTATGAGATTGAAAGATTGAAATCATTCAAAATTCTACTCATAAATGTCTGCCAGCCGGGGAGCTATTTAACTTGATATATAACTTAAATGGGCCCAGATACCAGCAAATGAGATTGAGGCCTGCAGCTATCTAATGCAAGAGAAATTTCCCCTTTTCACTAGGTAAGATATTAAATATAAAAACCTTTATTTTAAATTACAGCACTTGAACTCCTGATTGAACCCTTTCTATTGCTGTCTATGAGGCATGCCAACTTTGCCTGTAGTATAAATCAATCGATTATATTTCATTTTGGCGAAGCCTTTTATTTCATGATTCTCAGGGTTCCTTAACAAGACATTCACATTAAAAGCTCAGATATTCAAAGAGTGGACATAAAAAAAATAATAAGGCAAAGTAAAACTTTGATTTAAAAGATGAAATAAAATGGAGATTAGAAATTGCAAAAATGAGGTACACAAGACTTAAAAATTGAAAAAAAATAACAAAAATGCAACCTTTTTGTCTATACTTGTCACTTTTCTGTAAAACCTAAAACTTCTCTTAAAAAAAAGACTATTAAACCATGCAATCATCAATTGCCTGCAATGTATATCTGGGAGTATCAGATCTAGACAGTGAACGCAAATGAAAAAAAGTTGCTGCTCTTAACACTTCCGTATTGCAAGATCACTTATGCACATACATTCACAATGGTAAATTTATTCCTGGTATCAGAAAAAAATTAAAGCACATGGTGAGATGAACTGGAAAAATACTAACAAAATGTTTCTTACCTCATTATACATTTTAAGTGATTTGAGGGATTCTAGTGCAGTAGAAAAGTTCCAGGCCCAACTATTTACCTCCCAACCTCATATTTCTACCTTTGGTGACATCTGTATATTTTATTTAAAATAAGGTGATTTGATTAAAACAAATACCTAACATGTTATTCAGTAATGTATTTACACATATTCTCTGACACCTTCTGTTTGAAAGGTTCTAGGTAGAAACAAAGATGAAAATGACATATAATGCACTCTAGAAGTTTATAGCTTAGGAATTTAGATGAAAAGTGAACATCTATGACTAAAACATGAATCTGTTTATGGCAGGTTTAATGGTTCTGTGTCATGACAGTGGTGTATTTAGAAGCACTGTTCAAAACCAAGCACTAAACATGGCTGATTTTCTCAACAGTAAGCATCAAATAAATCATTGCCTTAGCTCAAATCCCAGACAGTTTATACTGAAATGATCAATATACAAGGATAAATTATTAAAGAAAAGAAAACAACTCATTTTGCAAGCCACAATGCTTACTGTTAAGAGTCTGTACTGCCAGGAAGTAAGAAATCTCAAGAGACCTGAAGTATGCTCATCGTTTAAGTTGGAGGATGTGGACATATGGCAATCAAATTCCTGATCAAAATGTTTTGAGGCACTTTAATGACAAAAATATTCTTTTGAGCGTCATCTATTTAGACACTCATATGCCTCCAGAACATGTTGGCCAATGGAACATATTTCCATTTATGTCCTGCCAAGTCTCACTCATTAGCTAAAAATTCTCATTTTGCAGCTTTTATAAAAAGGACTTTGGCTTAGAAGTACCATGTTTCAAAGTGAAGGTTTTTTATAATTTGTCTTAACTTGTAGTGTTACCAAAAATACTGCAACCTAATTTTCAAACATTAACTTCATCTTTGTCCTCCACTAGATCTTTGATCATATGTGCTAATAAATTTTAAAAGATATTTATTGACAATATTCTCTGGCATTGCTCACTTTCTGCTTACAAGCAATAAAATCAAAATCCAGGAGAAAAAGAGAAAGAAATAGTGAAGGATATAAAAGAAACGGATCTGAATAACCTACTTATAGGCAAGCTATAATAGAATTCAAATGTATTTGCAAAATGTAAATTACCTAGTCATTTGCCATAATTTTTATATATTACCTTATATGTATATGCCAGTTTAAATGTTGGTAAAATAAATTCAAGTTCTTCAGCTTTTTCTTTGTAAAGTGAGTGTCTGACCTGACAAAAGTTGACTTTTTTTGAACCTCTAGGATGTTATATACTTCTAAGCAAAACATATGCAAAGCTTGAATTTTCTTCTTTACTATATATGTTTGAGTGAACATAAAACATATTTAACAAAGATAATTGCTTGAAAAGACAAATTTCATCAAGTTTGTTACTGTAGAAATGGACATTATTGGAGAGAAGACACTATGCTAGTTTTCTGTTATTGTGTAACCGGATACCACACACATAGTGGCTTATGGGCATGTGTCTATGTTCCACATAATGGAACCTCTCTGACCACAATTTACCACAAACACAGTGACTTTAAACAACATACATTTATTATCTCATATTTTCTGTAGGTCAGAAGTCCAGGCATGGTGTAATTGGGTTCTCTTTCATGGTCTTACAAGGGTGAAATCAAAGTATCAGTCTAGTTGCATTCTCATCTGGAGCTCAGCATTCATTTCCAACATCATTGGTTGTTGGCAAAATCTAGTTCCTTGTGGTTGTAGAAGTGAGAACTCAGCTGTTTTGCTGGGTGTTAACTAGGAGCTGTTTGGAAATTCTAGAGGCCCCAAACACATTCCCTCTCTACAACATGGCATTTTGCTCCTTTAGAGCCAACAGGAGAATTTCATTTTGAATCTAAAACCACTTCTAAGGGCTGATCTGATTAGGTCAGGCCACCCAAGATAATCTCCCTTTTTATTAACTCAAAATCAATGGATTAGGGACTTTAATGACATCTATAAAATCTCTTCTGCCATATAAGCGAACATAATCACTGGAGTGGTTTCTCACCATATGGATAAGGCCTGTTGTATGCTCTCAAGAGGAGGATATTACACAGGGCAGGCAGGAATATTGGGGCCTTCTTAGAATTATGTCTACTACAGATGCTAAGAAAGAAATACAATAAAATGAATCAGGAGGAATCATTTTGATAAAACTTTGTCCATGTAGAAGTGAAAAATATGGGAGTTGATTATATTGGTCAAAAAAATAGGAAATCTTTTATGGCAATGAAAACAAATGATTTGTGAAATGATTTTTTTTTTTTAAATGTGGATACAGAATTTAGTAAGATAGTTAAATCCACTAAAGCAGTTAGGAAACAGAATATCTAAGTTAGAGTGTGGACATAGAGATTAATATGCCGTAAGAAAACACACTTCCTGAAACTACACATAAGAGATGCAGTTTGGAACAAAAGATTAGGTTGTATTTTCATTAAAAGAGAAAACAATAAAGAATGCTGGGGAGGGGAAAGGATAAATCGAGGATCCCATATTTCCAAGGAAAACTTTAAAAAACCAAAAGCTTTGTTTGTCACTTTCTCCAAGTTAGATATTTCCATTGCTTCCCATATTGCACTTTGATAAGCAATATTTATGGAGTGAAAAATTGTAGGAAAACCAATGGCATATTCAAGTGGTTTTTAAGCTTAGTATTATCATAACAATGCCGTTTTCTTTTACAGAGACCAAAGACCTCTTTCAGTATTGAAATCCTGTTACTTGCTGAAGACCAAGTGTTTAGCTTAGCTTAATGATACGATTAAAGAGATGAAGCATCAGAAATTCTTATCCTTTTTTTTTTTTTCAGGGAGGGCATGCAGATGAATAATTTTGCACTTCTCCTTGTATTAAATTTGGCTAATAATATGTCTCTTTATGAAAATTTCACTTGGGTCCAGGATATAAAGGTAGTTATTCAACAAATGTATTTGTTTGGGAAACGTGGCATTTAATTTACCTTAATTCTCCCTGGAATATGAATACAGTAGTTAGGATCCACTCTCTTAATGATTTCTGGGTATAGATAAAATAGAACAGTATCTAGATTCAGGAGTAAAGTACCTTCAGTTTGCCAGCATCCATATAATGGAATTGTCAGATAATCACTGTGACTGAAACAATCACTTATCATTGAATGGGCTGGACAACATATTTGATCTTTCATAAAATTGTGCTTGGAAGTTATGCGCAATGGTTGTATCACATATATAGGAAATACAGCCTCAGGTGAATTACTTATTAAGGTTTACAAGCTGACATATCCTTTAATTTGATGGCTTGTGTAAAATTGTCAGCAGCTGAAAAGGCTCATAAGGAGTAATGAACTCAAGAAGAAAAGATGCTGACAAAATCAAGAAGTTTAGGGCAAAACCAAAACTTCACTCAAGCATTATCAAAGAGGTGGCCAAGGCCAACTTAATATGAAAGATGAAAGTTTCATAAAGTTACATTTGTAGCTAAGTAAGATCAATGAGGTGGTAAATGCCACATAGCCTATAAGAGTTACATAAAATAAAAGTAATGTTTGTGAAGTGTCTGGAATTCTTTAACAAAACATACTATTTAAGAACCAAAATTTGGTCCTGACTCAGTCTGTGTTCTTTATGGTGTGTTTACAGTTTTTAAAATTAAAACAACTATTACATGCCCAGTCTAGAATGAAAATCACATGATAAGCATAAACTTTGATGAATTATTCATTTAGAGACCATGAATGAAATATAATATGAATGTGGCTGAAAGTTACACAGAAGCGTAGGGGACAGAATTCCTTATGTATTGCAGATTCTATCCGTAATCCTAAATCCTAACTGTATTTTACAAGCAAGTATAAACCATCATGTACAAACCACACATATTTCAACCCTATGAGTGGCCTAGAAACAAATGCCTTTTTTCTATTTTTTATGACTATGAATAAGTGACCAAGTCATGTAAAAAACTGATGAAAAGTTTCTCCCAGAACAAACAGAAGATGGATTGGTACAGGACATTTTAGGATATCATGCAGACTATTAAAAGGTGCAGTGGCTTATGTGCGAGCAAAGGATGGTGCACTCAGCCAGCACATGGCAATAGCAGACAGGCAGCTGCGAGAGCGTGAGAAAAAAAGAGGCTCACCCTGTGCAGAAAGCTCAAAGATGGCCAGAGTCAGAGAGCACAAGGGCTGTCACCAGCAGATCCTCCACCTACATAATTCTCTAGCCCAGCATAATCCTTCTGTCCTTAGTAAGGAAAGCCTAATTCATACATTTGCTTTGCACATTGTCACTTATTACAGGTTTCCTCTACCACCTCTCCAGTCATTCATTGGAGAGATGAGGAAATCAGCTAAAAAATGTTACTGGAAACGATGGCAATCTGAACAGATATGTATGTTCCATGAACACAAGTGATCTCTTACTGAATTAAGCCAAATCAGTTAGCATATATCTACTGCTACAGAAAGCTATTAACAGTTCAATCTATTTTCTCCCACTGTAGAAATAACCTCATGATATTCTTTTGCTTCTATATTTGTTTGTTTCCTATCTTGAGTCTAGGCCTAATGATACCTTGAGCAAAAGCATGGAACTTGTCTGTCTTGTTCAAAACCATATATCTTGGACCTGGAAGACTGTGTAACAACCTTGAGGTTCCTGCAGAGAGACTTTCGACTTTGTATAGGTGTAGAATTGTTGAGGGGGGCTATGAGCAGGTTTGCTTCTATTCTGCTATCTTGGTGACGTCACTCCCCAGATTGCACTATTTCAACAAAAGAACTGTATCTTTTGCAGAAAGATCATAATTTTTATGTCTAAATGTCTTAAAATTTGAAGTTTAAAAAGTTGATACAATTTTTTTCTTCCATTTTAATTATTTTTTTAGAAAGCACCTCCCAAAAGTAGAAGAGTTAGCATTTATGATTACTAGTTAAAATAAAAAGTTAGAAAAATTTGTTTATTTGAACATGTTGGAAAATTAGAGATACAATCAATGGTGATAGTGATAGTAAAATTAGTAATAAAATTATTTTCTCTATAATAAGCATTTGCAAATACATTTTCCATAAAACAAAGTTGAAACAAAGCATTGTTTTACATATTACTTGTTAGAACACAGAAGAATTTAACTGTGGGTTAAATGGGAATGATACATATATCATTTTATAGATTACAAGTACTTTTTGTACCAGACAACATTCATTGCAATATGCACCACTCATCTAAATCTTGTTAAGAACATTCTTCTAAAGGCCCCAAAGATTTTCAATTGAATTTGTCAGTGTGATCTAACTTTAGGCTTTTTTATTTCAGGATTTTATAAAGATAAGGAAAGGATTGAGGACTATGATCAATTAAATTGTGGCTCCCCAAAATTCATATGTTCAAGACATAATCCCAAGTAACTCAGAATGTGAATATATTTAGAGATAGAGCCTTTAAAAAAGGTAATTAGGGTGTTACTTAATGTTACTGGTGTCCTTTATAAAAAGAGACAATTAGGGCACAGACACACACATAGAGATGTAAGATGATTGAAGATACAAAGAGAAGATGGCCAGCCATTTGTGAGCTTAAGGAGCGAGGCCTTAGAAGAAAGCAACCCTGTCTACAATTTGATCTTAGATTTCCAGCCTTCAGAATTGTGAAAATATAAATTTGTTTTCTAAGCCACCTAATCTATGGTATTTTGTTACAGCAGCCTAGTAAGTGAATATAAATACCTATGAATCCATGCTATAAAAATTAAAATACATATATGTGATATACAGTTAACCTGTGAACAATAACCCATACATTCAAAAATCTGTTTAACTTCTGACTCCCCCAGGACTTTAATAGCCTACTGTTGACTCAGAAGCCTCACTGATAACATAAACAGCCCACTAACATATATAACACATTTTGTATATGTATCATATACTGTATTTTTATAATAAAGTAAGCTAGAGAAAAGAATGTTATTAAAAATCATAAAGAGAAAATATATTTACTATTAGGTGAAAGTGGATCATCATAAAGATCTTCATCCTCATCCTCTTTATGTTGAGAAGGCTGAGGAGGAGGAGGAGGAAGAGGAGGAGTTGGGTGTGGTTTCAGTTGTGGCAGAGGCAGAAGAAAATCCACGAAATTGGACATACATTGTTCAAACCCATGTTCAAGGGTCAGCTGGATAACTAAATGATGTATAAATATGTATAATCAAGGCAAAAACAATACATAATGTTCTGATGTTACATTATAATTCCTTTTTCTAAAAGTCATGGAAATTTTTAGCTAGTTAACATCTCCACATCTTTGTCTTGCTCTCAAATTTTCTTCGTTGCAGTCTATCTTGACATCATGCACTGACCTATGTCTACATTGTTTACATCTCACTGTACATGAAAATGAATTTTTAGGAAGAATATATACTGTATGATTACATTTATAGAAAATTCTAAAAAATACAAACTAATATATGAGTGATCAAAGTAGACCAGTGGTTGCCTGGAGACAGGAGGGCAGAAAGGGGCAGGAGGAAAGAAGGTATGGCTTACTTTTATATCAACTAAAAATTATTCTTTGTTTTTGCTATAAGCACTTAACATCAGTAGGTTCTTGGAAACTGACTTTAAGCATACAGCAGGTCCTCAAATTATGTTATTTTGTTCAAACTTGTCTTGTTATAACTTTATTATGTTATAGTGCTTAAAGTTGTAGTTTTCTAAGAACCTATCAACAATGCTAAATGAGGACCTAATGATGAGGACCTAATGAACTCCACTTTTGGCTTTTAAATAGATCCTTGATTAACTATTTCTCTATTTGTAACTCATTTACAGTTCCACGTGATTTTTGAATGTTAGCTGTTCAACAGCTTTGAAACCATTTGGAGCATCTGCTTATTTTCTGTCACATACACGCACACACAATGGATTTCTAATTCTGGATTATAGCTCTCTAGTCCACTGCATGATCTATCTTGATGCCCACTTCTACATTTCTTTGAATGTAGTTTAGAAGGAAGTAGTTTTATAACACCAGGTTTTGGTTTTGGTTTGGGGTTATTTTTTGGTGCTGATTTTTTCAGTGTTTTTTTTAGTTAGAGATAATTTAATTTTTATGTATAATTGATATTAATAGGTATAATATATGCACATATGTAATGTACATAATTTTATGGGTTTGAACATTTGCATACACCCATGAAACCATCATAAAATTAAGATAATAGACATGTCCATTACATCTAAGAGTTTCCTTGTGCCTCTTTGGTTTTGTTGTCGTTACTGTAAGAACACTTAACGTGAGATTTATCCTATTAACAATACTATATTGTGCACATAAATAATCTGTTAAGTATAGCCACTATTTTGTACAGCAGGTGCCTAGAACTTATACTGTATAGTTAAAACTTTATATCCATTGAATAAGTCCTAATTTTCCCATACCTCCAGCCCCTGGCAACTACCTTCCTGTTCTTTGCTACAATAAGGTACTGGCATACCTAAGGTACAACTATAGACCAATGGAATGGAATGAAGAGCCCAGAAATAAACCCAAGCATATACAAACAACTGATCTTCAACAAGGGTGCCAAGAGTACACAAAGGGAAAATGATATCTTCTTCAACAAATGTTGTTAGAAAAACTGCATGTGCACATGCAAAAGAATAAAATTCTACCCCTGCCTTATACCACACACAAAGTTCAACTCAAAGAATAAAACATAAGACCTGAAACTGTTAAACTCCTAGGAAAAAACATAAAACCTTCTTGATATTGTTCTTGGCAATGATTTCTTGGATATGACACCAAAAGCATAGGTAACAAAAGCAAAAACATACAAGTAGGACATGAAACTCAAAAGCGCCTGGATAGTAAAGCAAACAGTTCACAGAGAATGGGAGAAAACATTTGTAAATCATCTGATAAGGGGCTAATATCCAAAATATATAAGAAACTCCTACAATGCAAAAGCAAAGAAAATAACACAAGTTAAAAATAGGCTAAAGAATTAAACATTTCTCAAAAGAAGACATACAAATGGCCAACAAGTATATAAAAAGGTGCTCAACATCACTAATCATTAGGGAAATGCAAATCAAAAACACAATGAGGTATCAACTCATATCTGTGAAGATGGCTATTAAAAAAAAAAACAACTTGAACTAAAAACAGAACTTACTATCTGATCCAACAATCCCACTATTGGGTATATACCCCCCAAAAGGGGGAAATCTGTATATCAAAGAGATATTTGTATTCCCATATTTATTGCAGCACTATTCACAACAGCAAAGATACAGAATCAGCCTAAGTGTCCATCAATGGATGAATGCATAAAGAAAATGTAGTATATATACATAAGTCACATACTATTCAGACATAAATAATAAAATCATGTGTTTTGCAGCAATATGGATGGAACTGGTGGTTACTAAGTGAAACAAGTCAGGCACAGAAAGTCAAATTTTACATGTTCTCATTTATAAGCGGGTGCCAAAAATATATATACACATGGACATAAAGAGTGGAATGATAGACAATGAAGACTAAGAAGGGTGAGGGAGTGAACAGGGGGTGGATGATGAGTAATTATGGGTATGTTATTCGGGTGATACCCTGAAAATCCTGACTCGACCACTATGCAATCCATACATGTAAGAAATTGCACACATACCCCATATATTTCTACAAGTAAAAATAAGTATTGGTGAAGATGTGGAGTAATTGGAACCCTCATACACTGTTGGGGGGAATGTAAAATGGTACAGCTACTACAGAACACAGTATGGAAGTTCCTCAGAAATTAAAAATAGAACTACCATATGACCCATCAATTCTACTTCTGGGTATATATCCAAAATAATTGAAATCAGGATCTCAAAAAGATACCTGTACTCCATAATTCATTGCAGCACTATTTCCAGCAGCCAAGATATGGAAAATCCAAATGTCCATTGACAGAGGAATGGATAAAGAAAACGTAGTATATTCACACAATGGAATATTTTTCAACCTTAGAAAAGGAAATCCTGCCATTGGTGACAACATGGATGGTGCTGGAGATGTTTTACTAAGTGAAATAAGCCAGACACAGAAGGACAAATACTACATAATTTGACTTATGAGTTACCTAAAATAGTCAAGCTCGTAGAACCTGGTTTTGTTTGACAGAACAGAAACAATTTGCAGGTTGAGAACAACTGCCAATATTTCAGATAGTTCTTGGAAAGTTGTGCTATTGTGCAAAGTCCTTGAATTCTTTGATAACTTTTTTACCTAATGATCAAATACCTCCCCAGAATGGAATTCAGTGGGCTTGCTCCTAATTGTTTTAGGCTGCTTTCACATGGGCTACATTTCCATTGTCATTTTAACCTTCATCCATACACTAATTCTATAAAATGAAATTCACTATTCTCATTTTACACTCCTCCATATGGGGTTCTGAGAGATTGTAACTTGGAGTAGTTTACCTGGAACTTACAGGAATTAAAGACCTTGTGTTCTTTCTAATACATCTTTTTAGTTTTCTTATTGGTTTATATCATGTGCCACCTTTAAAGAATGTTCTAGCCTCCATTTCATTAGTTTGTGTTTAAGGTTCCTAATATGTGTACACAAAGAAAAATTCAAAACCCATGCATATATATTTAAAACATATTTACCACCAAGTAATTATATAATTGACATAATGATTATTATGACTTTGAATAATAGAATTTTTTACTTTTTATTCATAAACATAGGGATTATATTGCCTAACAAGGAACAGAATTTATTACTGAACAAAGTTTCTGATTCCATAACTTGTGTTGTGACTTTATACATTTTGTAACTCTAGTAGCTAACGTATTCTAAAAACCTATAAATACCCCAAATCACCCCATTGATTTAATAAAATTAACAATATACAAGGTGAATATTTCTACTGCATTTCTTTTGTAGGAACATCAGTACTTTAATTTTAGGAGAAAGTTTTATCAGGGTTGGTTTGTCTGTGTATGTTTTTAATAAAATGCCTTTTCATCATCTGAGTAATAAACCTAGACAAGTTACCTTCTAGGCAGGTCTTACTTTATTTCTAGTTTAAAATTGTAATTCTCAGGCCGATTAATACTTTATAATATATCTCCAAAGGCCGAGTTTTCTCCAGGGGAAAAAAGTCAAGGACAAAATGGACTTTTAGTTATTATTATTATTTTTTTTTTATTTCAGCTCATCATGGGGGTACATAAGTTCAGGTCATATACATTGTCCCTGTCCCGCCCATCCCCCCGAGTCAGAGTCCCAAGCGCGTCCGCTCCCACTCTCCAGACAGTGCGCCTGGCACTCGCCATGTATTCATACCTCGATCCCCTCCCCCCCCACCTCCCCGGGTCTGCACCCTCAAGCATGACCATTCCCCAGAGGGTGCGCAATGCACTCGTCATGTAGGCAAACACCCATCCCCTCCCCCCACCCCCCCATCCCAGTCTGATATCCAATTGGTATCCTTCCCTGATGTACATTTAGGTGATGATCAGGGAAACCAGTTTTCTGGTGAGTACATGTGATGCTTGTTTTTCCATTCTTTGGATACTTCACTTAGTATAATGGGTTCCAGCTCTCTCCAGGAGAACCAAAGAGATGTCGTATCATCGTTATTTCTTATAGCTGAGTAGTACTCCATGGTATACATATACCACAGTTTACTAATCCATTCGTGGATCGATGGGCACTTGGGTTGTTTCCACATCTTTGCGATTGTGAATTGTGCTGCTATAAACATTCGGGTACAGGTGTCTTTGTTAAAGAATGACTTTTGTTCTTCTGGGTATATGCCCAATAATGGAATTGCTGGATCAAATGGTAGGTCTACTTGAATCTGTTTAAGGTATCTCCATATTGCTTTCCATAGGGGTTGCACTAGTTTGCATTCCCACCGTATGAGTGTTCCTGTCTCTCCGCATCCACGCCAACACGTGTTGTTTTGGGATTTTTTGATAAAGGCCATTCTCACTGGAGTTAAGTGGTATCTCATTGTGGTTTTGATTTGCATTTCCCTGATGATTAGGGATGTTGAGCATTTTTTGATACGTTTTTTGGCCATTCTTATGTCTTCTTTTGAAAAATTTCTATTCATGTCCTTTGCCCATTTTTTGATAGGATTGTTTGATTTTTTCTTGCTGATTTTCCTGAGTTCTAAATAGATTCTTGTTATCAGTCTTTTATCTGATGTGTAGTATGCGAAAATTTTTTCCCATTCTGTAGGCTGTCTGTTTATTTTCGTGACTGTTTCTTTGGCTGTGCAGAAGCTTTTTAATTTAATCAGGTCCCATGCGTTTATTTTTGTTGTTGCTGCAATTGCCTTAGGGGTTTTCTTCATAAATTCTTTGCCTAGACCAACATCTGTGAGAGTCTTTCCTACATTTTCTTCTAGAATTCTAATCGTTTCCCATTTAAGGTTTAAATCTGTTATCCACCGTGATTTGATTTTTGTGAGAGGTGAAATCTGTGGGTCCTGTTTCAGTCTTCTACATGTGGCTATCCAGTTTTCCCAGCACCATTTATTGAATAGGGACTCTTGTCCCCAGAGTATGTTTTTGTCTATTTTGTCAAAGATTAGATGATTATATGAGGATGGTTTTATATTTGGGTTTTCTGTTCTGTTCCACTGGTCTGTGTCCCTGCCCTTGTGCCAATACCAAGCAGTTTTAAGCACCACAGCTTTGTAGTATAGTTTGAAGTCTGGCAAATCAATACCTCCCATTTTGTTTTTATTGCTTAAGATTGCTTTTGCTATACGGGGTCTTCTCTGTTTCCATACAAAGTGTATAATTATTTTTTCTAAATCTGTGAAAAATGATGTTGGTATTTTAATAGGAATTGCATTGAATCTATAGATTACTTTGGGTAGTATAGACATTTTAACGATGTTAATTCTTCCAATCCATGAGCATGGTATGGATTTCCACTTATTTACGTGTTCTGCAATTTCCTTCCTTAGCGTTTCATAGTTCTCTTTATAGAGGTCCTTTACCTCTTTAGTTAAATATATTCCTAGATATTTTATTTTCTTTGTTGCTATTTTGAAAGGTATTGAGTCCTTAATTTGGTTCTCCGATTGAATGGTATTGGCATATATGAATGCCTCTGATTTGTGTGTATTGACTTTGTAACCTGAGACATTACTGAATTCGTTAATTAATTCCAGGAGTCTCTTGATTGAGTCCTTGGGGTTTTCCAGATACAACATCATATCATCAGCGAAGAGTGAGAGTTTGATCTCTTCTGTCCCTATTTGGACACCTTTGATTCTGCTCTCTTGTCTGATAGCTCTCGCAAGGACTTCCAATACAATGTTGAAAAGTAATGGGGACAGTGGGCAGCCTTGTCTGGTTCCAGTTCTGAGTGGGAATGCTTTCAATTTTTCCCCATTCAGTATGATGTTGGCTGTGGGTTTGTCATATATGGCTTGTATTATTTTTAGGTAGGTCCCATTTATGCCTATGTTGTTAAGTGTTTTTATCATAAAAGGGTGTTGAATTTTGTCAAATGCTTTTTCTGCATCTATTGAGAGGATCATATGGTCTTTATTTTTGCTTCTATTTATGTGGTTAATTACATTTATAGATTTTCGTATGTTGAACCACCCCTGCATCTCTGGGATGAAGCCTACTTGGTCGTGATGAATTATTTTTTTAATCAGCACTTGGATACGATTTGCTAGGATTTTATTGAGAATTTTTGCATCTACGTTCATGAGAGAAATTGGTCTGTAGTTTTCTTTTTTTGTTGCATCCTTTCCTGGTTTTGGTATCAATGTTATATTGGCTTGGTAGAATGTGTTGGGGAGAATTCCATCCTTCTCAATATTGGAGAATAGTTTATGTAGGATGGGCACCAGTTCATCTTTGTATGTATGGTAAAATTCAGGTGTGAACCCATCTGGACCAGGGCTTTTCTTTTTGGGAAGGTTTTTTATTGCTGTTTCAATTTCAGTTCTTGATATTGGTCTATTCAGGAATTCTATTTCTTCCTGATTGAGCTTGGGAAGGCTGTGTGTTTCTAAAAATTTGTCCATTTCCTCCTCATTTTCCAATTTGTGTGCATAAAGATTTTTGTAATATTCATAGATAATGTCATGTATCTCTGTGGCTTCGGTTGTGATTTCTCCTTTCATGTTACTGATGGAAGTTATTAAAGATTTTTCTTTTCTGCTCTTGGTTAGTCTAGCCAGTGGTGTGTCTATTTTATTTATCTTTTCAAAGAACCAACTTTTTGTTTTATTAATTTCCCTTATAGTATTTTTGTTGTCTTTTTCATTTAATTCTGATTTGATCTTAACAATTTCTCGCCTTCTGCTGGGTTTGGGGTCAGTCTGTTCTTCTTTCTCCAGCTCTTTGAGTCTATTCATTAAGTTGTCTATTTGTAAGTTGTCTGTCTTTTTGAAATAGGCATTTATGGAAATGAATTTTCCTCTCAGGACTGCTTTAGCTGCATCCCATAGATTTTCATAAGTTGTGTCACCTTTGTCGTTTAATTCAAAGAATGTTTTGATTTCTGACTTAATTTCTTCCTTTACAAAATTGTTATTCAGAAGAAGGTTGTTTAGCTTCCATGACCTTGAGTAGGAATGAGAGTTCCTGTTAGGGTTCATTATTACTTTTATTCCATTGTGATCTGAGAAGATGCAGGGTATGATTTCTATTTTTTTAATTTTTTTAAGACTTGCTTTATGGCCTAGGATATGGTCAATCTTAGAGAATGTTCCGTGAGCCGATGAGAAGAATGTATATTCAGTGGATTTAGGGTAGAATGTCCTGTAGATGTCAGTCAGGCCCATTTGTTCTAGCCTTCTGTTTAAGTCTACTATGTCTTTGCTTATTTTCTGCTTGGAGGATCTGTCCTGTGCTGTCAGTGGGGTGTTAAAGTCTCCAACTATTAAAGTGTTGTTGTCTATCATTTGGTTTAGATCGAGTAGGATTTGCTTTATGAATCTGGGTGCACCTAGATTGGGTGTATATATATTAAGTATGGTTATGTCTTCTTGTTGAATTGTGCCTTTCACCAGTATGTAGTAACCGTCTTTGTCTTTTATTACTTTTGTTGGTTTAAAGACTAAGTTATTGGAAATTAAAACTGCCACACCAGCTTTCTTTTGACTACCATTTGCTTGAAATATCAAGTTCCATCCTTTTATTTTCAGTCTAAATGCATCTTTGCCGGTTAAGTGTGTTTCCTGAAGGCAGCAGATACTTGGTTTGTGTTTTTTTATCCATTGGCCCAGTCTATGTCTCTTGAGTGGGGAATTCAGGCCATTGACATTTAGTGAGAGAACTGATAATTGGGACAGATTTCTGTTTATCTTATTGGGTAGAACTTCTTTTCTATGTTTTCTCTCTTGAGCCATTGTGGTGGCTAGAATTTGATCTTTAGTTCTTGGGTGGTTTTACATTCGTGGGCCTTTGTTGTGATGATCCGTGTGTAACTCTCTTTTGAGTACTTCTTGGAGCGGTGGTCTTGTCTTGGTGAATTCCCTCAGTCCTTGTTTATCTGAGAATGTCTTAATTTCTCCTTCATATAGAAAGCTTAGCTTAGCTGGGTACAAGATTCTAGGCTGGGCATTTTCTGTTTCAGAAGAGTGAGAACGGGGCCCCAACTTCTTCTTGCTTGTAAAGTTTCATTTGAGAAATCTGGCGTAATTCTAATGGGTCTCCCTTTGTATGTTACTTGTTTCTTTCTCCTTACAGCTCGAAGAAGGGTCTCTTTAGTGGATATTTTGGTCAGTCTGACGACTACGTGGCGTGGTGTTTTCCTATTTGCTATGAATCTACCAGGGGTTCTTTGAGCTTCTTGAACCTGTATATCTAAAGTTTTAGCAAGGCCTGGGAAATTTTCTTCTATTATGTCTTCAAATAGTTTATCTAGCCCTTGCTTATTATCTTCTTCACCTTCAGGGATGCCTATAACTCTCACGTTAGGTTTCTTCACATAATCCCACATTTCTTGAAGACTCTGATCTTTTTTCTTATTTCTTTGCTCTATCTCTGTGACTGTCTTATTTAATTGGAAAGAGTTATCTTCGATTTCTGAGATTCTGTCTTCTATTTGATCTACCCTGTTCTTGAGACTTTCCACTGTGTTTTGTAGCTCCCTGAATAAATCCCTCATTTCTAGGAGTTCAGTTTGGTTTTTTTTCAATACGTCTATTTCTTTAGTGAATTTTTCTTCCAAATCCTGGAATTTTTTTGCGGTTTCTTTGCGGTGGATATCAATTTTTTCTTGTATATCATTCAGCTTATTTATAACCCAAGACTGAAATTCTTCTGGTAACATGTTGGTATTCTGAAACTGGCTTGTGCCAATTGGAGGAGAGTTGGTATTTCTCTTTGGGGGCGAGGTTTCCGTTTGGTTTTTTGTGCTCCCCATATTTTTCCGCTGAGCCCTTCCCATCTGGCTCTATCGTTAGATCTTTTCTCACAGCTTTAGTCTAGTTAACAGCACGTCTTGTACTCTGTTCTTAGGCTGTGGAACAGTCTAGGAATGTTGCTTCCTTTACTATAGGGGGAGACTGTTGTGTGCTGTTTAGAGTTTCTTTTTTCTATCTCAGTTGGGGGACTGCTTCTGATGGGTCCACCCCCAGAGGGTTGGCTTGACCTAAGACCAGTTTGGCAAGTTAAATCACTGTGTTGTGGACTTTCAGTTAGTAGGCAGGATTCACACTATTTGCAAGCAGAAAGCCTCTTCTCCCTCTCTTTTTCTTTCCCTTCCTTCTTCTTTTTCTTTTTTTTCCTCTCCCTCTTTCCTCTTTCTTCCCTTCCTCTCTCTTCCTCTTCCTTCTTCTTCCCCCCCTGACTTTTGGTTCTTCCTCTGGATGTGTGGTTTCTGTCTCTTTCTGCAGGAAAGACACTGGCTAGGCAGAGGAGGCAGTGCCCTCACTCCCTCAGTGCCCCAGCTGCTGCGGCTCCCACGGGCAAAGGTCTACACTGTCCCAGTGTTCCCAAGGTCCGGGCTCCACACTCTTGCGTCTGGGGAAGCACTCAGTGTTCACACCTGGGAAGGGGACCTGGAGAGGGTCTATGGATCAGGGGATGGAGCCTCCTGGGGAGCCACTTGGCACCCTATGGCTCTGCAGCAGTTAGACCTTGGCCCTCACAATTGCTGCTGCCCACCCGCAGTTCACTGGTACTGGGGGGCAATATTCAGGGACCAATAGGAATCAGACCTGGGGGTCTGGAGCACTCAGGAGTATACAGTAGCTCTTGGGCTGGAGGGCCACCGAAAAGGAAAAAAGAAAAAAAAGAAAAAGAAAAAGAAAAAAAAAAAAAAGAGAGAGAGAGAGAAACAATATGAATAACAAGGAGAATAAAGATAAAACAAGAAAGAAAAGAGAAAGAAAGAAAGAAAGAGAGAAAAAAAAAAATCTCGCTTTAATATTTCACGCTCGCGGTCCCTCGCCTCGGCGCAGGCCCGCGTCTGTCCCTTTAAGAGATAGGGCGCCGGAGAGCCGCCAGGGTCCAAGCTCTCTCCCGCCTATGTCACCTGTCCTCGGAGCTCCACGTCTCCCGCGGTGATTCTGCACCGATCTCAGTCAGATCCTTGACCGAGTGGATGTGGGGGTCAGTGGGGAGATCAAGCCGCTCTGCTGTGGGGCTGCACCCGCCCCACTCGCCGGTGAGGCAGGTACGGCCGTCCCGCACTCCGCTGTCTGTTTTCCGTCCCGCACTCTCCAAATTATCTCGGTCTGATTTCCCACTCGCCTCTGTTTTTTCCTGTTCCCCGTGTCCCACGGTGATTCTCCGTGGGTTCACACCGCCGTTCCTGTGGAGAAGCAATCCTCTAGCGTTGTGGCAGGTGGAGATCCACGCCTTCCTCTCCGGGAGCACAAATCCAGGAGGTCACCTCCACTCCGCCATCTTCTCTCTCCGACTTTTAGTTATTAATTTTGCCTTATATGTACTTCATAGATGATTTGGGCTATCAAGGATTCAATTCTTTTTCCTCAAGAACCTGCCATACTAATCGCAATTTCGTGAACTTTGTTTTAAAATACCAGAACCATCTTTGAGTTAAACTTCCTTTAGCATCATGTCATACAAATATAAAAATTCAGAGAAGATGCACAATTTAAAATACCTTTTCTTTGACCTATCATAGCCACAGAGACCTTCCTACCTGATACAAGCACCAGTTTTTTCCTTTTTAATTAAACAAAATCTGAATCATAGTATTTTTAAAGATTATCTTAAAATGTTTCTACCAAAAGCGGAATGGTGATCCTTTAGTGCTCATCACAAGAAGAGATGAGTTTATCAAATAGGTGAGTCAAAGAGAAAGGCACAGAAAAAATGGTGGCATGCCTGTGGTCACGTGACTCAAAATAGCTTAAGCTTCAGTTTTTCCACATCTTCAAATTGAAAGTGGCACTAACTACCTCACAGGCTGATGTGATGAGGGGAGATGATCTGGGAAATCACCCAACAGTGTTTGGGGCATACTGTTCTTGAAGAATCTAGTATGGGCATACGATAATGAAGCATTGCAGAAAGGGTAAATAAATACAAACCCAGAGAGTGCTCACAAGTGACAGCTGTTGGCATTGGGAGAGCAACCTAACACCCGGAGCAAAGAAGATACGTCCTGAAGGACAAGGTACTGTGGGAAAACAGCATGAGTGGTAACAAATATAACGGAGACATAGACTGTGGGGAGTGGCTCACCCAAAAGACATATTTTAAACAAGTATAGTTTTTTTTTTAATAAACTTAAAACAAGTTTCTCTAAATAATTGTTTTAAAGCTTTTCTTGAAAGTCTGAAATATTTAATATTATATTTATATGCATTTAATTTTTATTGCTGTTCATTAGAAGCACAAAGAAATATCCAAATCTCAATAACAATGCTATATACATAGAGAACTCTGCATTAGAAATCATCCATGTGGTTTGATTTAATGTCACCTTTTGTAATGTTAACTGTCAAGGTGAGGAATCAGAGAAATTCAGCTTCTACATGTATTAACTTGACATTTAGCATTTGCAGACTGGAGCCTTTATGGCTCAGGCACCAAGAAAAGACATTCAGCATAGAAAATAGTGAGCAAATAGTGAATAGTGATTACTGTGAAATGTAAGCTGTAATTACAGCTGCAGCTGTAAGGGCAAAGGGGACACGCTGCTGTGGGGAAGCATGGTTTTATTAATTCGTGTCTTTCAACATATAAAGTCAGCTAATTCTGTCATTGTCAACATAGGAATGTAGCTCACATTGTTTAATAGTTTTTAACAATATTAGCATAGAGTATAAACTTGACAGAATAAAATACCTCAATGCTAACAATTGAGTTTGAGATACAAAAATGAGTCAATTTCCTGATGTTAGTGTATTAATAGCTAAATAAAATGCCTTACTACATTGCACATATATTATGAAAAGAAAATATTAAGTAGCTAAGGTAAGACAGCAGCAAGCTGTACTTAAACCCCCCAAAATCATAAAATGTGGGTTCCCATTTTTGTAAAGCTAAGTACCTTTTTCCTGCAATAGAAAGAAAGAAAGAAAGCCTAACATATTTGCCATGCGAGGAAAATCCGGATTTCTGGATATTTGAACTTTGTCCCCATACTTGTCTGCTTAGCAAAGCACCTATGCCAATTATATGTTTGGAACACATGGATATCATATATATAACAACTGCCATACTTATTTTCTTATTTTTAGGATTATGTCTTCTACTGTAAAATACTGGGTTTTTTTTTCCCCTTTGTTTCTAATATCATAAGCCCACAAATTCCCAAACTATCCTGTATGTTATTGGTTCTGAATGCTTACTGGGTGACATTTGGCAATGTCTAGAGATACTCTGATTGTCACAACTGGGTGGTACTGGCATCTTTGAGTAAAAACAGAAGGGATACACTGCTGAACATCCTAGGCATAGGGACCACCTCCCACAGTAAACAATTATTTAGCTCCAAATATCAATATATTAATATTATCAAGCTTGAGAAACCCTGATACAAAATAAGTAGAAATGAAACAACCACAAAAGAAACCTTCCCCCCTCTCCCCCTCTCCCCCTCTCCCCTTTTGCCATCATGGATAATAGAATGAACAGGTTAATTTTTAAGAACAGTATGTTGTCCTAGTTTTTAAAGATGGCAATGAGTCCTACTTCTTCCTTATGATCAAAATTTAAGGATTGAAAAAGAAAATCTTCAATATCAAATTCTTCACTTTTTTCTGTGAAAAATTTATACTGTGTGTAATATTGTTAAACGAATAGAAATGAGAGACTGAGAATGACCAGGATAGTGCTAAACATGGAAATGTATGGCATAAAAAGAACCTGTCATGCATTTTTTTCTCTGAAAAGTATATGAAACTGTAGCATTGTTTTTCAGGTATAGTTTGGGTTCAATTTTCTCTACAAGTTGAGATCTTGAGATTGTCAGAGCCTCACGAATCTGGTGAAGTTAGTTTTGTCCTTTTATCCATCCTCTGGAGATCCTATAGCTGCAGAATCCAATCTTCTTTATCAGGAACAGTGCTTAAAGGTTTTACCATATTTATACAATGTTTAGACTTGGTAGCTGATGTAAATTATTACATTTTCCCCTCACAACCACACTGACATTTATTTAGCATTCGCTTCAGCTTTTAAAATTTATATAATCATATATGCTAACAAATCACAAAGTTATAAAACCTCTTGTACAAATCTCAAAGCAGGATACATTAAACATAAACATTATTTTTAGAATCATAACACCATTGCAAATATGCTCAAGTGAAAAACTGGCTAGGAATTTGCTTTCATGTATTTTGAGAATCTCAAGATATATTTTTAGAAACTATAAAAAGCAAGGGAAAATTTGTTGCCAGACACGTAAGTAGGAAAAAAAAAAGACAAAATTACTACCTTGAAAATATGCCATTGATAGTCACATGTGTAGAAGTTCAAAATTGGGACCTTCCTCTAAAAATATTCTAAGTTCAAAAATGTTACTAATCTATTCTTGCTGGCCTTTGACAAAAGTGTGGGTATTTTCTAGCATCTGTTGTCTGTATGTTATTAGAGTGGTTTCATGTGCTTTTACATATGGTCACCAAGTCTAAACCTTAATGTATCAGAGAGATATAACTGCCTTTTATAGCCTTTTAGATCTGTTGAGCAATACATTGTCTTAAAAACATAATTTGCTTCCATCTGTGAATTATATAAACCCTATTTAAATAGATATGGAGAAAATAATCTCTAACACACCAGAATAAGAAAGGCCAAATGTGTAACAGTTTTAAGTGAAGTTTCATTAAGGGCAAAGTAAGACTAGTCTACACATGTTCAAAATGCTCCAACTTTGGCTAGGCTATGTAGGTGGTTCTACAAAGAAATGCAAAAGAAAGGAAAAAAAATCCACGTATACTTCAAGAAAGTGTTCAAGTGCTCTTTACCTAAATCAGTATCTTCCCTAAAAATGTGAGACTCAAATGAGGCTTAGGGGTGAAATGCTTAGAGGGCTATCTTCTTGCTGGCATGCATGAACATGGCACAAAACATGTGCTTAATATGACTTTATGCAAGGATTATCATATTTCACTATCAGTTAATGAAATGGTATGCAGGAACAAGTTCATTATATAAAACAAGAAGACAAGGCATAATCATTGTAATCCCAGCCTTCTCGTTGTCAGAGCCCTAATAAAGTTCTAGTAAAATTTTGCAAATTGGTAACACACATGATTATATACACGTAAGAAGCTGAAGTCAACACTAAATCAATGTCAAACCACACTGTTTATAATGCCCAGAGGGTCCCCATTGCAATTTCTTTTGCTGGACTCCAAAATCCATGCATTCCTTTGACACCTTTATTGACTCTTAAAGCTCTGAGAATATTGAGGTTGAACTGTTACTTTCGCAGAACCAGATCATTTTAGCTGATCTTTCATTTCTTAAACTAAAAATTGTTCACTGGAGGAGCTGTCAATAGAATGTTCAAGAAGGCAGTGCTTCAAACTTTATCTTCCTTTTGGAGTAGTCAATGATCTGTTTCTCTTTCAAGTCACATAGGTGTTTCTGCTAACCTGCCTCAACTTTCACATCTTTTATGTCGCTTTTTAAGAAACCGAAACACCTATACTGAGTCAAAAAGGGGCTGGGCCAACACTCACAATTTCCAGAAAAGAAAATCCCTGCTGGCAGAAATTTTATGTACGTTACAAAACTTCCACAAATCTCATTGGTACTTTCTGTAGAAAAGTGATAGTATTTTTGATGGTGATTATTGAGCAGAGCACCATGTACTGGTTATCAATGCCAGGGGAGCACTTCAACTACATGGAGGGCAGCAAAGATCATTAACGTGCCAACCGCCAGGAATAGAGGTCCAAACACTTCTGCTCACTGAATCTTGGTACTGGAATCACCAAGGAAAACAACACAGTCAAGCACTGTATGAATCAATGCTTTACTCATGCAGAGAAGAGACAGAGCAAGATCAGTTCTGATAGTACGCTGTTGTCCCACGTGGCTAGCACCCTTCCATCCCCCACAGCCCCTCCCACCCCGTGCAGCTGGGCAGGGCAATTGGCTGATGTGCTTCCCTCTGCTGCCACAGTAGATCCCAGTGCTCCCCCACAGAGTCTGAAATAATGAAAGCTGGGGTTGTATGTGCCTGAGGGACTGTTACCATGTATGCTTAAGCAGAACAAAAAGCCAGTTAGGGAGCCAGAAACAGAGATATTCCCACTCAAGGTGGTGAACCTAGCAGAGGCTCGGTGGGCTCTTTTTCTCTTGAGAAGGAAGTGTTCCAGAGCCCATTCTAACTTGGCTGAGCATGAATCAAAAGACTGAACTCCTGATACTGCCTTTCAAATAGTGATAAATATCATTATCTTGAAAAAAAGTTACTAATTGTTTTTTCCATATTAAGCATTACTTGAACAGATGATTGGTATATTCAGAATTTAAATTTGTTGCTCTAAAACCTCAAATTACTTGGCTCATGTTAATTGGCATAGTTGCTTCCTCCAAAGGTTTGATTCCTCTTGAGATGTTTATCACTGGAAATGCTCTCTGACTTAAAGAGTGACGCACAACACTCAGGTCATCTATGTTACTGTCCAAATATTAAACTGAAATGTGGTTGAGTGACACCCCTCACCTTCTTCTATTGGCATCAGCAACATGCTTATGTGTCATTTACTTCAAATTAGCTCTTCTCTTTCCTCCATTAGTTCTGCTATAGCAGATGGTACTGTGTTAAGTGTGACTATTTGCTGTTGGCACATTCTTCATTCCCTTCTGATGACCAGATGTGTCTTTTAAGGTTTCAGTTCTCATAGACCTGCATGTTGTTACTCTTGTATACTGCCTAGGTAAAGAGGTCAAAGCCACAGAATTAGCAAGAGAATTGTCCCTGATAATTGGGAGAGAGAACTTTATTGAAAATACAACTTATAGATTAAATACTCAGATAGCTAAGATCTCGTTGATTTTGTTGATGTGTACCCAGAGAAGTTTTCAATGTTTGTTTTATCATTATTCTTTCCTACTGTGTGGAAGTTGTACACCAACCTAAAACAAAGAAAAAAGCCCTATACTACTTGGTTAGGGAAACATGTAAAATATAAGAATAAAAAAAGAAAACCTACATGTACCAAAAGAAATTAAAAATTTCAAGTAAGATTTACCCCAATATGGACAAAATAATGAAAAAGTCTGCTTAGATATCAATTGTATGCTCAAGTCATTTCATGACTTCATTTTAGAAAGGTGAAAAAATATATATATTTTGCAGAAAAATTGTCCTTGTCTCTTCAATAAATGTTTACATTTTAAAAAAGTGGATTTATCAGACATAAAGAACAGAGGCAATGGGTGGTCCTGGATTGGAAAGTGTCTTGTACGACTTACTCAGTTTGTTTTATATAAATAGTAAAAAAAAATGTGCTGATAGTTGGAGAAGTATGGAAGGTCAAGAGATGGTCTTTGTAGGATGAGAGAAAGAAAAAATGCTTCACATGCTCCTGGGAAAGATTATATTTGGGTGAGAGAGGGAAAATTGCTAAGGAGATGTCCTTAAGTCTGCAAGAAGGATGGGATACACATGTGGGGGATGTGATCTTAGATGGGGGAATGGAGAGCATCCATTCTGTAGGAACGGCAAGGAAGATGAAGTTATGAACTCCATAGGAAAAAAATTTGGCATATGTGGTAATGGAAATGCAAAGGATTTCTCTTATATTTTTTAACGAAGGTATAGTCATCGTCTGAAAACATGGATGGGGAAGACATTACTGGATGTTATAAGAGAGAGGCATTTTTTTTTTTGGGAGAATGGCAGAGTGAACAGTTCAGAAAATCTAACAGGACTCCTAGGCAGCACAGAGGCCTAGAGTCATGGTCTCAAATTTTGAACAATACCTATCTTCGTAATTGGATGTTATTCAACGGCCACACTAAAAATGTGATAGGTTACAATTTAGGTAAGAAAGACTATGCAGAACTCAAATAGACAGAGTCATGCTCAGAAAGGTGGCCTTTGCTTTAACTCAAAGAAAGGAGTGGTAAATGCCCATGTATGTGCTTTAATTAAAACATTTAAATGTTGAATTCCAGTTATAAATTCTAATAAAATATGAATTATAAGCAAAAACGAATGCAAAATTATTTTCCTTATATCATTTGTGATGGTAAAATAGTGAAAAGACAGGCTTATCACAGTTACTTAAATAAAATTATGGCATACTTTTAATGACTTACTATGTAGCTACTGTATATAATTCATACTTAAGTTTCAAGGTCATGAGAAAAAATACTCATATTTTAATAAGTGGAAAAGTACACAATTGTATTTATAGTATAATACATATTACATATATTGTATATATTGTATGATCATAGAAGCTGTGTATGTAAGTATACTGAAAAGATAAATGACTGAGAAAATATGATAAAATGATAAAGGTGGTAGGCAGCCATATAATCAAGAAGGTAAAAAGGATATAGTGATCAGGGGTTTCCTCAACAAGTTTAAGAATTTTTTCTATGATATTTTTCAATTTTTATCTCATTTTCTACAACTTTTAGATGAAATAAGTATATCAAGTTTGATAGTTTACCTTAAATTTTTACTTTTGTTTGGAAAACGTAAGATAAATGCTTGCCCTGTGGTAGGAAGGTGATACAAAGATGAATGATTTTTTTCTCTTCTATCTTTGCCTCGAAAGGTTCTGAGGTTTATGTTGCCTAAGTGTGTAAGGTGTGAATGAATGTATCTGGTTATTTGCTGTGGAAAGAGTTCTGTGGCCTAGGAGTAGTAAAATCACAGGGGAAAGGGTATAGGTAGAAGCTGGAAGGCGAGAGATGGCAAAGAGGTTGCAGAAGATACTTTATGCCAGGATATATGCCCACCAACAAGGTCAAATGGTTGACCGAAGGGAAATGTTTGAGTACTCAAGACAGGCTTCATCTACTTTTTTTGCCTTGATATAATCCATACAGACTTGTACCCAAAGTTTGTGATTATAGCACCTCAGAAAGTATTATGGTAAATGAGAGCTTAAGATGCAATATTTAATAAGAGAAAATTATATACACATGCTCCTCAGCTTACAATGAGGTTACATCCTGATAAACCCATTTTAAGTTGAAAATATAATATTCTAAGTCAAAAAGGCATTTAACACCCCTAACCTCTGGAACATTATAGCTTACTAGCCTAACTTAAACATGCTCAAAACACTTAAATTTGACGTTAGCTGTGCAAAATTATCTGGCAACACTGTTGACTTATCAATTGGTTCTTCTAGTTGTCACAAGGCTGGCCAGGAACTGCAGCCACTGCTGACTGGCTTCATGAGAGACTATCACACTGGATGTTTTTAGCCAGGGAAAAGATCAAAATTTGAAGTGTACATAGTCTCCATGGAATGTGTATCGCTTTTGCTTAAAAATCATAAGTGAAACCATTATAAATTGGGGTATGTTTTTATAACCAAAAATTGGTATAGATTTTGTATAGAAAGAATCATAACATTCTTAACATTTTAATTAAGCAGGTAAGGATAACTTCCCCAGACTCCTTGGGACACTGTAATAAATACAAATGTCTCCTCTCAAAATTTTGATTTTAGAAACCATAATTTTAACCCATGCCTAAATTAAATGGCTGGCAATAGGGCAAGGAGAAGGCAAAAATGGATGTGTTGATTGGATGAATTTGAATGCAATTTTATGTATATTAAAGCCTATTGTCAAGGTGTTTACAGATGGAGTTTGGATAGGCATAAGCCACGTTTATGATTCTTATATAATTTAAAGCATAAGGACCAAAACAGGAAGACAGTTTAATAACTTCACAATCTACATCAAAATTACTATAGAGATGATTGTGGTTTTTGAGAGAATGTTTCAAAAAGAAAGGTATAATAAGGGGGCATGTATTTCTATTCCTTAGGGACCCTCAAACATCTAATTATACTATCTCCTACTAGGATGATAAAGATGTAAAACAAAGAAACAATGTCTGGTCTATATAATTTACAATCAAATGTTAACAAATGTTTAATCATCAAAAAATATTTTTCAGATAAAATATGAGCACAATATAATGCCATATGGCAAATGTACTTTACTGCACAGATGGCTCATAGAAACTTAATGAAGATGGTTTGGAGATTTACTACGCACACACGAGTTAGAGTCTTTAAAATGAGACAATGAAAGTGATGAACTTAAACAATCAAATGAATAAAATAGGTGTAGAAAAATGTGCTATGATAAAGGAAATAAGAGTAAACATGAAATCAGAAGAACAATATAGTAATTTGAAAACATTTTCTTCTTAAATAGTGGTAACACATATTACTATGTCTTAAGGTTGAGAATATTGAGGATATAATGAATGAAAGCAAATGAAGATTAATGAAAGAGTAATCAATTCAGATTATTAAATTAATAAATTGCTAACATATGATCACCAAGAATGGTTTAAGGGTAACAATGGATTTAGTTTAATAACATTGCTTCAAATATGTGGTGGAAGTTTTATTGTCTTAAAGACATTTGTCTTTTAATTAATTAATTGCCTTGAGAAATGAAGAAGTGAGTTCTATTTAAGATGATAAAGCAGTACAAAAATTCCCTCATGAAGATCACAGATAATTTCCTAGTGATTAACGAGGCAGTTGGGCACACAGGCATCCAATTTCAGGTCCACCTATAAAAAGCAACTTCATAGATTTTTCTAATTCATTGAAAATGATATGGTACATCCCATCTGCTTCATTGTTTATGTCACCAGTTTAAAATCTTATTCATTATGTATTCAGACATTGGTATTTAACAGTAGTGTGGCTAACAAATGCCTCTAAAATATGTTTTGTTCTTGCACAGAACAAATTTGAAATCAACTCATTATGTGGTTAACGTACATAAAAACAGATATTTAAAGGCCCTAAACTTTGCATTAAAAAGTTAATGTAAGTTTAATATTTTATCTTAAAATGGATAAATTTATTTAATGGAAATATACACTCATGAGAAATTAAGAGTAAGTGCATTAAAAGAAAAGCAATAATCATTTTCTCGATCCACACCTCTCACCCACCTAAGCATTTCCACTTCCCATAGATAAAAACTTCTAACCATATCTTATGTATACTTTGAGAAATTTTTATTAAGAAAGTACACTGTGTCTATACATACATACATGCACTTGCCTTGAATAACTATATATAATTTTCAATTACTATATTATACTCTGATTATACTCTAATTGGTTTAACCATTTTTATAGATGGGGATTTAGATAAACCTAGTTTTTCACTGTTATAAATAATGCTGCAATGAACATCTTGGTATAAATATCTTTGGATTATTGTATGATTCTGTAAAGGAGTTAAAATGGAATTTCTCCATCGAATGTTAGGTGCTCATAAACTTACACAGTGACAAACTGCTTTCCAAAATTACTGTACCAATCTACATTTCTATCATCTTTCCATACCCTTACAGTTCTCTCTTGTCTACATTCAAATTAATATTCCATGTGACATAGTGAACCTTTAAAATGTAAATATATCATTTCTCTGCTAAAAGTCTTCAATGCTTTCTTACCGTATTAGCCTGCTCATGTTCCCAGAACAGAACACCACAGACTAAGTGGTTTAAACAACAGAAATTTATTTTCTCACAGTTCTGGAGACTGGAAGGTCCAAGATCAAGGTGCTGGCAGGAATGGTTTCTGGTGAGGCCTCTCTCCTTGGCTTGTAGGTGGCTACATTCTCAGTATGTCCTCACATGACCTTCCCTCTGTGTTCTGTGTGCTTGCTGAGAGAGAGTGTGCATGCTATAATACCTGATATTTCTTCCTTTTCTTATAAGGAGACTCATCCTATAAGATTAGGGGGGCCCATCCTTACAAACTCATGTAATCTTAATTACCTCTGTAAAGGTCTTATCTCCAAATACAGTCACATTGGGATTAGAAATTCAACATGGAAATTTGGGGGGAGGGAACAAAATTCAGTTCATAATAACTACTGACTTTTAAGTAAGATTCAAACTCTTCACCGTCAGACTTGTATGATTCAGACTGAATAAAGTGACCCTTGTCTACCTTCCCCTAACTTACACCTTCTATTCTTCTTCACACTTAAGAACCTATCTCTGTTCTTCTACACGTTGGATTTTTTCCTTAATTAGCCCTTTGTAAATTCTGGTTTGTGTTACCTGGAATACACATCACTTGACCCCCAAACATACACATACCCATATGTTTTCCTCCACGGTTGCTTTATGTTCATCCTTCAAGCCTCACTTTAAAAGTAGCTCTTCAGCTAAATTTGCCTGGTTGTCCCAAGTAGGTCCCTGTCTATTCTAAGCTCATTTTCTTTCCTTTTAAATAATGTTGATATTTTTATTTAGTAATCATTCTATTTAATTTGTCCACATCCCATACATACTAGTTTCCTATTTGTGTATAACAAATTTTCACAAACTTAGAGGCTTAAAGCAACACAAATTGATTTTACAATTTTGAAGATTGGGAGTCTAGCATGAGTCTTAAGGGACAAAACTTACAGTGTCTGCAGAGGAAGCTGTAGATGAGAATCTGTTTTTTCTTTTCCATTTTTTCTGGCTTCTTAAGGCCACTTGCAATCATTGCCTTCTGGATTCTTCTTACATCTTCAAGACTCGTCACTTCAACCTTTGCTGCTTCTCTCTAACTCCAGCCCTTCTGCCTCACTCTTAACTAACATTCTAAGATTTATTTTAAACAGACCTATTTTTTTTCGTGTAGTTATTACTGACGATTTCATCTTTTTCATGTTATTATTTTTGTTGACACCATGAATGAAAAGTTATTTTCTATTATACTTTCTATCTTGTTACTATTAATATTTGGTGTTTTAGACAATTTGTGAATGGATTAGATTTGAGAGTACAAAATTATACAGAAAATAAAAATGTTTTCTTTCCTGTTTGTTTCATTCTTGTTCATTCACTACCAGTGCATCCACTACTACTTCCAGAATGACCTAAAATTGTAAGCTGTGATGTAGTGTATCGCTCTTTCTTGACTTTAAAGGAATGGCTCTAGAGGTCGGTCGTTAATCAGAATTGTGGAATTTTGCAACACACTTTAATGACAAGAAATATCAATCTATTCCTATTTCAGTGATAATTTTTGATCAACAATATTTCTTCAGGATCTATTTTAGATTATTATATTGCTCTCTTGTTTATATGGATTTTTTTTTAAAATACAGTCATTGTCTGATTTTAGTTTCACTCTAATGCTGGTTTCTTAGAATTTCAAATCTTTCCTTTTATATTTGGTGGTAACTTAAATATTTTAAATAACATTTAAATAATCTAAATATGTTCTTTATCATACCAATTAATCTTTATTTGACTAGAAAATTGTTCAGTCAAGTTTTGAAATTTATTCTTAGAGTAATTCAAAATATTCTGTTAAAATTTGACTTTCCTAATCATCTATTGAAATTTTTCATTATAATTCATTTTATTGGGTATCCCTTTTTATGTTGATTAGGATATTTAGAGATTTCTGTGTTACCAGCATAATATTAATTTAGGGCCTCTCTACTCCAAGTGAATAAATTTGGATTAATGTATTATAATGTTTCTTCAGTTTTCTAATTTATTAATTTATAGTCTAATATAATAGTATTGTCCTCGTTTCTTTAGTTTTCCTTTTCTAGTTAGCAATGGTTACAAATTAGCTTAATTTTCACTCTTGATATTAATGTGTCTAAATCTGACCTCAGTACATAACTTTAGCTAAATCTCTTCAGTTTTTTTAATGTAAATTTTTTATATTTCATTGAGATTTTGTTTGCTTTTAAATATATACATTTATTGAATTGGAGATGGGGACTGTGTTTTGTTTTTTACTATATTATAATTTAGTGGCCTACTAGTTTTTCTTCCCTTAACAACTCTATAAAACAACGGTTATCCATTTTCTTTACACTCTCAAAATGTGAGGGACCTGAAGACCTTAGGTTTATGTGGTTATTTCTATAGGAATGTACCTTACTCAAAATAAAAACTAGAATTATTTTTAAAGATTTACTTAATAATTTAAAAAACTAGGCTTACTAAAAATGAGCATAAATATTTTATGAAAATACCTACATTTTTCAAAACAAATGACGACATTCTTTTCCATTCTTGCAAATATATTTAACGTCCAGCTTAATAGAACATGAATAGACTCATATCTCTTTCCTCAATCTTTTTCAATATCACATATGTTCTCTAGAAAACTTTCATAGAAAACGAAAGATAAAAAGATAAATGATATCTCAGTGTTATCATAAAATGAGTTTTGACCTTATGAGCCAAGTGTAGAGACCCCTAAGGAACTTAAGACACACTTAGAAAATTATTTCTGTTTAAGATATTGTAAATTAAGGCCGTGGCCACATTTTTTTTTTTCTTTCTGTAGGGGAGTTTTTTAATCTAACTAAATGCTGATAATATTTTTTCTTAGTCCTTAATTTTTAGTAACTTTACCACAATATGCTTTGCTGGTTTTTGTTATTGGTTCAACATTGACTAAGCTTTGCACTTTTAAGTTACAGTTGAAAGTTATCTTTTATTCAAAACAATGATTTTTTTTCCATCTTTAAATATTATTGCTGTTCCCTTTGTACTGTTCTTTTTAGGAAGACAATTATGTATTTATTGGACCTACACTGTCTTAGTTTCTTATTCCTATTTAATCAAGTTTATCTGTGGACCTTAACATTTGTTTTGTGATATTTTTCCCTCAAGTCTGTCATTATAATTGACTTTACATACAATTCACTTCTCTTTGCTTCTAATGTATATTTCACTTTGGTGATGATGTTCTACAATTTCTTTGAGCATTGCTCTATTCACCCATTTTGTTTTATTCTTTTATTAACTTCTCTGAACATTTGTTTGAATCAAGAGGTATCTTCTTTACAATAATTTTAAGAATATAAAGTATTGTTTTTCTATAGGAATAGATATGTTCAATCCTTCATGCTTGTTATGTGCACATGAGAGTGGTTTTATGCAGCCTGATCTACAAAACTTGGGCTGAGTCAGCTTCAATTTAAACATTTAGTTCAGAAAGTTTTCTCCTCCCATCTTATCTATTGTAGGAAAGTTTACTACTCATTTTTTCACGTTCACACTTTATAATGACTCATTTCCCAAGTAGGAGGTGATTATACCTATGACAGTCTGATAATGACTCCCAAAAGTATGTCCATATGCTGATCCCTCGAACCTGTAAATGTTATTTCATTTGGGGAAAAAAGACTTTGTAGATACAATGAAGTATTTTGAAATGAAAAGATTATCCTTGATTAAGTAGGTGAGCACTAAGTGACTAAGTGTCTTCATGCATCCTTATAAAAGGGAGACCAAGGTAGAGTTTTCAAGCACATGCCCAAACATGAACATAAAAGCAGAGACTGGAGTTGTGCAGCCACATGTCAAGGAATGCTGGTAGCCACTAGAAGTTGGAAGAGACCAGGAATAGATTGTCCCCTAAAGCCTCTAAGGAAATATGACCCTGTCAGCACCTTGATTTCAGACTTCTGGCCTCCAGAAGAGAATAATTTCTGCTGTCTTAAGCCACACATTTTGTGGTAATTTATTACAGCAGTCATAGGAAACTAATACAGTACCTCACCTCAAAATTATTTTTAGTAATTTAATGTTCATGTCTCTGTGATCAGCTGACTTGCAAGGCTGATTGCAAGTGGCTTTCTGTTCTGGACCCCTTACCTTCAGCCTTCTCCTTATAAATATGGGTCTGAGGAGAAAAAAATAAGTGTATTCGTAGAAGTTCCATGTCTCAACTTTGGCTGCAGTGATTTTAGTTGCTTCTCCTGTAACCCATGTCTCTAATTCCTTATATTCCACTTAAAAAGTTTCCTCAGAACTCCATTACTTTCATGAAAAATTCTAGCTTGCCAGAGATCAAGGTGAACTAAATCAGTCGTTTTTAATATTGATTAAAATTGAGTAAACTGCATTTTTTGTTTTACAAAAAAGTCTCACAATTGTAAATCAATTGTTTTTGCAAAAACAAACATGCAGAGATAGTTGTTGTGTTGGTTTTTTTGTTTGTTTGTTTTTTTTGTTTTTTACAAAAAGTCTCACAATACTGTGTGTTTGCCTTGAGAACAAGAATTGTGGATATAGATACTTGAAACCTATGAACACTGCAAGTATTAAAGCAGCAGCATCCTCTAATGTCTCTGATAATGTACACATTGCCAATGAGAAAATTAGCTATCTACAAATGGAGTTAGAAAACTGTAGCTGAATCTGGACCAAATCTGGATCACTGTCTGCTTTTTAAATAAAGTTTTATTGGTACACAGCTACACACATTTATTTACATATTGTTTATGGCTGCTTTTACTCTACAACAGAAATGAGAAACTATGACAGAGACCCTTTTGCCTGCAAAGCCTGTAGTATTCATTATCTGGCCCTTCACCAAAAAAACAGTTTGCTTACCCCAATCTACAAAAAGAAGGTAGAAGGAAACGTGATCTAAACTGTACAAAGACTGTTTTCTAGCTCCATTGAGCTCTAAAAATTAGCTCCAGATTTGTAGAAAATGTTTATTAGTTTTTAGTCTTTTAATGGATCATGATAGACAAAGTTTCTAAGCATCTTGGATGGAGACACACTGACACATTTATATTAGTATTGCATTTAAAGGATTTTTGTGCAAAGATAATTTAAAAAATGTATAAATATATCTGGGGTCTACATGAATTGGTGAGTTCCAAAACATCAATCACAAAATATTTATTTAAAAAAAAGTAGAAATAGCTGAAATACAAACATGTATCTGAAACTTTCCTTAAGTTGCCACATCATTTTAACAAACAAAAGTAAATCCTATTTCAGATGGAATACATTATTTTTCTAAAATAGACTATAATTGTTCACAAAAAATCAATGGGAATGACAAAATAAGTTTGCTGTTCAAGGAAGCAGAACGTTTATTTCTGCACTCTTCAGAGACTAAGTTTATAATTTATTTTCCTGCATGTAAAAAATACAAATGAGAGTAAAATTTACATATCCTTCATTACTAGACAGCTATGCAATTTATGCGTAGGTTTTCATAATAAGAACAAAACAACAGAATATCAACAAAAATCCCAAAACATGGGTATCAGATGTTTCTAATGTTGAAAATGGAAGGCAACTTCAAATTCCTTGGACAGCTTTTATATAATAAGCTTAGATCAAAACTTGGAAAGCTTAGATTGTTAATACATACTTGGGCATATTTAGCATCAGGGACAACGCTATTATCACAAATTGCACTTAGAGAAAAATTTGAATGTTTGAGCTTGTAGCTCTGATTTGGGTGGGGCAAAGGCAATATATGTAACCTAAACATTTGTTCCCGTGTAATATTCTGAAATAAAAAAATACCTTCAATGTTTGATTAAAAAAAAATTTACCTATGTGTTAGTAAGGATATAACATTCTGTTGTAATCCACTCAAACTGAAACTGCCTTAAGCACACAAAATGAAGAAGGAATTCACTGACATATAAATAAAATGGTCTGGGGTACTGTTTGATGTAATATGAAGTGCTAGAATTCAGATGATGTCATCAGGATTTGCATTTTCTTCAAATTTGTCTCTTTTCTCTGTGCTAGTTTCATTCTGCCCCCAGTAGGGGGCCTTGGACGCTGCAGGCCATAGACTCAGCTCCACAGTATAAGAAAGAGAATTTGTTTCTCCCAGTAGTTCCAGAAAAGGTTGACAGATTACTATAATTATATCAAATTCCTAAACTTAATTAACATATTCTTGCTAAATCCCTATAAATTGCGTTGTTTATGAGAATATAAATCAATAGAACCAATTTAGAGAGCAATTTGTTGATATTTGAGAGAGAAGGCAGAATACTATGACAGACATGAATAAATTTTTTGATGTCAAATAGCATCTCTAAACTTAGGAATCTTTGGCCAAAATATCTAATTTCTGGAACATAAGCCAAAGAAATAATCAAAATGGAAAAATTTTGTTCATCAAAAAGTTAAAACCTTATTTGTAATTTCAATACCTGGAAATCACTTAAATATTTAGCAAAATGAACCCTAAGTTGTTGCATATGCTTTGAAAAATATCACAGCAAATATTTTTCCAAATTTTTATTTTACTATTTATATATATCATGGCATTACCTTTTAATTCAATTCTGTGGTGTTATATCTTTCATTATTCCCCCTCCTTGCTTATAATTTTTGTCTCTTTTACTATTGAGTTCATCAAATAGTGTGTGAAAATTCTTTGTATTTCACAGTAGATCATGTTAGGAGGGATTTCTTCCTCTGCATTTATTAAGTGCTTTTCCAACATATTCCCTCAGACCCCACAGCAGATTTTGCTCATGAGCCCTTTGTTTTGTGTTTTTCTTCTTACTCATCACCAGTAAAGAAAACAACTGTCTAGAAGTGTTTGCCAGCAAAGATAGTCAATACATTTTTCTTGATCTCAATCTCTCTTCATTTATATGGGGGTCTTTTTTGCAGATAAAATACAAATTGATGTCCCTCAGTCTAATTCATCATCTTTAACTAGATTTTATCAGCCTTGTCCCTACTCAGGTGGCATTTCACTCCTGTCTTGTGATTTCCTACTGTTAGAGATACACTATTAATATGAAAAACTAATATTATTAGCACACTTGGCTAGCAAAGTCTTATGTGGCAGCGCTTATCTAAGGAAAGTCATGTGTTCCTGGTGCCTGTTTCTTGGAATATCCTATGGGTACCCAGCAGTCCTTCCCGCCACTTCAAACCAAGGAGTTTTCTGTGTTTGAATGTGTGTGTTTTTAATTTGCAGTCTCTGTGTGCGGCAATCATTGCAGTGAGGATTGAAAAGAACCAGGGTAAAGAGTACACCTTCCTCTTCACCAGCTGTTGAGAGGTGTGAAGAAATATCTTGTGTCCCTAAGTCAGAATTTGCTTCCCAGCCTCGAACATTATTTCTAGGCAATCTATGTGCATTAGTATGTTTTTGCTGTGAAATAAACAAATCAATACCTCAGTGGCTTAAAGTAACATTTTGTTTGCTCCTTTGCTGGTCAGGTGGAGTGGCTCAGCTTCAGGTGTTCTGGAACCAGGGATGTGTCATCCTCGTAGAGACTGATAGGAGTGTGCAAGGGGAGCAACTGGAAACACAGTATGCTTCTTAAGATTTCGGTTTGTGTGTGTGTCTCCAATAATAGGTTAGTCAAAAACTGAAAGACATTGTGTTGGAGCTTGTTACAGTCATCAGTTTCAAACAATGATTTGCATACTGTTTTGTTTTTTTAAAACTATAACTGACCTAGACCTCAGTTTAAGAAGGATATGAAAACAATTTGCAAGTTGTTATGTGTGGAAATCCATAACTTCTAACCCTATTGACAGTACAAAGAGATTTTGTAAACTAAAATAAGCTTGGATCCTCTCTCAGCTTCAGTGGTCTTATCTGGAAAGAAAGAGAATTGAAGTTACTGACGTCAAACATTGTGCAATGGCATATTCCTCAGTAATCACTTACTTTAATCGTCTCACAAACATTTTCTTTCTAAACTATAGCTTCAAAAAATATAATTTGTCACTTTCTTAAAATGTAGTCTAATACATTTTAAAATTCTAACCCTATATCTGATTTTAAAATCATCCCGTCTGACTGGGAAGTAGCAGAATTGAAACTTTCTCAGATATTGAAAATATTTCATTTCTTGGTAAAGGGGTGGGTTAAATAGGTGTATGCCATTTGTCAAAAATCAGCAACTGTGCATTTAAAATGTGAATATTTCGCTATTTGTAAATTTTACCTTAAAAAATAACTACAAACAATTTTTGACTAGTTACCAGATTTGCTTTTGAAGGGTTGCAGAATATGCCACTTCAAAATATGTAACTTTGACATTAGAATTACTTCAAAGTAAAGATGGCTTGAAAAATAGCATAGGCAAGAAGTGCATTCCCGTTTATTCCTGAAGACAAAAGATAAAAATTCTCATGTGAAAGAGCCCTCTCTGTACCAGGAGAAGAGAGAATTCTATAAAAAACAGACCTTGTTAAAATAATTGTTATTTCCTTGTCTGCTCCCCCCATGGTTTACCTACTTTTCCATAATTTCCTCTCTTTGTTCGAGCTAATTCAGAAGCATGTAGCTTTTTGCCACTTCTTTGGATTTTCATTTTCTTATGAGGGCTCCCACATCACATAAAACTTACATTAAATTTGTCATCTTTTCTCCTAGTGACTTGTCTTATGTTAATTTGCCTTTCAAGCCTTGCTAGGACCCTAAGAGGATGGAGGTGGAATTTTGCCTCCCCTATGTTTTTCACAATGGCATGAGTTACTAGTTTTCAAACTACTTTTGCAGTGTTATCTATCTATAGGTTTTAGCAAATAAATAAATCAAGATAAGGGGAGACAGGAAGAACATTGTTGAAAAATATGCTCAGCTGTGTCGACGAAGAGGGAATAAAAACCATGACATTCCAGTAACAATGAGCACATTCAAAGCCCAGATCTTGGTTTCTAAAAGCCATTCTCCACTAAAGGTCAACAGCACTCTTGGAAAAAAAAAAAAGATTGATTTTTAAATATAGGGAAAAGGAAAGGAAAAAAGTGTTCAAACAGTGATAGTACATATTAATTAAAAAGTACATAGATGTCAGATTGAAGGTGCCTCAAACTGGCCAATCTAAAATATATTAAACATCAAAATAAATCATTGATTAAAATAAGGATTCATGGGGTCATACAGATATAAATAACAGATGAATGAATGAGTTGTTTCTTACATTTGAATGCTAACCAAGAATAATATAAAATTAAAGACATTAATGGGATAATAGATAAAATTTTAATATGGACAGTAGATTAGAAAATACACCAATGTTAAATTGCCCGATTTTCATAATTATGCAGTTATTATGTAAGAGAATGTTTTTATTCCTAATAGATACAAACAGAAGGATTGAGTGGTAAACATGCAAATTTCTAACTTACATGCACAGTTACTCCCTTCTTGGGCAAGATCCATGCCTTGCAGGACTTGGAGTAGGAGCACAAACATCTATACTTTCATTTCTCCTTTTCTATGCAACTGGCAAGGAATGGTCAGAATGAGGGATGGGGTACAATGTTTGGTTAATAGTTGTGTATAGCAAGTCTCCTTGTACAACCTCTTAACAAATGATAAAAAATGTGTCCCCATTTGTGGCTTTCTTTATAATGCCTCTGACTCCAGCTGAAGCCTATCCCTATATTAAGAAGGAATAAGCAAAATTCTCTTTCATATTTTGTGATATTAGCTTATATCTCTAACATTCAAAAGTAAACTTCTTATATCCTTACATAGTGTGAGTAAAATACAGAATCTTCACAAACTTGATCTCAACCATGTATGCTAATCCTAACCCAAACATCATTCTATGTGTATATGATCAAACTGTTATCCTTAGAACTGGAAATTTGTCATAACATCTAAGGTAAATAAATGTAAAAACAGTAAATTTTGTAAAAATGATTTAAATTCTCTCAATATATAGCTAGGCTTTATTTTAAAAATGTACAACTTAGGCTTAATATCTCTGAACCAATTAACCTTGTTGCTAGAAATCTTTATAGGTTTATAAAGCCAAGTTTGTGCTGCTCCACAGACCAGTTATATTTCCTAGATATTCTCAAGGTCCTTGGAGAGCCACTGGCAAAAAGTATTGCCAAGTAGGAAGAAAACTTAAGGAGTCACTGAAGTGTGGTGTCAGAGAACTCCAGATAAACAAGGAAAACAAAGATTTATAGAGTAACTGTGGAAAAGAGAATATGTGGGGGTGAAAAATAAAATTGGCTCCTGAGGTTTCACTACAAATATATTGCCATTGATTTTTCTGGAGCAGAGGTAGAAAATTGCCTATGACATTAAAACGAGTGCAGATTGAAAGCAGAGAACATGTAGAAGACCAAAATGAAACCAAAATAAAACTTCGCCCCATTCGTAATGTTTATATAGATATGGACCAGCCACCCACTTCCCACCTGCCTTTTCCCTTGACCAGATGATATGTGTCATACAGACATCAAATTCTACCCAGAATTAGGATATGTGACTTTACATTCAAATGCTAGATTTTATGGAGCAGAAAAGGTTATGTTTTGTCTTATATACCAAGGATATAAAATGTATCTCTGAAATAGCCATACAGTCATCCAGTAAATAATACATAATGGCTTCTATAAAGAGAATATATGTAAAAATTTAAGTAACCATTGAGCCAAGCAAACTAAATTCTACTCTGGGCTCTAATTCATGATTCCAAGGTCATAGACAAATAACTTCCTGTCTTGGTATACTTGTAAAATAAGACAGTTTTTAGGGTTATTTCTTTAATTTGTGACAACTCTAAAATTCAGATTCTAAATACATGTAGAAAAATTTCTTTTAGAGCCCTTATGCCAAAAAGAAAAACAATCAATTTTTAACTCTTTATATCCTTGTTGACCAATCATAGCTTGTTTTCCTTAGCATATTGCAACAAAGAGACTGATTTGTTTAAAACTAAAAATACGCAAAATCTTCAAACAAGGTAGATGTTGGAAAGATGCTTGCCCTTCTCACAACCCCACCTTCCCTCCCTAACCAAAATAACAGTATTGATAATGGCTAATGTTAGAGCACCTACTATCTTTTATGCATGATTATAAGTCTTGCTATATATTACCTGTTTAATCCTTACAAAAACTGATGAAGAAATCAAGGCACAGGGAAGTCACAGAACTTGTCCAAGATTACACAGATTCAAACCCAAGCAAACTAAATGGGAATCCCATAAGCTTTCAAAATATAAAGAAAGGATAGTAAATGTTGGATGTGGAATAAGAGATGTTGATTCCTTTTTTTCCCCCTTAATTACAGGATTTTTTTTATAGGGGAGAGTTGGAGAGGTAGGGATACAAAGGTTAGTTGAGTCGGAGTTATGGTGAACCAATTATTAATTCTTGAAGACAATGTGGAACCCAAAGGACTTTGTAGCAGAGGAATAGCAAAATCAAAGTAGCACCTTAAGGAGAAAGAAAATTAATGGTCAGTGTTCATTTAATTTTTAAACTGCTGCTAAACTCTAACTTTGGCACCATTTTAGAGGTGGGAGTATTGAGTTTGCTCTTGAAAAATAACATTGCTTCATGGTTGTGTTCACAGCATTATGAGTAATGGTTCACTTTCTGGCATTTAGATATTTCATGTGTGATCTGGGACTGTTTAAATACTTGTATGGACCTCTTGGGGAACAAAGAATGTAAATCCAAAATAATACTGATCTTTTAAATATTTTATAAAAATATCCAAAACTCTCGTCATTTTCCGTTTCTATTGCCACCAAACTAATTCAGGCCACTATTGTCTCAAGCCCAAAACAATGTAGTATCCTCCCAAATGATCTCTAATCTTCAGTCTACCTCTATATAACCATAGTTTATTTTATTTTATTTATTTATTTATTTTTTTGAGACAAGAGTCTCACTCTGTTACCCGGGCTAGAGTGCCGTGGCATCAGCCTAACTCACAGCAGCCTCAAACTCCTGGGCTCAAGCAATCCTACTGCCTCAGCATCCTGAGTAGCTGGGGACTACAGGCATGTGCCACCATGCCCAACTAATTTTTTCTGTATATTTTTAGTTGTCCAGCTAATTTCTATTTTTTTTTTAATTAGTAGAGATGGAGTCTTGCTCTTGCTCAGGCTGATCTCGAACTTCTGAGCTCATATGATCTGCTGGCCTTGGCCTGGGCCTCCCAGAGTCTGTAGTTTATTTCTATAACTATAATCACCTTATCACCCTCAACATTTTTTCAATGACTCAATCTAGCAAAATTAGATCTCTAAATCTCCACAAACTTCCTTCAACATGTCTGTTTAGTTTATCTCTTATTACTATGTCATTACAAGGTTATTCAAGATAGTTATCCTGTTCCTTATCCCTGTGGGGAGGAAGCCTGGTATAACAGAAGTGGGCTGAAATTTGGGGACAAACATGAGTTTTATTCTTTCTTATTTAAGTCACAATTTGCTATTATGTTAAAACAGGGTTTTTCATACCTCACAGCTATTATAAGGATTAAAATCAAATGTTTCTGTGTTCCAAGATCTGTACTCTAGGCACTGTGGCTGCAATTACAAATATCCAAGAGATCAGGATATAAACAAATATGGGCTAATATTAAAACTTAGGAGGATATGATAAATTGTGCACTTTTCCCTCTCCTATACTCAGAACCAATTCTGTGAGAGAGAGAGAGAGTAGGATAGAGGCAAAAATATTAGTTTTGTTACTAATAAAACTGTAAGAGAAAGTTACTTGGTCTTAAAGTCCAGTGGGTCCAAAGGCCTGTCCTGTATCCTCTTCTTGACCTATAAGAGGTGAATAAACATTGAAATACCATCCCATGTGATGGATGTTTGGGGTCTAAAAAGCAGAAACACTTGCCCAGGAATGCTGCCTTCCATTATTCTACAACAAACTGTCCAGTTCCAGTGAGTATCACCCACAATCTGGGTTGTTAGGGCCATTTCATTACTTTGTGTTTAAATTCATGATAGAAAGCAGTAAGAAACAAATTGCAGTAGCTATTTCACTTTGGCCCAAGCAGTGACCTAATGAACTTGGCCTTGTTCTGATCTAGTCTTTTTCCCCCAGGAGAGAGTTCATTCCCAAGTATTACTTGTCTCTTCCCCATTTACTTCCAAATAACAATCTTTAAGTCATTAAGACAGAGTGTTTATTTCCTGATCTTTATCCTCTGATGTGGCCATTAATAAAATAATTCTATCATTTTTGTCCTTAATGACTCTTTTTATACAGCTATTGATGTTTCCTGATTTGTAGCAGAAAATTTGGAAAATAATCATCATGTCTATTGTATAACTTCTCCTAAAATGCAGTTCTTTACTGCTATGTCTCTTGCAGGGTTATAGACCAAAATGTATCTGCTAAATCTAAGTCCATTTCTCAAGGTCCTACATTTTATAAGGCTACCATGGAAGTAATTGAATTAGATAATTACTTTAGGTCCTCTATAATTTTGTGATGACCATATGATTTGTCTTCTAAACAGTATCCTTCTAAGGGTGAAACATAGTCATATGGAAACTATAGGAGTAATACAAAATAGCTCCAGACAAACTGGGATATATGATCACCCTACCTTGAAATCGACCATGAGTCTTTAAAGTCCATTTGCACCATTATATGGTGCAGAAGCAAAGTGTGTCAGTTCTCTTTCCATATATCTACTTCAAATTATCGCTTCGTCGAGTATACTATATTGTTCATGATTTGTTGTAGAGCCTCCTATGAGTTCCAACTATATAGGGGGCTGATCAGCTGCCTAAATATGTGCCCAAACATCTATTTACAAGATATTTATCTGACATCTTTCCTAACTTCCCAGAGATTTAACAATTGTAGACATAGAAGAAATGGGTATGATGTGGCTTAAACTCTATCAGTTTGTCTGTTGTTCAAATCTATTATGATTCTTGATTCAGACTCCCAACACTTATTTGGCTAATAGAATTTCACAAACCCACTTTCTCTACATTCAGATTTAAACTGAACTTTTTAAGCTAGAGAGCCTCAGAATTCACAACCTCCAAAATCTTTCAGTCTTAGGAAGGATACCTTTAATCTTACAAATTAAAATCTAGTATCAATAATAAAGTCCCATGGACCCAATTTGTCTACCACCCTCTGAGTATAAGATACCCTCAAAGTGCCAGTTTTATGTTGACCCCAGTTGGACTCTTAACCAGTTCTAAAACCTCTAATTTCTCCTGAGTGGGGTAATTAACATAGCAGATAATTCTGTTGGCAACTTTCATAGTTTTATAATGTGGAAAACCCCAGTCATTTTCTCTTAAATGGTGCTCTGACCTCATCTAGTCATTCACAGCTGTCTTCAGGTTTCCAAGGCCCCTGAATTCCATCAATTTCATTCTATATATTTATACCACCCCCTTGAAAGAGTGCTTGCCTTTGGGGTCCCACTGATCTGTATTTCTGCCCTCTATTTAGAAACTTTGGGCCTTCTAGTATTCTTAATTTTTTTCTGTTTATCATCCCATAAATTTATTGTTTTAATATATATCACCAAATTTAACCATATAAAGTTGGCTAAAGTAATTTTTGATGTATGAGTTCTGCGTTACCTGGGGGCATTAATTTTAAGCAAGATTAGAAAGATTGATAACACAAAATTGGCTTAAGTTACTTTCACTTTGGTTAACTACTGAAGCATCAACAAGAAATGCACAGTATATATATAATGTGACCACAGTTCCCTGATGTTTCCCCAGGTCCTTATAGAAGTGTGCTTAAAGTTCAATGGTAAATTTAACTTGCTCTGAGTGAGTAAACAGCCAGATCAGAAGTATGAAGAAAAACACAGGCCACTATTTATAACACCATTAGACTGGGTAAAAAAAAAAAAAGTTTTAGTATTTAAGTATGTCAGCATTTAAGAGTTATTTTTGTACCTCAGTTACAGCTGCTGTGTTATATTTTTTATGCATTGTCAGGCCTACAGCTGGCCTGGCCATGTGAAATACCACTCATTCAAAAATACCTTACCTCTCCTGGGTAGAGTTACTTCATCTAGAGGAAATTCCCTCATTTCAATATCTAGCCCAGGATTTGTTTCTTCAAATTGTGGTCTTGACTGTTTCCCCTTTAGTTTTACACCATGCTCCTATAACATCTCTTAGATTTCTAATTCCATAAATTTCTTGAGCGTTTTCCCCCAGAGCATAAGCAACATCTGTATCTCAATAACTGAGTCACCTTGAAACTCACCCAATAATACTTTCAGTATTTTAGGCTGTCCAAATTTTGTGTAATCATATTCCATAGCTGTTCCAATCTCCAAATAATGCTTCCCCAACTGGCCTTCTTATAAATCTCTCTATCTGCACTTGACAGGGTAAATGTCAATATGTTTTCAGATCTTGGTTTTCTCCAGGTTTATTCTAGGATTCCCATGAGGTCTAACCCTTTCTTATTCTGTTGGATCTCTTTGAGTTGTCATTGACTTCCCCTAAACTAGTAGCTATTAAAACAAATTACATGTGAGTATACTTTTTAGAGCATATGCCTTTTTTCTTTTTTAAAAAAAATATTGGAATCGTTGGCTTTAAAACCTGAAATCTCCTATGAAATTCATCCCTGTTTTCTGCATCCCTCAATTCTTCCCAAATGTATTCTGTAGTATTTACAGAAGAAAAACTTTTTTTTATTACCTTAGCAACCATCCTCTTTCATTAAAAGGAGTGGCCCTCAACCTAGGGAGGTGACTGGAAATAGGAGAGGGTTCTTTTGATTGTCACAATGGCTGAAAACCCATTTGGGAGGTTAGGAGTGGAATGTCAAATATACTGTCATAAATAAGATTATCCCCCACACTGAAATATTGCCTCCCTAAAATATCAATACTGATAGCACACCCATGGGAAAATACTAATATAAAGAATGATCAGTTCTCTTTATATTCTAAGTCTTTTCATTGTTTCTATGACAATCTGAATTCCCAAACTGAGATATATCGGATACACACATTTTAGTTTGTAACGATTTAGCTTGCTTTTTACCACTGTTCCAATAAGAAAATATTCCCAGTGATATGGGTCTCAAGGTAGTTTTATTTATTAATAAATAACAACTGTATTTATAAGGGAAAAGCCACAATCTGTTCTCCAAGTTTCGCAACCACAATTTCTAAACTGTGAAGAAGAAAACCTCAGAATAGACAGCCTAGTCTATAGTTTCTATGCTAGTCTACTGGCCCTACTTGAAGATCATAACTTAACCAAAAAACATTTTGTGATGTGCTAGAGACAGGGCTGAAAAACACAACCACAGAAACTAATTCTATCAACAAATTCCTAGATATCTTATGTTGAGAAACTATTTTTAAGTGGGTCTTAAGAACTGAGAAAGACTTTCAATGTCAAAGAAATATATCGAAGTATACCCATCCATCTAAATTTAATTGCCATGGCTCTAAACAAAGCATCAATCTTCACATGTCATTTGGTCTCCAAATTCTATTTCTTGTCTGTTTTCTGAAATATTACAGCTAATGCACCAAATGTTGGAAATAACAAGTAATATCCCTTTCAGAACCAATTGAGAGAAAAATATGATGAAAATCAACCTATTTTCTTTTTACTATAAATTGGTTTGAGAATATTAATTGTGTGAGACTCATATGGGGTCTATTGGCCCTTCTTGCAGCCCGTCAATTTTAAAATAACTTACCCACATGAAATTTTGGTTTTGTAGAGTAGACACACCCACCCAGACTGACTGCTGACACTGATCTGAGGTAGAAAGTAGAGACCAAATTACACAGTGCTTATAGCCTTGACATGGATTAGCACCACCAATGCATACCACTCAACAACTAAGAAAGTCCTTCCTCGCTGAGACGTGGGGCAAGAGGCCACTCTGATGAGAAGCCCTTTAAATGACATTAACGGATAAGTCTTTCTGTGCTATTCTAGAGCAATACATGTAGAAAAGTTGTAAGGCAAAGTTGAAAATGATCAATTTTTCTTGAAGGAAATTATTCTCGAGGAGGTTATAAAAATGCATGCTCTAGAATTTTAAAGTACCAGTAGAAGTCCATCAGGTTGGCAAGGGTGGAAAGAGCATTCCATGAAAAGAAACTGGCATGTGAAAAATATGGAAGCATAGAATAGCACTGTGCACGTGGGGCCCTGCAAGTAATTTGGCATGACTGGTGAATTAGATACAGAGTTAGGAGGATCAGCAGAAATGTATTCAGGCAGGCAGGAAGAGGCCAGACATTTAAGGTTTTACATGACAGCTAAGAAGTTTGAACATTATTCCAAAAACTACAGGGGACAATTATGCTTTTATAGCTGGCTTAGTAATCAGATTTCAACATTAGAAAGGTGATTTTTTACTTCCATTATAAATAAAAGAAGGTATGGGGGACTGGAGGCATAATATGAAAAAATGAGAGATGATTAGAGCCTAGATCAAGTCAGTGAGCCTTTTGATAAGGAGTTAGAAAGCTATTTAGGAGGTGACTTAAGATTTAATGACCATTTGAATAAGGTAAATGAGGAAGGAGTCTTGGCTAACTTCTGGATTTCATTATTTAATACCTAATTGGATGGCAAGGCCTATAGGCATGATAAGGAGAAATGGACAACTTTTGGAGAAATAACAATGTGTTTGTAAGTCTGAATTTTAAATATTTAATAAATAACAAAAGTACAGATATTCAGTATAGGTTTAAATATGTCATTTTGGATTTCAGGAAATGGGATCAGATGGAAATACAGATAATGAGTTATCAGTACACTGGGTATGTATAGCTACTTTGGAGAAAACATGCAGAACAAGAAATGTGAACCAAGTTAAAGGTTAACATTTAAGAATGCAGTTAGCAACAACCAACAGAAAACTAATAGTTTTTGTAAAAGGCTTAATTTTCTCACATAACTACAAATCCAGAAGCAATCACTCCAGGCCTTTGCAACTGCTTAATACTGCAACACTTCCTTCAGGGACCTACGATGTTTCTGCATTTCTGCTCTGAATCTACTAGCGTGTTGGCTTTCATGTTCACACTTGCAACTTCGTGGTTACAAGATGGTGCCGCACCTCTGCCTCATACCCACATTCTAGACAGGAAGAAAGACAAGCAAAACTTTTTTTTTCTTCCAGAAACTCTAAGGTTATACCTCATTGACAAAAACTGTCACATGACCATAACTAACAGAAAGACCATTAGGAAAGGAGGTATTTTAATTGCAGCACATTGCTATCTCAAGCAAGCAAATTTCTGTTAGTAAGGCAAAAAGTGGAAAGTGATAATTATGGGTTAACTAGCAGAGTCTTCCCAGAAAACATAAGAACTTTACTCTAGGGGTTTTCAGAAAAGATAGCCTTTCTGCAGGAACTTGAGAAGGAGCAATCCAAGAACCCATGAGAGACTTGGAAAGAATTAGTGACACGTATTCAAATAAGTAAAAAGCCAGCAGAAGCAGAAAAAACATGCAGAGTTCAAGTAGAAGAGAATTGAGTACAATATATATTGAATACCTGTTTTTATTTCTATCATTTAAAATCCTGCATATTTTTCAGGTTCTACTCTACTTTTCCACATTCTATGATGATGTTTACTTCTCTAATATCTTAGCAAACGAAATACATTTAATCATGTGGGTCATTAAAGTTTGGAAATTCTTTTTCAGTTTTTTTGAATCATCTAAAATGGAAAACAACAACATAATGGATACTGTGGAGGATCTTAGTAGTAAAGCACTTGTTCCTCCTGATGCTGTACAAGGAGGAAGCTGACAGTATGTCACTGACACCCAGACAGAGATTATCTTTATTGAAAAATTGCCTCCTCCACCAAGGGAACTTGCTTTTAAATGTCTACTTGATGTAGGTTATAAATACTCCCCTTATCCTGGCCCCAGTTCTGTACAATGCTACAGTGTCATCTCAGCTCCAGAGCTTTACTTGGGATTACAGACTAAATCCTGCTTTTTTCGCTTGCCTCACAGGAGTTTACTCTCAGAGTACCCCCCCCCCCCCATAAAACTCCTGGCCATTAATCTTCATCTCAGACCCTGTTTCCTGGGAATTCAATCTGAATGTAGGAATGTAATCAACTTTATATATACTATTCACTGATTCATTCCTTCCTTCATTCAGTATGTGTATGTGTGAAGTGCTACTACCTCTGTCAGGCACTGAGAATACAACAGACATGTCTACCACACCATGCTCACATTTTAGTAGTAAAATACAGTTGCATTGTTTATCTCCATTGTCAGATAGTGAAAAGTGCTTTGGATACCAGTGCAGTGCATTGAGATGCCTATTAAACATCCAATATAAAAGTTATGTAAGCAGCTGGATAAATAAACCTGGAGTTCAGGGTGAGACCTTGATTAGAGATATGTATGTGTGGGCATAACCAGAACATAGATGGTATTTAAATCCATAAGACTGAGATCACCTAAAGAGTAAATATTGATAGAGGTCTGGAGATTGAGTCTTGGAACACCACCATAATCAGAGGACAGGGAGATGAAGAGCTAGCAAGACACTCAAAATGGTAATTGGTAAAATAGAAAACCAAGGGAGAGGTTTGCCCTAGCAGGCATGTAAAAATCTGCATGTGAACAGAATGCAAAACAGTATATACAGAGTAAGGAGGTAAAATAATTACAAAATTTTTGTTCTCAGGCAGTAGGCAGTTGGAGAAAGGGAGGAGAGTAAGTGGAAACAGAAAGGATGTGAAAAACATTGTGATAAGATAATTGATGCACCTTAAATTCTCAATGGATTTTGGATAAGAACAAGAGATGGCCATGACGGTTTTGTAACAAAGAAATCATTAACCAAAATAGGAAAATTAGTGATGGAGCTATTTAAAGAAAATGACTCTACAAATTAGTATTCTGGAAATACCTAGGATTTACAAAACAATATGCTAAGCACGAGGACATATAAAGACAAAGTCTAACTCATCTCATGAAGATCATATCAAGTCAAGGATACAAAGTTATCATATTAAAAAATCTTCAGTGTGAGGAAGAATAAAACAAATGGCTTTTAACATTTATAATTAAATTCAAGGTGTGTGTTGAACACAATTTATAAATTTTGTTTTAAGGATAACAAGATGAATGAGGTACAGTCAACTTCTATACATGGCATTCCAATCTACATGGAAAAAGGAGGACATACATTTTTCATGATTATGACCATGTCATGATAACATTATGAAGATGGCCAGCTTGTGTGCAATGCTGGCCATTTGCTTTACAATGCGCATATTGTGTCCCTGTTCTTACAAAAGCATGGAATACAGGATTTCTATCCCTATGTAATGGGCAAAGAAACAGGACTAGAAGTAAATATCTGAAATATTAAGTAATGATATGAAGATTCTAACTCAGATCTATCTGATCTCAACACATGTCCTTTCACTGTGCCACATCCCTCTTTAATCAGAATGTGATTCTTTGCATTTTCAAGAAGAAAAGATGGCATTCAATTTGGTTAAGTTAGGAAGTATTTTTGAGTTACTATAACCATATTTACACTTACCTTTATATTTTGTAAAAATACATCTGTGAAAATATATATTTCTATAAGTATAGAATTTTATTTTTAGTAATAAAACAGATATGTGTAGCAAGTTGTATGACACCTTTGGTGTCTCATATTCCTTGCATATTCCCTATAAATGCAAAAGTTGCATTTTCCATATGGGGTAGCAGCCAGAGTGCATTGGAAAGTTCAGGGTGTTAGAATTTGGTTACAATTGAAACGTGTTCATCTGCTAGGGACCATAAGTCCACTATTGTCATCTGACAATGGGACTATATTATAATTCTAAATGGAAAGCACAACTGTTCTGAAAATTATCCATAACATTTAGATAACATAATTTTTAAAACTTAGTTGAAGTTTGAAACAATTTATCTGTGATATTTTGGTCTCTGGGGGGGGCTGAAAGTTCTGCATATGTGTCTTTTATCCCCTTTTATGTTTCCTTTAAAAAAAATCTCATCATGGATGGAAAAAAATAGTACTCAGCTAAAAAGGAGTTTATTTTGTTTCTGTCTGAGTTTTGAGGGAGATGACTAGTTCTGTTTATTGTTTCTAAAGTTTTTGGCAGGACAAAGAAAAGCATTTTTTTCCTTATAAAAACCATAGGGGAAAAATTTAAGTTAATAAGAGAACTAGAGCAAATTTAGGTCATTTGTTTGAGGTTCGTAGGCAATTCAAAGTCAAAGGGAAGAGCATCAAAGAACCATTGCCTAGGAAGGCCTCTCTCCACCAAATCAGACCAAAATATACTTGGAACAAATCCTATATGTAGTCCAATGTGCTTAAAATGTTTTATTTCAAATTGGCTGGAGTTAGAGTTATTGTCCTTTTCAGTACTTCAACATCATTTGTCTTTTTCCTCCCTAGTTGCCTTAGTTGGTCTTTTCCATGTCCTTTGTACCTTAATATATCCTTCCCATAATATAATCCCGGTCATATCTACTGCTTCTGACTTAACCTGTAATGTGATAAAATCTGAATATATTATCTTTAAGCATACACACAACCATACATACACAAAAAACTCCCTCCCCACAATACACCCATAACATCTTTGTGTTGAAATTTGGTACAGAAATTTATCTACAAATAGCAGACAAACTTTGTAGAAAAGCAACTTTGTTTTAGCGGTAAAACATGTTTCAGAAAACTGGATGTGTAAATCCGACTTAGATCTATAAATCCAATCCACTAGCATTTTATATTAAATGCGTCAAATGGAAAGCTAACATTTCAACAAATAATTCTTTTTGATCTTTCCTTAAAGCAATGCTATCCTATGCAGCTTCCTATAATGATGGAAACATTCTATATCTATGCTGTTCAATATGGTAACCACTAGCCACACATGGCTATTGAGTACTGAAAATGTGGCTATTACAACTGAGGACCTGCATTTCTATTTTCATTTTAATAGGCATATGTGGTTGTGGCTTCTAGATTGAACAATGCAGCTCTAAGGCATTGAGATTTCTGCAACTTACTGGGAAGTTTGAACATAAAAGGACTTCACTATAAAACTAAAATGGAGTATTTATCCACAAAATGCGAGAAATTTAGAAAGGGTATGATTTATGTGCTAGAATAATACATAGTCTTCATTAATTTGTACAACAAAAACTTGTTATATTAAATTATTATAAGAATTAAGTGAGTCAATTGAGTATTACCAAGTGTCAAGCACTACAAGAGTCCAAGGAAACAGTGATGAGCAAGGGAGATCCAAATCCCATCATAGATAAGAATGGGGGCGATAGATGTGAAAGGGGTAGAAATTATTAATCAATGGTTACCAAAATATTACAAAAATACAAAATTGCAGAAGTAAAAAGCTTAATAAAGTGTTATAAGGCCCTTTAAGAGAGGCATTTAACATAAGGAGGTCAAAGAAACATTCCTAGAGGAAGCAAATACGTAAACTGAAAATGGTACAATGAGTAGAAAATACCTAGTCAAGAGGGAAAAGAAGAGTGTTCCAAGTGAAAGGAGCAATATATACAAATAGTATGAAGGACAGGACGAAGGCCTGTGGGACTGGACAAGAGAGTAGAAGAAGGTAGAGGTTGCATGATGCAAGGCTCTGAAGGCCATGATAAGATTTCTGGCCTTTATCCTAAGGGCAATATGTATCCTTAAAGGTTATTAAGTAGAAGGGGGAAACATGATCAGAAATGTATTTCTGCTGAATCACTCTGTAATATAATATGGAGAATGAATTAAAGGGAAGTTTAGGGAAGACAGGGGAGATCTATCTACAAGCTTTTGAGAATCCGATGCCAGCAATGCGTACAGCAGGCAATGTTGTATTGGCCATGGATATTTAAAAAAAAAAAAAATCTGATTTGAAAAATATTTAGGAAGTATGATTGACAAGACTTCATGATGGTTGAGATATATAGTAGGTTGGGAAAAATATTCTATCCAAGATGACTGCTAAATTCCTTGCATATAGAAACAAATAGAATGTAGTGCCATTCACAGAGATACTGAGAACTGAAAAGGTGTAGAAGTGAAGGAAAATGCTGTGAGTTTATTTTCCTGGATCTCCTCCTATATTTGGGATGCTATGGTGATTGCCAAGAAGGGATTATCACAAAAGAGACCTGGGTGATTGCATCCATTAACTCTCTGTATAGGTAATGACTGAAGTCATGAAGGTGGAGAAAAATTATCAGATGAGCAGAGGTTCAACAACTGTCAATATTTAATGGTCCAGAGACTTTGAAAAAAATCAATTGGTATCTTTACAAGAACTTCAAATGATGAGAATATTTTAATGCAAGAAAGAAGAAAATAGTGCTAAATTTACTGAGAAGCAGACTAAGAAAAGTATTAAGATATTTTCTGAATTTAGAGACCCAACATGATTGCCAATCCTATCAAGAGCTGCTAATGGTGGAGATGAGGAGTCTGAAGCCAGATGAGAGTTTGAAGAAGGAGGCATAATAAATGAATACAGCAATTATAAATATCTCTTTGAGAAAATTTTATTAGAATTTCCCTGCTCCATATTTTGGTGAAATGACACCAAAATTTATACCATACCAGAAACATGAATGTTAATCTAGATTCATATTTCTAATTTAATATTCTTCTACCAGTTTTCCTTGAAATCTGAATTTTTTTGTCCTTAAAGACTCCCATTACAGCAACATCACAGATTAGAAAGAGTATAAGCCATAGATTTGAATTCCTGAATCTCAAATCTATCTCTGACCAGCTATATAATCTTAGGTAGGCTACTTAACCACTCTAAGCCCTTATCAGCTCATTATAAAACGTCAATAATGAAATCTCTCTCAGAGAAGTACTTGGGAATTGAGATGCGCCAAGTAAAATGCACATAGAAAGCACATATTAAATGAGTTATTTTAAATATGAAAAGTACTCATTCTTTACCTTTGTTTCCTTTTCTTTCGCCTATCAATACTTCTATTTGGGTTCTCATCAACTCTTGCCTGGTTGAATTCAATTGTCTCCTAACTATCCTTTCTTCAACTTATCTTCCCAACTGCTGCTAGGATGACCTTTCTAAAAGGCAAGTATGATCATATTGCTGCCTTGCCTAAAGCCCTTAAAATATTTCAATAGTTCCCCACAGCTTCCAGAATAAAGTTCAAATTACTTAGATTAGAACCTAAGGTCAATCGTATCCTGATGCTTGCCCTAAAATTCTAGCTCTATTTCCTGCAATTTTCCCACATGAACACTTCTGATTAACCCCACAGAACTTCTTGCCATCCTCAAACACACAGACTTTATTCCTCATGCTATTATGCAGGTAGTTCCCGCTGGTTAGAGAGTTCTTCTTCATATCCCTTTGCCAAACACCCAGCTGACGTGGATTTTCTCTGTGCATTTGCTTTCTTCTGTGTAGTGGGTTACAGCACAGACATTGGATCTCGACCTCCTGGGTTCACATATTGGCTCTGATACTTATTAGTTGTGTGCCTTTGAAGCTCATTACTCTCTGTGTGACTCATTGTTCTCATCTGAACAGTGAGTTTCATGATAAAAAAGGTTCACCTTAAATCAGTTAACACACAATGTGCTTAACACTCGATAAATGTTAGCTGTTAATATAGTGTGATAGCTATTAGCTGGTAACATAGCAATTACTCCACTATATGGTCCTTGGAACCTTCTATTTGTTTTAAAGTTCCAATATCTAACAATTGCTTCAATGTCTATTACCACTCAATATATATTAAATAATGAAATGAATGGATGTATTAAAGAATAAATTTCACCACATTGCATCTGCAGTCTGAAAGCACCACTATGAAACAAGGGGTAGTTTAGGTACTGAGAAAAATTTCTCACTGTGTACTAACAAATTAAGATAAAGTATCTTTCTGGGGTGGCTGTGTGCCATTATTTACATCGCCTTATTTACTATTTACTGAAGAAATGAACTATTGTAAATTCCAGTTATGAATGGTTCTTGAAGAAACATAAATTAGGTTTTATGGGGATGTGAATATATTTTAATTGAAAATTTAGTTACAGGGTAACTAAAATGATCATTTTTAAAGTATTGGTTAGTCATGTAAATCAGAGATATTTTCAGTAAAAAAATCTAGTTTAAAATTTAAGAGTTTCTATTAAATTTTCAAGCTGTGGTCCCATGAAATATTCAGGTGTTAAGCACCTGAACATGAATAACCCAAAATACTCTGTACACTGTGGTCACTACAAGTATCAGCATCCTTACTAAGAATAAATGGAATCAAATCTATGTTGGTTTGGTTTGGTTACCTATTTTACGTAATCTCAATTGGGCTAAGCAGTTCAGAGAGTACTCTCTAATTTCTAATGAGTCAACTTCTTCAGTAACCTGCCGTTGTGCACAGTAGAGTCAATCTGAGGGAACCTTAGAGTTATTTGCTTTACCAATGACCAAGATAATATATAGGTGGCAATCTCAGAAGATTTTGCTCTAGGCAACCAGAATAAACTGATTAGTGACCATAAGTTAACTTTCCAACTAAGATAGCTTCAAATAGTTGGGTGCAAAGTAACCAGACTGACTGACAGTAACTTACCTGTGTGAAGTATAGTACTTAGTACTGCTCAGTTCTTACCTTAAACCTTTTTTTGTCATTTAGAAAATTTTGCAAAGGACATTTGCAATTCCAAAGCTTTAGTAATTTGAGGAGAAATAAAAAAGTACAAGCATGATCCACAAAGCCCAAATAGAAAAAAATATTAAAAGACTAGTCACTTACCAATATAGAATCTGAGGCTATACATAGCTTTTTGAAGGTTCTTTTTCCCGAAATATTTTTTTCTATCCCAAACCTATCTATCATAACCTTTTGGCATGGACTTCAAAATCAGAACCCATTGAGAATGGTCTTGAGCTCCTCACTATGTTCATAACCAAGACCTGGTGTTTTCATTACTCCTCTTTTGAGTTCTCTACTCGGTCAACAGAATTCCTTATCACTTGCTTCATGTGCTATTGATGGCCTTATACTCACCTTTCATTGAGTGTATATAAACATTAGTCCCCTGGTACTGACCTTGTTTTCCCACATCAGACTCATCCTGCTCCCTTGAACCCTGCCTACTGTGCCTACTCACCTAACAATATGCCTGGAAGAACTACAGATAAAGATTAGACTTGTTTTTTTTTTTTTTTTAAGACAAGGAATGGAGAGTTTTCAGCCTGCACATATATCTAGACATATAGCATGTCTATGAAATTGTTTTTCTCCCGATTGAAACATTCTGAATTAAACATTAATCCTGAAAGGCAATGTTAGATTTTAGTATTCACCATAGTAGCAAAATGCAAGTTGTAAAAAAAAAAAATAACTTTGCAGGGATTTGAATAATAGATGTAATCTAAGACTATATAAATATGAAAAAGATGGTATTCTACATATTTATTCATTTAAAGCAGAATTTGAGTGAAGGAAATATTAAGACTGAAAGATTAGGTACAAAAAAGATTTAAGAAAACATTCAAATCAATGTTTCATCTGTGCTAAGTAGAGCAAGCAGAACTACCCTTTTTTGGGTACTTTTATTCAGGTTATTTTACATAATTACCCCCAAATATTTAATATTTCTGAATAGAAAAAGACAATCACAGAAGTCATTTCAAAATTTTCTTCATGTAAAGTAAGAGTTCTTTACCAAACAGAAACAGAAGCTGTTAAAGTATAGATATCAAAAATGTAAATAATTATGTGTTAAAATTATCAAATCATCCCTGACTTACCGTTACCAAAAACATAATTTTAGAGATTAACTACTCAGTCTTATGTCTTTGTATTTTTCTCCCAAGAAAAAGCTACACTATCTTATTATAATATTTTGAATGTTACTCAGAGATTAACTTAGGAGAACATATTTTAAATATATATAGACATATATCTATTATAGTCTGTATCTATTATAATCAAAAGATAAGAGTTGATATGAAACATGGTTTAGGGAATGTGATGTTTTTAGCCATCTTTGTAATTAATAGTAATAGTTGCATTTTGTTTGAGCTAATCACATGGCTATCACATTGAGCCACCTTCATTGTTTCTATTAATAACTCAAAATCAACTGTGATTTTGACAATCATTACAAACTGTTGGTGGTTTTCCTGAATTAACTAAATTTTGACATCAATAGTAAGCAAGACCACAGCAACCAATATGGATTGATTACTGTTGATTTTTACTGGCAGAAGACGACTCTTTACAAGGACAATGTGTTCTTTAAATTTGGGTACTGGAAGATATGTAACAACCAGATTGCTTCTGTAAAATGTTATAGGCAAGCATACATTTTTAACTTCTGTCAAGGAGAAATACTTCATTCAGTCGGATGATGACAATTATGGTGGGATTTCCATAAGCAGAGACTTATCAAAACTTACCATTGTCCTTGAGTCTAATGCTTTAGGTTACTTTATAGGCAAAGAGACGAAGTCTGAGAACAAGCAAAGAAAGAATAAGGAGAAATATACGTAATCACAGTGACTGAAATTAAAAAACAATGAAAACTACAGAGGAGGAAACAGTGAAATAATAACTCACCTCCAACTATAGCCATTTTTATATAAAGAACTTAGTTTGGGCAATATGGAATATGCCTTGAAGAGAATGACTATGATACAGTGAATTTAGGTCTCAGACCAACACAGGTTCTGAGAACAATTATGATTGTATTTCTCAGACAAATTATTAAACATCAATGAGTTTCAGTTCTTTCATGTGACCAATAAGCATAAAGCTGCCTGAAGATTACAGGGGAAGATCAATATAAAAGTATTCAGTATAGTATCTGACACAAAGATGGTATCTGCTATGGTTTAAGTATTTTTTCCATTCTAAAACTCAAGCTGAAATTTAAAATGGTATTAGGCCATGAGGTCTCCACCCTCACTGGTAGGATTGGTGCTGTTCTAAAAGGGGGAGCTCTTTCCCCTCTTACTTTCTCTTGCCCTCTTTTCCCTTCCATGGGATGACACAACACACAGGCCCTTGCAAGATGCTAGCCCCTTGCTCTTGAACTTCCCAACCTTCACAACTGTGAGAAATAAATTTCTGTTCATTATACATTACCCAGTCTCAGGTGTTCTTATCAGCAATCACTCCTGGCTTAAATATAGGACCTTGGGTAAATTATCATTTATTGCATCTCCATGTCAAAACAATCCACAAAATAAGATATATAAAATACAACTTTATCTCACTGGAACTATTGTTCTTGAGATTCCATGATGTCAAAAATGCTTAATGCTACTAATTTATGGTAATGAAATTACTTCTGTTTTAAAAGTGGGTCTCTTAGAATTCCACCTCCCTCACATACACAAGAGTGGTTCTCCTTAACTTCTCTCTGAGTCATCTACAACCTGGAGTGGGAAGTGGAGTTATATATCATCCTAGCATTAGAAGAAGGGCCATCTAGGCTTCATGCCATCTCTGGCTTCTCTGGTCTGCACCAAAAGGTAGCTCATCTCCGTCTGGTCCACATTACTCACATTGCCTTCACTCACCCAGTTTATGGCCGCATGCCAAGTTTTAATTATCAGGTCAAAACCACATAATCTGCATTCTCTTTGTCCCAACTCTAAGTCATCTTTTGTTACCTTGGTCAGGGTTGGGCTTTCAAAAATCTTCATTATTTTCCCACATTGCTCTGGGAGGTTGCAAGATTGTCCTAATATCGATCTAAGAATCTCCTTCAGCTACTCAAATCCTGGGTGCAATTTTGGACAGTGTTTTTTTTTCCCCCCATTAGGCTTGCCACTGATTACACTGGGAAGCCAAACAATTCGTCTTTTTGCCTCATATCCTGGAGTTGACAAAAACTTTGTCCTTTGACCAAAACTGTAGTTGAGCTCCTTTGAGTTCTGTTGCTTGACTACCCTAACCTGGGTCTTCCCTCCTTGTCGCCATAGCATCAAGTTTGAGAGAGAATCTTGCTAAGTCAGTTTAGGGAAAATTCTCCACCTTTGGTATCTGACCACCCTCGATATCTTATCACCCTGGTCTGCCTACAGCAATAATCCTGTCAAGCCTGTTTAATCTGAAACACCCTTAGCCTTGATATTTCCTCTTAGTCATTTTCTATCCACTGACCCCCACCCTGTTCCTTGGTTATAAATTTCCATTTCTCCAGGTTGGACTCAGAGTGGAGCCCAATCTCTCTTCCACACTGTAAGACCCTGCTGCAATGTTCCCTATACCTATTGCCATGACTCCCCTTTGAATAAAGTCTGCCTTTCCATCTTTAACAAGTATTTGGATAAATTTTTCTTTAACAGGGTTTACATCATCTCCTCCACTCTTTGGGGCTTGGTCCAAAAAGCAGGCGATTGGGCACTTCCCAGAGACTACTGTTTCTAGGGTCTAGTCACATTCCTTTGTGATCTTTCCCCCATACAATAATCAGCCTAAACCTCACTTTCCTATGCTATGATATCAATTCTTGGGTCAAACTTCAACAGGCTATGGTTCTTGATACTCAAATGGAAGCTTCTGGCAATTAAAGGAAAAAAGAAAATAAGTAAAACTTTAGTCTCAAGCATAAGTTTCTTGTAACTTAAAGTCTGTCTTTTCAGAACATTATCTCTGCCATAGGTTTATAGACTTTCAGAAGTAAAGAATTCAGTTCCTTGTTATTTTTTTTTTTCCTTTGTTTTGCTCTTATCTCTGCCCTGAGGATAAGGCTTACAGGAAAACCTCCCTACTCAGAGGCTTGAGCCCATGGGAAAGGAATGCAAGAGCATGGTTGCAACCTCAAAACATTGCCCAGTGCATTTGTACCAAAGAAATGTTAGACTATGAGACTCAAGATCCCAGGTATTTAACTCCTCACTCACGTATGCTTTCCGTCTCAGTGGTTCTGTCTGCATGGTTGCTTCAAGTTTTTCTAATTTTGTATGTTCAAAACCAAATAATCCTCCTCAGCTCAGTCCAAGCATTGGCTTTTCTATGAATCTTTTCCAGTCAAAGATAGTCTCTTTCTCACTTGAAATTCATATGGCATCATATCTGCACCACTGTCAGAAATAGGACAAATCTCATTCATACTGAATTTTTTTGTATGCCTTATTTTCCTTCTAATATTTTAAGTTCTCTAAGTATATTTACTGTTTTCTAAGTTCCTTGTTTATCCCTAGTGGTTACCAAAGTGTCTTGTCCTTGAAGACTGAAATAAATAAATATATATGATTGCATCTGAATGAGAAATTACATCAGTTTACTTCACAAGTTGATGAAACCATTTAGCTTTTTCCAGAGCCTATCGGAGTCCATAACAGCTATATTATTATAGTTTCCTAGAGTTGCCATAACAAAGCACTATAATCTAGATGACTTAAAACAACCCGAATATATCCTCTTAGAGTTCTGGAGGGTAAAGGTCCAAAATCACAGCAGGGCCATTTCCTCCTCTCAAACCCATAAGGGAGAAATCCTACTTTGGCTCGCTCTATCATCTGATGGTGGCTGTCAATCCTTGGCACTCCTTGGCCTGCAGCTGCATCACTCCAATCTGAGCTTCTGTTGTCACATGGCATTTCCCCTTGTCTGTTTTTCACATGACTGTCCTCTTCATTGTGCGCATCTATGTCCAAATTTCCCTCCTCTTATAAGGACACCATCTGTACTGGATTAGAGTACATCCTAATGACCTCATATGTATTGCATCTGCACGTACACTATTTCTAAATAAAGGCACATTCATAGGTACCAGGGGTTAGGACTTCAACATATCTTTTGACAAACTAATAGTGCTTGCCACCTAATAGGTATTCAAATAATATTTAAAGAATTTTAAAAAAATTGACACATGAGGTATTTTTATAATTTAATAGTACCTATTTTGTTGTGTTTATCAACATGTAGCAGCATCTTAAGGATGATCACTACATTTAATCATTTGAACTTAAATACGTCTCCTGCTATACCACTGCCTATTTCCTCTTCTCCCTAAACAGTCCTTCATTTTTATTTTAAAGCTTTTGATCTGAAATTGATTTCTAATGATTTTTCTGCTAAAGGACTGAGTCCAATCCATTTAATCAATAGTAGAATCGGGCCCATTAATCTATTTTATACAAATCACAGAAAAATCAAACCCAAAAGAAATAAAAATAATGCTGTACAATATATTCACTTCTGTAAACCTAAAACCTTAGGTCAGCTGTTCAATTTAATTGCAAATAAATTTAAGATGATTCATACTTATCAACCTTACAGTGTATCTTAGTTGTTGAAGCATCTCTGTGGAATATGCCACAGTATTAGAAAAAAATATTAAAAATACAACTGTGAAAACTGAACCTGTATCACATGTATGTGTGGTTATTAATAATATGAAAATTCAAGAGTAAGACATGAATACTGTGGCCCAAATGCCATCAGATTTGTGATGTCAATCAGAATTGCTTTTAACAGAAGAGTGTATGATTACAGTATTATCAAACTCCCACTAGAAAATACTAAATTCCCAAAATATTAAATTCTATTCAGTAATATCACTTATATTAGGCATTACTTTTAAAATGCCATTTAAAATGCTTTACAGCCATGGTAAGATACCCATAATGGCATTTACAACGTAGCAAACAAGAAGGCAACACAGAGATAATATTTGATATAAATAATTTTGAAGGCATTTCCATCTGCAAGTGTAATATAAGCCTTAAAAACTTTACAAATAGAAGTTTCTTGGATTTTCACAGTAATGCTGTACCTTATTAAAAAAATAGATTAGCAAATACTATAAAAGATAACGTATATATACATACATTTACTTATGCATATAATTCATGTATACATGAGTATACTTCACAACTATGGTTTTCTTCATATTATAATACAAAAACAACAAATAAGTGAACTGTTTCTAAATATTTCATTGCACAAAGTATATATTGTTATACTTTATACACCATTATGAAACTAAAAACCCTAATGATGAAAACAACTGAAATCTTTTATTGTGTGAAGAAGTGACTTGCCTTGTTCGCCTTCTCATCATGATCTTCAGCCTCTTGCCTGTTTCCTACTCAGAGTCCATCACCTATTGGCATGATTGTTTCTATGCCTAATCTGTATATACTATCACTTTTTTCAATTGTTCTTTCATCAGCATGGCCCTCTGGCCTTTTTACCTTATCAAGTAAAAACATAACTAAATTTCAGCCTTGAATGTATGTTATTTTCTTGTTTCTTCTCCTGAGCAATACACTATGTTCTAATGATGGCTCAGATGTTTACTAAAATTTTGACATCAGGTGGCTTACCCTGTTTGAGTCTAAGTTACTTCATATGTAAAATTAATAATCAGTGTGCTAATTGACATATTATTAACATAAAGCAGCAGCGTACAAAAGGCTTGCATATAGTGTGTAATGAACAAATGTCACCCTCTTCTCAACCAAAGAGCATGTTGTAGAAAATTGCCTAATTGCACTGAAGGACTCTTGAAAATGAAAAACATCTATTCTCTTCCTTACCTGAACTCTTGCTGTGCATAAGACTTTTCATTCTTAGTTGGTTCCCATTTTCTTTCCCACAATGACTCTTCCACGTTTTCCTGACTCCCATATATCTTCAATATATCCCTCAAATGATAATATTCGCTTCCTATTTCTCTAACTAAATGAGGTATGAACACAGTCTATCTCAAGATTCCATCTATATTGTCATCAATTTTCATCTTTTCTCAGGTAGAGTAATTGGCTCTGCTGGATTCCCTCCCTTCTCATTACAATTAATCCCATCACCTCATTCAAGTTTTTGCTCAAATATTATCTTTTCAATGAGATCTACTTATCCCTCCTGTTTATTAAATAAAATTGAGACCCTAAGTCATTTATAGTCTCGAAGATATTCTCCCATTGTACTCTATTTTTTGTTCCTTACCATTTATTATCCACGAGGAGACACATACATAGTTTACTTATTCATTGGTCTAAATAAAAGAAGCTCCACCAAAAAGTAGGGATTCTTCTATGTCTGTTCAGTGAAGGATAATGGACCAAGAGCATATAGGCAGTAAATATTCACTAGATAAATAAATGCCTTACTCTTAAGCTACCAATCTTTTAACAATCAAAAAAAAAATCTTAAACACCTTTATTTAACAAAAACCTTAAAAGAGAGAAAATACATTTTTTAAAATAGCATGACAAAACTAATACAGATATATCTTTGTCTTAGCAAAATGGAAATGAGCTGAAACTTTTCAAAGAAAGAAAGAGAATGCTTGCATGCGAGTGAGAGAGAATTTTAGTTTGTATATTAAAGCCAATAAAATAAATTCAGATTTTTTAAAATACAAAATTTTATCATGTTATTTAAAACCAGCCAATACCCAAAAGGATTCAGAGAGGTATAAAAGCCAAATTCATGTCAAAAAAAGCAGTATGAGATATTAGGCAACTCTATGATGCTAAAGAGTGTTACTAACAATGAAGTTATAAGGTTTGTAGTATTTATGTACCAAGAATAACATAAAGTCATAATATAAAGCAAAACTATAGAAGTAAAGGAACATTAGAAAAACCCCATTGTGAGGAAACTTAATTCATCTCTTTAGACTGATAAGTGGATAAATAATGATATTAGAAATAATACTCAAATCACTTTAAGCAGTATGGACATTTTAACAACGTTGATTCTACCAATCCATGAGCAGGAGATGTTTTTTCATTTGTGTCATGTGTGATTTCTTTCATCAGTGTTTTGTAGTTCTCCTTGTAGAGATCTTTCACCTTCTTGGTTAAGTATAGTCCTAGGTATTTTATTTTCTTTGTAGGCAGGTATTGTGAGTGGTATTGAGTCTTTGCTTTGACTCTCAGCTTGACTGTTATTAGTATACAAAAATGTTACAGCATACATTGATTTTTGTAAACTGAGAATTTACATAACTTATTAATTCTAGGAGTCTTTTGGTGGAATCTTTGGGGTTTTCTCAATACAAGATCATATCATCAGTGAAAAATGATAGTTTGAACTCCTCTTTCCCTATTTGGATACCCTTTCTTTCTTTCTCTTGCCTGATTCCTCTGGCTAGGATTTCCAGTACTATGTTGAATAGAAGCAGTGACAGTGGGGCACCCTTTGTCTTGCTCCGGTTCTTAGGGGCAATGTTTTCAACGTTTCCCTATTCAGTATGATGTTCACTGTGGGTTTGTCATATATGGCTTTAACATTAATAGTTTTAAGGCATATTCCTTCTATGTCTAGTTTGTTGAGGGTTTTTAATCATGAAAAGGTGCTAGATTTTATTAAATGCTTTTCTGCATCTATTGAGATGATCACATGGTGTTCGTTTTTATTTCTGTTTTTGTAGGCAAGCACATTTATTGATTTGTGTATATTGAACCATCCTTGCATCCATAGGATGAAACCCCCTTGATCATGATGAATTATTTTTTTCACGTGATGTTGAATTTGGCATGCTGGTATTTTGATGAGGAATTTTATGGGATGTTGTGTGTTTCCAGGAATTTGTCCATGTTTTCTATATTTTCCAGTTTATTTGTATAGTACTTACACATCATAGTTTGCAGATCTAGAGAAAATAATTCTATGCTCCATTTGGAATCAAAAAGAGACTAAATAGCCAAAGCAACCTCAAACAAAAAAAATGAATCTGGAGGCATGCATACATTACCTGAGTTCAAATTATACTACAAGGCTAGAGTAACCAAAACAGCATGGTGCCTTTATAAAGGTAAAGACATAGACCAATGCAACAGAATAGAGAACCCAGATATAAAACCGTCTACAAACAACTGATCTTTGACAAGGCAGACAATAACGTATATTGGGGAAAGGAAGTGCTGTTCAATACATGGTGCTAGGAAAACTGGATAGCCACATGCAGAAGAATGAAGCAGACCCCTATCTCTCGCCATATACAAAAATTAATTCAAGATGGATAAGAAACTTAAATGTAATGCATGAAGCCACAAAAATTCTAATAGGAAAAACTCTTCTAGACATCAGCCTAGGCACAGAATTTATGACTAAACCTCAAAGGCAAAAAAAGCAACAACAAACGTAAATGGGAGTTGATTAAATTAAAAAGCTTCTTCACAGCAAAGGAAATAGGCAACAGAGTAGACAACCTACAGAATGGTAGAAAATACTTCCAAACTATACATCCAATAAAGAGCTAATGTCCAGAATCTACAAAGAACTCAAACAAATATCTTCAAATAGACACTTTGAAAGCTATGTAAACTCTTGTAGACCACAGATAAACAAATCACTAAATAATTATTTCCAAAGCCAGCATAACCCTGGTACAAAAACCTGTCAAGTACTGCACAAAAATGCTACAGATCAATATTAATTATGAAATAATCCAACATTAAATATTTGCAAACAGAATTCACCAAATCATTACAGAAGAAATATCATTTAAGAGAATTTTATTTGAGAAATATAAGGATTTTGCAAAATTAAACTATTCATATAATTTTTCATATTAATTGGGCTAGGATAAATAATCTAATATCCATAGATATCTAATGCAATGTAAATATAAAAGTACTCTAAGAACTCATAGCTATCTTCTTAACATCATAAAATCTATTCAGCTCAGCTCAAAAGGCTAATGACATAGAAGACATCCTTATTGTGTCCTTAAAAAATTATATCTAGCAAAGTTAGGGCACAATAAGGTTGACCTCCATCTCATTAGTATTTGACACTGTACTTGAGTTATTGGTCAAAACAGTTTGACACAAGAAAGAAACTGAAGATAAAAACTTGGAAATAATGTGACCTCACTATTTACAGTTGATGTGTTTAAATAGCCATAAAACAGAAGAGTCTACAATAGTTATTCTATAAAAAAGGAAGCATAATATGGAATGAAAATGCATAAATAAATATTTCAAATGAAATAGTGTGAACCATACTGAAGGGTTATTTTTGTTAGCCAAAGTCAGTAAAAATATCAGCAACTCAATTCACTACCACCAACAGCAACAATTAAGAAGATATAGTGGAAGAAAAGATGTCATTTATAAGAGTATGAGAAAGATATAGTACCTATAGATAAACAGAACCAGAAATGAATAAAGTCTTTGATTAGAAACTTTAAAATACTCATGAAGGAAGAAGATTCAAATAATTTGTAATATAATGTGCTTTCCATAAGAAAACAAAAATTTGAACTAAATAGATTATCCTAAAGATCATATGGAAAAATAAACTATTAATAACATAGTGAGAAAAATTCTTCACAAATAACACAGTGAGGATGACTAGCCCCCTAATATTAAAATATACTATAGAGCTTTCATAATTAAAACAAGTTATTAATAGTACATTATTAGACCATTGGAGTAGAAGACAACTAGAAATATATCCTATTATATGTGTATATATAATACTTTAATGTATGAAAAGGTTTGGGTCTCAGATTAGTAGGGACGAAGGGCCCATTCTATAAAAGGTTTGGGGAAAAATTAATTTGGGTCTATATCTCACATCATGCACTAGGAAAATATTAAAATGAATCAAATATTGCAATGTTAAATTTTTACAACAGCATGACATGCAGCTGGTAAATGAATGACCCTAATTCTCTCCTATAAAACCAAAATGACCTGGTAATTACAGTGTCTAATTTTCTAATTCTTAATCTGCTGGGCATATTTGAACATTTTACAGCTGTTCATTTCCATTTGAAACTCTCTAATCTTTGGCTCCAGTGACTTCAGGGTTCAACCGAGGCTCAGGCCAGGCAGACAGTTAACTTGTTCAAGATGTTATATAAAGAACACTAAAATGTCACTGAGCAGTAGAAGGAGAAAAGAAATTTCCAATGCTTCTCTGAAGAACATTATATTGATTAAGCTTCTTGAATCTACGGAAAATTCTTCCTTGACTCAGTTTCCAGTGAAAACAATGTTGACAAACAGCTTTTATGGAGGCAGGTTTGGTTAACTCAAAGGTTTTTCTTCTGCACAGGGTTATGCAAGCTTAGGCAATGTCTTGGGCCAACATTCCTCCATGCAAGTGTTCAGCCTCTTCTCCAAGTAAATGAGGAACAGCCACTTAGAGAGTAAGGTCTTAATGAGCATCCAGTTATTGAATTGTCCAGGGATATCCAAGTCTCCATGTGTTGTAGATACTTAATCTTCTCATCTCCCTGGTCCTTTACAGTCATGTTTTTTGTTCCTTAAATATTACTGGTTTCTCAGTTGGGTCATCCTTCAGATATCTCCTACACTTTCATAATTCAAAAATCAAAATTGTATATTGATGACTCCAAAACCTATAAAATTATATCTTTAGCCTATAAAACTTTTGGCTTCAGACCATTATTACTAATTCCCTATTAAATTGTCTTAAGCCAGAGACGATCATATAAGGACAGCTGAACTTCAGAGCATAGAGCCAGACTCCGTGGGTTCAAATCCTAGTTCAGCCAATTACTAGCTATGTGATCCTGGGCAAGTTGATCACATACTGTGCTTCAGTTTCCTAAGTAATAAAAATACCTACTTCACATAATTTTTAGGTAATTATTTAATATTTGTAAAGCATGTAGAAATAGGGTATAGCACAGAGTAAGAGCTATATGGATGTTAAATGAATATAAATAACCTCTATCACTCTGGACTTTGGTGGCTTCTCAACATTATCCAGGAAAATATGGAAGTTGACAGAGAAATAGACTATTGCTCTTCCATGCCTAATAGAGGGACTCTTCACCCTTTACTCTGCATTTCTTCTCAGAGCTGCTACAGACACAAAAAGTGTAACATAAAAGGTGAAGAGATGTCCCAGAGAAGCACAATATAGCTTCTTATTTGACTCCCAGTGATAGTAAGGAAATAAGAAAACAGACCACACTTCCCCACTCCAAGTCCCTTGGCTCCAACCAGGCCTATATTGCAATGAGGAAAGATATTAGATTAGAATGTAAATTAGACTTTTTAATAACTTAAAGTAGAAAAAAGTTATAGGATATGCCCAAGATATCACTAAAAATCTGTTACTCACCAGGGAAGGAAAATTTGACATTGCATACCTGGTGGCATTGATTAGAGAAAATAAAGCTTTTGCAAGTTTGTGGTCCACAAAGTTCAGGCTCTCTAATAAACCTGTTTTTTATATGTATGTTTTATATATATCTGATATATATCGCGTTATAAAGGCTCTGACATGTGAGAGGCAGGCTGGGGCATTCAAGTGTCTCTGGTTGGAAAAACTTCCTGCAAAATTTAAAATATTTTTATCAAGTAAAAAAACATTTGATATAAAGCAGGAATCATTCAAAATGGCTTATATACTAACTGATTTTATTGCCATAGTAAAGTCTAATATTAAAAATGACTTTTTGCTTGATACAAAAAATTTCTTTAAACTCAGGAATTTTTACAGGCAGACATGCTTTGCTTTACACACACACACACAGACACCCACATCCTATCCCAATTTGGAAATTTAAGTCATGTTTTACTTTTACCAAAACAAAATTAAATACTCCCTCTTAATTCAATGTTTCATATGAATCAGATTACATATACTGGGTATAAATAAAAGTGACAAACATGGCCAAGCAATTAAAAAAAAAGAGTGGACGCAGTGCTGTTTGAAGTGTATCAAAACACTGATTAGACTCAGAATGATATTCTTCCCATTCCATTTCCTGACTAATGAATTCATTCTCTCATCCCTAAATTTATTAATAGCTATTAAAGCCACTCTCTGGGATTAGAATAATAAATGTAGGGTAGGATGGCCTTATTTCAAAAAGACAAATTAAATCACCTTATTAACATAAAACTCTTAGCAGTGTAGCAACCACTTGGCAAGCATTAAATATATGTAACCTTTTGGTTATTGCTATTAATCCTTGAGATGGGAGGAGCTGCCACATTGCCATCAAAGTCTGTCCATTAGATTTGATAGTTGAGACTTTATGCCTGATTGAATATTTGTGGTAGAGAATTGGAAACTCTTAATTTTAGATTACTGGAGGGATAAAGAATGTAGAACAGACAGATGAGACAATTTAAGGATATTAACAAATAGATCATAAATGATCATTTGCAAAGAGCAAGTCTTTTGGAGGGTCTTGGCCAAGAGGAAATAAAGGTTCAGTTAGTTCCTTTTCCACTTAAAATATCTTTTCTTTCAAGCTTAAGTTTCATAATAATACCAATAGAAGCCACAGAAACATGAGATTGCAGGGATGGAGTTGCAAGGCAATGACATGAAGGACTGCAGGCAACCACTAGAAGCTAAGAAAGGACAAAGAAAGTTCTTCTTCTAGAGCATTCAGAGAAAGCATGACCTTATCAATGCTTGTATTTTGGACTTCTAGCCTGCATATCTGCGATAAAAGATATTTCTCTTGTTTAAGCCACAAAGTTTAAAGTTCATGGTACTTTGTTATAACAATCAAAAGAAACTAATGCAGATTTTAGTTATATGGGTCTGCCTATCACCTGAAAGTTTCTAAACAGGATGGAGATGAAAGATCTCTGTTTTGCCTTAGATTCTTTATTGCCTGTCTCATACCCTCAAAGTCATTCTTTCTAAATCTGTATCCATAAATACCATGGAAAAATTCACTGCAAACACCAGCTTCTCCAAGTCAGCTTCAGGTGGTTCCTTCAGGCATACCCTGTACTTTTGGGATCTCTACATGTCAGTATCTCAATTGTTCTAAATCGCCTCTGTATCCTCCCCCTCCTCCTTCCTGCCCTTCTCTCCGTCCTTATCTCTTCCTGTTTCATTATTGCCTCTCCTTTCTCATTTTGTCAAATTTTAGTTTTGAAATAGTGCCATGAAATCTCTTCAGGACACTTCCTCTAACCATCGGTCACCTCTCCAGCTGGGAATATTCCTCATCATGTTCTATAGAAAATTTCTCTGGGCCCTCTGGAAAGAAGTCATAACAGGAGATGGCCCTCATCCAGACAAGCTACAGATATGTGCTTCTCAATTTGTGGTCTCAAGACCAGCAGAATCAGGAAAACATGAGGACTAGGTAGAAAGGTGAATTTTCTAGCCTTACCAGAGACCTACTAAATTGTGAACTCTGGGCTAGGGACTCTGCCATTTTTGTTGTGATTAGCTCTCCAGCTGATTCTGACACATGCTAAAATTCAAAAATTACTACTCTAGATGCTCAGCCAAGTAACTCTCCCATGTAAGAACCCTAGTTAGTAGCTGAGTCAGAGGAGTGAGCTTGGAAGCAGGTTAACATGATTAATTGAAATAGTGAAAAAGCTAGAGCTGTGTATTATAGTTACTCTGCTGATGTTTATACAAAAGTCTCAAGAGGTATAAAAAGAAATTGTACTTTTATCAGAGTAAGTAAAATGATCATTAACATCTGGTTTAATGCAGTCATTTATTTATTCAGCAAATACTTAAACTTTTCTAGACAAAGGGAATATTGCTGTCAACAGGACAGAAACTCTACCTCACAGAGTTAAATTCTAGTAGGAATGACAGAAAATAAAAAGTAAATATTACCTGATTTTAAGTAGTGGTAAGAGCTATTAAGAAAAGCTTTGTAAGGAATTAGGTGATGACTGGTGCTAGGTGATAGGGTGATTAGGAAAGGCCATTATAAGGGGAAAACACTTAAACAGAAAAATGACAAAACAGAAAAATACAAATGCTAATGCCTTGGGGTGGACCAAGCTTGAACATTGCAACAAATAGCAAGAAGGCCAGCATGGCTGCAGCAGAATTAGCAAAAGGAAAGAAGGGTGGCAGGTATGAATATAGGAAAAGGACAAATTATGTAGAACCTTGAAGATGTCCCCAGGAATGTCAGATTTTACTCTAAATATTATGTGAACTTACTGAACAGTTTTCCAGTGAGGGAGACTCACTGAAATCACAGTGATGTGATTTGCTACAGCTGCAACATGAAGAAGATATTTAGTATAAGTGGGGCAAGAGGGGGAAAAGGTAACACCATGTAGGAGTCTAGGGGACAAGTCAAAATCATAAAAGATGGTAAACTGGATGAGAGTGGCAGCAGAGGAAATGAAAGAAATGGTCAGATTATGGATATATTTTAAAGGGGCAGCTAACAGAATTTATGGATGCAATGTATCTGAAGTATGACAGGACAAGGGCACAAGGATGACTTTTAGATTTGAAGACAGAAAAACTGAGTATCTGATGGTACCTGTTATTGAGCTAGGGATCAATGTGAGAGCTGCAGGCTTGGAGAGGCGGATATGGAGCTCAATTTTGGCATGGTAAATTTGTCCATCCTAGTAGAGATGTTCAGTAGAGAATTGGATATGTCATGCTGAGACTGACGGGAAAAACAAGAGTACTGAGAAAAATAAGGAGAAACTCATAATTTAGGAAATGGAATAGTTTTAAGAAGACAACACAGTTGATAAGAGAGGAGAGAAAGTGCTTGCAGATAAGGCGGCAGATACTGAACTTTCTTGGTGTGAAATAGAATGTCCACCTAGAAACTAAATGACAGGATATGTGGTAAGCACTCAATCATATTTATTGACAGTTTAAAACAGACTCTATTCACGAATGTGTCTGGCTAGTCGACAAATTACCAGGTTAGTAGAACCCCAAATTTTCTTCCCAGTATCACCTCTTAGTAAGCTACGAAAACTGATACTGATGTTTTACCAATTAATCTGGTTGGTGACTCCCACCTAGCTTTAATGAGGTATAATTGTTAATTAAAAATGATATATATGTATATAACTTGATGATTTGATATATGTATACATTCTGAAATCATCACTTTTTGGTAAGAACACTTAAGATCTACCCACTTAGCAAATTTCAAGTACATAGTACAGTATTGTTAATTAATTGATCTCCAGAACTTACTCATCTTGCATAACTGAAGCTTTGGACCTCTTTACCAATATCTGCCTGTTTCCCCCTACACCACCCCCTGCAACTGCCATGCTATTCTCTGCTTCAGTGAGTTTGACTATTTCAGATTCCACATATAAAGTGACATTTTACTACAAAGACAAAATAGGGAAGGAAAACTGCCTGAAGGGAAAAGTAGAAGTCTAATTTTAGGTGTGTTTTTCTTATGTAAAAATGGTCTAGAAAAGATTATTTATAGAAAATATACTATTACTGATAAAAAACACACTATAATAACAGTAGAGCCACAGCCAAACTTTAATGATTAATGTATTACATATTATCAACAGAGTTTAATAAATGTGTTCTATTGCCCATTAACATGGTATGCAGAAACAAATAAAATGATCTGATTTAATATATTTTCTTAAAATGTTTCTATATATCTTCTTGGCCAAGACATTAAAGTAACTTATAACTCTAAATATTTCTTCTATTATAGCCTAAAGCCACAGAATATATTTTTGCAGACTTGTTAATATGTACATATTAAAAACTCTATTATTTATATTTGAAAAATTAATGTTAGTCCTACATATTATTTGAATATTCTAATTTTAAACATCTGACTTTTGCATCTTATAGATAAAAATGTTAAAGACCCCAAAAACTTAAATAAGAAAGCAAAATACAGTAAAATAATGAGAAGTCCAATTAATTTCATGGCTTTTAGCAACAACACTAGTGTAATATATAAATCAGTTTAAAGAAAAAACTTGTAGGGAAAAATATTCTTTTGTAAACAATACATTTTGGTTACAAATTCACACTAGTAATTTCATTGCAAATGTATAACACATGTACCACCATGAAGACAAGCATGCTGTAATCAGACTGCTTTGTGAATTTAGTATAACAAAAGGATTAGACACTGGATTTAATCATGCCATGTCTGGGATTTGGCATTCTAACAACTGTAGCCCAGCTGCCAGCTCTGCCACAGTGGTAGAAACTTACCAGTTCTTTGTAATAAGCTTTCCTAGTACTATTACTTTGATTATAAGAGAGAATTATGTACGTCATCCACATTTGCAGAGATGGCATGACTCATGTGTGATTAGAGGCTTTTCTTACATATCATCTTAGTACTCATTGGTATCCATAGGAATAATTACTGCCATGAACTCAGGAAATGAGTGTCCAGGTAGTTTTCATGACACTAATTCTAATGAATTCTGATGAGGATGAACTAATACTCTCAAAGACTTCAAATTGTAGTATGCTTCAGTACAGAGTAGCTTGCTATATCTTTAGCTAGCTGCCATTCCAAGTTCTAAAGTGATACATAAACACAGAGAGTTGTAGAAGTATGTTTCATTTTAATAAGGAATTTAATTCTACATAATGTACGTGAAAATATAACAATTGAATATATCCAATATCTATAGAAGAATTAATTATTCTATAATCAATCTCACCAAAATCCCAGAGTAGAGAAGTTGCATCATCTTTTCTGTTTGATAAGCAACCACTCGAATGATGGTGCCAGTCACAGGAAAATGGAAATGTTGCAAAAGAGAGCCGATGGGTAGGGAATATGATGATTCCATTTAGAAACGTTATAATTCACAGTGACATTACATTATACAAGTGAAGGTTGAGAGTTGAGATGATAATTTGTAATTAGCTTACTGGCGTGCCTGAAATAGGGTAAATAATGCAAGCTGTTGTAATAACAAATCTGAAAATTGTAATAGCTTCATACAATAAAAATGTATTCCTTGCTCTGAAGCAGATATTCCTGTTGGCAAGCACTTCACATGATTATTCATGGGGTAGGCTCTTTATACCTTGCGGCTCTGACGTTGTCCAATAGCTTCATTTACCTGGTGAATAAAGATTAAGAGAGTCAAGTAATGTGTATGGAAGGTTTTTGGAAGCTGGACCTTGAAGTGACATATAATTACTCTTGCCCACATTCCATGGGGCAAAACTCTAGGGAAGCTGAGAAATACTGCCCACTTGTATGCCCAGGAGTAAAAGGTGAACACAGCAATCTTTGTTGTATTTTGTGTGGTTGAAATGGGAGGAACTGTAATATGAACTTGGGCAGCAGCACAGAAGTGACCACCAAAACTTGATAATGGGTTGGTATTTTGAAAAAGTGGGTATTCGTGAAAAACCCAAAGTTTAAAACTGTATCTTATGATACTATGAGATTCATGGGACAAAAGGAGATGCAGCTTTTAAGTATAATACTATTAATCATATTAAGTATTTTGGCCAATAGGGTAAATGAGATCAATACATTGAGCTGATTGAAGGGATCCAAGTTCTTTAATTTTGTCCATGACTTCCACTTCTATGAAAACATCCTTTTTTAAAAATTTTTTTTACTAGTTGGGGCCTCTGTGTTACAGCTCCAACTTACATTTGCAGGAAAGGGGAGTATTCATTTTAAACCTTACATTCCATGATATCAAACACCTTTCCTATACTTCACAAATACAGTTTTAATTCTTTGTTAGACTAAATCAAAACTATGCAAACAAAAAGTAGCCATATTGTTTGGCAAGGCACACAAGCTGAATCCACAAATAGACAATCAGCATTTCAAATATCACAAAAAAGTAGCTGCCTGCATATAACATGTGGTGCAATAATTATATAAGATATTTCACAGTAAGTATTGTTAACTGAGATTTATACTTCAAATTTTACCTCAAAGTCTTTTTCTTAAGAAAATAGCACTTTTTGCAGAAAACCAGTGGGTTTTTTTTTTAAATTGACACATTCTAATAGCCTCAATGTTCATTTCAATTACAGACATGTTATTCTGACAGATGTTTCCAAGGCAAATGTTCATTTCAATATTAGCAGAGAAACATCTGCTCCTGAAAGCAAAGAGAATGACCATTTTATGTCTCCAACTCTTACATAGGCCAGTGGCTCATCACTAAAGCCATCTACCTATTAGGAATGGACAATCATTTCATTAATATTCCCTGAAATCTCAACTGTGTTCTACTCAAATACATTAAAAATGTTTTTGCAGTTTGACAATCTTTTTTCTGTATCCCTTCAATTAAAAAATAAAGATAAGATAGAATACTTAAAACCAGTTAAAATTATTATAAATATAAATGGAAAAAGAATATCTACAATTTAATAGGCAATCAACCTTTTTACTTATCCATCTGAAAATAACTTCAGACTTGGAAAAGACTTTTATCATCATGAATTAAAGGCTATAAATACATGTAGTGTTTTACTGAAATTTGTGGTTGCACAGAGAAGTTTTATCTTTTTTGATTTTCATCTTCCAAAGAATTTTAAATGAAGTTAAATTGCATAATCCATAGCCTATATACTTTTCTATCACTGTGTTTTAGGAGAAAGGCCAACTACATGAGCTCTTATTTTTAATTAACACTTTGTAAGTAATGAACATTTTTTAAAGTAAAACTTAATGTTTTTCTGAAATACAATTGTTAACTCTCTAAAACACTTCATCATAATACTAAAGAGGAAAAGAGTCTAAATTTATCCTTACTACCAGCAGAGTATTTTAACATAACAGAACTAAAAGCTGTATTAATGTGAGTCCATATGTTTTTGTCTAAGCCAATGAGAGTTAATAGTATCATTTTAGCAAAGTAAAAATTGTTTTTCCAAGCAAAGTAAATCCGATGATTATATCCCTTTGTCCCATATTTTCTTTTTCCCTCAGAGTTAGGACTAGCTCCCAAGAAGCCTAAAAGATAACACTTGTTTATAACCTTGAGATTAATGATTGGTTGAAAGAATTTAAGTAGTTCATAGCAATGGATGCTTTTATGCAGGTGAAGTGACAATTGTAGCAGGAAGGTTAATTACTAAAAGAATTGGTTCTCAAGTCTGTTTACCTAAATTCAAATCCCAACTCAATAGCTTTCTAGCTGTGTGACTTGGACAAATTAACCTCTCTATTCTTCATCTTTATCTATAAAATGGAAATGCTTATAATACCTAATTCATGGGATTACAAGTACTATTTCTGTGAGGTTTTCCAAATAATACTTGGAACATAGTAACCTATTGTTATTAATTTGCTATTTACCAGGTAAGGGAGAAAGATTTTAGGAGAATACAAAAGAAATAAAACGTGACATCATCCTTTTATTTTGGCCCATTGAGAGTAAGTTGTGTGACACATGCATTTACTCATTCATACAATAATATTTTTAAATCATAGTTCTGTATCAGGCAATTTGTTAAGGATTGTGATTATAGCAGTGAACAAGATAGAAGTAGCCCAGCCATCAGAGAGCACAGAGAATTCCACCATTACAGAATATTACCCAACTGTATTCAATTAAAGATAACTGCGTTGAAGCAACCACTATGTGGTATAATAAGATTTTACAATGTTAATACAGTTTTATATTTGTTACCTCTAATCTTCCCAAGAAACTACAGAGCATTTATTAAACCCATATTATAAATATACTCTTACAAATATAACCTATTATAATCTTATTTATAATATGGGTTTAATTTTTATTTATAAATAAATTTACTTATTTATAAAAAAATGGTTTTATTTTGGCTTCTATGAGCTCACATATCTGGTAAAGTAACAGGGATAGAACTCACATTTCAACCTTTATTCTCTTCACTAGCTATTGCTAAGCCATTGGTTCTCAAACCTGCCTACCCATAGGATTCACTGTTGAAAAATTCTGATGCCTTGTTCTACTGCCAGACATTCTCATTTGATGGCTCTAAGGTGAGCCTGGGTGTTGAAATTGTTTAAAGCTGTCCAGGTGATTTTAATGTATTGTGAAGGTCGCAAACCAAGAAACTAAGATGTAAACAACTGCTTGGGTGGTGCTTAAAATAGGAATCAGAGATTTAAGTTAAGGGGATTAAGTTTTAAATAATTTCTCAAAGTAGCAGATGGCAGGAAAGACGAAATGTAAGAGAGAGAAAAACAGAATGTCACCCAGATTTAAAAATCTACAGTTAGGCTAGGGAAGAGTAAAAGAGATGGCCTGAGGGCTGGGGGGGCAGGGAAGGGAGAAAAAGGGATTAATGGGGTTAAGAATTCTGTGTTGACCTGTTGCAATGAAGACCTGAGAATGGAGTTTCCTCATTTAAAAAATTGGTTTACCATTCACATTTGTAAATGGGAGGTTCACTTGTAGAGTCCTTAAAAATCCCTAGCACCTAAAAGCACTCATTACATGTTAGCCTGGGTGGATCCAGTTTTGATGGGGCCAAACGTTTATATAATTTGGAGGGCTATCTTGAAAAATAAAACAACAAAAATTACAAATTCAAAATAACATACATTTTTGTCATTTGTATAGAAAGTGAAAATAATCACAAAACTACAAAGTTTAAAAGACTGACAAATATCATAAACATAAAATCTGGAAAAAAATATTTCTTAAATTGCCTGTTACACTCAAATATTTTTCTACATTTTGGCTGCATCTCTTTTAATTGTCCTTTCACATGGAAATTATTTTGTAATGTTTTCTATAAAGAATAGTAAGATAATTGATTACATTTTGTTAATAACAATAGTTTAAACACGATATTGATAAGACACAAAATTTCCCCATACAATTTTATTTGTTCTATAATTAGAAGATGTTCCACAAACTAGCTTCTGGCCTTGCATGTTTTAAACTTTGTGTCTGTTCTACTATACACAGTTAGAGCTGGTTCCCCTCGTCCCCAGGAACAGAGAGGCAGAGTCACTGAGGCTGCAAAAGGCAAAGGAGTTTATTGACTAGCTCGAGCTAGGGCCCAAGTCCCAGAGCACCAACGCAGTGGCCTCTCCACAAACTAGGACCCCACCCTAGGGTAAGAACTAAGCTTTTATACTTTTCAGCAAGTTACATGCACTGGGCATACCATCCCCCCTCCCTCCCTTAGTTCATTTGCTCCTTCAAAAGTGGCTGATTGTCTTGGCTCCTGATTGGTTGGTTTCCAAGCCGCGGGACTTTTAGTTGTTATCAGCGGCATTCCGGGGAAGGGGAGGACCCACGTCGGGGAAACCGAAAGGGACACCTATTCTAGGAGGTCAGTCTGTCATGGAGTCACTCCTGCTCTCCTTCCTGTTCTACAACACATTTTGGTGCTGAGAGCCATAAGACAAATGCACATTTCAGTACAATTTCTAGCCCTGTCAGAATGTCCCAGTGGGTTTGCACAGTTAGCAGAAGTATTCCTGAAAGCTATTCATAACTGCGACAGCTTGCAATTATTGAACTGTACGCCAAAGTTTCCTTGAACTGTTCAACTACATCCTTCGAAACCCCAACTACATTATCCCCAACTCAACTTTACCTTAACTGGATCCCAATAATGCCCGTGGCCAATCCATAGGCATTATACAAGGAGAATCAGGATGGAAGGGAAAGTCACACAGGGAAGCAGTAGTCTCAGCTGGTTGCAGTTATTACAGTACTTTTGAAAATTTTACCAAAAATGCATAACTCTTAACAGACCTATACAAGTAAAGGATTCTGAAGACTAAACTTTACTATATTCATGGCAAATCCATCTCTGAATATTAGCCATCATTATTATTTTCAGTAGCAGTGCTATAATTTCCATAGAGGGTAGGCACTCTGGTTAGAAGATGTGGATTAAGTAATGAATATTATTAAATGTCATTTTAAGCATTTTACACATATTAATACATTTGAGCTTTAAAACAACCTTATTATATATGTATGTATTCTTATTATCCCCAACTCTCAGATGAGGAAAGTGAGGCCCATGGATGTCAATGGCCTTAAATGACACAGAGAGTGAATGGCACAGGATCAAACTCTGTGGGGCATGTTTTGCATCTCTGTGCAGAGAGCCTCTCAGATTGGTCTTAAAGCTGAAAATGCATGCCCCTTTACCTAAGTTTGAAGAACTGTTTTATCATATCAAGTAACTGAACAAGGAGGTAATGAACATGATAGAAAGCTCTGTAGGTCTGTGGGGCCAGGGTGGGGGTCCGCCACATGCTATTTGGGTAGCTCACAAAGTTACATAAAGTGCCCAGGTAGGCCTGAGTAGTGAAAAGGAAACAACTGAAAGAAATGCCAAGCAAAATGAAAACTGAGTCATTTTCCTGCCGTGTATCAAAACAAAAGCCCAAAGCAAACGTGCATTTATAAGGTGACTTACTATGATACATAGGATAAATTAACAAGACAAATTCCATTTTTGTTATTTAGGATGGCTATATAATAATGTGAAAATATCATAATTCCAATCACAGAGTTTATAGACGATGAAATGGAGTATCACTTGTGGTACATCCAATCAGAAATCAAAATGTGGAGTGTCATTGTTCTAGACAATTGTATGCATTCAACATAAAATGTGTAATAGTTATGTTAAGGATATGGTTTGAGAGAGTAAGAGGAGAATTAGAAATAAATTCAGTATCAATTTTACTGAGAGATAAATTTAGGAGACTAATTTCTACTCATCCTAACTCAGCTCTGAAGTCAGGAGACAAAATCAGATGCACTGTGTGCACATGCACACAAACTCACAGAACCTATAGTAGCATTTATCATAATCTATTTTAATTGATTATTTGTCTTCTTCAACCCATGGTGACCTCATTAATGTCAGATCTTTTATTTCTGTGTTCTGGTCCTGTCCTGTTGGAGAAGTTCAATAAAATACTGAATGATGAATGACCAAATGAATAAGGTAAAGAAATGTAACGTCTGACATCCTGCCTACTATGCATCACGGGATTTTATCTCCAGCACCACTGAGTACAGAAGTAAGCAACAGCCAAACATGTGACTCATGAATCATTCTACATATATCATTCATTGTCACCTACCTTTTGAATATGTGGAACACTTTTATACTCTTATAATATTTATCATATCCATTCACCCAACAAATATATGTTGAGTATCTACCAAGTGATAGGCATAGTTTCAGGCAATACTAAAAAAATTGTTGAAATGGCTATAATTTTGTGTTTTATTCATAAATATATTGCTGCTACACAATTTCTCTTATTAAAAACTTCTTAAGGACTGCTTAACAGTGTATCTCCTTAACATATAGTAACTCATCTTAAACAGAGTAAGTTCACTTGTCAATTGTTAAATGAATGTATAGTGGACAAAAATTATGTATTGGAATCTTGTAACCTAAATTCATAATGAATGCATATATTTATGTCATCGCTGGCCCCAAGGGAACTATTTTTCCCCCAGGGAATATAGTACTTTCTGAAGAATTTTTGTGTGTATATTGCTTTAACTGAAATAGAACCCATGTTTTAGCAAATGACAGATCTTCTAGAAAGTTCCTCTTAAGACATCACAAAATAGTTACACAAGGATCTATGATCTACAAATACTGAGATAGCCAAACACCAAATAATGTGGTTTAATTTTTGAGCATCCCCTGTTGACAGAGATCTCATTTATGTCTGTGGAGTCTCAGAATATAGCATCTCCTCCTATTACTTAGATTTGCAGTTCTGATTTCTCCATCAATTTTAAGTAATTCATTTCTAGGCTATGAAACAATAGCCTGATTTTACTTTTACAATTCTTTTCTGTTTCAATAGAGTGTTTTAAAAATAATTTTGAATGCTTTTTATTTTAAAAAGTTACTATGGTTTAAAACATACACTTTCAATCATTTAAACTCAATTTACCAGCTCTGTCTCAAAGTTCCTGCCATTCAAGTCTTGCCAAATACCCTTTTGTTTGTTATTTGAGAAATGATGCTGTGTTTTCTAACAGTACCAAAAGGTTTTTATGTGAAGACAGTGTTTATTGCATTGTTTTGATTGACTGTACTGCCCTACTTCCTCAAAAATAAAATACAGCTTTATAATTTATATTTACAGTTTAGTTTGTTGCTTCTGTGAACAAAGTTAGAAAAACTAGATTTTAAAACTAATATTGCTAGCAATTTAGAATACTGAGAAACATGAACTCAAACATGTTAATTCTTATCATTCCTTCTATTTTGAAGGACATGTAGTGCAATGTGTAATTCTACTGAGAAAACTGTCATCTTTTTGTAGTAAAATTCCTTACATTAATGAACTCCTTATAAATCTATAAATAAAGTTTTAAGTAACTGTAGCTTAAAGGAAGTTAAGCAATTTGAGTCTAAAGATTAGATGTTCTACAGTACCTTAACTACTTCAAATTCCTTATTGATTATGTCTTCAAACAGTTGCCAATTATCATTTTCCAGAGAAGTAAATGAAGAAATTTAAATATGTGACTTTGGGCAAAATGGTAGGCTTCTCCAAGTCGAGCATTAACACATTCTCTAATCTTCTCATCTTACATTCTTATGTATGCAAGAATTGAGACCTACAAATTCTACTAAGATTACACTGTACCAGTTCATATCTGTTTACCTCCATTAAATTCAGTACTTTCACCTAATGAAAGGATTATCTTAATAATTGTGATATTGCTAAAATAATTTAGACCCTGATACTGTTATGGAAATCAAAAATGACGGCAACTTATCCCTTGGGGAATACAATTACTTACTAGTAGCAAGGGTAAACTTATTTATCCTATTTAGTAAAGAGAAGTTCATTTTTTTCATAATCCAATGCCTGAATCAAAGATGCTAATGAGACACTTTAAGGCAATTTCACAAGAAAACTCCTAGATTCTAACAAGATATTTAATACTGTGTGAAAAGAAAGAGAAGGTTAAAAAAAAATAAAAAGGCCCAATTTTAAGAGGCATTCGAAAATGGTCCCTTGAAGCAATCACTTGTACTTTAATAATTTATAAAAGTCTGTCTCAATCATAGTGAGCAAAAGTCAAACTTCCATGCTGTGCTCAAGAACAGCTCAAAAAGCATGTTACATAAATTAGTCAGGCTGAAATCCAGAGTTTACGTGATTTTTCAAACTAGAAAAAAAAATGTAAAATTAAAGTTGTGTTGCTGAGTGCCTTAGCAAATTGTTTTGCTAACTGCAAACACTAAGTACAATTACTGAATTGTTTTGCTCCAACAGGAAGATAAAGAAAAAATTAGCAATATGTGGGTTTTGTTTGTGATTTCTTTATACTCTTAACATTTTTAGCCACTTTTGTATTCACCACTATAGTAATATTACTAAAGTATTATGACCTTAGATTTAGATTTGGGACTGAACAACTAAGGATATGGTCATGAAGGCCTTGAAAGTGAATGGACACCCTTAGACTGACAAAAGCAAAACAGGAAAAACAGCGAAATTGTGAAGAAGGCTATTATTTAGGGGTGAAACAAAACGACAGACAGAAAAGTTGACCTGAGAAGCAAATATCAGGGAGGACAGAGTTGTAAAATAGGAGTAATATAATCCAAGAGAAATAAGAGTGTCAAGGCCTGAGCTCAAATATCTCAGAACAATCACATAAGGGAGGCAATACCAGGGAGGAGGAATCATAGTGCCTTTCATGTAGAGTTACAGGTTGCATTGAGTAGAAGAACAATTCATGGGAGTGTAGAACTGAGTCAATGGTGTCAAAGGCTTCTTTAGGCCTTTTCTGAGTTCTCCATTGAAAAGGGCCCTGAAGCAGAACATAAGTCCTTTCCCTGCCCTCATTTTTTTCTGTGGTGCTTTTTCCACACTGTATGTTTTACTTGTTTATCGTCATCTCTTCCTACAACAATAACAGTTTCTTGAAGATGTGGATTTTGTTCATTCTGTATCCACAGTGCGTAAACTAGTGTTTGGCACCCAGTAGTCAATAAACACCTACTGAAGGAAAGAATACAATGAAAAAAAAATTCCATAAAAGAGAGAGCATTAACGAAATAGCTGCAACAAAGACTTGCATTGAGTGAAGTTGTTCTTTTATAAAGACTTTCACCTATTTATATGCAATATCTAAAGAGCCAATAAGGAGGGCTTAGAGAGTTTGAAGATGCAGAGGAAAAAAAAAAAATGATTGATGCAGGAATGCCCTGGAGATGGAGAGGAGACAATATTGGTCATGGGAGCCAGAGGATGCGTCCAAAAATTAATCTTGACGAGAAGGAGAAACATTTCACCTTAAAGGGAACATTTCAGTATGAAAGAATTTGAATGTGGATGTTTCCTTGCAAAAAACTGCTGTAGAAAAATTCAGAAACAACTCATGCGTGTTATCATGTTGATAATGGTTTAAAATATCTGTGGTGAGAAAAAAAGTTTTCTAGGGGCATACTAAAGATGGCAGCTAATAAATAGACCTCTCTTTCAAGTATTTGAAATGTACAAAAAGAACTAGGTTAATGATTTTATTAGTTAAGAAGTTGAAGAACTTGCTTTGGTTGTTGTCCTTGCCATTGTCAGGCCATTTCAGAGAGATGCTTAGAGCATGAAAAGATGAAGAATTCAATGAAAAAAAGAAAGAGGAGCAATTTTAGATATATAATATTTTAAAATACACTAATGAGTTTTTCTTGTGTACAAAGTTCCCCCATTCAACTGCGAGTAGCATTGTCTTAGAGGGAATTAAGATTGCCATAGCTGGAATAAAAAGCAAAAGAGAGAGGTAGTGAACAACTTGGCATTCCAAATAGGTTTGTGAATCCCATTTCACTGATAAGTAGCAAAACTTTTTGATTTGAAAGAGACTGTCAAGGGAAAAAAAATCCAAGAGAAAGATTAAGGATCAAAAAACCAAAGCCCTAAAGAAGTACGGCATTAAGTTTATTCATAATAGTCTTAAGAGATAGATGAAGAACAATATTTTACAGTATTCTGGATAGATTTTTCTACCTGAAAGAGCACAGAGGTCCCTAAAAGCAGAGAAAGGAGGGCCTCTCAAACCGAAGTGGACCCTTCTTGACTGTGAATGGAAACATGAGTAAGAGTGCCCCACTTCTGTCAAGAGCAAGTACTGTCTATACCACGCAAGTGTGAGGGAGACGCTGCCTATGCTGAGCAGCTACGTAAATAGTCCTCCTTACTGCAGGCCTGGAAGGTGAAGGCAGCCTGTAGAGATATTTGCATAATATAAAGCTTGGCAATCTTTGGCAGCATAAATTCCCTTCACAAACCTCCATTGGACAATCTCTTTTTTCAGTGTTCTAAGATACTCATATGCTCCGTTAGGATGAGGTCTTCGATAACCAGAGAGAGGGGACACTTTGAAAGTGGATGGAAGGAGAGAGCTCCTTCCATGAGTCTCTGGACTTGGAGGGCAACAAGCAGAGCCAGTTCCAGAGTCCTTATACCCCTGAACAGGGCCAGTGTCATGCCCTATTCCAATTACACTATTGAAGAAGATGACAATTGACAAACATATCCAAGGTGGGACAATGTAATCAAATGATATGATACGTTAAATCATATATGAGGAAGTAGAAATACTTTCTCAAAGGTGAGAACGACCAAAGGGAATTAAAATACAGAGAAGGAAATTTTAAAAATGAGGGAACTGGCCTGCAAGTAACATTCACATAAATATGGGAGACTAGTAATTTTTGAGGAAGACAGTTATGGGTAGAGTGGTGGGTATATTCTTTGGGGTTTGAGAAATTTGGAGAATCTTTGAAACAGATCTATGGGTGATGTGACATGGTGTAAATAAAACATCATTAGAAAGGTCTAGCTGATACTAGGTAGTACAAATTTATAATTTAAAATATCAATTAATTACCAAATTATAGCAAAATTCATTATGGTTCAATTTATTTTGGTTTAATTTATTTCCCTAGTAACAGATGTCCATGTTATTAGTTGCCAACTGACATGAAACTGTTTTGATAATAATTGTGGTGCTTATTTAAAAATATGATTTGTTTTATTGGACATAAACTGAATATTTCAATGTTGCTAAATGAACGTTTAAAAAAATAAGGCTACAGAATTCCAGTGAAATTACACTTCTCCCATCTGTTATGCAAAAAATTTCAGGCTTAAAAAATCTTAGTATGTATAAACACTTGATTTCTAGCATTTGCCTATATACCGTGATTTACTAGATTTTTACTTTAAATGAACAGAAAGAATAAAGTGAAAATGGAAGCAGCAGGAATCGGCAAGTTTTATTAGCCCAGAGAGACATTATACAGAAATGTCAAACTGACCACCTACTGAAAACGGCTGGAACCCTCCCTTCTTTCTAAATGTCACCAGCTTGCTCAAAGTAAACATTATGGATTGATGTAGCTAGCAGCCTTATATGATGTTCTTATAAAGTTATCCATATTTCATTCGCTTTTTTCCTCCAAACTTCAAGTAACACTGCATTTTATTTTGCTTTTTCCCTAGCAGCACATCATAAAGCTCTTGCTTTCTTCACCCAGGTAAACTCCTTTAACACACTCTTCAGGGCCTGCTTCAACCAGACATGAAAAGGACACAAGATTCAAAGTCAGAGTTTTAGATCAGAATTTACCATTGGCTAGTTATGTGGCACTTGAGCAAGTCTCAGTCTATCTGGACTAGAGCTTCCCCCTCTGGAAAACAGAAGGATTTTGACAGTCCCTTCCTGCAATCTTTAAAATTCTGTGATTCAAACATATACTGAGAAGCACACAGAAGCAGCACTAGTGGATTAATCAATCAAATTGGGGTCAAAAACGATGCCAAAGCTTTCATAGAAGGGGAACCCAGACTTCTACGTCAATACTACCAAATTCCCTCAGAGATGTTATTTGGGTTCCAGTTTTCATGTGAGTGAGAGAATATCCCATCTTATTGATAATGACAGAAAGGAAAGATTTAATCTGTATAGATGTATGTATATATACATTATATATATTTCTAGAATACACTTCTGGAAACCATCTTAAAATTCATTGAAAACAAAAGAAATTCACAAAGTGCTAGTTGGAAACACTAAGATTTGCTTACTTGATAAACTATATTCAACCACATGAGTGCTAGGAAGGCAACCATCATAAAAACATCAAATATGTTACTTGTATAAAAAAAGCATGCTTTAAATCATAAAAAACTAGTGCCAAGAACTTATGATTCCTAAATATTTAAAATTATTTTAATGAAGTACATCCTTTTAGGAAATTATGATAAATGTGAATTTACCTGTAGTTTCTGTTTTTTAGTCTCTGAAATAAAACTGACATTTTCTAGTATCAACTTTATATACAATCTTTTTCCAAAATAAGTTCAATGAATTTGCCATTTATTTTATATAGAGAACCATTTATACAACTCATATATGTATACATAGATAAAATAATTGATAGAACTATAACATTTTCATCAAACTCCAGTAATTTCTTGACCTTTCCTCAATGATTTAGTATCTGCCTGTAATAAAAATGCACTTTAGAGCAAAAATCAAGAATTGCAGCAAATATTTTCTTAAGATGTACTGCTTCTGGAGCTTTTAAATGCGTAAAAGCTATATGCATTTACCCAACATCAAAGAGTAAATTATAAAGATTACTATGAATTAAACAGAAGAAATCAAATCAATTCCAAGCATCGTTTTGCACTGATAATATATTAACTAAACCATCATCTCAAAATTGTAGAAACTTGTTAATTCATCTCTTAACTGACTATAATTGACTTCAGGTGTGTTAAAGTTTTTGTAGTATCCTATAGAAAGACAACTTTGCTACATTGCTTATTAATTCTCTGAACCTTTATGGCTTAAGGTAAAATCACTCAAAATTTAGTAATGGATTAGATTTTTTAAGTTGCATTAATTGCAGAATATCTCAATAAAGAGCCATTAACACAAGAGTATAAATTTTACAAACGCCATGATGTGACCTGATGGGTTCCTGTCACTCATCAGGTCACATTACAGATCCATCTGCTTAAAGTATTGATATGGAAGGAAGAATGTTACCTCTCAGTGCAGGCAGCTGCAGTGCCAGGGCCAGGCTGCTTATTGACTTCAGTAGCCTGTAATAGCTAGCACAATATTTTCCTTTTAGTTCGAAGATCTGATATTTTAGACAGGTTCAGACCCCTGAACACCCATTTCTATCTTTCCAGCTCACTTACTATAATCATTAGTCCTACTCAAATAACTCTTCAACCCATTGAGATCACTGATCCATTGATACTACCATTTTCCCTCCCAGGCATCAGCGCCATCATTTTCTCATTTTTCTTTTGTCCAGGTCAGATTTCTGGCCCACACTTGTCATCTATTCCTTGAATAAAACTTGAAATTCCCTTATAGTTTCTCCCTTACTTGAACTAACTTTAAAAAAAAATAAAAAACCCTCAATTCTGATCCAATTAAGCCTGATTTCTTTACCACATCATGCCTGCACCTGTGCTGCTCAACATGAGTCTAGAAAGCCTATAAGCATACACAACCATGCTGGCTAGTTTTGTGACCATTTATCTCAACTGGGACCTCAGCAGTATTCCGTGATTCTAATACATATCCCCCAATCCCAAAGATGACTGAAAAGTCCCCACATCTACTAATACCTACTGTCAACCCATTAACTTAAATGAATTTCATCTTCCTCTCCATCTCAAGGACTGTGCTCCTTCATTTAGCTCCTCTGTTTGTTGGATCATTTCTATTTGCATACAAACATTAGGGCTTTGATCACAACCATTCCACTGAAATTGCTTTGTTCAGAGATAATGACAATCTCCATGTTGGTAAATTCTATGGTATTAAAGTCTATATGTAGTCTTTACTTCTCAGCATTTGACATAGACATTTCTTCATTCTCAAAACATTTTTTTCTTTTCCAAAACACTTTACTGACCTACTTTTTATTTTATTATTAAATATTTATTTGTTCTCTAACTCACTTTCTGAATTTTCTTCCTCTTCCTGACTCTTAAGTAGTGGAATTACTCAGAGCTCAATGTTTTTTCTTTGCTTTCTCTGTTCAACCTCGATTCTTAGGTGATGCCATTTAGCCTTAGGGCTTTGGAAAATATCTATATAATTTGATGATAACTTTTAAATGTGTATCTCCATCAAGAGATAGTGAGAAAATTCTTCCTCACTATCTCTTGACTTCATCCAACTGCCAAAACTCAGCATCCTCACTTGGATCTTCAATAGATATCTCACATTTAATGTTTCTAAAATAGAAAATGGATTGCCTCTGTCCCTCCAAATCTGGCATCACCATTCTTCCAGTTGCTTAAACCAAAAACTCTGAAGTCATATTGTCTTTTACCTTGCTTCCAAATTCAAATCCTACATCATGAGCAATGACACTGTGCTCTGACTTTAGAATGTACCTGAACCTGACTACTTCTCTTTACTACCACTGCTAGTACTTTAGTCTAAGGCATTAACTCCAAAGTAGCTGAAGTGATGTTAATTTTTCAAATCCAATTATTGACACTTCTCACATCAGAACTCCCCCCCACCCCAAAGGCTGCCCATCTAGTTTGCCATCAGATCCTTATGCTGTGGTCTAGTAGGTCCTCCATGATCTCACTCCTACCTGTCTCTTTAACTGCATTTCCTAACACTCCTCTCCTTGTTTGCTAAACTCAATAATATATTTGCACTTACTGTGTGTTCTTCCAATGCTCCTCCTCCATATATTTGGAAGCCTTGCTCATTCACTTTGTTTAGGTCTTTCTTTCAAATTTACCTCCCCAGTGAGTCCTCACTTGAACACTTTAAATAACCTTCTCCTTTCACTTTCTACCTTAGTCTGCTTTATTTTTCTTGATAGCACCTATATCCAAGATGCATAAAGGCATATATATATTTTATGTATGGACTTTATGTAAATGTATATATTTACATATTTGACTGAATCTACCAATGTCATCAATTCATAAGGACATCACTTCTGTCTTGCTACTCCCTCTATTCCTAACAGAGTACCTGGTACATAGTAGGAACACATTAATAGTAGGTTGAATGAATGCATGACAAAAGAACAAGTGAATTTAGGTAAATTCAAGATGAAATTCAACCATGCAAACTTCTCATTCTATTGAAGAGCCTCTTACCTAGCCTCATATGTCATAAATAGTACATTCATGGTGGCTTGGCTTAAGCAAAACACTCCTCAGTATTTTCATTATTAACTATGAAATTTAAATATGAAAGTTGTAGATAGTTACTTTAGTCCACAGAACTGTAGTATGATGTTGATAGAAATTCCACTCAAATCTAACCCCATTCAACTTAGGTGCTCACCTCTTCTTGTTCTATAGTGGTTTATAAAAGTAGCTTTGGAGTCAAAATGAGTTCCAATCCAGAGTCCACTCCTTACTACTTGTGTGGCCTTAACACATAACTTACCCTTTCTGTGTCTCTGTTACTTCATCTGTATTATGGAGATAATACTCATAACATAAATTAAGGATTAAGAGACATAATGCATATAAGGTACTTAATAGTACCTGGTCCTCAACTTGCACTCAAAAAAATGTCAGTTGTTGTTATTACACGTAAATTTCAAAGTAGTCTCTCCCGACTACTTTGTCCCTGGATTTAACAAAAGGTAAAATATTTCTAGAAACAGTGACTTCTTCCTCACTATAAATTATTTTGTGATACACTTAGTAGGCAAGGTTTAAAAAAATCAGGAGTTCTAGAATTAGAAATTACCGGCCCTAATTGGTCATATAATCACTCCTGAATCTCTGCCCTTCAGATACTGAATTCTGCTAAACTTCCTAGACTGCAGGGATCTGGCACCCTCTCCCTACCCCAGTACCCTTCCAGGGCTCACCTACTTCCTCCGCCACCTGACTACTCACCTAGTAGTCTAACACCACTTTCTGCCACTTGCCAGATCTTTTCATACATATTAAATCTAGTACTATTATCTCTCTCCCACACTCAGAATTTGTAATTCATATTTCTGGTTGCTATCTTCTGATCCTGACCCATTTCTAACTATGTTCTATTACAAGTTTGCATATTTATTCTAATAGATTACCACACTTTTTAGCATGATTTTATATTATGCTGTTGGGAGATTTAGTCAAAGATGAAATAAGTAAATTCAATCTCATATCAATATGTGTATTAATTTATTACAATTTCCTTTATTTCAATTTTTTAGAGGATTTTTCTCCTTTACATATGTTTATTCCTCTACATATCTCTAAAACTAATGTGCTTTCTTGATTATACTGAATAATTTACATGATTAAAGAGGATTTTTCTATCAAAATGAGTTTCATTTGGTTTTTCAAAAATATTTTATGAGGACAGTTATTCTCAGAAACTAAATAGTTCCTCCTAAACTCTAATAGAAACTATTATGTTGTATCACACTGCTTAATTTAAGTTAAAATTAAAACAAATAAAATAGTTATAGGTTATTTACTAAATTAAAAATGCAATTTACTAAATTAAAAATTTCTATTGCTACAGCTTAACAACTGTCTTAATGGATTAATTTGAAACATTCAGTCAGAACAAAATAATAAAGGGCAATAAATATGCTCAATTTTTTCCATGTTTAGGTGATTATATTGCTTGAAAATAATGTATAAAAAGAGACCTCACTTTAGCATAGTGCACAATGTATATACTGCCCACTGATGCCTGTCTCCAAGTTTTATACTTGTTTTACATATTTATAAATTTGAGGGTCAGAAAAGGTAGCATAAATGATAAGAATGAAAGAGTAATATTAAACTTCAGTATAAAATCTGAGACTAATTTTATTACCTTTATAGTGCTAAATTGCAGTTTGAAAATGCAGGCATTTAGACTTTAACTAGATTAACAAACAAAAAAGTAAATACCAGAAATAAAACTAAGTCAATATCAAATGCAATATTCAAGCAAAGAGTGAAGGAGAATACTGTGTTGTAAACAGCGGAAAAGAAATTGAAGTCTGATGGTTGTGCTAATTAGTATCTAAATAAATATAAATCAGTGGTGTGTTACTGAGGTGCTTTTATATATAGTACAATAGCACCCTAGATGGAAAGTGAAACTTTCTAAACTACCTAGGAAAAACACAAAGGCTGGGAATTCAGAGAAAGATCTAGAATAAGAGATTTAGGCATTGGGAAGACTTAATACATCAGAGAATGATGTATAATTGTTCCCACAGTATACTGAAGATTGAACAAGAATAGAATTAAGAAACCATGCAAAATGCTTAGTCATACAGTAAAATATTCTGACAATAAGGATGGGGTAAACACCACAGACAGACTTTAAGTGAAGTTGTGGAGGGAAACTGCATGGACAGATTTGAACATAGACTAGGTCTTCATTTAATGACATAGCTGGTATACAATTCTTTCAGAAATGCCAAGATCTTCACCCGACTGCGGCAGCTATCTTCCAAATATATGACTATTAAAAGAAAAAACAGGCATGTCACTTGGTATTGAATAACAACTCATTGGGTTGGCATCTATCTTAAATTGTACTTGACCATTCTTAATGAACTTAGATTATGTTTTGGCATTCCAAAGACTACAACTCAGGATTTAGAATCAGAGGACCTGATTCTGAATTCCAGCTGAAACAGTCTTCTCACTCACCATGGCCAAAGAAAAATAATAGCGTTGATTACTAGCAAGAAGGAACTCAAGACATGCACACATGTTGAGGAGAGAGAGGAACACATTCAAGAAGCCACAGCCATTACCACTAATTAAAAAATAAATATGATGACCATTGAACAACACACGTTTGAACTATGCAGGTCCACTTATATGTGGATTTTTTTTTTTCAGCCAAACTCGAAAACAATATTCAAGGGATGACAGGAGCCACCTACATGGAGGGCCAACTTTTCAGATACAGGTTCTGCAGGGCCAGTTGCAGTACTTCTGTATATGCAGATTTTAGTATCTCTGAGTCAGGGGTAAGAAGCCTTGAACCCATCCCTGGAGGATACTGAGGAATAGCTGTATACGTAAGTTTAAAATTTTTTTTAAAACCTCAAACTGCCAAACTCTGTGACATACATATTAATAGAAGGGACACAATATCTTTTATATAAATCACAAATACCACCTCATTTCTCAAATGTGTTTGTCACAAATACATAAGAATTTAACATGATGATTAATAATGGCCCACATTCAAAAACAGATATCCCAGCTCAAAAACTTATGTTCCTGAGACTCAGAAGAGGAAAAGCAGAATTTAGAAAAAAATCTGAATCACACCAGAAGAGAGCCTTATCACGTAGTTCCAAGGTTAATGATTTTAAGTACTTTCCAAGTCAGAGGAACTGGAAATTGTTATCAGAAACCCAATCTATAGATGCATAGTTCATCATTATGCCTGAGTAGAAAACCTGTATATTGCTCATTCCTTAATGGGTTCAGTCATTGCCAACAAATCTTTTTGTCATCTTCAATAAATCCTAAGTTTAAAAAGAAAAAAATTAGACTTTCCCCATATTACTATACAAGGTTCTGTGAGCTAGGCTGACCATTCCCAAATATTTATAGATGGAAGTGAAAAAAACTAGTAAGCAATGCCCCTTGCGAAGACCATCTTAAGCTTAATTTTGTTTTGATGAGTCACAAATGACAAAATTAAGATTAGTATTTCTCAGATTTGGTAAGTATCCAAAGAGCCTGGAAAGCTTTATTTATAATGCCAAGTTTCAGTATTTAGCATTGGAAATTTTGAGATTTATAAATATGGGATGGAGCTCTTTAATGTCATTTATGTAGTCCCCAATTGTTTGTGATAACAATTAAAACAACACACAATGGTAAATCCTTAAGCAGACCTAACATAATTTGAACAGGTGAAACACATCTCAGTATACTTCACAGGAATTCTTCTCAAGCTATTAATTTCATGGCAAGTGACCCTCATTTACTTTTCCTCTTTGTTTCTCCTAATAAAAGGTGATATTGTGAATGCTACTGAATGCACTTAATATGAGATGAAAAATAACATTTATATATTATATATAGAAGACAAAATTTCCTTTACTGCCAAATTTCCTCATTTTGAATATCTACCTCTTCCATGTGGCTAAGGCAGAGAAGTGTAATCTTGACCATTTTCCCCAAGCCTCATTTGTAGAAATTATTTACACTCTGCACAGAAATGATAAGTATTTTTTGTGGATGCCCTTATTTATGCCAGGGTTATTGAAATTTATCACATTCATAAGACTATAGTGACATGGACAATTATTTGTACTATAACAAGAGAAAAGTTTTTATTAACATGTAGTCAATGAGGTTATGTATGTATGACATAGGTTTCTTTGGTTGCAAGTAACAGAAACTAACTTGGTATTTTAACTAAAAAAAAAATATGTTAGAAGGAGATAGAGGAGCTCCTACAATCAGGGGAAGGTGAAAAACCAGGCTTGAAACTGACCAGAAATAAGCAACTACAAATTTTACCAGACTTCCCAAGTCACCATGGCTGCTACTAGGATCAAATGCCAACCATTTGGTCTGTTTTGAATTACTTTGCTCAATATTCAAATCCTTCCACCCCCAAAGGAATCTTACTGAATAATCTTTGATCATAGGCCTCTATATTTTTCCTGGAGAGAAAAGAATCTAGTAAAGTTCTAATAAAAGATGCATCCAAAAACCCCTTCTGCTTCTGAAGTAGGAACACGTAATTTATTGCATTAAAAAGACTGCACGTCAATGGTAAATTTTTCCTCCGAAGGAAATCAGGATGCAGTTACAAAGAATGAATGACTTCTGGGTGGCAGAAGACAAAAAAATAAATATTTTTTTCTCACTAAACTGTATACATACATCTCCTATGACCCGACAATACCACTCCTAGATAGTTACCAAAAAAGGAATACATACATCAGTTCCCAACAGATATGTACAAGAACATTCAGAACAATATTTTTGGAAGTAGGCAAAACTGGTAATTACCCAAGTGCCCACCACAGGTAATTACCCAAGTGCCCACCACAGGTAATAACATAGATGAATCTCACAAATGTTAAGCAAAAGAAGCTACTTACTAAAGAATACATTAATGCATGATTCTGTCATCAAATTTAAAATTAGGCAAAACTAAGCTATGATGTAAAGTCAACATATGAGTGACTCTTGGGAAGGTAAGAATTATCACAGGGCAGGAAAAAATTCCTAGGGTGCTGTTGATGACCTGTTTCATGATCTGGGTGCTGCTAAATGTCTGTTCCATTAGTAGAAATTTATCCACCTCTGTACCCTTGTGATTTGAGCACATTCCTCTGTGTGTATATGTGTATGTGAGAAAGAGAGACTATATCTGCATACAAAATTTTGTAAAGGAAATATGGTGGTATAAATTATAGAACAAAATTTAAAGGAATTAAAGGAATCTGGATAGCCCCTGTAATGCAGAATTGGCCAAAAAATTGAAGCAGTACAATATTCTTATTAATTTTCATGTAATATTAAATGTGAATCATATACAGGGTATTGTGTTTATATGCATGTTCTCTGGAGTTAGCCAAACCAGGGTTCAAATCCCAGCACTACGATTCACTAATTATTTAACCTCTAGTAAATTAATCTCTATAAGCTCTCAGTTCTTTATTGGTAAAATGTGAATACTAATACCTACATTATAAGACTGTAGATATTATACAAAAAATAATATACATAAATGGCTTAGCATAAGTTTTGATGCACAGCAGCAATTACTGCTAATGTCGAAGTGCTTTGACATGCTTTGACATGTATTATCTGAAACTTACTGTGGTCTCCTTACTAGGAGAGATGTTGTACGGTATTCCCCACACTGTGGGACAAATACCTGCTGGTAGCACACAAATTGATTTTAGATGGCATACAGGCATGGCCTTAAATAAGACTGAATTGCATAGTGAGAAAATTGTCTTCTTTCAAAGCGTTTGATTACATTAAGAAAACTTCTCAGTTTGGTGCCAGTATGTCTTCAACCTCTTTGTAGGGCTCGCTAAGCTCCCTTTTTAACAGAGAAAGGCAAACCTCAGGCTAGAATTTCATGACATTTATTTAGTTTTGGTTTTATGCTGTGCGTATGTTTTAGGGACACCCACCATTTATGGCAAATGTTACTGATTATTCGTTTGCAATAACTACATGTAATTTACTTATATACACTTATGTTAAAAAGGAACCAATTAAAATATATTTAGGATATAATAGAACATTTGGAGAACACTTGTAAAAAATGATAATTTGTGATGCCATTTGACTGAAATTTGAAAAACATTGATATATTAGAGAGTGTGGTGCAGAGGAAAAACAACTGTATAAAACTTGGTCTAAAACTTACATTCTAGAGACGAACCCAGAACTTACCGTGAGGTCTCTCCAGATAGGCGCTTTGGCTTTGGGCAAGATACTTGACCTCTTTGAGTCTCAACTTCTTTACCGATAAAATGTGGATAATTGTCTCAGCTATTTATCTCATAGAGATAAGAACCAAAGGAGGTTTAATGAATGTATGCCCTAGAAATAAAACTTCTTACAAATCTAAATCATTACTACTGCTCATAATTAGCTCCATTTTTAAGAATAAAGGGATTAGAGATGTTAAGTGATTTGTCTAAAATAGTCTTGTTAATATGCACGAAAGTGGCCTCCCAAATGCCTTAGTGTAATATTCTTTTGTTCATGCCACACCTGTTCCCAAATGAAGTAGTTCCCATAGTGTATTCAGTTTATGTTCATGGAAAATGCAGAGAAGAAAGCAGGACAAGTGAGATGCTACAATGTCAAGCGTAACGAGGTATGGCCAAACAGACATTCCTACTTGGAGCACACCTAGGAAGGAAGTAATAAGGAGCAGAAGCAGCTCTTTACATACCCTTAAAAAGGAAGACTTCACTCTAGTTGCACTGGACTTAGAGGCCATGTCAATGAGATGCCACCTTTAGGTAGAGGCAGTGGTCATTTTCTACAATCAAGGCCTTAAGAGAAAACCACACGGAAGTAAAAATTACCCTGGAAAATCACTTATATCACCCATGAATTAATAATATGCATATTTTCTGTGTATACTCTTCTAAAGTAATTAATCTACACACTAAAAATTGAGAAGGCCTAAGCTAGCATAAGAAAAGAAATCATAAGAAAATCTATTTGTAGACACTGGAAAAGGGAAACAGTTTTGACTTTAATATATTGATAAAATTCTTAGTAGAAAACAACTGAGGGACAAATTGAGTACTGTGAAATATTCCTATTCACTTCCTTCTATTTTTAATATTAAGCTTCTAAAATTTAATACATTCAATTTGTTTATGATTGATGATTTTATCTTGGAGAGAGAATTAGTTCTTAAAGACAATGTGAAATCAACTCGATTTATGGTGGAGGTCCTATGATAATGTAATCATATTGTTGAATTATAATATATTCTGCCCAAGGTGTCTTTATATCTTCTATCTATAGGTCACATATTACCTAGAGGTCTCTCCAGATGACTGATTTTCTCTTGAAATGCAAATTCTAAGAAACCACAGTTGCCATAAATACAATCAGAAATACCCCCAATGTATAAATCAGAGAACATTGTATTCCAGACCCACTGGGGAGATGTGTAAATACATGGGATATGGAATTACATTGAGAAATCTAAATCAAAAATCTAAATATCTTCTGAATTCTGAAATATGTTTAGATCCAAAGATTTCAGATGAGGAATTGTGGACCCATGATATTTAGTCAATTATATAACTGTATTTTAAAGTAGTATAGTAGAAGCGAAATTACTATTTATGTAGAGCAAAGTGGTCAAATATCAACATTTTCATATCTAGTTGTTCCTCATTCCTTATACTTTCAATCATTTATGGAACAGGATATTAGAATGTGCCTGGTCCTGGTTCAGCTTCAACTGAAGCTCCAATGAAGAGTATAGGTCAACTCTCCATACCTTTAAAACAAACCAAATTTAAAAAGGGAATACAAGAGAACCTAATGCCAGGGTTCCTGGGTGCCTGATCCAGATCAAGGATATTAATAGAGACCAAAGAACAGAGAAGGGAGGGCTAGTAAAAAGACTAATTTGGAAGAGTCTTTGTAGTCTTTTAAAATCCTACTTCTGACTCCAAGCATAGCAAGAGAGGATGGGACTTTAAATCTCCTACCTAGAACTGTTTATAAAATATGTTAACTGAAATTGTGAGACACAGAGGACTGAGACTTGACTTAAGCCGGAGGAATCTAATGAGACAATGGCTGGGGTTTGGCTGCTGCCTGTGAGAGATGGGCTCAATCTCCTTAGATGATGAATCAAGGAGAGTGCTATTACAGAACATCAGCTTGCACTTCAGAGTTCGATAGACCATGAGATCCAAAAGTCCCTCCAGCAGACCAGTGGATGCCACACCAGGGAGAGAGAGTAGTCAAGCAGCCATCTGGGATTCTTCCCTATAGGCACAAAAGACCTCTCGAGAAAGAGGCCACAGTTGTAGCAGCAGATGTTCAGGGGCTAAAGAAGTCATCTCCTAGGGAACCTTGCTCAATACAGATGTCTCCTTCCTGGAAGGGAGAGACCAGGAGCAAATCTAGGAAGAGCTCAGGCCTAGTGCTCTATTTTCCAGGCCCCCGTGCAGGAGACAGCTTGTTACTAAACCACACCAAATGAAGGTTTATTTTGTCCCAGCCCCTGATCAAACCTTCCTCCACCTTGTTGAAGTCAAAATAGCAGTGGTTAGGGGAAGGGAGAAGGAAAAGTCAACCTTATTTTCCATCCCTGCCACACCCACTTTTCCTATAATTTTCAGTCTAAAACAGAGCCCCAGAAGTAAAGGTAGAATAGAAGGAGGAAAAATTTAATGCCTGTAAATTCAGAGTTTAATTACAGGTAGCAGACATTCTGAGTTGAGATTATATACAATGTAGAGGGACCATGGTCTGAGAAGAAAACTCATAATTCATTGGTGTTTTCATACAGAGGAAATGAAAATGAGTGCACTGGAAAATGTTTGTGAGGTCAGTGGAAGGCAGAAACAATTGTGTTTTGATTACATCATGAGTTGTGCTTATTAGGCATATTGGTTTATTAAACAAGAAATAAAATGAATAACAATAAGCCTACCATGATCTAATCATATAAATATGTAGATAAAATTTGATATTTTTACCCAAATAATATTTTCTTGTGCAGCAAGAACCAGGGCACACAGTAGAATTTTCACAAATGGAAGAGCCACTACCAAAATGCTGCATTAAAATTATAAAAAACATAAATCGTGATTGTTAGCAGTGGAAATGCTGGCAGGTAGAGATCACAAACTCAGTTCCATAACTGCCTTCAATATGAAGTTATGAAAGATGGGTCATGAATCAAATAAATGTCTTTCACAAAATTTAGTAAGGCTTTAGATAATAAGATAAACCAACGTAATTCAGAGTGAAAACTTCATTTCCTGTTAACCTATAAACTGCAGTGAGAAACATAAGCAGATATTTCAAGCCCACAGCTTGAGTGACTTAGAGCATTTTTTAAATCTGTGCTCCGAGCCACTGTGTTTATGTTTATGCAATCGGCTCAAATAACGTTTCACATTCATTAATTCATTCTACAAATATTCTGAGTATCTACTTCCATTTCAGACATTCTTCTTGTTCATGGTAGGCAAACATTTCTACAAAATGGTAGAAAGCCTAAAAGTGTTTCAAGGAATAATGTATAGTCCCGTGGGGGAGTGAGGGAAGGTAAAAGATTGCTCATTATTTTTGTGAACAATTAGAAATTTGGTCATGGCTAACACTATCAATGCTCTTAAATGACAATAAAAAAATAATGGTGGTACTGATAAAAATTTGTTTGCATAACACTAAATGAATGATTTCAAATGTATTTTTGGCATTATTTGAAATAAGGTGGCTCTATTTTAAAGCAAAAGTTCAAAAGAAATATTGTTATTCATTCTAGGTGATGTCACAAAAATTTTGCAAAGAGAAATGTAGGCCTTTATCTCACTGCAGTTCAACTAGGCTATTATGCTAATTCTCATTCCAACTTTTCCAAGTATTTGAGTTAGTTTTGTCTTTTTTTTTCCTTAAATCATCTAAACATATGACTGTGATCAGCACAAGTCTCCTGGGCCATTTCAATGACAGAGTCAGAAGATAAATAAAAAACTGGAAGACCAAATAAGCATCATTGAAGCTGTCTCACAGGAGGCGTACTTTAATAAAAGTTTGCCTGAGGTACATGGGAGGTTAATTTTGGGTTTGAAAATACTACTTCAGAAAAGCAACATTGTTTACTTGGAAGACAAATTGAAGGAAAAGAACAATGGGTTAGGTGTAGAGCAAAACACTCTGCAAGAAAAATAAGCATGAAGTGAAAAATAAAAGTATTCCATGTGGAAAAACATATTTCCCCAATGTGTTATGAAATGTAACAAATACTACCCGATCATGCTGAGGAAGAAGCATTTCTTCATAGTGATTTTCTGCAGATGTCAGCTGCGGCAGGCCACTAATTTATGTTCAGAGAAATAAATAAGAATGGAGGAATTTATTTGAAGAATTTTTAGGTTTGATGTTTATGCTTTCTTGGAAGGATCCCTGTTTTGTATGCATAAAGAATACTTGCAAACACATACTCAGAATAATCCTGTTTGCAATACGTAGGCAGTAATGATCTGCAAAAGGTGAATGCATTACTGTGGTCATAACAAAACCAGTAAACCTGGGCCGCTCTTATCTTCCTCCCGCTCTGACCCACACCCCCCAACACACGTGCCCATAGTAGCTGTTTGCTTTCCTATTTCTGTTAATGGCATCGCTATTCTCCTGGATTTCAAAGTTGAAAACAGCTGTTAAGATCACAGGTTTGGAATTAGACAACTACCTAGGGGCCCAGCTCTATCAACAGCTGTTTAACCTGAGCAAACTACTTAACCTCCCTCACCTTCAAGTTCTCTATACCACAGGGATAATGTCTTCCTCATGCAGTTTTTGTGAAGATCACACTAATACACATGACCTGACTATAGTAGGCATTCGCTGTGTGTGGCGGTGTAATTATCATTGCTCTCATTATCTGCCCTCATTTATTCTTACCTCTCTTTATCTTCATTCTGTTACTGAGCTGTGTTAATCCTCACTTCCTAGTATCTCTAACTCTATTCCTTTCGTTCTACTCCTGAGTGTTCTACCTTTTTTGGCCACAGACCCATGTTCTACTTTCCTCATAAACAAGAACAAAGTTCCTTTCATACACCTCATTTCTGCTATAAGTACAGCCTGTCCCTTCCCTCCCCCTGCCAAGGCCACAACAATGTGACACTCCTGCTGCATGAAATAATAGTCAAATAGACTGTTCACCACAAAATATTTTCAGATGGGGAAGCCTAAGGTATCTAGTAAGCAATGTCTTATTCATTCTGAACAAGATTACTCTCTCTCTGACCTAAGGCATTTAACTTCTGTGAGTGCCTCTCCCTGGGTTCCTCAGACTGTTCCCCCGTAAAAGCCTTGGTGCTCATCATAAAGAAGGAAACCAGAGCAAAAGAACAGATATTCTCTTTTGCCATACTGTCCCAACATGTCTGCTTTCAGTACTTCCTTTGACTCCTTACCACAAGCTCCTTGGAGTACAAGTTGTTTTGCTAAGCTTTGTTTCTTTTTCTTCTATTTTTCCTCCTCTTTCCCCCTTCTCTCTCTCTTTTCCTCTCCTTCTTCCTCTTGTTTTATTAGACCTGAGTGGGTAGCTTACGTTCTCTTATATGATCCTAAGTCTATTTGGGTATGTCCAGGTGCCTTTGGCTTCAGCAATTCTGTCAGTCACCCGGCATCTCCTGTTCTAGATGAGTGGCATAAAAACAGAGCAGGGCACAAAGCATTCAGCCTATTTGGATAAGGGATTTTAACTGTTTTGCTTGACCACCTTAGAATGACTAAACCCATTCTAAGAGGAAGAAAGTATACAGTCTGTTTATTGCCAGTCCTCATACTGCTTCTCCTGGAATAATATGAAAATATTCCAGCTCACCTCTGATGAATATTTGAACATGTAAAGAAAGTACCTCCATACCCTCAAGAAAAAGGAAACTTGTTTTTGGTTACTGATAGTCCAGCCTCTGGACTTACTGGTTCATCAAGAGCTACACTAAGAAAGAATTTGCAGGTAGGATTCCACATGGAGGAATAAAAGTGGTCTTGGGAAATGTTAGAGGTAGACCTAGTGGGAGGGTTATTAGGGGGAATTCCAGATAGGCTGGAGAATAGGAAGGAATTTTAGAGGAGTTGTCTGGAGAGAGGGAATGTGTGTGTATGTCCTTGTGCTTGAAATGAAGGAGAGGAGCTTGGGCCTAAAAATGAAAGAGTTGCCCAAGAGAAGGTCCACCACAAGGAATGCTGTTTCCTGCTAGAAGCCATGATGCATCAGAATCCTCAGCAGCTGACCATTCAGATTTACTTGAGTGAGACTCTGCTATCAGTTATATTCAGATCCTCTGGTCTTCATGAAGGAAAGAAACTGGCCCCTTCCTCACAGGTCTTTCTGTCACTTCCCAATAGGGGAAAAGGTGAGCCACGTCATGAAACCTTGTTCTGACCCTATCTTATTTCACTCCTTGTGCAGCAAACCTGCGTACATCACCTCCGGAGAGCCTGTAAAGCCCCAGTGTGGCCCCTGGCAATTAACAACGTATCAGGGAAGAATTCTTATATTTTTATCTTAGCTGAACTGAACAAACACATCTCATTACACACAGGGAAAATGGATATCTGAGATGTGACACTCCTATAACCTCTATCCAAACAGCTCTTGACTGCTTGCTGTACCTCTTCCTCCAAGTCAATGTGGGTTTGGGGACTGCAAGGTCATTCAAACTTCTACCTGAGGCCAAGTAAAAGATTAGCAGTTCTGGAAAAGTTGCAAGATACAGATATCTTTATTCTTTAATAATTCATCAATAATTTTTGATGGTATTGTTGATACAGAATAATATCAATAATTCATTCCATGTTTGTCTATTTTTATTTTCCAAATCACCAACTTCCCTCATAAAATACTTCAGTGAGAAGGAGGGAGGGAGGTAGAGCACTGATTTTTATTTATCAGAGACTGCACATTATTTCAACAACTTGTTTTTCTCTTACTTTCCCCATTCCCTACCCTTGTCAGCAGATTGTGGGCAAACCTAGCCAAATCCCCCACCATAAAACGATTCTCAACACCTCCCACACCACCATCCTATCAATCCAGACCAATCCCAGATAATCTGTTTTGGAATCTGCTTTTCTGTGAAGTTTGCCCCAGTGTGCATAGTCACACATCTAGACATAGAACTGCTTTCCATTAAGGTCCTCTTTTGGTTTGGAGCATTAATTCAGAGCAAAACATGGTCCCGTGATAAAGTATTTAGACTTCAGTAAGCTGAGGGAGTTGAGATCAAATGACACCGGCAACTACATATGAATCAAAAAAGGCTTCCTTCTGCAGGCATTTTGATTTTCCATTTCCTGTATGCCAGGCAGCCCAAATGATCAGAAAAAATGCACTATCTGTCGCAAAATGTCACTCCAGAGTATGATTGTGCTGTATTTAAAACATTGACTAGAGTCTACAGAGAATTCTGTTGTTCCTGTGTGCCACATTGTACTCTCCCATACGCCATTTCTTCCATCATCTATCCCCGAGTCAAGGGCAAGCCTAGGCAACCAATGGGACCACTAGATTCTGCAAACACCTGAGTGCCTATGACACCATTTCACCTCCATACTTTTCTGCATTCTACCCAGCCTCTCTCTCTCTCCTTAATGATGCTTCCCGCTTCCCTCGGTCTGGGATGGTTCCTATGAGACAAACATTCTGAAATATCTCCCATCTCAAAAGAAAACATAATGCAAGGAGGTTCATGTACTCCTTCAGCTAGCATTCAGTATCTTTGCTCCTCTTTTAGCAAAACATATTTAAAATGTTTCTGTCATCTCTTCCACTTCTTTCATCTCACTTGAACCTAACTGGGCTTTGATCCTTGCCATTCCACTGAAACAACAGTTGACAGATGTGGCAATTATCTCCATTGCTGCTAAGTCCTACGGTTGTTTTTTTGGTCATCTTGTTTTAGCACAGCACTTGCCACAGTTGAACGTACTCTCCTCATAATAGTTTCTTCCTGTAGTCTCCATGGTGCCACTCCCTCTTGGTGTAAGTCTTGTTTCACTGGAGAGTCCTTAATCTGCTCTCCTGGACTCTCCTTATTTTCTTAAACTTCAAATTTTAGAGTTTTCCTGGATGTAATTTTCAGGCTCTTAATCTTGTCTCATAATGTTATATCATCGATAGCCTACTAACTCATAAGTTTATTTCTATAGCCCATTACCCACCCCCCACAATTTTACTATTAACTATTTTAAGCCCCTTCCTTATGTAACTTGTCATGTGACTTTATGGAAGTTATTTCACTATCCTAAGCAGTTTATTCACCCAGTGTTGAAAATCATATCTACATTTTAGGGTTGTCTCAAAGTTGAAATATAATACCTTAGTGAACATATTTTAAAATGCTTAAAATATGAGGAATTAAAAATTAGAAAACAGCCTTAAAACTTCTAAACTTCTAAAACATTCCCAATTATTAAAATTTCTATTGGCTCAAATGTAATGCTGCTTTTCCAGATACATTCCACTATTCAATGTAAAATAAATCTACCTTGTAAGAATATGTTTTTCCTAGGACTTACTAAAAGAATATTTGATGTTAATTTCTAAAATGTGTCTGGTAAACATCTTTTTTTTCCCTAGATTGAGGTTCTTTAGGAGAAACAAAACATGTTGTTTCCCAAAAAGAAAGCTGATGAAATAGCACCGAGGCAACTCCATAAAACATAAAATTTGCTTTTTGATTAGTCTTTGTTGACAACTGTTTCTAGGAAAAAGCATAACTGAAAGAACCGATCAATCAGAAAAGCAAGAAAATTGTTAGTTCAACTCCTGTTTGAATTTGAAAAGTATAAAAACCTTGTTAAACAGTTATTATGATGTCACAAAGACAAGGGCACAGTGGATGCTTCGAGGTGTTCTTGCTCTGTAAGTTTAATTATACAAGGTTGCTCTGAAGGACAGAAGGGGAACAGCAGGGAGAAGGCTGACTGCTAAGTGTCGATGGGATTCAAGCATACTGCACAAACCAAATGCTATTTTTGCAACCTAATGATTTTTAAAAACTATTTGCGGGTAATTATGATTAATCCAAAAGAAAATCTGGCAACCAATGCTTTTAAATCTATTTAGGGATGACTAGGGCATTGACAAAGTAAGATAACAGCTCCCTTAACAGGGGCAGCATTTAAGCATGAAATTACCTTTTTGAATGCCTGAAGAAAAACATTTGAAGATTTAAGAAAACCCTGTGGTGATTATTAAAACCTCTGAAAGGCATTCTCTAATAATAAAACAAAATAAAAGTTCTTTTGTCCCACTCAGCTCCAACCTTTCAATCCAGATAGATCTACCCACGTTGTCACATCTTCAATCTCATCTTCATTATGAGCTCCTGTAATCGCACACTGACTTTTCCCTGAGCATAACTTTCTTTCCTCCTTCGCAGTCTTTCAGTAGGACAGAATTTGTTCATCATCTTCAGTGTATCACTGAATAGCCTATACGTCATGAAATCTTTCTTCCTTTCATTTTCATTGTACAGTGGCAGCTACTTACATAACTTCCTTCTCAAGTCCCATTTTCTATTTATGTCACCACCTCTTAAATGTAGGCATTTTCTATACTCCATGCCTTAATTTTCTCTTTTGTCTCCTTTTTATACTGTTATAAGAGTAATAGGTACAAAGTGTCACTGTAGTCTGTTTGGGGTGTTATAACAAAATATCAAACTATATTAAACAACAGAAATGTATTTGGCTTATAAACTGTGTCACTTACAGTTCTGGAGGCTGGAAAGTCTAAGATCAGAGTTCTGGAAGGTTCAGTGCCTGGTGAAGGTCAACTTTCTGACTCATAGACAGGAACTTCCTGCTATATCCTCGCATGGTAGAAGGAGAAAGTTAGCTCCCTGGGCTGTGTTTCATAAGGGCACTAATCCCAATCACCCCTTAAGGGCCCTACTTCTCAATACCATCACCTTATAAGTTAAGGTTCCAACATATAAGTTTTGGGGAACACAAACATTCAGACCACAGCAAGTGTTCCATTCTCAAAGAATTTTTAAAAACATTCCTAGATAAAACCAAAATTAGATGTTATTTTTTACTGGTGTTCAAGAAGATTTTAATATGCTGTTATGGATTGAATTGTTTCCATCCAAAATTTATTTGTTGATGTCCTAGCATCCAGGACCTTAGAATATTGCCTTATTTGGAAATATGGTCACTGCAGATATAATTAGTCAAGTTAGGATAAGGTCATCCTGGAATACAAAGTGCCCCTAATCCAATATGACAAGTATCCTTGTAAAAAGGGGAAATTTGTGTACAGACACACACTGAGAGAACACAATGTGAAGATTGGAGTTATGTTACCTTGAGCAAGGAGTTAGCAGAACCTAAGAAAGAGGCCTGGAACAAATTCTTCCCTAGCCCTGTCAGAGGGATAATGACCCTATTGACATCTTAATTTGAGACTTTTAGCCTCTAAAACTGTGAAATGAATTTCCTGTTACAAGCCTCTCAGCTTGTGGTACTTTGTTACAGCATCCCTAGTGAAGAAACACATATGCATATTAGTCTTTACGAAAGAAGTGCAGTATAGAACTTCCCAAGCTTATCAACTACTGTTCCCCCTCACATAAGCTCTTATTAATATCTTCAAGAAATGGGTTAAGCAGAATTCTAAGTTCAACATGTAGATCTCTTTTCCAAGATTCCTATCAAATGTTTGCTTGATGATATATGTAATTCCTTGTGATTTGATTCTTGGGTGATAGTTAACAAAACCCATGATTCTAAACTCAAGACTAAGGAGTAGGTAAGACAAAAGCATTTGTCTAAAACTCTTTCAATATTGAGTACAGGCATACTCATTTTATCGTGCCTCACTTTACAGCACTTCACAGATGTTGTTATGTTTTTTACAAATGGAAGGTTTGTGGCAACGCTGCTTCAAGTCTGTAGATGTCATTTTTCCAACAGCATGTGCTCACTTCATGTCACTGTGTTACATTTTGGTAATTCTTACAATATTTCGAACTTTTATTACATTTGTCATGGTGATCTGTGATCAGAGATCTTTGATGTTATCATTGTAATTGGGGGATGCCATGAACCTCACCCATATAAGATGGTGAACTTGATACATATTCTGTGTGTTTGGACTGTTTCCTAACCAGCTGTTTCTCATCTCTCACCCTCTCCCATGGGCCTCCTTATTCCCTGAGTCACAATGATGTTGTAATTAGTCCAACTAATGACCCAATAATGGCTTCTAAGTGTTCAAGTGAAAGGAAGAGTCACATGTCCATCACTTTACATCAAAAGTTAGAAATAATTAAGGTTAGTGAGGGAATGCATGCCAAAAGCTAAGCCTCTTGCTGCAACCAGGTAGCTAAGCTGAAAATGCAAAGGAAAAATTCTTGAAGAAAATTAAAAATGCTATTCTAGTGAACACACAAATGATATGAAAGCAAAATGGCCTTATTGATGGTACAGAGCCAGTTTTAGTGGTCTGGATAGAAGATCAAGCCAGACACAAAATTCTCTTAAGCCAAAGTCTAGTCCAGAGCAGAGTTTTAACTGTCTCCGATTCTATGAAGGCTGAGAGTGCTAAGGAAGCTGCAAAAGAAAAGTTTGAAGCTGACTCATGAGGTTGAAGGAAGGTGCTGATGTAGATGCCACAGCAAATTATCCAGAAGATGTAGGTAAGATAATTGATTAATGTGGCTACAGTAAACAGATTTTCAACATAGGCAAAACAGCCTTCTATTGAAAGAAGATACCACCTAAGACTTTCATAGCTAGAGAGAAGTCAATGCCTAGCTTCAAAGGACAGGCTGAAATTTTATAAGGCCATAACTCCAGTGGATAGTGATTCCACTGATGGATCTGGACAAAGTAAATTGAAAACCTTCCTGAAAGGATTCACCATTCTAAATGCCATTAAGAACATTAGTGATTCATGGGAGGAGGTAAAAATATCATCAAGAGAAGTTGGTAGAAGTGGATTCCAGCCCTCATGGATGACTTTGAGGGGTTCAAGACTTCAGGAGAGGAAGTCATTGCAACTGTGGTGGAAATAGCAAGTGAACTAGGATTAGAAGTGGAGCCTAAAGATGTGACTGAATTACTGCAATCTGATGATAAAACTTCAATGAATGAAGAGTTGCTTCTTATGGATGATCAAAGACAGTAGTTTCTTGAGACGGAATCTACTCCTGGGGAAGACACTGTCAACACTGTGGAAATGACAACAAAGGATCCAGCAAAGGATCCAGCAGTTGCAGGCTTTGAGAGGACTGAATCCAATATTGAAAGAAGTTCTGCCATAGGTAAAATGCTATCAAACAGCATCACATGCTACAGAGAAATCTTTTGTGAAAGGAAAAGTCAATTGATGTGGCAAACTTCATTTTTGTCTTATTTTAAGAAATTGCCACAGCAACCCCGACCTTCAGCAGTCACCATCCTGATCAGTCAGCAGCCATCAACATCGAGACAAGAGCCTTGGCCAGAAAAAATAGTATAATTCACTAAATACTTGGACAATTGTTAGAAATATATTAGCAATAAAGTATTTTTAACCTAGGTATATACATTGTTTTTTAGACATAAGGCTATTGTACACTTAATAAACTACAGTATAGTGTAAACATAACTTTTATATGCACTGAAAAACCAAAAACTTTGTATGACTCACTTTATTGCAATATTCGCTTTATTGCAATGGTCTGGAAGTAAATCTGCAATATCTGAGGTATGCCTGCAGAAGTCATCCTTCTAACTTTAATAAAAGCAATGCACTTTTCATATTCAATACCTTTAAAAAATAAAAGTCTAAAGTCTTTCACATGATTTTTCATAACATTCTCAGAAAAAGAAATGGTGATTTATTTGAGCAAAATTTCCCACCGTCATTTCCCACTGATTCCTGGGTGCATGTAACTTATTAGGAGAGAAAATGGAGATATGACTCTTGGCTTTTTCACAAAGAGGAAATTTGATTAGCTTTACCACTGCTGGGCTAAAATGAACTTTAGAGCAAGAGTGAAAAAAAATTCCCCGATGTGCATTTAATATGACTTTTCTTCTTTATCATCAAACATGAAGCCTACACTGATAGATTACTCAGAATTTATACTGTCCTTAGTGTTTAATGGAATCCAATCTAGGTATAACCAGTAATAATCATTTTAAGTGATTATCGAATAGACATTGATTGTGTAACACTAATGTATTCTTGAGCAAGCAGTGTTTGGGATGCTTGGAATTTACAATGCCTTGATAGTTAATTATCCATGAGACTAATTCTCAAAGGCTTAAGTGGCTTCCTATACATCCTCCTATATCCTGTAGCCCCGCTACATAGAAGGCATCCTATAATAGTTTTTCAAAGCTTGTTCCAAGGTCTTGGATATTTTCCTTCGAGAATTTCACATTTTTTATTTAGGAAGAATAATGCTTAGTGGCAACATGAAAGAATTTTAAAAGTATTTAAAGTAAGCTGCAGCATACTCTTGCAGAAAGATGAATGGAAATATGGGGGTGTCAATCCCGAACTGGAGCAGAGTTTGAACATCTCACTTAACCTCTGAGCCTTTAGTTTTCTTATTTGTAGAAAGAGACAACTGGACAAGATAATATCAAGGATTGAGCCCAGATGGAGCCTGCGGTTCAGTGTGAGACATGTCTGAACATAACTAACAAAGAGATCACACAGGCCTATCAGGCATATGTTGCATGAGCTAATTAAAATAGGTGAGACAGGGTCTTTATGGAGAATGTTTGAATACAAGACATTAGGGCAAAGTCAGATGGTGTATATTGTGCTGTCTATTCTCAGCTTAGTCAAATTAACTGGTTTTCAGTGTTCCATGAGAGACAGCACACAGAACTTAAAAGTAATGTCTTTAGGAGGTACTGCAGTATTGCCTTCAAACTAAGAGGCTGTTATTCATCACATACTCCATGAATAACAAGTTTTCACAGAAAAACAACATAGATCCTGAAGAAAACTTGTGACTCAGATTTAAATAAGGTATTTGAGATATGAGGTACAGGATGTGTTATATTACCTAAATTTCTGTCAAGTATTTATCATCTCACCTCTCTCTTAAGTATAAATGCTATCTTAGCAGAGAATTTTGCTATCTTGTTCATTGTTTTCCCTTCACTATATTGTTCACTGTTTGTAATGACTTGAACAGTGCTTGGTACATAGAAGACATTTGACACATATTTGTTAATTGATTAAATGATTAATAATGACAATATCTATATAGACTTGGAGAGAACATAGACACATTTTTGCCAAACACCTGAACAGTAGTGCTTGAAGGGAACCCGTACTGTTTTGGCAGCTCAAGGTTTTCCACCTTGGGAAGTTCATGACCTAACCAGGAAGACTATATCCTTGAGAATGGTACCCATAGCATGCCAATAGTGTGTGGCTTTCATCTCAAATAGTTTTGTAGAGAGAGCAACAGCAACACTGTTTATTAGCCCATGTAAGTCACCACATAATATATAACCACAGACCGCAGCAGTGCGCTGGAATTTCTGTAGTATGCAAGTAAATACAGCAAGCCAGTGACATTTGAGCTATGACTGTGAATGTGATTCCCCTGAGGAAATCTAAGTTAAAATTCTACCATTTCATTTATTCAAAAAACATTTATTGAGTGTGCATTATATAAAACATGCTAAGTAGTGAATATGCAAAATAAACAAGACAGGCCGGGCATGGTGGCTCACGCCTGTAATCCTAGCACTCTGGGAGGCCGAGGCGGGCAGATCGTTGGAGCTCAGGAGTTTGAGACCAGCCTGAGCAAGAGCGAGACCCCGTCTCTACTAAAAATAGAAAGAAATTATATGGACAGCTAAAAATATATGTAGAAAAAATTAGCCAGGCATGGTGGCGCATGCCTGTAGTCCCAGCTACTCGGGAGGCTGAGGCAGTAGGATTGCTTGAGCCCAGGAGTTTGAGGTTGCTGTGAGCTAGGCTGATGCCATGGCACTCATTCTAGCCTGGGCAACAGAGTGAGACTCTGTCTCAAAAAAAAAAAAAAAAAAAAAGACATAACTTCTGCTCACCTTACTCTACCTGCCCCTTGCCAAAAGCTCACATTTTTTTCTTGAGGGAGAACAAATTATTTTTTTAAATAAAAGTAAGCAAATTAGAAGCAGCAGTTTTTGTAAACAAAAAGATGGAGCTTTTATTTCTTACATCTTTTGGGAAATAAAAGGCAAAGAAAAAAAATTGGCAATCTTGTTTCTCAAAGACAATGTAGACTCTACTAACTTCCAATAAGCTAAGCCCCAGCCCATTATCTGTAAGAAAACTGAATAGTGAAGCTGATGATCTTCAGAGAAAGCAAAGTATTGATATTACATGTAACTACAAACAAAAGTATTTTTAATGAAAATATAAATTGACATTATTCTAAAAAAGAACCCACACCTGCAGAGGCAAACACTCGTCAATAGGGGAGCTATGAATTAAAACATCCAGGGAATTGTCAGGAACAAGAAGGAATACACTGAAGTAATACAGTATTTCAGGGATTCCACAGGTACACAACTACTAAGAACCAACCCAATGTGTGCTAGAAAAAGCCAATGAATTTGAAAGGGCAAGGTGCCTGCAAATGATGACCATCTCCACTAATAATCAACTTATTTTGATGGAGAACATTAGATAATTGCCTCAAGGAACTACTAAATTTGAAAAGAAAAAGTGCATATTTTATTCTTGTTGCTAAAGGTCATAGAAACGGCAATGTTCTGTATTCTTTGCTTAACTGATAGGATTTAAAGGTTGTTCCAGGTTCTAACGCATTTCTTTCAATCTGTACTGAATAAAGGAAAGAGATGTCAAAACAAATAAATCAAGATTAGCTTAAATGTTGAACAATGGTGATGTGATGAGTGAGGGAGGATATAATTCAATGAAACTCTGGGAAATTTCTGTATGATTAGAGCATTTGTTATAGAAAACATTTGAACAGAACAGCAATCTAAGTATCCTTACAGGGAAAAACCTGAAAGAAAACAACAGTTGCATTGAAGAGTACATTAGTACATTGAAGAGAATCATCTGCTGTTTTGAATAATCTTCCCAACTCCATCGTTGTCTTCTTTATATTAGATTTTACTGTTCATAGCAAATTTGTTTAGAAAAGGTTAGATTTCCAATAATGTTATTAATATTTCTACAGATTACAATAAAATCTCAATCCCTCATTTTAGTACTTCCAAAATTGGGAAGAGGGGGAATTGAGTAGGGAACAAAAGAAAACTATTGCTCTACCCCATAGCTTTCTTCTCTCTCAAGTAGAAGCATTTGGGGCACTTATATTATGATGTTGTGAATATACAAATATGTTTTTTGCATCATACAATGAGTTTTGAATGCAAATATAAAAATATTTAAACTGTATGCAGAGCCACAGAAATACAATTCTTATTTCACACATATCGAAAGACTGCACGAAACTAATTCAACTTTCCCTCACATGTTGATATGCACACATTCTATCTTTAGCTCATTGATGAGTAAAGAAATGAAAAGGAACTATAGGCTGCCCTATCTTTATCTTTTTATTTCAGAGTCTCAACTGAATATCCATATCCAAAAGAGTGAAACTAGACCCCTGTGTCTCTCACCATATATAAAAATCAACTCAAAATGGGTAAAGACAAACATAGACTTGAAAATACAAGATCACTAAAATAAAACACAGGGGAAATGTTCCAGGGCATCAGTCAAGGCAAAGAATTTATGGCTAACACCTCAAAAGCACAGGCAACAAAACCAAAAATAAACAAATGGGACTATATTAAACTAAAAAGCTCCACACAGCAAAGGAAATGATCAAGAGTGAAGAGACAACTTGTTGAATGGCAGAAAATACTTGCCAACCACTCATCCAACAAGGGACTAATATCCAGAGTATACAAGGAATACAACCCAACAGCAAATAATAATAATTCCATTAAAAATGCACAAAGGATCTGAATAGACATTTCTCAAAAGAAGACATAAGAATGGCCAACAGGTATTTGAAAAAATATCCAACATCACAACACAAATTAAAACCACAATGAAATATCATCTTACCCCAGTTAGAATGGCTAATATAAAAAGAATGTTGGCAAGGATATGGAGAAAAAGGAACTCTTATACACCGTTGGTGGGAATGCAAATTAATACAGCCATTATGAAAAACCATATGGAGGTTCCTCAAAAAACTAAAATTAGAACTACCACGTGGTCCAGCACTCCCACTACTGGATACTTATCCAAAGGAAAGGAAGTCAGTATTTTAAAGGGATAGCTGTACTTGCATGTTTATCACAGCACTACACACAATAGGAAAGAAACGGATTCAACCTAAGCGTCCATCAATTCATCAATAGATGAATGGATAAAGAAAATATTGTATATATACATAATGGAATACTATTTAGCCATAAAAAAGAATTAAATTCTATCATTTACAGCAATGTGGATGGAAACTGGAGGTCATTGTGTTAAGTAAAATGAGCCAGGCACAAAAAAGACAAATATTACATGTTCTCACTCATCTGGAGAAGCTAAAAAAGTTGATACCATGGAGGTAGAGAGTAGGATAATAGTCACCAGAGGCTAGGAAGAGTGTCTGTGGGGTGGGGGAGAAAGAGGTTAGTTTGGGTACAAACATACGGTTAGGTAGAAGGAGTAAGTTCTAGTGTTTGATAGCATCATAAGGTAACTATAGTTAACAATATAATGTATATTTAAAAATAGCTAGAAGATAAGATCTGAAATTTCCCAACCAAAAAAAAGATAAATGAGGTGATGCATATCTTAAATACTCCAATTTGATTATTACACATTCTATGTATATATCAAAATACCACATGTAACCCATAAATATGTACAAATATTATGTATCACTTCAAAAGAAATTTTGAAAAATAAGTAGAGTCTGAAGCTCTATACCAGAGTTAATTCAACATGAATCAACACTTTAACAAAATCCCCAAGTGATTCTTGTAAACCTCAAAGTTGAATAAGTAGTGGTCTGGCACATATCTAATTTAACTGCAACTATTTTTAGCAAATTGCCTTTACCAAGTCCCTTCAAAATACTAAATTTAGTTTTCACAAAAACAGCTTTTTTATGTACTTATATTTCATTGATTTACATATGTGCAGAAAACCTTCAACAGAGCAGGCCAATGATGGTTATCCTTAGAAAGGTTCTCTTGCAAAGTTGGCTCTTGGCTAGTGTTGGGGAACTTGACTGGTAAACAGTTCCATACACTGGTGTAAAGTTGTACCTAAATGATAAAAATGTCTCACTTGACACCTACTCCTCTGGCAGTCTGGAATTTTGGTATGTGCTAGACAGAGGTTACCTATGTGACTGACCCTCAATAAAAATCTTGGACTCCTAGGCTCACATGAACTTCCCTGGAAGATAGCAGTTTAACAGATTGTCACAACCAGTTGCTAGAGGAATTAAGTGCACCCTGTGTGACACCAGCGAGAGGGAACTCTCAGAAACTTGTGCCTAGTTTTTCCCACATTTGTGCCCAGCACCTTCTTCCTTTGCTGGCTTTGCTTTGTATCCTTTCACTATAGTAAGTCTTAGTTGGGATTACAACTATATATTGAGTCCTTTTAGCAAATCACTGGACTTGAAAGCAATCTTCGGGGACCCAAAACGCAATGTAATTAAGTTACCTTATTACTAAAGCAAATACAGCTGATTTGGGAACACACTTAACTGATTTTTAGTAAGCAATTACTGAAAGCAAAAGTGCATGAATATTCAAGAGTCACCATGAGCAATTAGAACATCCCAAACATAATTCAGCATATTTTAAGAGACATGAGGTGACGTTGGTTAATTCACCAAGGAAATAAAGCTTTCCCTAAGGCAAGGTCCAGGCTTAAGAGACCTATATATCCCCCACAGAATGTAACAAACACTGTGCCCTAAACATAATACATTTTCAGGAAATATTTATCGAAAAAATTCTTTAACCCTATAAAGATTTGGTCGAATTATATTTTAAACAAGGTAAAATATTTACTAAGATATTTTTATGAAAAGAATCAGAAATGACATGCATAGCTAAATGTACATTTTGCCTGTAAATATTTTTAACAAAAGGAAAATGTTTTCTGTGTTCCATTATGAGCTTTATATGAAAACATATCAGTAGTTTTTTGCATCTCAACATACATCAAAGTATTTATTGTGTTTTTATTTTAGTGATTTTGGCTGTCTGACTATTTTAGGTCTTGTGGTTTTTATTCTGCTTCACTAAAGTACTCTAAGGCAGAGAAAATCCACAATGCTATTTCTTCTGTAAAACCAATCTGACATCCCCCATAAACCATCATTCTTAACTTGTCAACGGATTCAGTTCAATTTGTTGTATTGATATGAAAGGTGAACTCAGAATACTAAATACCCCAGAAAGCTATGATCTTTCTATGCTAGTTTAAAGGACTTTGCCATTCAGACAAGTAAATGGCTCCATTTAGAAATAAGTGTTATAGTTTACTATAATAATCAAGAACAATTGTTAAAATGCTGATTTACCATAATCTAGATAAAATTGTTTCACTTTGCTGCTGACATGGTTTCCCACATCTTTTGGTCACCTAGAAAGGGTTAGCTTTATAAATGTTAACTTAGAATTGCCTCTGACATACATGTGCTAAGAATCATTTCATCATCATTTTTTATAAATTAGAATCCTTTGACTACCTAGACATCTGGTACTAACCAAATCTATTCTATACAAATACCCAAAATTACTGGTCAACTTCAACTTGTGTGCTATTTTCCACCTGTCCTGATTCACAATTCTTTGTATTTATCATATATAAAGACCTACAAAATAGTATCTTGCTAAAGGCGTACAGAATATTCACTGACAAGGAAAACTAATTATAGATTCCATTTTAAATTGACTGAAGCCGTAACTTCCTATAGGATTTTTCTCGTTGACCTCAACCATCCATTTCACAAAAATGTTAGCATGCTGAAACCATTTGTGTTTTTTATATTTTTAAGGCAAGAAAAATGTTTCCTGTAATCATATGGAACAATGAAAATAAATTGAGTCATTTTTTATTCAAATACTAAAATGTCTAGGAAAATTTAAAAATTCAGGTACTTATATTTTAAAAACTTTAGTTGTAAAGTCTAACATACATTGATTCAGCCTAGAATATTATTTAATGCATAAAGGAACTTAATATCTCTTGAATAAAGGAAAACATTAAGGAATAAATAAATGAATGTGTTAATTAGTAGCAGATTTTTAGAGAGAGAGAGATCCTGACCTCTCTGAAACTATAAAATTTACTAGGAGAAAAAGAAGAGGTACCTACACATAGCAGTTTCATGCCTTTTATGAGTTGATAAAATAGCACAAATGATATGGATATTAGAAAAGTGAACATTGTATTATTTAATAATTTTTTGTGATATATAATTTACCCTTTAGTTCTTAATCTAAGGTAATTAAGTAAGATTCTACTGGACTAAAAATGTGTTTTTTCCCATTTACTAACCTCTAGTAATATTAATAAAAGTATTAGTTTGCAGTACATGCAAATATATATCATAAATTCTAAATTTCTCTTAAATGTGTTTTTCTACATCCCATTAAGGGCCTTAAGTAACCATTACACTCGCTTTGAAAATAGGAAAATTGGAGATGATGGAATTATGTGACTCATACAAAAGTTTAAATGAAGTGTAGAAATCATGTAATAAAAAATACAATGTGATGCATGGTTACTATCTATACTTATAAAAATGATAACAGATTATACAATATTTTTTAAATCTTGATTTTTAAAATTCAACAATTTTGGATTTTAACTATATGGAAAAATTCAAAGGAAAGAAACAAGTACATCAACCTTCAATGTTATACAATTCATAAGTTCTTCCAAAGAAGATAAAACAAAATGTCACTAGACTATCTCTTAGAAATACAGTAAAACCAAGGTATAAAAAGTATAGAAAATGAGACGTTTCACTCTAAATGTCAAAGTCTGAAATCTACAAAAATATGTCAACTTCTATTATTTTCCATTCCTTGACTTCCTTAAATATCCAGTCCCTAACTCTGATGTTTTCTTCCAAAATTAGTAATTTAATGTCCTTAAATGCCTTGCATACACCATTAGAATCATTTTCTAATGGAGGAGAATGATGTGATTCAGTCTGTACCTTGGAATATTCCTTTATCATTGTCTCTCCTTTTGTTTTGAAGTAGGTTTAAAACTATCTACTTGGGCGTCTGAATAGAAAGTCTAGAATACATATATGAATTTAGTATATGAAAAAGGAGACGTTACAAATCATAATTCATGAAGAAAAGAATCATTCCTCAAATAAGCTAGAAAAACTGAGAATTTGAAATATACATTTTAAATCTTTACATATCAAAATTAAATTGTGTCTACTATTTAATGATTAGATTACGGTATTAGCATAATTTGATTCTTGGAAAGGTAGAGGCTAGGGCAATTTTGCAGTCTTCAGGCCCTGGAAACATCCACTGAATATTCCTTTCATGTTTATCTCTGCATTCCTTTGCATGTTGGCTTAATTTTCTTTTGCCGCTAAGATATCTCTTCTGCCAGTCAGGGAGATGACATCAACAACTACTGCGCTCAAATTTTCACTTATAGTGACAGAGCTGAAAAGTTCCTCCAATGGTTCTAAATCTCCCAGAGAGGGGGCTTGACGAGCTGCACTTGGGTTAGTGGGCCCCTCACCCACTGTTGTGGCCAAGATGCCAACGCCATGGGAAATCTGTCAATTCCCATTTGGACCACAAGTAAAAGTTATTTTTGCTCAAAAGAGAAGGTAATGCTGGAAATCAGAACAATACAATTACAAAAGAAAGATACTGATTTATTTACATTAAGTATTTAGCAATAAAAATGTAAAATTACTTATAAACAAAATTAAAATATAGGTATAAATGCTTGCTTCATCACCATGTGAGTGTACTAGACAAGTTACTTCATTTCCACGAGTCTCAATTTTTTTCTGAGATCAAAATGCAAAATATATTTAAACTGACAAGGTCTTATCTAGACATAATAATGATCCATAATTTGTGACTATTATTCAAAATTTAAGTGATCATAATCAGTATTCACTTTGAAAGAATTCTGCTAAATATCCTCAAATATTACTTTCCAAATAATGTTTCTGGAAGAGTTTTATTTTGTTAATAAAATACCCTAATTATTTTGGCATTCTGGATCATAATGGCATATGCATCTGTACAATAGCAGCACATAATGGTATACATGAATATATATGTGGTATAGACAATGCAGGCAGCAACTCAACAGTAAAAAGAAAACTAAATCACCAGAAAACCTTTGTTATCTTTTACTACTGATATGTATTTCTTCTACAAAGGTTTACATTTAGAAGGGTATTTTTAGACGTAATCCACTTTTATAGTTTCTCTCCAGAGACTATTGCCTAGGAGCAGTGATTATACTTGAAATAATTACTCTGTAGCTTAATTGTGTTTTTCTACATTATCTGGGTTCAGTGAAGGTAAAGAACCCTTGCCTTTAAGTCAATGAAACAAGCAAAACTTTCCAGGGTTCAACATGACTGAAAAGAAGGTCTCTGTGCATCTCAAATACTTGAGTGCAAAGTTGTGATCGGTTTCAATATTTACAAAACCTAGGTCTATATTTTTATCCTATCTCTGTTTGATGATGCATTTTTTCAAGTTAGCTAACTTTTATGTATACAATAACTCATTCCTGAAGTTTGCTTGGGAGGATAATTTTTCTTTTTAAGCACATAATGTCCAAGCATGTACCTGCTCTAAGTAACTACTGTCCATCCCTAACCACACAAGCCCAAGGTTTGATATGGATATTCGTTATGAGTGATAAGCTCTGATCATTGTTTGCTCCCTCCATATACCAAGGTAGGGCTCTCAGTCCTCTCTCTGGGTTACCCATGTGCAGTTCTAGTGAATCTCGAAGATGTGGCTGAGTCTACCTTGCAAATGAAACCAGAATGTTTCTAGCCAGCATTTCTGTGTTACACTGTAAGTCCTTCAGGTAGAGCTAGTCTCCCTAGGCACTGTTACCTGTTCTGGGGACCACTATTTCTTCTGTAAGTCCTCTAGTCCAGTGAGTATCAAAACCAGCTCCACGGAGTACCAGTTACCCCTAGGTGTAGCTACTGCTGCCAGTGGACACTATCAGGCACTACCTGTTCCAGATATCTTGGCAAAAAAAAAGAGAGAAGCTCTAAAGCAATACTTAAAAATTATTACTAATTTAGCATTCATGAGATGTGAGACACTATGCTAAATCATGTCATTTAAAGTTCATTATCACATTACATAAAAACAATACAACTATGTATGGATTTAATAATTAAAAACTGCATCTGAAAACACTGAGTACATTGTTCAAGATCACTCTGTAAAGGGCAGTGCTAGTTTTCACGCCTATTTTTGACTCCCAAAACCCAAGTTCTCTAACATCTCTCTAAATATTTACAGGGGTTTCCTTCGTAAAACCACTTGAAGCAAAAAAAAAAAAAAAAGCAAACTATAGAAAACAGTAGTTTTAAAGACACTGAATATCAAGCAACAAAGGACAGTGATCTCTGGGAGTCAGGAAACAAACAAAGGTGAGCTCCAGGATTGCACCTGCTCACTATCCTCAGAGACTTTTTAGGCCGTGACACAAAGAGAGAAAATCCAGATGGGGCCCCCCAGTTTCCCTGAATTGAGAAAATGGAGCTGAGAGCCAAGGATACCAGAGTGGCCAGAATTCACAGGTGGGAAGAGAACTGCACAGAATACATAACCACAGAGATCTGCAGCCGTCCCCCGGGATGTTCAGCGGAGCACTGAGCAGTACAGGTGTAAGGAAATAGCCCAAATCCAGGAAAGAACTACCCAAAAGAATTAGAGGAAACATTATTAAAAGTACACACAGGGACAGGAATAGTGCCTGTCCCTCAGCCAGAATGAAATACCTCTAGGTATTTCACAGGATATTGGGTAGAGTCCTCAGAAAGATCTTACCTCAGGAGCAGGGAAAAAAGTAATTACCTGCAGAACAAACACTGCTCCTGGTCTACCTATCAAATCTTAAAAGGATCAAATAGTTTTGCAGGTAGCTCAACTATGCCTCAGAACAGAACTGAAAAATACTTTAGAAACAAAAAATACAAATACACAGAAGGTGAAATTCACAATATCTATACTTAATATATTGAAGACCACCTGAAATGCTATGTTTATACAACTATGATTTTTTTCCTTATGTAAACATATTAATATTTGAAAGAAAAAAAAAAACTAGCCTTCTGCTTCCAGGAAAATGGAGAAGTAGTTTTCCCTGTTTGTTTTGCTAAGCACAACTAAAAACTCTGAGCATTACATATAAACAAATACAGATGCTATTTGACTTAAGAAGGGGTTACATCCCAATCAACCTACCATTAATTGAAACTATCGCAAGTCAAAATGCATTTAATGTACCTAATAAGCCCATGGTAAAGTCAAAAATCGTAAGTCAAACCATTAGAAGTCAAGGACTGTGTGTATAAGAAGACTCTGCAGGGTAGGAAGGAGAGGGCAGACTGGCTATGGCACTAGGGATTCAAGAAATAACATGACAGTGATTCCCTGGGTTTTCTTTTTGCCCCAGATGTGTGTATTTGCCTCATGTACAAACTTGGAGCTGCGGAAGCCAGTAAACCACAGAAAGAACATTTATGTGGAAAGTTTTGGGTTTTGTTCTTGTTTTAAGAAAATAAGATGGGATTTATACTTCTGGCCAATTTGTAATACTGGGAACTGGATTTACCTCCTGCTTAAAAATCACATGAAAAAAGGCCAAATGTAAGAAATGTGACTTGAAATACACTGGATATCAAACAACAAAGATGCCTGTGCTCTTTAGTGATAGGACCAGGACAGAGGCAGCCTGGCAGGACAAAAGACATTTAGACAATAACTATTCTACTCCATCCAAACACCACAGGAGGAAACAAAACAAAACAAAAAACAAACTGTAGCCACATATCCACTGACCCCAGGAGAGGCTGAGCGGAGAGTCTAGACTTCCAGGCCCCCTGCCACTGTCAGGTGTCAAAGAGGCCCAAAAGAAAGCCAGGACTTTCATCCCTTCTAGGTGGTAACAAACCTCCCTTGACATGTCATGTCAAGAAACTGGATATTAAAACAGGAACTCTTAGTGCTTATTCTTTTTTATATGTGTATATTTACACTTAAGCTGATGCACAAACAAACATTGAATGGTTATACCCTAAGAAACAATTGATATTCTCTGGGAAGAAGCCATGTGTAACTAACAGATTCCTGGGTCAGTCTAAAAACAGCCTAGGACAAGTGGATGCAAAGTTGTCAAATGTCCCTGGGACCTAGGGAATTCAGATAGCTCAATTTGTTTATGGCACTGAATTGGGACACACACCCTATTCACATTCTCAGATTTCCCTCAGCTGCCTCCTCCTTCGCTCTCATACATGCTGCAGTGGAATTGAATGAAATATCACACCATGGGCTGTGGCTTTCTGATTTAACCAGAAAGGGCAGGAACTTTCTCTCTGGAAGGGGCAGGGGGTGAATGTTGACCAACAGGAAATGAGAAGGGATTTACTCTTCCGATGACTACTCCCAGTTGCAGTTTTTCCTTGCATCCTGAAGTTCTGACTGCCAAGCAAATGTGCACAGCGAGCAGCCTGCCGGCTCTCTTTCTAGCATATGACACGGTAGCTTGGAGGTAAGGCAAAGCTTACCCTTACTGTCTCACTTTCCTTATTCCTCACTGGCAGTACTCTGGGCTTGAACTTCCCAAAGACCTATCAGTACTCTAATCCTTACTGTAGGCTATGTTATCTTGAGGAACCAGACTAAGAAAACTGATACTAGAAATAGGTCAAACAGACCCTGGAAATAATATTTTGGAACTGGATTGCTCACTTATTTGGAAACAACTGCTTATGACCAGAAGCTGTTTATATACTACTATTTTAATTCAGGGCATCTAACTCTACCTGATTCTGTTCAATCCCAACCTTGTTAGGCGGAGTTGCTTTTTGATCTTACCAAAATATACTGTGACTATGGGGTTTACTGGAGCCAGATCATTGGATAAAATGTGGTCCCTAGATCATAGGGAATACAATCAAGAATGGAGGAAGACAAGTAGGCAGACACTGCATAGCCACTGATAGTTGCTAGTCATCACTCATTGATAGCTCATGGCCAAAACAGCATCCACTAATCTGTCTGATCTTGAAAATAAAAGGTCCGTCTTTCTACTTCAACTCCAGTCGACATCTACTGGGGACTGCATCTGGCCACGTATCTTCCATCATAAGAACTTCTTATTCTCTTTGCAAATCACATGATCTGACACCCCTTTCTAACTAAAGCAAACAAAATGACATGTGAAGCTTATTTACTAACACATAACTTACTACAAATATCAAAATTAAAGTTGCTTTTATGGCCATACATAACTGAACCTTAGCATTTGGCTTGACACTGCTTGTATGTAAGCAAATTACTATAAGTTCATTGTGATCCTAGTTCATAAATTTCTAAAATCTGCCTGTAATGACCCACTTTAGGATCAAGAATTCTAGTTTGCACGTAAAATACTAAGCCTCAGTCTCAGACTGACCAAAATTAGTAAAATCTAATGGAATTGAGATCAACTTCTCTACATCCTCAAAACTATCACCTGTAATCATAGTTCAAAGAGTGATGTGTTAGCAAGATGCACTAGAAGTGCCTAATATTTATCCCTTCTACAAAAAAAGTACCAAACGATGACTAAACAACTACATTTTGACCAGAGTGACTGACTGAAAGAGAGCACTGGAGTACAACAGCGAGTGGCAGAAACCCTGTGGAACACAGAAATTCAGGACGGTCCTATAGTGAAGGGAACAAAACACCTTGCCCCTGGCACTCCACACCCCCAGCTGGGATTTTCTCAGAAGCAGATGGGACTTCTTCCTGCAGGGAAAAGGTAACCAGGAGGCCCCCAGTAGCTTCCATCACTGCTGCGGACACCTGCAATTTTTGCCACTGGAAAATCCTGCAGTCCTTACAGGCCCTGTGACCAGTTTAGGGAGCAGCCTTGGAGTTTACACCACTGCACTACTCCAGAAAAGGAGCCCATGTTGTGTGCTGCCCCCAGTGGCCCAAGTGCTACTGCACTGTGCCATCTTGAAACCTGAGCCACTACCAGACCAGTGCATCCTGTTCCAGGATCCAGTAGGCACTGCAGGCCTCCATCCCTGGGGCTCTGTTTTCATTGCACCAAACACACATGCATGATAATGCACCATTCCTCAGCTAAGCTGCTGACATTCCCTGCTCCCTGGAAATAAGCTGCGGAGGAGGTACTCTACCCTGAATGCATTAGGGAAGTTCTTAAATCAAAGCTTTTAAGCTCTGATATAGGGAATACTCAAGTTACCACCCGGATGCAAGAGAAATAGGAGATCATGACTAGTCAGTCTGCGCTCCCATTCTTGCATTAGTACACAGACCATGAGAAGGCAGGGCGTCCGGTTATAGGACGCCTTCCTGCTGCTGACAGTGTTGAGCTGTCAGAATAATGTTGGGATTCATTGTAATCAGTGTTTGTGCTTTCTAAACTCTTTCCAAGTCTGGGTGTATAAATGTGGCAGTTTCTACCTAGTGAATGCTATTATTGTCCACTAAGGAAATTCCAATTAAATGATACTCTTACCTAGATATGGATACATTCCAGAACTTTAGGGAGAGAAAGAGAAAAAGAAGGGAGGGAGGAAAATGAAACAATACAAAGGAAATGTGAAGAAAATGTGAGATGCAAAAACAAAAAAAAAAAGGGAAACTTGAGACCAGGAGATGTCTCCCATATTTTTCAACGAACTAATCCTGAGACCTCAGTTTTATTGCGTGACTACCTGGGGCCATGACAACTGACGTCCTGCCTTCAACTTCTGCCTCCTTTCCTTCCTTGATCAGTTTTAATAACTACAAGTTGTGGGGAGAGGGAACGATCATACTCTACACTCAGAGAAAGTCACTTAGAAAAGCTTGAGCTTGAAACTGATCCAAATGAACTTTAAACTCATGTCCAGATTCCACAGCTTTTCAGGTAATACAGATATGTTTCCCCCTAGCATTCTGGGAAATGATTAAGAAATTGGCTAGAACTGCCCCTCTATCCAGCTCTTTACTCATCAGAACACCCACTCGCAAACATTTACACATTCTCCCACAACCATGGACTTGTTTGGATTTGGTTTGGCGTGGAGTCCTCAAGTACAGTGTTTTCTGACTGTGAGACTTCTCTATTGAGCAACAATTCAAGCAGATACCTGGGTCATGGTTTAAAGGTCCCTGACCTTATGCTGGGGTAAGATTTCCTAAAAACAACCCCAGCTTTATTTAGTTTGTTCCAGTAAAAGAGGAAATAAGCTCTTAAAGTTTTTATTCTGATGCTGAGGTGTATTCATCAGTCTAACTGGATATATTTTCCAACTCTTTGGGGTTACCCACCATCAAGCCCTCCTTCAAGGAAAGAAACAATTATTTTTAAAGATGCAGCAAAAAGAAAAACTCGTCACTTTTACTGGGCCCCAAACTATTTTTCAACAAACTGTCTTTTTGTCAACAGGCTAGCTCATAAAGTAGATAATTAAGTGGATAGAAACCACTCCCTTTGGTACAGCCATCCTAAGTACCAATGTCTACTATGATTTTAGTGAAATTGTCTACACCTGATAGATCCATAGGTCATATTCCCTCCACCAAAAATGTATCAAGTTGCTCTTCATCTCTCACCCTAGTGTTTGTCCTACCTGGAGCTGAAGAGGCATAATAGATATATTTAACTCTAACATAGGGGTGCTATTATGCCTGTAAAGTTATTCAGATTTAACTCAGGGTTTATTAAATAGGTAGATGCATCAGTCACCTATAAAAAAGATGGAAAGGTAGACAGAAACAGGGTTGACAGCTGTTATCTGACTCACAGCAAGGCTAAATTTATGTATCATGAAAGGGCTCCCAAAATTAATGGGGCTGACTACAGCTAGCTCTGTAGTCAGGATAAGGCTTTCTTCTTCATGCCACCATACAGCCATGCAGATCACCAAGTCTCACACTCTAATCACAGTGCTAGAGGCACCCAGACCTTCAGGTGATGGGATGGCCAATGGAACTAATCATCGTGACCTCCTCCTTGGCTCTTATACACACTTGGAGAACTGAGGGTCCTCCAGTCCTGTTTCTTTTATCTGAATTACACTCCAGCTTTAGGTTTGTTTATTCCCTGGGAGCAAACTTGCATCTGGGTTTCTCTGACTTGTATTCTGGCATTCTTTCTCTGATTTTCAGTTCCTGCTTCTGAATAGTATATCATATTGGATGTTGTAGGCTGAGGAGTTAGAGGAAAAATAGGTCCTTAGGGTGCCACTGAAATAATAGAGAGGGAGATCTAAAATCACATAGATATAACCCTGTCGTGTGTCTGCTCATCTCCGCAGATAGACTTACTTTCCCATCTTTCTTAAGTAATACATAAGGTAGAATTACTGTTAAATTATCTGTAACCTCTGATGATAGAGTAGCCTAAGCTCTGAGACCCCTGTAGAGTCCACACATACGTATTAACCACTATTCTACCACCTACATATTCAGAACATAGGGTTCAAGCCATTCTTACCTACTTTTTACCTGAGAATATCTAATACCATATGGTTTTCTGTTCTTACTCTAGTAACTCACTAACAGACTACTTTCTTTTGCCAGTTCTTATTCTAGTAACCCACTGAGACTTACTCGCTCAGATAAAATCAAGTCTACCTCTAAAACCTGTCCAGTGACAATATGATCTTGGAAAAACCTTCTCAGATGGTCACTGTTAGTCTACCTGGAGTATAGACACCACCATTGATGTGCAGGTGAATGTTTAACAATTGGCCCTCTTGGGGAGGCAGGGAACACTGATTTGTAGTACAGTTGTCCCTTGGTATCTACAGACGATTGGGTTCCAGAGCCTTTCACGGATAACAAAATCCACAGATGCTCAGTCCCCTAAATGAAACGGTACAGTATTTCCATATAACCTAAGCATATTCTCCCATATACTTTAAATTATCTCTAGATTAAACATACTACAACGTAAATGCTATGTAAATAGTTGTTATGCTGTATTGTTTTTATTTGTATTTTTATCATTTTACTTTATATTGCTTAATATATATTAACATTTTGTATTTTTCCCCAAATATTAACAGTTAGTGGAATCCTCAGATGCAGAACCCCAGATATGGAGAGCCAACTGCATATACCAATTTTGTAAATACTTCTACCATGGCCTGTTTCAAGCTATGAATGTTTTATCACTTATTGCAGAATTGGAAGATATGTGCACTATCAGCTTACATGAGCAGGTAGAACCAGCTCCAGAACACCTACCTAGATTACCCATCATTCTTATTTTATTCCATTTCTTTATCTTGTAACCTCTTAGTCAAATATTTTATATGAGCAATAAATGTAGATGACTTGTAGATTGTGAAATCCCACCCCATCTACCCCCAACAGAATGTGCGTGCATGTAAACTTCTCTTTCAAGCAGGTCATCCACGTGGCCACCCCTGTTTTCATTGTATGCTCAACGCAAGCCTCATCCCTATACTGTTAGTGTTACACCCTAATTCTGGCCATGCCACCAATACCTCAGCAAACAAACCTGGAAAATGACAGGACAAAAATCAGGAATGCCAGAATGTATTTAGAGTCTTTGTATTTTAGATTAATGCAAATTAAGTTGATTACCCACTACCACTTATATGTTTCATACCAATATAACAAAAATAAATGACTTCACATTATTGAACTATCAGAAGTACTCATATGAAAAAGAATACAAGGTGTCAATTTTTTGGTTACCATTTGTCATAAAATAATCTAGCAGTTGATCATAAAAGTGGGCTTTCCAGTTAGTAGCTTAACTGAGGTCTCAGCTGTTCTTGTGTAATTTGTCACTGACCCTCATGGAATACACTGTGTACGGAGTTTCTCTTTTGATATTATCTAAATTAAATCAACAAGGATAGAACATGAAAGCTGGCTATTTAACAGGTTTAATGGAATTTTAAATCAACTAATTATGCAGAAGGAAGCCATCTGGTAAAATAAAAAACATAGTAGAAAAAAATGGGTAAAATCCTAACTTCCTAAGTCAGAGGTCTGTGTTCCAATCCCCACCTCTGCCAATATCAGCTGTCTTACACTGAACAAGTCAGAGAACATCTGTTGGCAGAGGCTGCCAGCTAATCATTACAATTACTTTCACTTCTTCAAGGTCCCTGACTAGACTATCCCTCTCAATCTTTCTTGCAGTTAATTGTAGCCAACTGGACCAGTTCTTGCCAATGGAACAGAAAAGCAATGAATGGCACTTTGGGGCTAAAGCTTTTAAAAGCCAACATTTTTCCTCCATTTTCCTTTTAAAATACAAACTGGATTCAGATGACAAAGCCTATAGGAGATATAGGAAAAACAAACTGAAAGCAGCCTGGTTTCTTGAATTACCTAATATAATAGAGGAGCCTCCTACTGATTTGGGACATGTGTGAATTTTGAGTGCATTGTCACTGAACTTTAGAGCACCTGTTTGTTAAACCAGTTTAGCCCACCCTAATTAATATAGCATCTCTTTAAATGAAAGTATAACAATACTACCTGCATTAAATAATATCCTCTTCATTGAGAGTAGCAACACTCCACTAAACCCAAATGGAAAATCATATCATCTCATGGATTGGCAGAATTGACATTGTTAAAATGTCCATACTTCCCAAAGTGATTTACAGATTCAATGCAATCCCCATAAAAATATCAATGTCATTTTTTGCAGATCTAGAAAAAATACTTGTATGCTTTTTATGGAACCAGAAAAGACCCCCAATAGCCAAAGCAACCTTAAGCAAAACAAACAAATCTAGAGGCATCACTTTACCAGACTTCAAGCTATGCTACAAGGCTACAGTAACCAAAACAACATGGTACTGGCACAAGAACAGAGACATAGAACAATGGATCAGAATAGAAAACATAGATATAAAACCATTCTCATATTGCCATCTGATCTTTGACAAAACAGACACTGGGAAAAGATTCCTTACTCAATAAATGGTGCTGCAAAAATTGGATAGCCACACACAGAAGACTAAAACAGGATCCACACCTCTCCCACTCACAAAAACTAATTCACGATGGATAACAAACTTAAACCTAAGGCATGAAGCCTTAAGAATTCTAGAAGAAAATGTTGGAAAAGTTCTTCTAGATATAGGTCTAGACAAAGAATTTATGAGGAAGACCCCAAAGGCAATCATGGCAATAAAATAAATAAATAAATGGGACCTGATTAAAATTAAAATGCTTCTATACAGCCAAGGAAACAATCAACAAAGTGAATAGACAACCTGAATGGGAGAACATATTTGCATGCTACACAACTGATAAAGGGCTGATAACCAGAATCTGCAAAGAACTCAAGCAAATCAGCAAAAAAAATCAAACAATCCCATTAAAAATGGGCACAAGACATGAACAGAAGCTTTTCAAAAGAAGACAGATTAATAGCCAACAAACATATGAAAAAATGCTTAACATCTGTAATCAGCAGGGAAATGCAACTCAAAACCACAATGAGATATCACCTAACTCCAGTGAGAATGGCTTTTATCAAAAAGTCCCAAAACAACAGACGCTGGAGTGGATCCGGAGAGAAAGGAACACATATACTGTTGGTGGGACTGCAAACTAGTATTACCTCTAGTAGGATGATGATACCACAAAGAACTAAAAGTAGATTAACCATTTAATCCAGCAATCTCACTACTGGGTATTTACTGAAAGGAAAAAAAAAAAATTATAAAAAAGACACTTGCATCCAAATGTTTATAGCAGCACAATTCAAAATTGCAAAAATGTAGAAACAACCCAAGTGTCCATCAATCCATGAGTGGATTGATAAATGTGGTATATGTATACCATGGAGTATTAGTCATAAGAAAAATGGAGAACTAATACCTTTCTAACAATCTTGATGGAACTGGAGACCATCCTCCTAAGTGAAGTATCACAAGAGTGAAAAAACACCACATGTACTATTAAGTAGGAACTGAATTATCAATACTCACATGTACATATGGTAGTAAAACTCAATGGAAATCAAGCAAGTGGGAGGGAAGAGGAGGTTCTGGGTAAATTCATACTTAACGGGTACAATGCACACTATCTGGGTGACAGACGTACTTATAACTTTGACTCAAACTGTACGAAAGTAATTCATGTAACCCAAGTGTTTGTACCCCTGTAACATTCTGAAATTTAAAAAAACCAAATAAATGAGGAATTTTCCATAATGAAATGGGGGTCCAGGAATACAGCTGAGCCTTGGAAACAGGAATGGAAAAGCCATCTAAGACCTAAGAAGCCACTTTTTAAATCACCCTCTCATTTTTGGTCTTATAATCTCTGAAACTATTTTTCTTCACAGATTTGTATATTATTCTTTCTTTTTCATGTAAATGCCATTCCACAATTTCTGATTTTATATACTCTAATGTTTAAGAAAATAACATCTCTCAATTGCAATTCCAAACTCAAAAGGGATAGAATCTGTTTGACCTACCTTAGGCCAGGTATTCACCATTGGTCTGTTTCAGGCCAAAGTAATGAGATCACAAAATACTAACATCGCTGCCAAAGGTCCACTCTTATGTGAGAGTGTGGAGGGGTGGTTTTCATAGATAAATTTGGGTTGAATAGACTTTGCAGGATGAGTCAAGTACACCACTTCATAGATTATCATAGAAATAAAATTCTCATAACATCATTAGAAAAGTTTCTAAAACACATGGATAATTCTGTTTTATGATTATTAGACATTATATTAGTTTTCTATCATCATTACAAATTATCACAGATTTAGCAGCTTCAACACTACCCATTTGTTATCGCTCAGTTTCCATGGGTTAGAAGTCTAGGCACAGTGTGTCTCGGCTGTTCTCTCTGGTCCAGGTCTCACAAGAACCAAATTAAGGTGTTGACAAGGCTGTGTTCCTTTCTAGAGGCTGATTGTTGGAAGCATTTCCAAGCTCATTTAGGTACAGAATTAAGTTTCTTGTGCTTGTATGAAAGTGGTCTTTGACAGAATCTCTTGAAGACTTACCCTTCTACGGTAACTTTCTTGCCTTTCCTTCTACCACATCTGACATCAGCCTGAGAAAATGACCTGCTTTTAAGACTCATGTGAATTATCTGGTCCTACCCCGATAATTCAAGACAATATCTCCATTTTAAAGTCCATAACCTTAACTACATCTTCAAGGTCACTTTTGAAATGAAATATAACATATTCGTTCCAGTGATTAGGGTATAGACATTTCAGGGCAGGGGGTGAGGGGCTGATTCTGCCTACCCACAGGCACAGACATTAAATGTTTCTACTCTGGATTTCTTTAAGAATTATGACCAACATATATGACCTAACTAGCATTGACTTTTGAATAGTTTTGAAGTAACACTGTAAAAATGACTAATGATTATATCATGTAAGCATATAATGTAGGTTTCCTTTACATATAAATTACTTTCCATACATGTATTTTTAAAATTACAATTAACCTCTTCATTAACTAATATAGACTCAGGATGATTTATTTATTCACAAATATTTACTTTATGTCTTCATAATTTCAGGTGCTGTAGATACAGTGTTAAACAGCACAGTTTAGTATCCTACACTATGGAGGAGCCTACATACTACTAGTGAGAGACAGGCAATAAGCAAGTTAACACATAAGAGTTTAAGGTAATTTCAAATGGTGATAAAACAGGGTCACGTGATGGAAAGAGCCCAGATGGCTGGATGGGCAGAAGGTAGCTCTAGTTTAGATTGGGTTGTCAGGGCAGGTCTCTCTAAGGAGGCAGGATTTGAGCTTTCCAGGTAGGCGGAACAGTAGAAGAAAAGGTCTTGGGGGCTGGGAACCAGCTTGGGAAAAAAGTAACCCATGATGAGAAAGGTACTAGGTGAGTTCAAACAGTGGGGCAGAGACCAGATCACTTGCTTGACACTTTTAAAGTATATTTGACAATATATGTACTCTAAACTAATAATCTGATTTTAAAGCTCTCAAGCATACAAATATTCAGTTCAAACTCAACTTCACACGATTGGTCTGTTTTAGTACAATATTCTCCATCAAAAATAGAATTGTAATTAAAGACAAAATTATAAGTCTATAATTTCACCCATATGCCTCCAGTTGCAGCCAAAGTCCAGTCTTTTAAATTACTCTCCCTTTAATATAAATAGAACACATACTTTCACAAAAAGCTACCCATGTTGCATCTGTAACAGAACCGCAAATCCTTCCAGAGAATCATTGGCACTTATGCTTCCTCAAGTCAGTTTGTCCTAATTTATTGCTTCTGCTAAAATATATATATATATTTTTTTAAGACAGAGTCTTGCTTTGTTGCCCGGGCTAGAGTGAGTGCCGTGGCATCAGCCTAGCTCACAGCAACCTCAAACTCCTGGGCTCAAGCGATCCTCCTGCCTCAGCCTCCCAAGTAGCTGGGACTACAGGCATGTGCCACCATGCCTGGCTAATTTTTTCTATATATATTTTAGTTGGCCAGATAATTTCTTTCTATTTTTAGTAGAGATGGGGTCTCGCTCAGGCTGGTCTTGAACTCCTGACCTCGAGCGATCCACCAGCCTTGGCCTCCCAGAGGGCTAGGATTACAGGCGTGAACCACCGCGCCCGGCCTAAATTTTAATCTCATGCACATCTATCCTCTGATTGCTTTTACTTTATTTCCTTCCCAATGAGGAAAAGAGTCTAATTCCCTAATTTCTTCAAATGCAACCCCAACTCTCCTCCCCACAACCGCTGTGTGTCACTGTAATAGACTGGTTATTTGCAGAAAAGCTACTTCAAATTTAATAAGGGTCATTCCTGCTCCAAATGATCTTTGCCATTCTGCCCTCGAAGAAGGGGGCATTCACACTGGCCTCAGCCTTCAGCAACGATACGGTCTCTGACTCCTTTATTTTCTCTGTTTCACCTTAGCTCTCTCTCTAGATTGCCACAGGAAACTCCAAATCTACTCCTTCACAGTGCAGTGCATTTTAGAAATCTTTTTGTTTCAGTAACCCCCCACAGCTGCCATGTCACAGAAGGCTTTTCCTTTTCATGCTTAAAGAATACTTCAAGGTATTTTGTTGAACGCTATTTCTGTCCTTAACAGGAATTTTGCTATTGAACTAATTTTTATTCCCTGCCTTATAAACTATGAAGACTTTCTCAAAAGACATAAACTATTTTTTTTTCCTATTTGCCACCAACTCTCTGCACTATGTTGTGTGTGTCATTCACACACACTTTCTCTCAGAGAAAATGTGCTCTATAAATGCAAAATGACAATGAAAATAATTCATGGTTTCCTGTGATGGTCTAGAAATCATCTGTGAAAGTGATCTGTTACTGAGAGGTAGACAAAATGAGGGATATCTAAAACCTTATGGAGAAAAAAGTCTAGTTGAAATGTGCAAAATTATTTTACTTTCTGTGCTACTCAAAAATGGCCTTGTTAAAAATGCTGAATTCACATTTTTAATGAACAGAAATGCAAGTTTAATTAATCTGTTGGCTTGAAAACTTTTAGAACTTTTTGTCACCATAACAAAGTCCTAAGTATGGTCTACAAGCAGTCTTTTCAATATTTTTTGTACATCAAACATATGATTCTGTTCACACTCCTATTTTTTAACATTATATATTCTATCACCTTAAATATCTTGAAAAAACCCAGTGTTCTGACACTTATAGGTTACATGATAAACATCTCAAGCTGTTAAGCGGTGATTTTGTCTGTTAATCAACATCTGAATATACATGCTATGACCTTTTTTTTTTTTCAGAGAAATGTATGTATTTAAATAATTTGTGGAATTTTGGCATAATTTTAATGAGAAACAGTATATAATTACACAGGCCCAACTGTGGCTGAGTATTAATTCCAGCTCTGTAACTTACTAGCAGGTTACCTCCCTTCTCTGTGCTTCAGCTTCCCTATATGTAAAATTGGTAATAACTTAGTTCTTATAAAAATTAAATGAATATAGGTAAAGTTCATACATCTCTGTCTTTGCACATAAGCATTCAAAAATGGAGTATTTTTCATAATGATGTTTTAATTCACAAATAAAAATTGTATATATTTATGTATATATCATGTTTTAGAATGTGTATACATTGTGGAATGGCTAAACCAATCTAACATATTTTTTATGGTAAGAACACATGCTCTCTTAGAATGCACTATTAACATAGTCACCATATTTTACAATAGATCTCTTGAACTTACTCCTACTGTTTAATTGAAATTTTGTATCCTTTGACCAACATCTCCCCGTTCCCTACCCTCTACCCCTACTCCCTCATAACCACCATTCAACTCTCTGCTTCTATGAGTTTGATGTTTTTAAATCCCACCTGTAAGCAAGATCATGCAGTATTTGTCTTCCTGTGCCTGGTTTATTTCACTTAATATAATCTCCCAAGGATGAGCTATTACTAAGATATAGAATTATTTATTTTAATTAAACTAAATAAATGGAGAAATGAAAGTCTTACTACTATTGAGAAAAGATCCAGTGGGTTTTCCAAAACTTTGACTTCAATAAGGTGTCTGCTGTACCAAACTTCTCAACTGATTAACCAATTGTAAAGAAAAAATAAAGTAAAAAATCTGAGAAAAGTTTGCTGTGTCTAAATTATTTTATAAAACTCTTAGCTCTAGAAGACAGAATCAACCACTTATATAAATCTTACTAATCAAATGTTAAAAAAATGTTACTTGTTTTCTTCCGAATTTACTTATTTTTCTTATTCTTCTTTTATGTAGTTTCTAAAATAAATTGAATTTTTTGCATGCTTAAATCAATATACATTAATAAGATATTTATGTCCTTCACAATTTTTATGCCATTTTAGAACCTTTTCCTTCTCCAGAGATTCCTAAGTGTCAGCAGTGTCTTTTTCTTTCTACAAGAATAAAATAAATTTCATTATTATTTTTACTCATGAGTGACTTTGCCAGTCTTCCAAAAGTTGTCATCTATAACAAAACTCTGTTTTAAAGGTATGCTACAATTTAAGAAATATTGGTGGATTGATTTGTTAAAGAAGTCTTTAAATGTATACTGGCCTTTTTATCATATTGTCCACAATGTCAGTGAAGATTTATAGAGATCAAAAATTTAAAAGGATGAAAACTACAAAAAGACATAAAGGGCCACAGAACTGGAGCTACAACATTAAGAGTAATGGCAACTTGCACCTATCATAGGTTCTCCACCCCACTGCCCATGCCGGGACAAAGCTTAACACATGCATGAAAATCATGGAATGTTGGAAAAAGGAGAGGATTTAGATTACCTCCAACAATTTTTGGTATAGGTGAGGGTTCCCAGCCCCACAGAGAAGATGTGAATAATTCAAATACGTAAGTGAATCTCAGACTTTTTACATCTGGAAATCACTTTACAAAAGAGATTTTTTATTATTCTCTCTTGCCACCATAAAAGAGAAAAAGCTTATGTGGGCCTTATCCTAGAAAAAGTGTTGCTTGCAGTCATGTTTTCATTTTCTTCTTCCTTCTTCCCTTCTTTCATTTGTTCATGTATGTGTCATATAAACTTGTAATCTTAAAACATGCCATTATAATCCACATTTATTTTAGAATGTCATGTTGTATTTTCCCTCTTTTTTCGCTTGGTGCTTTTTTATCACTGTCTAAAATTACCTTGATCTTTATGTGTTATGGTATTTATATTTTCTTCTCTTCTCCTTCCTCCCATCATAAAATCTCTCTCCAAGGAGTCTACCAGTATAAATTACTTCATATTTTTCTCTTGTTAGAATAACCATACACGACATGAACACAGAAGATGTAAGGTTGTATATGCATACATGGATTTCTCTGACATTCAAAATTAGGTAAAACTCGGCAGGGAACCTACCTAGTCATTTTGTTAATGGCCGATCGTAAATCACCTTTTTATTTTCTCGGTTAATTTATTTACTGAATACCATCTTCTTGGGTGATGGTATTTTGTACTTTGTTGAGAAATCATCCATTTCTTCCAGGCAAATCCAATAGATTTGCATGTAATAGCTTCTTCAAATTCTTTCATTTTTTTCTGCATTTGGGATAATATTTTTCTTCTCATTGACTATGGTTTCTCATTTTTCTCATTTGATTAATAGAATGAGCAAGTTGTTTTGGTATCTGCCATATGATTTTAGGACTTTTTTTTCATTCACTTTGGCATTTATCCAAAAGTTAGTTAAAAGTGATGATTATGTTAGAAAAATAAAATTTTATACATACATATATAAAAAGTCAAAACAGTCACCTCAGAGTCTATGAAGAGGGTCAGCATTAGCCTGTGATTGCATTTTACACATATATATGTACAAACTATTAATGAACCTCTGAGAATACCTGTGTATCTCTCTTACAATTATTTGTTTTTATTATAAAATTATACTTTAATGTTAATCATTTGACTAAAACATGAACTTAAAACTATAAAATCTAAATTTATAAGAAATTTTTTATGTCCAAGATAAAGTAATTTACAACGCTCAACACTCATAACTTTTTACAAGATCAGACATGTTTTAAACGATTCTTAATTGTTGATTTTGAATTGCAAACAACGATGAGTCATGTTCTGTCTTTTTCCCATAAGGGTATAACATAAAGTGGCATAAAGAGCTATCAATTTACTTTAAGATAAAATTATGAGGTCTGTTTCTTCTAATTCAATGGTAATATGGTTTGTATATCTGTTGTATATACAAAATCTGTCATGGTTTAATCTTTATGATAATTCTAAAGGCTGACTAAATGACAAAACAGTTTTATATTCTCATTATGTAAGAAGCCAAACTAATTAACAGATTAACAAGTTCAGGAAGAATCAATGTACTATTATGAGAGTATAAGAACAAATCAAAAAATAGTTTAAAAATTCAGTATGAAATGAAGCAATTAAACGTATTCTTAAAGATTTATCACTTACCTATCAACTCTGGCAATCACTGTAAACCTCTGTATGACAAAGAAAAGGGGGGAGAAAATAACCACTAATTCTTAGAATTAGTGTTGAACATGCACAATTTTCAAAAAAATAAAACCTGAATTTTCTAAGAAACTAAGAATACAAACACTTATTAGGTGTAAGCTTGAGGAAAAACTGTTATTCTTGACCGTAACTGGGATTACCTTTACAATCAAGTTACATCCTACACAGATCTCAGGCTTAGAACCACAAACCTTTCACAGTGAAGATAAGATGATCTGCCCAGAGAGCTACACTTTAGTCAATACAAGACCCAAGATATCACCTTCTGTGATAGGCCTCCCAAGCTAGCAGCCTATGAGAGCACTCGCAAAAGAAATGTGTCTTAAAAAAATACAAGGAATAAAAGACACTACTTTTAAAAAGGCCAATTCTGCCAGTCCCCAAAGGCAAATAATGTCTGTATTAATACTTCACTTTTTAAAAAAACCTAGTCTGCTTTTATTATCACTTTCTTCATAAACAGGTTCTGATATTAGTAATGGGACCTGATAACTGTTTAAAACAAAAGGAAGGAAGGGAATGAATCAGGAGAGGAGGAGGAATGCAGAGAGGAAGAGAGAGGGCAATAGAAAAATGCCACAGGTTACTTTGAACCTTGAATTGTGCCTTAATCTTCTGTGGCAAAGACCTAGTCATTAGGACATTAATATGACTCCCTCAGAAGCAAGATTAAAGCTTCAGAAAACAGCATCACGTGAATCATCCCAGCTTGAGGAAAAGCATTCTGCTTAAATAGGAAGCAGAATTATAAAGAATTTATGTCACCTTTAATCTCAATGACTGATAAGAAAATGTCGAAGTATAATTTTTCACTTATACCATTTGATGCCTTATTTTGGTAAATCTTTGGACTTTGAATAAGAAATATGAAGCAATCCTTCAGTTTTACTACAGACCCTATCGAAACATTTGTCTTCACATCAGAATCATTTCTTCTCAGAACCTAAGTCCCCATTTTTAAATGTAAGATATTTATTAAAAATGAAGAAAATCAGTTATATCAAATATTAGCTGTGAGAACACTGTCTGGAATTCTAATTTCTCTTTAATGTTTTTGAGACTACTATAAAAAATTTTTCATAATTGAAAATGTTACTTTAAGGCTGCATATGATGGTCAATTTGCAGTTATCTGAAAGAATTCCCATAGTTTACAGACTTGCAAGTTCTTAGTTTAATGGCTGACTCTTGCTTCAGAAATTGCTGATTTTGCCTCACAAATCACATTGTCTCTCCCATTTAAAGATAGTCAAACCTGTAAAATCTATTGCTGTTCTGGTATTTTATGATTTACTGTAGCATCCAAATACATTCAGAATTTTTGTTCATGCTTTACAATTTTAAAAGTTATACCTAATGATTGGTTTTGTTTGGAATTATTTTACAAATCTTCATACAAAGATTTTAATGTCCCAATATCAAATTCTGCAGATCTCCATGATGCTATTCTCATAGTTCAAATGAAAAACAACATCTAACAAATTTGAAAGCTGGCACTTTGGTTAAATGTTTCATTGCCAATTATGAAGTTCTAACTAAACAACTTTTCTTTTTTTAAGCCAAGATTTCATCATAATTAAAGATGTTATAGAAATCCGACTCAGTGAGCTTAGAGGCAATTTAGGAAAGCAAAATAAAAAAACCATAAATGAGCAATTTGCATGTTTTTCTCCTCTATTTCATTGCCATGTGGTGGGAAAATAGACAGTTTATGGATTATGGTGGTCTCATCATTTCTAGTAAATCAACTGACTGACCAAAGTCTCCAGAAAGTTTCATGGTTCATGAAGTTTTAAATTACAAATTCTCACATCATCCATCTTCTAATTTATAGCAGCTGGAGCAAAAATCAGTTCTAAACAATTAGCTCAGAAAGTACTGGACCCTTTGTGTTTGATTCCATCAGCATCATTCTTGAATATGAATCCTACATCTCTAAGCCAATTCCTCAGCGACTTCTCATAAGGGTTCTAAATATTTGCTCTTTCTTCTTAGACTAATTATTCAATGACAGATATTTTGATAGCATTAGCTTACATTAATCACAATGTTTCATAGTTTTTCTTTGTTGATGCTTTTGAGTGATAAACATTACAGTGAAAACCAGGAGAAAGAAATGAAATATCAGATAATAATCAACTGGTTATTAAACAAATCAAAGCATAGAAACTCAAGGGAATGCCTACTGGCTTGTTATTTATGGCATGAAAGAGTCAATATAAAATAGCTGCTGTTTGAGTATCAAGAATACATCTAGATTATTGTGTTTTCAGTTTATGTAATGTCCCAAAGCCCTTTGACACTAATGACCAATCTCTACTTCTTACACTCTCTTGTATTGTGTAATACATTTTTTCAATGTTTTTCTGTTTCCCCATTCCTGGTTATTCCTCTTCTACCATTTCCCATTGTTGAGTTTCCTTGTGTTTAATACTGAATCCTTTACCTGGACATTAGACTTTAATTAGCTTTAATTAACTGTATGCTGACAACCCCAAAACTCTATCTCCTGTTCATACTTCTCCTTGGATTCCAGGACTTCACATCGAGTTTCTTATATATTTAACTGAATGTCTCCCAGGCATCTTAAATTAATCCCAACTGAACTCTGAAAATTGTTCTATCCCAGTCTTTTCTAAACTTACAGGGTACCACCGTATGCCCGAATTGCTTAAAGTGACACCACATAGGTAATAATCTAGAACACTGGAATCAATCCTGGACTCCCTCCTTTTCCTCACCACCCACATTCAATCTGTGAGTGTATCCCATGATTTCTGGCTCAAAAATGTATCTTGAATATGTTTACTTGTCTTTATCTCATCTCTGACCACCTTTGTTAAAACCCTTTCCAGCCTCCTTGCTATTGGTCCTCCTGTGTTTTCCTCTGGTCTTTTTCCAATCTATTGTTACACAGCAGCCAATTAAACATGAATCAGATCATGTCAGGGCCCTTTTAAAAATCCTTTAATATCTCCTCATTGCCCTCAAAATCAAATCTCCCAATGTGGGCCCACAAGTCCTTGAAAAGTGTGACTCTTGGTTGCATCTCAATCATCTATTAATATATCCTCCTAATTACTATTAACATCATTTTATCTCCTGGCATTTGCCAGTTTTCCTCCCAACTTATGAGCACAGTACATGTTTTTACTTCTACCTGAAATGCTAGGCTCCAGGTTCTGAACATGGCTGGTTCTATCACATCCATCAAGTCTCAATTTAAATGTCACTTCTTCAGTGAAACCTTCCCTAACCATCCTGTCAATACAATTTGTTCTCTACCATGGTTCTCTGTTCAGTAAAACTTAAGAGTCAAGAGCAAAGACTGTACCCGAGCACACAGCCCAGCTTTCCCTCCTCCATTTGCATGACATGACACCAGAAAACTCATTTGACCTATTTGTGCACCTGTATCCTCATTTTTAAAGTGCAAATAACTATAGTACCCACCTCATAAATTGTTAAGATTAAAATTACAATGAGTAAACACATAGAACTGATTCTGGCACTATTTTATCAATGTTCAATAAATGTTAATAGTTTTCTTCATAACACTTCACAATGTATTACTGGTCATGTATTGGTTTGCTTGATTTTGTCTTTATTTACAGTCTCTCTCCTAGATGACTAAGAACTCTATTAATCAGGGTATATGTGTTTTTAAATATGTTATTGTAAACTCAGTGACAAACACAATGGCTAGCACACAGTAGATATGGAATAAATTATTGAATTTAGAAATTGTCCTAGAATGGATTTAGGAGTGTCTACCTAGAGAAATGTTTTATTTTTTCCTTTGGCTATTAAAAAAATAAGATTCATTGCCGTAATCATAGGTTTTAACCATTTACCAATATTTATGTATATGTAAAGAATTATATATACTTATTTTTAATCCTCAATACACTCTTAATGAACATAAAATATTTTAGCCATGAGTAGGCAATCCATTTGTGCATCATTTTTCTTTATGCTTTATTTTTGTCTTCAAAAATTTTTACCTTTTCATATGGGGCTTCTGTCATTTTTCTGTAGCATCAGAGGCTTTGATTGTCGGCTTTCAGACCACATCTAATCTTTCAGACACTAATATTAATAGTTTGCATGCAACACTCGGGCAAAAGTTTTATGTTACTACTGTTGTTGCTGTTGAAATTGTAACATTTTCTCTTGACATCTGCAAAACTGAGCTCTGCAAAACAATGTTTTAGGCTTTAGATCACAGGGCTTTTTACTCTTTGTTTTTCTATTAACTTTGAAGTTCGTCTTTGACCGTCTCCTATTCCAAGAGAGGTCTCAGGGTCCCACTCTTCAAAAGGACTAGCTTTAGGTCTATTGGATGACACTTCTTCCTTCCACAGCTGCCCGAAAACAGAGCTACAGTCACCCCTTGCCATGCCCTGAAAAACCTACATACAGCCTCCTAGTGACTCATCAAGTCTGCTCAGAATATGATTCCATATCAATCTATTCTAATCTTTAGTTTTTCTTATCTCATAAAGTATTATAATAGTAGGAGCTGTATATCACATTTAAGAAAAAAAAGAAGAGTGGCCCTAGCAATAACTGGCTTCTTTCTTTATAGTCCTTCTTTGCCTTATCTGGTTATCAAGTCATAACTTTACACCCATGCAGGGGTGAGATTTATCTCACACTTATGTCCATTCTAGGTCTCAATTACTGCTCCCAGTACAATAGGTGAAAAAATATAATGCCACTGTTATTTCCTTAGGGATTTCTGTAATAATGACTGTAGGTCAACAAGTTTCCTTTTTTTCCCACTTTTTTCATGTGAGTTTTGTTTCCTTTAATGTGAACTCCCTGCTTATATGGTTTTTTTGAATTGTGATGAGACAAACAGCATAACCAAAGTGATAAAAATAGTTTTAAATATTCATCAATTAATTTTAACTTAAAAATAACTTTACCCATGCAGGGGTAAGACTTACACAGAAAAATTATATAAACATATATGCTTTAACCTAGCATTTGTACTTCTAGTAACTTAAGCATCAAATAAAGTGCACAAGTTTACAAAAATACATCCATGAGGACATAGTTTTGGTTTTTTTGTTTGTTTGGCCTATCCAGTATCCATCCACCCATCACTCCTAGTTTCATATTCTTTTAGTGGGGCTTATACCACATGCTCCAACAGTGGCATGTGAATGTCTGCATCCTCCCAAAATTCATATATTAAAATTCTACCCCCCCCAAGGTGATAGTATCAGGAGGTAGGGACTTTGGGAGGTGATTAGGGTATAAAGGTAGAACCCCTATGAAGAGGATTTGTGCCCTTACAAAAGGGATCCCGGAGAGATCCCTTGTCACTGATGACATGTGAAGATACAGCTAGAAGGCACCACGTCTATGAACCAAAAAGTGGCCCTTACCAAACACCAAATCTGCAGGCACCTTGACCTGGACTTCTACCCTCTGAGAAATAAATTTGTTTATAAGCCACACAGTTTAAAATATTATAGATTACTTAACAGACTAAGACATGACACAAGCTTGAAAATCAGAATATCTCCTTGTTATAACGCCAGCAGTTGGTTAAGAGAAAGGCTTATGGACCAGTCAGACCCAAGCAGAATTATTCATATCACCTTTGCTTGAGGAAACAGAAGAGAATGGCCCTTTTTTTCTGCTGATTCCCAGCTCCTGGCTGGAGCTGCTGGCAGTTATTCCGCCATCTTGAAGGGAGAGTCACTCTAACAAGAGGATCAGCTCAGAGAGGAGCCACACCAAAAGCTGAATAGGAACCAGTTACAGATTACATTAATTGAGTCATCGAGCCAATCACACTCGAAAGCTATTTGGACTCCTGGTTTGTTTTGAGCTGTGATAGCAAATAAATTTGCTTTTCTGTTTAAGCTGGTTTTAATTGGATTTTATGACATTTTAAAATGAAAAGAAACCCAACTAATAAAAAGATGGTATCTTAGCATACAAAAAGTCATCTCTGTAGAGAATTTTAATTATGACACAATTAGTTGAATACTAAATAGCCATTAGAGAAAATGAGCTAGAGCTATAGACAGTTCTATAGACAGACATCTGGGATATACGAACATTCCAGAAATGAAAGTTTATTATAGTGCCATTTAAAAAATAAAAAAATCTACTTATACATATATAAATGTCTATACATATACATAGACTAGTATATGTATAGAAAATTGCTTAAGTAATAAGTAGTGGTTACTTTCATGATTTCTCATTTAATGGCATATTTTTATTTCTACTTTATATTCATCTGTTCTGTTTGAATATTTTACCATGAGCCTGGTACAGTATTAACACAGAGGGAGAAAATATGGAAGTACTTTTTTTGTAGCCTTTTTTTTGAAGTGTTATCAATCTTCTATAGAAGGAGTAAGATCTGAAATCATTTACTATTTCTTTACTTATAAGTCAATGGTGTATGTCGTCCAATTCTGACTCTTTATGATGCAAATTGAAATAGGAAATGAGGAGAGATATGTCTGTCAGTGTATCAAGGCAAAGTATTTTTATTTTTCTTAATATAGTCTACATAACTGATGTAGTGTGGTGAACAGACTTCAAGTTAGCCCCATGATTCCACCTCCTGGTGGTCATTCCCTTGTCAAATTGCCTTCCCTTTTCTGTGGGTGGAACCTATGACTTCCTTCTAACCAGCAGAACATAGCAAATGTGACGGATGTCGCTTTGACATTATGTTACATTTTATACGGAAAAAGGTGATGGAATGTCACTCCCATGATTACATTATGTAAGAATCTTATAGAACATTCTTATATAATGTAATCTACTCACTCTAGGGGCTCAGGCACTCCCTTTCTGTCACCCCTCCCTCATCAGGGTTTTGAAAAAGCAAGCTGACATAAATCCAATAGTCACAAGGAAATAAATTTTACCGACAACCTGAGGGAACTTGGAAGCAGATCTTTTCTCAATAGAGCCTTCAGCCAAGGCATGCCTAGATTTCTGACCCACAGACACTGAGATAATAAATGTGTGTTGTTTTAAGCCACCAAGCTTGTGGTAATTTGTTACACAGCATATAATGCTAATACAGATGAAATGGACTTGAATTCTACATTTCATACAAAATTTTGTGACTGTTCTGTTTATTATTAAGATAAGCAGTATTCATTACATGCATGTTTGAAAACATTAATATAAGAAAGCTAATTTTTTAGAAAGTTATAGTGTAGTGATTAAAAAATGAAAAATGAAAAAAAAGACACCAAGGACAAATTATGTTTTCCTTATAGAATTATTAAGCCCTACCTAGCTATGCAAGCTCCCAACATAAAATGAAATTCAATACTGATTATGTTTAGTAATTTAAAACCTAAAACATGAAGTCTTGGTGCTTCCTACAAAAAAGGTCCTTAACACACTTAAGGAAAAAAAAAACAATAACCTGGGAGATTAAAATAAATGTGTATCACACCAAAGGGAAATGTAAGAATAGTTTACATAAAAATCATTTAATATTTTAATCCTTGGCTTATAAATAATATGTATTTAATTAGATATTCTGACATGCAGGGGTGAAGTCCTTATTAATTTCAAACCAAATTCTACCTGCATACGTAAAGTATAAATTTACTCGCTAGAAAACAAAAACAAGCACATATTTATAGGTACATTTAGAGTGTGTTATTACTAATATTTGCTAAACTGTATATATATGAACACTGATTTTAAAATTTAAAATGAGATCCTTTCCAATTTTGAATTTATTTTAATGTCAACCCACACACAGACATAAAGGCATATTTTTATGTGAAATATTTTTCTTCAGTAGAGTTCAAATAAATATTGCCTCTCAGACTTTTTAGTAAATGTGGTAAAAACATTGATTGTGAATTTATTTTTCTTACAGCTTGTATGTTTTCTTTTTCTTGAATTGTCTACCCTTGTAGATGAGAGATTTGAACAATTCTTTCCACAGTGGTAAGAGCGTCAGAGGTCAAAAGTTTCCAAGCATGGACTAAACCTAAACAGCAAGAAAAATATCAAAATGTATGCAAAAATATACAGAAAGGTTATTGATCTTGCAAAAGAAAAACATAAAACATTCCAGAAAAATCGCCTTAAGAAAATAAACCTTGTGTTTGTCTAACAAAACCCATCAAGATATAAGTAATAATCGCATCAACTGCTTTAAAATCTTAAAACAAAAGCCATGTCCATATGATGAATAGTATTAGGACAAAAAAAATTATGTCCTGTTTCCAATGATAACAAAAGTGGAATAGATAGTAGCCAGTCTAACCTAGGGAATGGAAACCAACCAAGTAGAAGAATGCAGCGTATAAAACTTTTCAGAAAGAAATAGAGAATTGCTATAATTATCTGGATAATTAGAGCTCAAAAATATAAACTTTACTGCACCATTATTTAGGTATTTCAGAGAAAAATTTACTTACAATTTTCACTTTATGTAACTGCATAGCTATATTTCATGAATTAGCATTTCTTCAATCAAAGACTGTATGGTTTTACCAGACTTTACTCAAGGGTTCAGAGTAATCAAAGAGAACTACAACATAGAAACAAATATCTTAAACTGTATACCTCACATAACTTCATAGGGTTATGTAAGCTTTGTAAGCAATTGAGGTTTTATCCTAAGCCTAAGGGAAAGCCATCCATATAATCAGATTTTCATTTGGAAAAATTTGTTCTAGCTGTAGTATGGAGAGTTGGTTGTCAGAACAAAGGTGGGAGGGCAGTAATATAGATGTCAAAGTAAGAAAATGTGAATGTGCTATGCTGTTTCACTTAAATAATTCAACCTATTTTCTCTTTCTTTCCTCTTTGTTCATATCTTCAAGCATCATCCCTTCCATGAAACACTTCATGAAATTCCAGCCCATTTTGTAGAATCACCCATTCCTGCTTTTGTGCCCCATTGAACCTGGTATGTTTTTCTTATGGCACATAAACTATTGAAATGCATTTATATGTACACATACACATATTTGTCCTTATATCAGTAGATTGATTTTTAATGGAATTTATTTTCTGTCCCTAGCATCTAACACAATGGTTGGCCTTGTGCTGATTGAAAAAGTTCTAGTTGACATAGGAAGCAGTTATTTTGATCTATTTCTGTATTCTCCCTAAAAATCACTCTTAAGAAGACATTCTGAAAATATCCATTTTGGCAAATTTGAATGAGCTATTTCAACAGCACTATGATTTAAGTTACTAAAACAAAAGACAGGAGTGGGATTTTGTCTAAGTTGTTCACACTGCATTTCCTGGTCCTAGATCAATGTCTGTGGCATAGTAGGTATTCAATAAATATTTTAAAAATAATTTTAAATGACTCATTTTTAACTGAAGTATCAGCTTTCCCTTTCCTTTTTAAAGTATTATCAGTTGCTAATATATGTGAAAACATGCTTCACATCTACTCTTCAGTCTTCTTGTTTGCTGGTCACAATATGGAAGCCTAAACTAAGACATCCATCAACAATGGTGCTTATGCTTCTGAAAGGTTAATGTAGAACAGGAGGCCTTTTCTTCTACTGTCACGAAACTACCACACAGACATGAAAGTTAAAAAATGATATATGTGATACTATAGTTGCTTTGGTCCAAGGAAAGTCACTGGAAATATTAAACCATTCAGAAGGGAATTGCCTTCTGAATACACCTGCTCTCCTTAACCTTGCTCAACTCTCCTCCATCAAGTCAATTCTATTCTGGCTCTATCTCCAAACCTGCTCAGTGCAAATATCTACACCCCCTGTCTACTCGTTGATTTGGTGTTTGTCCTCTCATCTCACCAGGTCATATGTGGGTCATTATAAGTAGCAGATTTCCAAAAATCCATCATTTGGTCTAGAGCAACCAAAAGGGTTAGGGAAGGATGTGTTTTTGCAATCCAAAACTATAAAACTATTTCCCTTTCTCTCTCCCTCTCCCACCGCCCCTCCCCCCCCCGCAAATATCTCTCAAAAAAAATCATTTTATTTTTAGTTTTCAGAGACTAAACAGTCAAGATCTGTATTAGGAAAAAAACACACCTGAACACTCTAGGCAGCAACTCCAATATCACTACAGTATTATGCAGAAAGAAGTTAGACTTTACCACTACCTGTATTAGTGTCCTAGGCCTCCCATAACACAGCACCATAAATTAGGTGGTTTAATCCAATGAAATTTATTCTCACAGTTTGGGAGGGTAGAAGTCCAAAAGTTAAGGTGTTAGCAAGACCATGCTCACTGTGACTCCAGGGAAGGATCCTTCTTTGCCTCTTTAGCATTCCTTGACTGGAAGAGGCATCACTCTGACCTCTGCGTCCATCTTCACGTGGTCCTCCTCCCTCTGAGTGTGTCTTCCTCTGTGTCTCTTCCTCTCTTCTTGTAGGTACACTAGTCATATTGGATAAACTACCCCGACACACACTGTAGTAAAACCTCAACTAATTACATCTGTGACAACCCTATTCCCAAATAAGGTTGTATTTTGAAATTCTGAGGAAGATACATATTTTAGGAGGATACTATTCAGCACGGCATACCACTTTGGATAAACCTTCTAAGCTACACTGTAGGCATGGTGCCAAGCTGTAATGGCAAATGGGAACACTACTAGACTCTTCTATAACAATAATCACAAGTTTCAAAATTATAGCAATAATTTCTCCAAATTGAAAGTAAGGCTATTATCTTCTTACCCTAATCTGATGTGATATACAGATAATAATATGTGTGGAAATACCATAATTTTTTTTCACGTGGTAGTTATTGCAAAGTTCCATGTTTTAATATACATCCTTTTTACTCCTTAGCAGATTTCATAATTTTTTAAAAAGTCATACCCATGTATCTAACTGCACAAAAAGTAGTTTAGTAAAAGGCATGGCTTTCTGTTAACATCTACCAACACACAAATGATCAAATCCACAATATAACTATTTTTTCTTTTCCGTCTCGATGCCGTAACAAAATGCTATAAACTGGGTGGCTTATAAACAACAGAAATTTATTTCTTATAGTGCTAGAGGCTAGGAAGTCCATAATCAAGGAACTGGCAGATTCCGTATCTGATGAGGGCCAACCTCTTGGTTCTTAAGCAGCTGTCTTCTCGCTATGTCCTCTTGAGGCAAAATGGGTAAGGCATCTCTCCCTGACCTGTTTTATAAGGGCACTAACCCTCATTCATGACCTCTCCTGACCTCATGACTTAATCATCTTCCAAAGCCCCTCCCCCCAACACAAACAGCATCACCTCAGGGGTTAGGATTTCAACAGATGAATTTGGGGGGAGGGGACATATTCAGTCCCTTGTACCTAGCTTCCTGACTCACAAGCATTCTGGATAAAATAGTATCTTAATATACTATCTCTACCTCTACTAATTACAACAGTGAGTTTCATAAATTTACTTGTCAACATTGAAACATTATTTCATTTCTTCCTAAACTTTTTTCAAGCCTCAAGATCTGGTGCTTACTTAGTATATAAGTTTACACTTATATGTAAGTTTAAGGCTTTGGAGATTATAAATCTTTAATTTTATGCTTTGTTGATTTCTATGTTTATCATTTATGGTTTCTCATTCCTTTCCTTAATTGTGTAAAATTATTAGTCTTAAACTCTGTGACTGCTTCCTTTAGGTAAAGGAAATGGAAACTCATAATATTCTAGGAGGAAACATGGTTCATGATAAATGAAGGTAGACACCTCTTCTATTTTATTCCTGTTACTCTCTGTCATGACGCCCACAGTCATGATGACCTCATTGACTACGGAACAATGACTCTGTTTCTACACAGATTTAGTACAAATCCCACTCCTAAATCATAAAGCTAGTTTGTGGTCTACTCTGCTGTAAACATAAAGAATTTGGATTATTTTTCTTTAACCTTGCTCACAAATGCAAAGCCATATGCAACTTCTTTGCACACACCCTGTCTCAGGAGATCTTCTTGCAGCTGTACACGAAAATGGCATTTTGTTATACAGAAGAGCTCCGGAACATATGGAGATTGGCAGTTTTTGTGGGATTGTCCTTTTTCCAGATTAAGTTAAATCAATCTGGGCTCAGCAGCAATGTATGGAGGACTCCACTATTTATTCTTACCCTTGTTAAAAAAAAAAAAGTGCCTATTGATCTTTGTTTTCTTTTGCTAAGCTAATTCCCTCCCCATGACTAATAACTCCCCTGTCCCCACCTCAATGTCACAGTAATTTGCGTACTAAGAAAGCAACATTTGATGAGGAAATTTGCCAAAATCTAAATGAAGTCTAAATAACATACACTCCCTAGCCCTCACTAATCCACTATTTTAGTTACCCATTCAAAGATCTACATTAGGAGCATGACTTCCCTCTATGAAGACCAAGTTCACGCTCCACCAGAAGATCATATTTATTTATGTTTTCAGCATTCTTATCCCTTATCATAGATTTCACCAACTTACTGGTTATGTAACTTCACACTGGATAAAACATATCTAATTCTAGAGAGAATTATTTACATTTAAAATGTCAATAGGGACTTAAATTTGTATTTATATATTATTTAACATACTATTCATAAAATTCTGATAAAAAGGTATTTCACGAAAGAAGTAAAATCTCTCTAGTTTTCTCAGTAAAGATCAAGGCACAAGAAAACTAAAATGTTCAAGATAATACATAGACTGTTCATACAGAATTCAAAGATAGAACTATCACTACCAAGAATAAATTCCCCAAGACTAGAACTATTCAAGTATATACTACAGGTGAATTCAAAGTGTTGGAGGTGATGGAAAGCTGGGAAGGAGAGGAAGAACAAGGGAGTAGTGATGTATATTAGATCATCTGTAGGATTCTGAGATTTTCTACTTGTATTATCCTCTGTCATCTATGCAGTATAAGTATACTACTTATTTCACAACAGTGTAACACTGTCCTTAAAAACAAAAACACAGCCCAGGTGCAGTGGCTCACATCAGTAATCCTAGCACTCTGAGAGGCTGAGAAGGGAGGACTGCCTGAGGCCAGGAGTTCAAGACCAGACTGGGCAACATAGCAAGACCCCGTCTCTATAAAAAGTTTAAAAATTGGCTAGGCATGGTGGTGCTACTTGGGAAGCTGAGGCAGGATCATTTGAGTCCAGGAGTTTGAGGTTGCAGTGAGCTACGATGACAACACTGCACTCTAGCCCAGGAAACAGAGTGAGACCCCATCTCCAAAGAACAAAATAATTCCTGTGGTACTCTATGTCACTATATTTGACATCTTATGTAATAAATGCTCAACTCTTTTGTAGGAAACTATATTCTCAACTTTTTTTTTTTTTTTGAAACTGGGTCTTTCTCTGTTGCTTGGGCTAAAGTGGCATCATCATAGCTCACTGCAACCTCCAGCTCCTGGGCCCAAGCAATCCTCCTGCCTCAGCTTCCCAAAGTCCTTGGGACTACAGGCATGTGCCACCATGCCTGGCTAACAATGTGTTTTCTTATATCGTAACTTCAATCATAGTATTACTGCCTTAGGTTGTGTTTAGGAATATTCTATATATTTTAAACATGGAATTTAATATGTTTACAATAAAGAGATGAAATCATTTCATGAATCATAGCAGTTCTTTCTAGGTCAAAACCTGGCAGACAATGGAACAAATGTTTGTTTTTCCATTCATAATTAAATCTTTTGTGTGTATGATTTTTCAGTTATGTGTGCCAAAAAAAGGGCATCTGTAGTTTTTAGACTTTGCATGAACGCTCTAAAATACTATCCCTCTTTCCAAACCACCGTGACAACTAATTGATCTAGCCAATTACTCTGCCCAATTAGAACTGAGAAATTCACATTTGCATTTGCCAATAATTTACCATTTCTTTCCTGCCAAATCTTTCCACTATTTGTAATTTGCTTTTATTTCCTTAATTTTGATTCCATGATTGTCCTTCACATGCCATTTTTTAAAACTACTCTCATTACAAAGTGAGAATACAGACTGTCTCTGATTAACTGCCTGATTGAGAGCTTTACATTCATAATTTGTTTTCCTCTTTTCTAAGATTAACATTATTTCTCTTACTATCTTAATTACCAGTTTTCTTCTATACATATATTCTTTTAGTTATCCAATATATGTATATAAACTTCTCATTAACAATATGACAGGAAAAAAGCTAAAGTCCCTTTCATGTCATCATTCATTTCACTCCTCAGATGTAACCATTGTTGTTTTTACATATATATTCCACTGTATGTATTTTTGTGCATTTACATTCATATATATACCCATAGGATGTCCACTTAATATTCCCTCCCTTACTCTCCACCTGATTCAACTTCTATCTAAATGTCATTCAGGGCATCTCAAAAATTACTGCTATCTGGAACTCTAATTGCATTCTTCTATTGACTTTCCTTAGAATATGGTGGTTAGCCTTTTATACTGACACTTAATATAGCACAGCTTCTTTTGTAGCTACTTGTATGTTCCTTGGGATATCCCAGCTAATTTTGTTAATTTTTCCTTCATTAACAAAATGCTTATGAACGTGTTCTGTGTTAGATAATTTTTCTAGGTACTAGTAATGCAGCAAGAAAAAGAAATACTCAAGACTCTGGCCATATGAAACAGAGAGACCATCTCACATACATTCAGTCTATTCCACTGCTGAGCATAATGTCATAATTGAAGTAAAAGCTCAATAAATCCTTTGTGAGGGCTAAGTCATGCACATTATAGGATATAGATACATAAATAAACTAGGATAGATACATACACTGTGTGACAGTTAATTTTGTGTGTCTACTTGGCTGGGCATGGTGCCCATATATGTGGTCAAAACATTTAAGTTGGCAGATTTTGAGTAAATCAAATTGCCCTCAATAATGTGGGTAGGTATCATTCAGTTAGATAAAGGCCTGAATAAAACAAAAAGACTGACGGGCCCTCAAGCAAGAGGGAATTCTGCCAGCAGATGGCCTTTGGACTAGAATTGCAACATCAGCTCTTCTGTAGATCTCCAGACTAACAGCCCTTGAACTTGAACTGCACATTTTGGATTTACCGGTCTCCACATTCATGCCAGGCAATTCCTTAAAACAAATCTCTCTCTGTATAAGTACACACATCCTGTTTGTTCTGTTTCTCTAGAAGTCCCTGACTAATACACATAGAAGAAAGAGTAAAATATTTTAAGTATTTATTTGGAGACTGTGAATAGGCTTTGTAGTAACCTCTATTATTGCTGCCTCCCCTTTTGGGAGGACTGTCAAAGGCAGGCATTGCTGTCTACCTAGTGGTACCTCTCCCTATGGGAGAACTGTACTTCCCTACTTCCATTAACAACATGAGGCTTTCCTGTGTGATTTGCTTTAGCCAATGACAAGTAAGCAGATGTGAACAATGCCACTTGCAAGCAGATGTTACTTTCCCTCTGCCACATGAACAGCATGTCCTAGAAAGACACTGCTCCTTCATACCGATCTCCCGACTGAAAAGGCACAGGGACTTGAGCTGTGACTAATTCACAGGCAAGGAACCTAAATGGGAACAAAAGAGAAGCTTTAATGATTTTCCAACTGTTAATATTATATCAAAAGTAGCCTTAACTGACTCATACCATCTTAATGGGTTACTGAACTAATGCCCTCACTCATAACCACAAAACTGTATGAAAAAGATTGTATGGATAAATAGGTACATAAACATATTCCTCCTCCTCCTGTTCTGGGGAAAGGGTCCACATATATCTTGAATTCTCAAAGTGGTCTTTACCTAAAAAATATTAACCACCATGGCAAATTGTTGAATAGAAATGAAGATATTCACAACTAGTTGTGACAAATATTCTAGGGAAGAAGCCTTCAGCAGTGTTCTACATTATGCTGATTTACTTTCTGTGAGTGTTTTACCATCTTTCTTATGAGAAAAAAGTTACCGTGCCTGCTTAAGGCAGTCAGCTCTAAGGCAGAATCCATTCACTGGTCAAAATATACACTGAGTACTAACACTATGCTAGAGAGTATAGGAGGCACTGGTGACAAAGACAGACGTAAGACATAGTTTCTACACTCCTGGATCTTGTATCTCAGAGAAAGTCCGTAGAAATCTAGAGGGTTTTTTTTTTTTTTAACGTAGTGAATAATATAATTAATGAATTGGGATTTCAGCCTATCTAAGAGTAATAAACATAATTTAAAACCCTGACATTTTCTGCCAACCCTGCCTATTCCCCTTGCCTACCTCTTACTGACTATCAGGCTATAAGCTAGAAAAATGAAGACTGGTTTGGAGCAGTTTAATATTTTAAAAACAATGTTAAGTTTTTAATAAAACTAGGTGATATTTTTCAAAAATATAAAAGTAATTTTTATATCTTTAGGAAACCACTGTATCAAACATTATATACTCAAGTATTTTCTTCATAAAATTTATTCCTCATATACCAAGTCCCTAGAACAGTACCTGGCAAGCTAAGTGTCTGGATGTTTCTTCAGTGTTGTACTTAGGATTCTCAAGAACGTAGTGCATTTGAAAGGAACATGTAAACTATTAATTACCCATCTTTATAGGCAGTAATAGTAACAGATTATTCTAGAAAATAATTTGTAATTCATTCATACCATTCCATCATCTATTCATTTGTTGGAGGAGAGATAAGCCTTCCTCCCGTACATTGCCAAAACAATAGTGAACCACTGGCAAATTCTCATCTGCCTATGAATATGATTTTAGTTAGGAAAGCCAGGAGTCTTGCCAGGAATTTAAAAGGAAAACCTGGAAACTACCTGATTAGTGAACTTTACAAATGTCCACCAGACATATTCTGAACGTTCTAGAAGAATATGTAGATCTCCAGAAAAGATCGAACAGGGGAAGTTACCAGTTGCTCATCTATGGTTGACCTTGAAGCCTGCACACCCAGAAAGTAAAATCTACAGCTGTGTTGTAAAATGTGTAAAGTTTGAAGTGAACCTTCTCAACACAGGTCCTCTTGGTAAAGGATGGAAAACATGCAGGCAAAGCATTTAAGGAAATCTGATTGATCACTGGCAGACCACTAAATTATACTCATCCAGGTGTGACTCCTATGAAGCAGGATTAAAAATAAAAACAACAACTTAAACTACTAGAAAACTCAGTGTCTACACACTGTAGGGAATGCAAAAACTAAAGAAATAATTCAGAAGGGTTGATCAACAATAAGCAACAATAAGAAAAAATGAATAGCAATAAGAACAATGCTATTATTGGAGAGATATTATACCAAAGTTACATTTTCTAACATGTCCAATTTTCAACAAAAAATTATGAGACATGCAAACAAGTAGGAAAGCATGCTACATGCATTGAGTGTGGGAGTAGCCCACCGAAATTGCCCCAAAGTGGGGGGCTGAAATATTGGAATTAGTAGACAAAGATTATTATCAGGTATTATAAATATTTAAATAAAGAAAACCATGCCTAAAGAATTAAAGTATGGCACTGCTATCTCATCCAAATAGAGAATATTAATATTGATAGTGACAGAAGTTATAAAAATACCAAAGAGAAATTCTAAAGTGAAAAATGGAATAATTGAAATGAAAATTCCCTAGAAGGGCTCGATCACAGATTTAAGCTAGCAAAAGAAAAAGAATATGTAAACTTGGAAAGATATCACTAGAGATTAATCAGTCTGAAGGCCAGAATCAAAGAAAATAAAGTAAGTGCAGGGCCTCATAGACCTGTGGGATACCATCATACATAACAGACACATAATGATAATTTCAGAAGAAGAAAAAGTGGAGATAAAATATTTGAAAAAATAATGGACAAAGACTGCAGAATTAATGAAAAAATACAAGTCCACTCATTCAAGAAGCTCAAGTAAAACAAACTGAAATTCACACCCAGACACATCTTAGGCAAATTGGCAAAAGTTTAAGACAGAAAATCTTGAAAGCAGCAAGAGAATAATGTCTTAACACATACAAGGAATACTCAGTAAGATTGTAGCTAACTTCTTATCAGAAACCACTGAAACAAAAGGACAATGGGAGAGTATCTTCATAGTATAAAGAAAAAGATTGTCAATTGAAAATAAACTTTTCAAAAGAAGATAGACTAATGCCTAACAAACATATGAAAAAATGCTCAACATCTCTATCATTAGGGAAATGCAAATCAAAACCACAAAGAGATATCACCCATCCCCAGTGAGAATGGCCTTTATCAAAAAGTCCCAAAACAAAAAATTTTGGCATAGATGCAGAGAGATAGGAACACTCATACACTGCTGGTGGGACTGCAAACTAGTGCAACCTCTGTGGAAAGAAATATGGAGATACCTCAAAGAAATACAAGTAGATCTACCATTTGATCCAGCAATCCCATTACTGGGCATCTACCCAAAGGAACAAAAGACATTCTATAGAAAAGACATCTGCACTAGAATGGTTATGGCAGCATGATTCACAATTGCAAAGATGTGGAAACAACTCAAGTGCCCATAAATATATGAGTGGATTAATAAAATGTGGTATATGTAAACCATGGAGTTCTACTCAATTATAAAAACAATGGTGATCTAGCACCTCTGGTATTATCCTGGATAGAGCTGGAACACATTCTGCTAAGTGAAGTATCCCAAGAATGGAAAAACAAGCACCACATGTACTCACGATCAAATTGGTAATAACTGATCAACACTTAAGTACGTATGGAGTAATAACATTCATCCAGTGTCAGGCAGAAGTGAGTGGAGAGGAAGGGATGGGTATATACACACCTAATGGGTGTGTGTACACCGTCTCGGGGATGGACACGCCTGAAGCTCTGACTCGGGTGGGGCAAGGGCAATATATGTAACCTAAACATTTGAACCCCTGTAATACACTGAAATAAAAAAATTAAAAAAAAGAATCATAAACATTTTGTAGAAGAAAATGAAAATGACTAAAACAAGGATTCTATGATATGATAAAATGGATTTGTGTTTTTTAAAATAATCTATATTGAATCAGAAATAATATACAAGTTTTATCTTCGTGATTTATCCAACATACTGTACCTTTGTAATTTTTGTAGCCCTAGAAAAGATTTTAGTTAAGAATTAGCATCACTAATCTATTCCACTTCAGCATTTTATACCTGTTTTTATTTCCAGCTAATCATACATCCTAGAGGTGAAGGTTTGGAATAGCTGAAAAGAATTGCTTATGTTTATCTACTTGAAAATGCCACTTTTAACAGTAGTTTTTGCTCTCAGTATTCTTCTTTTTAGGTTAAAAAAGTATTTTTTTTTATTGGTGGGTATGGGAGTAGAAGTGAGGGTGAGGAGACAAAATTACAGAAAATTATTACATCCAAGCCTCTACATTACCATGTATCTGAATTCAGAATATCTCAAAAGACCAGAATATCCAAGTTGTAATGTCATGTTTCACTTTTTACAAAGCAATATGCACAAGGAAGGGATAGTGGGGCATCCCTCAGGCTTTTGGATGCCTTGATTAATCGTCAATGACACTTCCCCTTTGTATCCCAGAGGTTTTATACTCAGGAGCAATGCACCATAGCAACATTAGAAATCTACACAGCATACATCTTAGTTTTGCAAAATATTAATACAAGTACCAGAGTGAGCCCAGGAATATTTTAGGCAGAGTGATTTTAGCAAAGAAAACATAAAAAGTTGAATATCTAGAAATTGCCTGAGTATCTCTTAGAAATTCTCAGTTTGATGACCACTGAGTTAAACCATAAGTTTGGGGAATGAGCAAAAGCTGAACAAAAGAGGCACTAGAAGGGGAACAGGAAGGAAAGAGGTAATGGTTTAAGTTGGCAGTAGGCTGAAGCCTAGTAGAAATCTGCACAGGGAGAAATTCATGATAAAGTCATACCAAAGAACTACCAAAGTCATTGTGGTATGATTTTGAGATGGCTTCCAAGGATCCCCAGCTTCCTGGTATTCATGTCCTTGTATAATGCCATCCCTTTGAGTGTGCACTGGGCCTAGTCACTTGTTTCTGGCAAATAATAGTGTGAAAAATGATTAGATATCACTTTCAAGAATAGGTTATAAAAGACACTGTTCTCTCTCCCTCTCTTTCACCTTCCTCTAGGTGAAACAAGCTGCCACGTTATGAACAGCCTTTTGGAGAGCACTTCGAGGCAGAGAACTGAGGTCTTTCACCAACTGTCAGCAAGAACCTGAGATCTGTCAATGGCCATGTGAGCGAGCTTGGAGCCCCTGACTGAGAGGGCTTCAGCCCCAGCCCGTACCTCGATTGCACTCTTGTGAAAGACCAAGTCAGAGGCACACAGACAAGCTATGCCCAAATTGTTGACCCTAGGCATTGTGAAATAATAAATGTTTGTTGTGTTAAGCTGCTAGGTATTGGGATAATTTGGTATGCAGTGATGTGTAACTAACAGATATGATTATCTAATATTCTAAATTGTTTAGGTGATTAGCCTGGAACTATTATTATTAAAATATAAAATACAAGTGTAGAATTCCTACTTTAAGAAGAAATATCGGAAATTTCAAGATTATACCAAGCATACATGTATGTATACAAAATAAAATGAATTTAGAGAGCTGTACTCCCTAGTCAAACTTTCCAATTTTCAGTTTGTCACCTTTCCCCATGTTCAGTTTATTCTTATCTACAGCTCCACTTTCATTCTCCCCGCTGCAGATACAAGTGCATGCATGGACACACGCTTGCATGCACACATGCTATTAATATATACATAGGAAAAAACTTGTTATTAATAGATCACTAACCAGATTTACAACAGCTGGAGGATACAGGTTAAAGCATTTGAGATAATTCACACTATAATTCAAATTTAGCAAAAAAGTGACCATTTTGTTGTTTTGTTTTTCTTAACTACCTTGACTCATAGAAATTAATCGAAATAATTCTTGCTACAATTCCATATTTTTCTATGTGAAATAAAATTATACATCCGTAGCCTTAAGAATTGAGTCAGAGTGAAAATGACTACAGAGTTATAATAAAGCTGGTAAGAGCTTCCCTTATAGCATATTTGACTTCTGATTTCTCATTTTCAGTGGAATAGCATTTCCTGTTCACAGCAGGAATCCTCTCCTTATACAGTTTCAGCAAAATGTCAGCACCTCCCATGGAGATGGTTGTCAGCATTATATCCTGAGCAGAGATACCAAAAATGGTTCAATTATTTAAGTTTTCAAAATACTGTGAGGTAACATTCCTACCACATATATCATTCACCTAATGGTTTTATTTATTTATGTATTTGAACCCCTTTATAACACTGTCCTTGAGTTCCTTGCCCTAAAATTCATTGCTTTGTACCCTGTTCCTATTGACATTTTAGTAACCCCTGTGGAGTCCACCACGTGTTACATACTGCATTTGATACAATAACATTTTTTTAAATCCTAAAATATACTTTATTTCAATAAGATACTTTTATTATGGAAGAATTTCTTCTCTTGTGAAAGCATACACTATGTACAAAATCAACCACATTACTCATTCTTAGTCTATTTATCCATTTGGAATAAGCTTATGGAGAAGAATTTTTCCAACAAATACAGAGCCACAGATTTTGCTCAGAACTAAGAAATGTATTATACATTGGAGTCAATTTGACTCTGTTTAGATAGTCTCAATGGTTTGTAAAATTAAACTTGGCTGATCATTTGTTTTCTAGGGTGATCATTAAAGCACAAAGCAGAATGTTAGAGCTGCAGCACTATTGGCAAGCGTCGCTTGTTTGCTTCTCTCCATAAATGACCAGCCAATGGAACTTCTGTGCTGATGACAGCATTCCAAGCAGCCCATCTCTCAGTGCCATGTCTGTTTGGCCACTCAATCCTATTTATCACCAATCCGTCCTCTTCTCTTCACGTCCACTGCAGCTGCCTTACTTCACATCATTTATTTCTTTTATAGTTAAATGTTTTATAATTTTCTTAAATAATTTCAAACTTACAGGAATGTAGCCAGAACTTCCATATCCACTCCAACCAGAATATCCAATGATTAATATTTTACATTCACCTCTTGCTCCTCCCTCTCCCCCCACCCCACCAGATATATATTCACAGAACACATATGCACACGTTTGTCCTTTTCAGAACCTTTTGAAAGCAAGCTGAAGATATGATGTCACATTATCCCTAAGTACTCCAAATATTCTAATGTGCATTTCCCCAAAACTATTAATAGAACATACTAGTACCATATAACCCTCCAAATCAGGTATCAAACATTAATTAAGCACCACCATCAACTTCTCAGACCCCATTCTACATTTGTCTAGATCCAAGAGAGCCGCAATAATTTTGCTACTCTCCCCTTGAATTTGGGCTGACAGCATGATTGCTTACCAATACAGGGCATGGAGCCCTTAGCTTCCATGGAAGACTGATTTCCTAAGATCACTATGCTGGAGAGGTCACATGTAAGCACTCCCTTTGACAGTCCCAACTGAGCCCACCCTTCCAACCATCCTTGCCAAGTCTCCAGAAATGTGATTGAAGCCATACTGGGGGCCCTCCAGACCCACCTGCCTGCCAGTGGTAAATACCACACTGAACAGAAGAACTATGAGACATAATACCACGGCTATCACTTTGTGTCACTAAGTATGGGGTACCATTTTACACGGAAGTAATAAAAACACCTCACAGTGTCTCATGTTTTTTCTTTCTAGTCAAACATCCTAGAAATACATATTACATTTAGTTGTCATATATTACAGACTCCTTTATACTGGAACAACTTTAGTCTTTTTTTTTTTCATGTTCTTGATAGTTTTAAAGACCACAGGCCTTAGAGTTTGTAGGTTTCTCTTTGTCTTAGGTCCATCTAAAGAGTCTTTATGACCAAATTCAGGTATTTAGTGGGACAGTACCTCAAGACTATGGTAAAATCCTGTTCCTCATCAAACTCTACCCACCAGCCTAACCATCTGTGGTCAAATTCCTCTGATGGCAGTCAAATGGTGACTCTCCATCTCCAATATTTATCAGTTGACACTCTACTGGGAGGAAGAGCTTCCCCCTTCTTTGCCACTTATTAATTTGTATCACTATACATTCATAGATTTTATGTTATTAAGTGAATGGTAGCCGATTGCTATAATTATTTTGATATTCAAATTACCTTCTATTTGTCCAATGGGAATCCCTTCAAACTAATTCTTTCATTTTTGGGGGATGTCTTCACTATTTTTTGAACATTTACTCACTTTTTTTGCACAAGATGTTTAAGGAATAAATTGAACTCTCCCTACCCTCATTTTGGAATCAGTCATTTCTTTTTTCGTAAATATCTTAGGCTTTGTGGGCCATAAAGTCTGTTTCACAACTACTCAATCCTGCTGTTAACAGCAATAAAGCAGCCAAAGGCAATACATAAATGAACGAGCATGGCTGTATTCCAATAAAACTTTATTTACAAAAACAGTGGGCCGACCCTTGGACTATGGAACTGGAAATTCTTAACCATAAAGAATATTAGAAAGAAAACTATTGAGACTCATAATACCTCAAGGCTTATAATCCAAAGCAGAAAGTACAGGAATGACAATGATATATTATAAGGGAAAAATGAAAGTGCAAGTGAAACCTCAAGGCAAATATGAAAATTCTTGGCTTTCTCAAAATGCCAAAAAGGGAAATTGCCATTAGGCAGTTCATTTATGGGATACTCTGTAAAGATAGAAACTTGATGGAAATAGTGTCTCAGAAATGTGAAACCACTAGTTTATAATCATTTGAAAGTTAGAAGTCAAAATTTTTGTTTATAGGTATTTATCCACATGTAATATTATTTTACTGTTAAACATATTTTAACATCCAAGAAATCTGTGAAAACTTTTCTCATATACATTCTATAAGTTAGAACAATTGATCTCAAATATTAGCCTATATTAAAAGTACTTAAAATGCTCATTAAATGTGTTGACGCCATAGTTCCATACCCAAAGATACAGACTCAGTAAGCACCCCAAGTTATTTTCATGGGGATGGATCCAGAAGCACATAGGAAAAATTCTCAATAACCCAATAATTACATGTATGTCATGTGTTATACTGAATACCAAGGAGCCTCTGGGAAACAGAAAGCAGGTTCTTCTGAACCAACAAGAATAGTCAACAACCAGGTCTAAGACTTTTTAAAAAAGAATGGTTATCTTCTAAGAGGGATATGGTTCTCAAGAAAGAGACTCATCTGGGAAATTCCGTGCTTAGAAATTAGAGATGAAAAAGCTGTTCCTATCCAGGCTAATAGTAATCCAGGGTTCTGATCATTTGGCAACCCTGTCTACTGCTTGTAGAGCCTCCCACTTTGTTGGTTTCTCATTGTTGCTATGAAAAATTACCACAAACTTAGTGGATTAAAATACGATTTACTATCTCACAGTTCTAGAGGTCAGAAGTCTGAAAAGTGTCTCCCAGGGTGGTGGCAAGGCTGTGTTCCTTCTGGAAGCTTTAAAAGATAACCAATTTCTTTATGACCTAGACATTGTGGTAGGAGGGGTGTCCATGATTTCACCTGCCACACCCAAAGAGAAGCTCTCTTGCCAGTCTAAAGGAAATGGTGAATCAGGAAAAGGCAGAAAGAGACTCTATAAGACAGTGAGACTAGGCTACTGAGAATGTTAAGGATATTGAAGGGAGCATCTAAAGCAGCACTATAAAGATGAAATTTGAGTTACAGCCTGGTGAAATTCAGCAGTGAAAAGAAAAAAACAGAAGAAAGAAACATTGCACATACAGCCGCAAAGGAAATTTAGGTGGTCACAGAGCAGGAGAAAAACACTATTATCAGAGAAAAAAAAAGGAGAAAAAAAGAGGGTGTTATGTTTGTGTCCTCTCAAATTCATATATTGATGTTCTAATACTCTGTATTTGGAAATGGGGCCTCTAAGGAAGTAGTTAAGTTTAAATAAGGTAGTGAAGTCCTGATCCAATAGGATTAGCATTTATATAAGACAATAGAAAACTCCTTTACATGTGTGTACTCTCTTTTTGCACACATAGGGAGAAGTCAGCCATTTACAAGCCAGGAAGAGCGCCCCCACCAGAAATAAAATCCACCAGAACCTTGATCTTGGACTTCTAGCCTCCAGAGCTTTAAAAAAAAAAAAAAAAAAAAAAAAGTGAGAAAATTTCTGTTGTATAAGCTCCCCAGTATGTGGTATTTTGTTTTGTTATGGTAGCCTGAGCAGACTAATATAGAAGGGACAAAAGTAGGAGATACAGAATTAAGGGATCAAGCTAGGAATTAGATTCACATGGATGCCTTATAGATCTGAAAGTCTGGCAAATGCATTCCATGATTAAGTTATTCAGCCAAACCTAATGCCTGGTTGATGAGTCAATTTATTCTTTTTTTTTAGATAAGTTTTTAGATATCACTATGGAAACATTTTCTGTTTCTATTAATAATAGATTGATACTGTTCCATCTCTGTCATGAAATTTACTTGGAAAAATAAACAAGTTTTTGTGGCTGCTGTGTGTTTATCCTTACAGATTCCTAATAAATAATAAATAACTATAAATAAATCATATTAATATATTTCTGTGTATTCACTTTACCGGTAACTTAATTGGAATGCATTTATTCAATGTGATCAAACTTACTTGAATTGTAAAATTAAGAATTGAAGTCTCCACGAAAAATAAAAATTTTCATTTGTCTTCACAGTGCATTTTTATATTCATGAGTCAATCATTTTCTTTGCTTGGATAAATGTGTTTTCCAAACTAAGTTTTAATATTCAGAACACCTCTCACAATATATGAAGTCACAGAATCAGAACTTTAGAATCCAAATAACTTAAATATTGTATTTTCCAAATATTTTTATTTATTACTGGAGGAATAGGGTTCATTAAAAGGACAAAAAGAATTTTATACCCCTATAACCTAAATTTTTCTCTGGTTTTTACTCTCCCCTATGCTTTTGTTTCACCCTAGGAAGTATGGTAGCCATGTAGACATCACTGGGACAGCTTAGGAAGGAAGTGGGGAATTACTTAATAGTGTTTATGGAAAATGGGCAACCTGGAACCTTGTTTGAACTTTAACCAGTACCACCTTGAAGGTGTTGATGAGCTTTGTAAGTGGAGTTTGAGCCTGTCAGAACTGCATAAAAAATACAACATAAAAGCTAAGTCCATGGGCATTGGTCACATGTTGGACATCCCTTTTATATAGAGCTTAGCAACCTGAGCCAGGAAGTTATGGGAGTGATGAATGGGACAAGCAGTGCCCAATGGCACAATTGTTCAAAGAAGTAACACTGCCATATAATATTCTTACATTTTCAAGCACATCTGAAACAATGACATGATCATAAAATCTTTAAGTATTTCTGTTTATATTTTAGGAAATGCAGTATTGTGGAAGATCTTACTGGTTAGGTATTTCCTTCTTATGGCTGACTGTAGGAGAAGAGGCTCTAAAACGCTGGATTTGTGGAGGCAAATTAGGCAGTGTTATTTTTGCCATTATTCTTAGTCCCTTAATGGGACATACAGTCCTACAGAATACTTAAGATTCAGAAAGAGTGATAATCAGGCCAGTAATTCAGACTGATCATGCCATTTGTACCAAAGTTACAGATTTTACACACCCAGTGCTGAATGTTTTTGAGAGAGAGAGAGAGAGAAATGTTGATTTTCTTACTTCCTTTGACATACAAAATGATATCGCTAAATGCAGCCATGCTGCCAGAGCATCCCCGTATTGGTGACTCTGCCACATTCAGAGCAATTGAGCTCTACACTTTATAACTCTGCTGTTGGGTTTGACTACAAAAGAACAAAACAAACACCACTCACTGAAACCAGCCCTATGTGCAAGTTTCTTCTTTCTCTGCCCAACTAATTTGACTCATCAAGTTAAAACTAGTCAAACCCTTTGCCAGTCTGGATGCCTCCCCAAGATACACCAACACTGCCTGATTTTCCTCGCATTTTGCTTCTCCTCTTGTTCCTCATTACTTTAATGAGGTAAAAGGTAGTGAAATAATCCACACTTTCACAAAACTACCTCATTCTTACCATTAATAAAATTTCTAGAGAAATTTTATGGTGACTACACTGTAATGCAAACCTAAATTGATTTAAAAAGATAAATGCAAAATTGAGGGGAAAAAAGCAGGACTTATTAAGGTTTTAGAACTCATGAGTTTAAAATAAATGAACTAAATATGTATTGAGGTTTTTACTTAATGGTCTAATAAATACTTAAGAACGTAAACACTAAAAGCAACCATTTAACCATTTAAAAATATGATTAGCAGTTCCCCAATCAGGAGTGATGAGCTCAAATAAGAAAAACCTTAGGCAAAGCTCAAGTGAGACTTTTCATTATATGAGAGGAAATTTCAAATGATATTTTTAAATTATTATTAACTCCTGTAACGTTAGCCCAAGAATGTCCTGATGGAGGCTGTGGTAAGACATCAGGCCTTGTGTCCCCCATGCGGCTTATTATCTGGCTATCAAACGGGACAAACAACACTAATACTAACCCATTTTCTTGAGTTGATAAAAGATATTGGCACAAGTTATTCTCTTTCAGCCTTCTTCCATTTCAAATAAAACTACCACAGCTGACTTTAAGTACAAACTATGAGAATTTTGGTTCTAATTCTGTGTTTCAACAGTATGCTGAGCTCCTGCTGCTTTCTTTTCTTAGAGTATTAAACAAAAATCATTACCAAACATTATCTGTAGGATATATCAACTATAATAGCAGTCACAGAAGCTCTAACTCGTATAGGTCAGTCACTGTGCAAAGAATAGAAATACTATGATCAGTCCTGAATGATTACATGAGAAGACCACTGTAGAGCTGTTCAGACATACATTATGGAAATTTGGGGAGGCTCAGAAAAAAAACCACAGGGTTTACTCAGGAAAAAAAATTCCACAGGGCAGAGGATTATGCAAAGGAAAGAGTAGAATTTAGGTGAATCAAGGAATGAAATTGAAGAGTGAACTCCATGCAGCAGCAAAGTTGTATACAAAGATTTAAAAGCATGTCTGCTGGAAAACAAATAAATCCACCCTGCCTAGAGAATAGAGGCAAGAATTTGAGAGGTAAAAGGCAAAATAGAGGGAGACTTAAATTTCACATTGAGGATTTAGAGCTTTGCTTTTCACCCATATTTCCCAGCCTTAGTTCCACTGTGAACAAGTAAATAAATTCCTTTGCATGGATACCAGGGTGGCAGAGAGACTCTGAGTAACAACTAACACAAGACCCAAGAGATAGAAGGAGTGGGCACACTCTGGAAAAAATAGTGCCCCCCAGCTTAGAGATCAATAGCTTGGAAATACTTCTAGGCATTGGGAACAATTAAAGTATTTTAAGCATATTAACAACTTAAATACTAAAGTTTAAAAACTCTCATATTATTTCACTTCACCAGAAAGGAGTGGTGTAGGCAAAACAGTGTTTGGGAAAATTCATCAGGATAAGACTATAAGATCTATTAGAAGAGGGGAAGAATGGAGGCAGGAGCTGCATTAGGAGACCACTACTTGAAACACAGCAAAAGACTAAACAAGATGGTAAAGGAAGAATTCCCGTACACTGGAGAGGAGTAAAGAATTACAAAGTTACCTTGAGAACTGGAGCAGGAGTTGAGCACAGTTTTGAAGGGCAGTAGACTTGATGTTGATTTCCTCAGGGCTGGGTTAATACATACCTCCTGCTCCGACCCCAACTGGTCCCTAAGCTTTAAAAATCTCCAGGCACTAGGTTCGGAAGCAGATATCTTCAGCTTTGAAGAGAGAAAGGAACAGATACTAGAAACCAAGCACGGCACATAAACCAGTTGTTTTCAAAGCTACTCCATCACCATCACCTGGGAACAATTAGAACTCCAAATCACTGGACTCTACCCTACACCTGCTAAAGGGGCCAGCACCCAGCCATCTGTGTTTTAACACGCCCTCCAGGTGATTCTGAGGCATGTTTAAGTTTGAGAGGCTCTGGTATAGCCAGTGTTACAGGCAGAAGTAATTGATTTCAGCTGCAGACTTGTAATGCTTCATGAACAAGTGGGCCTAGTTAACAATCATAATTTGATCACCCATGGGTAATTAAATATTTCAGTTTATCATGCTCAAATAATGCAACCTTAGTAGAATTGATCCCCCTAGAAAAGACATATATAGGAAGATGAATTTATTACAAAAATCAAAATCAAGAAGGTTTTACAGAGCGAAATCGTTTTGATTTTTTCTCTGGCCAGCTCCTCCCCCTAAATACACAATCTGCTACATTAAAATGGAAGAACTTTTATAAAAAGGGAAAAGAAGGGTATTTGATAAATTTTTGCTCTATCACAACATGTCTTTCCTACAAACTCAGCCTATTCAAGCCAAGTTACCTATTCAAGGTAAAGAACATGTTTTTATACCATTTCACTTATGGTATGCTTTATTATTATTAGATTTAGAATTGCCCCACTCCTGTCTTTTTTCATCACAGGTCTAGCAGCTCTTTCTAAACTACTTTGACAAATGCAATAAAAATACAAGTGAAAATAAATGAAATTTTTTCTCATAGTAGTACCTATAAATCTTTGCTATAAGATGACCAATATTATATACGTAACTAAATATATGAATTTATTTCCAAGTGTAGATTGTTCTAGTCTCCCCATAGAACACCAGCCTTTCCAAAAGGAGAAAAAGAGAGAGAGAGAACTGAAGTCATTAAAACTTTGATCTCTTACTCATTTCACTTGGTTTCAAAGTCAGGCTAGTTATAAAAGTTCTAGACATGCCACACCATGTTTTATTTCTGCACTATTACATTACTTTTATATAGAATGCGGGAATCATATCAAAGGAAATATTTTAAATCATTCCAGACTCTAGGTTAGTATGATGCAGCTTTTATGTATTTTTGAAATTTCCTATAACTATCCAAGCTTTATTAAAGTTGGTGATCTGAAAAAGGGGCCAGTTACCAACTATAGTATATCCAAATTCCAAAGGTATGCATGAAAGCGTTTACCCTCTGCTCTGATCTAATTGTTTGGTTTATAGGGACCCTGACAAAATCAGTCAGGAAACACTTGCACCCCCAAATACAATATTATATTTGCAAGCTCTTTTGTCAGGAGTGGAGGTGCTCAGAAACCCCTTCATGAGTGTTATCCTTTCATTGGTAAGAGAATTCTTCCTATTGTCAATTTAAAGTCATCTATGCCATATTTCAAACGTAGATCTTTCATCCTCCACAATAAAGATGGGAAACAGTTAATTATTGCCATTATACAAACATTTCCCCAAAAGTCATCAAAACTCAAGAAGAAGAGACTTCATAATGTTCAGATATCACTAAAATTATATTAATGCTTTCTTTAAAAAGACAGGGCTAGCTTAAATAATTTTTATATACAATGCTTTATCACATGTATTCAATTTAATAAGTTTGTCACATATATATAATTAAAAGGAAAATGATTTCAAATATTACATTTGTGTCTTATTCAGCCATGTTGAGTTACTGATTCTCATTGTTATATAAATGATGTCGAAGGCCAAGAAAAAGCCATATTTAAAGTCATGCCAAAGTTAAACTTGTCACACCAGTAAAATTGTCTCATAATCATATCTATCAAATTTATCTATTTCTTCATTCCTATTTTTGAATGGAAAGATATAAGGCCTAAAAATAATTGATTCTAACATTTAAAAAACTTACCTTCTCATCTTCTTTTACCTCCAACAAAAGGAGGGGAGGTCTCAAATAACTGAATTTTCCAAATTAGAAATATACATACACCTACATACACACACAGAAGCCAGGACATATATCATTTTATACAAGTAAACAAGAATACCAAAATTCTTTATGTGACCTAAGAAATCTACTTACTCCAAGGTCATAAAACATCTCTACTATGTTTTCTTTAGAAATATTCTGTTTTTTTGCTTTTATGTGTATTTCTAAAATGCATGGCAAATGTATTTTGTGTAAAGAATTAGGTCAAAGTTTATTTTTTTCCATGTAGATATCCAGTTGTCTTGGTACCATTTACTGAAAAATTATCATTTCCCCCAAAGAACTACTTTGGTAACTTTGTTGAAAATTAATAATAAATGTATGGATGGTTCTATGTCTGGAATATCTCTTCTATTCCATAAACTTATATATTTTTCTATTGGGTGATTCTGAAAGTGAGACAGGATAAGTACTCTAATTTTTTTTTCTTTCTAAAAATTGTTTTAGCTATTCTAGGTGTTTGGCATTTCCATGTAAATTTAAAATTATCTTTTACATTTCTACCAAAAGAACAAAAAGATATCCTGGGATTTTGATTAACATTGCCTTGAATCTTCAGTTGAATTTTGAGATATTAGACATCTTAATGATGTTACATTTCCAATCTATAAATTTGGTATATTTCTTCATTTACTTATATTTTCTTTCATTTCTCTCAGCAATGCTTAGTAATCTTCAGTTTAGAGGTCTTGTGCATATTTGAATATAATCCTACATATTTTATATCTTGTCATCTTATTGGAAGTGATGGCACTATATTTTTGATTTCCATGTCTTAGTTGTAATGTACAAAAAAAATTACTGTTTTTTCACATTGGACTTCTATTTTGTGGGTTTGTTAAATTGATCTCTTAATTTTAACATTTTATGGATGTCTTGTGATGTGCTACATAATCTGCACAGACAATGTCTATTTATAGAGAAAGTTTTAATTCTCCAATTCTAATCTTTAAGTCTCTTTTTCCCCCTTGCTTTTGTGCAGTGGCTAGGACAGAAATAAATTCTTGACAGAATAAATTTAATATTTTCCCATTAAATATTATGGTAGCTGAAGGATATTTGTAGATGTTCTTTTTCAAACTAAGGAAATTTCCTCTCAGTTCCAGTTTATGAGCATTTCTATCATAAATAGATAAATTTTGCCTTATGTATATGAGATGATCACATGGGTTTTCTCCTTTATGCTATTAATGTAATGAATAATATTGTTCGAATTTTCCTTGCTGAATTAACCTTGCTTTCATGGAGTAAACTCAGTTTGGCCATAAGATATAATTTTTATGTTTTGTTAATTTGATTTTCTAATATTTTACTAAAGATTTTGTGTCTATGTACATGAGAAATATAGCCTATAATTTCCTTTTCTTGCAAGATCTTTATCAAGATTTTTGGGAACATGTTGGTAACATTAAATGAGTTGGGAAGGGGGCCACCAGTAAGATGGTAGATGAAGCTGCCAGCACATGCCACTCTCATGGAAAGGATTGAAAGTGGTGAGTAGATATTCACCATCAGGTGGATTATCTAAGAGAGAGCATTGGCAATCAATAGAGAAGTGACAAGAGGCTCCAGAAGTAAAGGAGAGGAAAGTAAGGTAACCTACTCAGCAAGACTGGAGGTAACAAAAGGAGGTGCACGCACATGGGGGAGAGGCAGGTAAGAGAACTCGGAGCTCCACACTCCTGCCACAGACATCTCAATCCAAGGTATGAGAAGGCCCCTCCACCCCTACAGGCCTCTGGACTGATACAGGGAGCTTCCCAGAGACTGTGCAATGGCATTGTTCTGGAGAGAAGGCACGGCAGGTCTCTGCTGGCTTCTAAACCTGGGAGGCTGCAGGCAGTGCCATTCTGAGGGTGCGCCCCCAGAGGGCTGCATCTGCCTGGGGCCAGCTCCACTAATGCCACCTCATCTCTGCTGCTGGGCTAGGGAGAAAGCAGGAAGGCCAGACACTCTTGCATGCTTGGGGAGCAGGTACCCAGCTCTACCGCTGCCACTGGCAGAGTAAACATCCATGGCTGCTGGCACCCTCTGCCACTGTCTAGAGCCACCACCCACAGCCACCATCTTGAGCCACCTATGCCTAGAGCCACCAACCCCACTGCTGCCACTGCCCTCTGCTGCCACACTCCCCCACTGCTTCCTGCCTTGCCACCACACCACTGCTGCTGCTACCAAGAGATCTGGGCAGAACAGATGTCTGTGGTCCCCAGCACTCACTGCCACTGCCTACATAGCCCTGCACAGCCAACGCTGCTGCTGCCAGACCATGGTGGAGCAACCCCACCCCCAACCACTCACCCCTCCAGGGAGAGGGACCCTTCCTGCCCCCTACCTAAGCTTTCATCAGTGGCCTGAGGACTGGCCCACCCCTCCACAAGAACATCCTCTAGCATCTGCTTGAACTTTGACAACCACAGGGGAATAGGGAGATGCAGGAGAAGAGCAGTGTTACACGCTCACAGTGCATCCACCCCTCTTCTATCTAATCAATCTTCTGGAGCAGGACTCAAGCATGCCATCCAGGGGCCTGAGAATGGAGATTACATAACATAATCGACCAACACTGGCATCTGAACACCTTCCCAAGGGTCTTAGTTCCAAGTAACCCAAATTGCTAGGAATACCATAGTGGGTACATACCAGTGTGAACCAAAAGGCAGCATACCTCTCCCTCTCTTAACTGAGCAACAGAGTTTCCAGCAAAGAAGAGCAGGTGTACCAAAAAACTGTTTTGCTTTGAGGGAAGAAATTCCAGATGAGAAGGGACCAGCATAAGAATTCTGGCAACATGAAAAAACAGATATTTTCATACCCCCAAAGGATCACATTTGCTTTCCAGCAATGGACACCAACCAAAAGGAAATTTATGAAATGTCAGATATGGAATTCAAAATATGGATTACAAACAAGCTCCATAGAATTCATGAGAAACTCAAAAACCAACACAAATAAACCGACAAAATAATTTAAGGATAAGAAAAATTCACTAAAGAGATAGATAGTTAAAAAACATAACAGAACATCTGGAAGTGAAAGAATCATTTGGAGAAGTACAAAATACAGTGAAAAGTTTTAACAACATACTAGACCAAGCGCAAGAAATAATTTAAGAACTTGAAGACAAGACCTTTGAATTAACAGAGCCAATCAAAAATGAAGACAAAAGAACTGAGAAGAATTAACAAAGTCTTTGAGAATTATGGGATCATGTAAAATGAACAAACATAAGAATTATAGATATCCCTGAGGGAGAAGATAAAAAAAACAAAAAGTATGGAAAACTTACTTTAGGGAACAATGGAGTAAAATTTCCCTGATCTTGCTAGAGATTTAGACATCCACGTACAAGAAGGTCATAAAACTCCTGGAAGATTAATTGCAAATATGATATCTTCAAGGCACATAATCATCTGACTGGAGGAAGTCAAAGTGAAGGAGAAAATCCTACAAGCTGTGAGATGAAAGCACCAAATAACTTACAAAGGAAAACCCATCAAACTAATAGCAGACTTCATAGAAGAGACCTTGAAACCAGAAGGGAATGGGGTCCTATCTTTAGTCTTCTAAAACAGACTAACTCAGCCAAGAATTTTGTATTCTGCAAAACTAAGGTTCCTAAATGAAGGAGAGATAAAGTCTTTCCCAGATAAACACTAAGGGAATTCATCACCACTAGACCTGCCCTATAATAAATTTTTTAAAGTGTTCTATATATCAAACAGAACAATCGATACCCACAAATGTAAAAACATCTGAAAGTAAAAACTCATAGCTTTTACAAAACAGTAACACAAGGGAGAAAACAAAGCAGCCAGGTAGAAATCAACATAATGACTGGTACAGTAGCTCACATATGAATATTGAATGTAAACAGTCAAAATGTCCCAGTTAAAAGATATAGATTAATAGGATATATAAAGAAACACAACCCAAATGTTTGCTTTCCTCAAGAAATTCATTGAACTCATAAAACTTCTCATGGGCTAAAGGTAATGGGGTAGAAAAATATTCCACACAAATAGAAACCAAAAGTAAGCAGGAATAGCTATTCTTACATCACATGAAATAGACTTTAAATCAATAAAAGTAAAAAAGGACAAAGATGATCATTATATAATGATAAAGAAATTGATTGAACAAAAAAATGTAACAATCCCAAATATATATGCACCTAACACCAGAGCTCCCAGATTCATAAAACAAGTGCTAAGGGAAGAAATATGCAGCAACATCAAAACACCCATGAACTTCAACACTCTAGTAACAGAACAGCATAGATCCTCAAAGCAGAAAATCAACAAAGAAAGACTGGACTTAAATGGGACTCTATAACAAATGGACCTAACAGACAACTATGGAACATTCTACCCCAAAACTATAGAATATACATTCTTTTCATCAGCACATGGAATATTTTCCAAGATAGATGATATGTCTCAACAAATCTCAGCAACTTTTTAAAAATCGAAATCATACCATGTATCTTCTTGGACCACAGTGGGAAAAAAACTAGAAATCAATTCCAAGAGGAACTCTGTAAACTATATAAATACATGGAAACTAAAAAGCATGCTTTTGAACAATCCTTGGGTCAATGACAAAATGAAGATGGAAATCAAAAAATTTTTCAAACTGAATGACAAAAATACACAAGCTATCAAAATCTCTGGGATACACAAAAGAAAGTGCTAAGAGGGAAGTTCACAGCACTACACACCTACATCAAAAAGAGAAGGATCATAAATTAACAACCTAACATCACAACTCAAGGAACTAGAAAAAGAAGAACAAACCAAAACGAAAGCTACTAGAAGAAAAGAAATAACAAAGAAGAGACCAGAACTAAATAACAGGGAAGCTAAAAAATAAAAAGAAAAAAGAAACAGCTAAACAAAAATTTGTTCTTTGAAAAGATAAACAAAATCAATAGACCACTAGCTAGATTAACCAGAATTAGAAGAGAAAGGATTCAAATAAGCTAGATCAGAAATGAAAAAGGAGACATTGCAACAGATACCACAGAAATATCAAATATCATCTAAGACTACTATGAAACCCTCTATACACATAAACTGGAAAATCTAGAGGGAATGGATAAATTTTTGGAAATATATAACCTCCCATCCTTGAACTAGGAAGAAATAGAAATTTTAAGCAGACCAATAATGAGTAGCAAGATTTAAACAGTAATTAAAAATCTCCCAACCTAAAAAAGTCCAGGACCAGGGAGATTCATAGTCAAATTCTATCAGACCTACAAAGAAGAACCAGCACCTGTCCTGCTGAAATTGCTCCACAATATCAAGAAAAAGGGAATCCTCCCTAACTCCTTCTATGAAGCTAGTATTGCCTGATTACCAAAGCCAGAAAAGGACACAACAAAAAAACAAAACTAAAGACCAATATATTTTATGAACATACCTGCAAAAATTCTCAATAAAATACTAGCAAACTGAATTCAAGAGCCTATCAAAAGGAACCCACCATGATCAAATGGGTTACGTCACAGGGATGCAAGGATGGTTCCACATATACAAATTGAAAAAAGTGATTTATCACATAAACAGAATTAAAAAGAAAAACCATACGATCATCTCAATAGATGGAGAAAAAGCGTTCAATAAAATCCAGTACCTCTTCATGATTAAAAAAAAAAAAACCCTCAACAAAGTAGGCACCTGTTATGGATTTATCAATATTATTAATATTTTCCACCAATCAAATTTTTACCTTATAAATGAGCTCTATTGTTTACATGGTTTCTATTTTATTGATTTCTGTTCTTATCTTTATCACTTCTTTTACACTGTGTTCAATTTAGCTTTTTTCTAGCTTCTGAAGTATAAACAGGTCAATTTAAATATTTATTTAAATTTTTATTTTCCAATAAAATTATTAAAAGTTACAAATTTCCCTCTAAGCACTAATTAGTTGCATCTCACAAATGTTTTTATTACAAAGTTTGAAATAATTTTCGGCTCATACACATTTAGAATTGTTTGGTCTTCCTGATGAATTGCCACTTTTAGCATGAACTTTAAAAGTTTTTTAACATCTCAGTCACACTCAGGTTTTAATTCAGATTGATTTTGCTTTTGGCTAAACAACTCTCTCAAAAACTGTGTTTGTTTATTTCTGTCTGATTCTATTAATGTCTATGTACCGATAGCTATATGTAAAATTCCTTGTGAAATATGCCTTTCTCCCTCTTGACCTAATTGCAGCTATGTGATTTAGACTCCCATTGGACTATTTTTATTCTCTTTACCTGAGAAATTTTGTCTAACTCAAAAAATGTTACTGTAGTCACATTCATCTAATAGAAAGATTATAATTATTTAATAAAAATGTGGCTACAACATGACTTTTTTATCATGTTTTTATCTTAACATCAATACTAGATTTTGTGGCTTACACAATGTATTAATATTTTCTTTCAAATATAAGAGAAAATAAAACATTCTATTTCAAAACTGAGTCTTAAAACTTTTCTATTTTTTTCTGTCTCTTCTTTAAAAAGATCAATTATTTTATGAGCACGTGTCTTTTTCATAGACCATTTTTAAATGCAGTTGATAACAACTAGCTCACAATAGTAACATTCATTTTTCAAAATGTTTTCACCCAAAATATTTTTGCCTTAATTCTTTATGTCATTATCTGTCTTCCAAGTTATCCATAGTGACAGTTTATAAAATGTCTCAAACATTAAAAACACAGGTCACTCACTCTTTCTCCAGATTCCTATTTCCTTCCTACCTAACAATAAAAGAAAGTATATGTAGTTTTGGCTTTTGATTTGGGCAGCTCCCCCTCACTTCAAGTATGAATTTCACTCTTAGTCATGTGTGTGGCAACAACAAGCAGCCTCAACATTTCAGTGGCTGACTACATAAAATATTATTCCTTGTTCATATTATATAAGAGCTACTGGCTGGCTGCAGCTCTGTTCCAGCTGTGGTTCCACTCCATGTATTTCTTCTTTCTGATCCAGGTGGAAGTAGCAGTTCCAATATGACACATGCCCATTCTGTAGTTTGTACTATGCATCCTTGTTAAGCTGGGAACTCTTTCCTAGATTCAGTGCTCTTTTCTTTAAAACTCTATGTTAGAGTTGTCCGGAAGAGGATTTGGCAGAAGTAAAGTAGTGCCTATTACTCTCTGAAGGTTATCAAGGTAAGATGCCATGATGGACAGGTGGTAACATGCACTCTGGTTTATATTTGCTCTTTTTGGCTCTGCATTTAATTATCTTTCCTGCATGCTACCCTACTGACCAATAGAGGCCTCAGGAACACCACCGATATTTGGGTGTAGATGCACATGACAAAAGCCCTTCCTACAAGTCTCCCCTTTAGTGACTAGATATGTTTGACTTCTCAGATTGACTATTTTTTTTCTCTGACCCTCAAAATCTCTAGACCTTCAATTCTTCAAATCCTTCCACATTTGTGCAAGTTCTAATTCTTAAATTTTTCATCCTATAAAACTTATAGTGACTCTGTCCCTTTTTTGAATCATGACTGATACACTCATTCTCTGGAAGATCACATTTGAAGTGATTGGTTTGATATGGCATAGATCATCATTCCTCATGTTCCATTGACATTGGCCAAAATGTTATATGGCCAAGTTGAAGATAAATGGGATGGAGAAGTATCCTCATATGTGGGTGGGAGTGTGTAAATATTTGCCAAAATAACACAATCTACTATCCTTATCTGTCCTTGCAGCAATCACTAGGTTGTTAAGCAGTGAGACTGGATTAAGCATTGAGAGCTCTCCTCAAAGTTTGGGGATGGACACAACCCCCGATAAATCACAGGACTGCCTAGATGAGAAGAAATGCAAGATTTAGCTGCAAGGAAACAAGGGTAACGTATGAGGAACAGGGACTCACAGATATCCACTCTGATTAACTGATTAACAAGAAAAATAGTTATTAATTTCACAGTGAAGTTTCAACTATCCTTAAATAATCCATTCTTATCCTTTTTTAAAAATCTATAATTATATAACTCCTTAAGATATTCTTAAGGATAATTACTTCAACTAAATATAAAAAGTATTGAAATCCATATTCTTGTCCAATATTTTGTAGACCATGTATATATGCTATTGTTCAGAGCACCAAAACTGTTTATGCTAAAGAATGTTATTCTTGTAGTGGTCCCAACCCTGGGGCTGCAGAGCTCTGCACCACCAACCAACACCCCCCACCAGAAAAATTATCTTCCATGAAACTCAGCAATTGGGCTGCACAGCAGGAGGTGAGCAGCAGGGCAAGCAAGCTGGGTGAAGCTTCAGAAGCTTCAAAGCTTCATCTGTATTTACAGCTGTTCCCCATCCCTTGTACCAACACCTGAGCTCTGCCTCCCCGTCCCCTTCCTTCCCTATCCTTGGAGAAATTGTATTCCATGAAACCAGTCCCTGGTGCCAAAAATGTTGGGAACTGCTGGTCTACAGTGTACCCCTGTCTCTCTGTAGCTTTTACATTTGTTTTTAAAAGCAGTAGTTTTTTAGAAGGAGAATGCCACATCTTCTCCATATAAGTATTCCTAGTTTCTATTTCTACTGTAGTTAAAAATTACACTTTTGAAATAGGGATCTTGAAGGATCTTTAAACTTGGTTATAGTTTGTAATACACAAACCCTGCTAGGCATCTTTAGGAACAAACCATCCCATCTAGCCTAGATCAGGTGGCAGAGAAGCCACCTCTGCATGGTTGTCACCTTCTGTGCCATTTTAATTCCTTTCTGACTTTCACAGAAAGCTGACATTTTCAATGAAGACATCAACACCAAGGCAGAGCCAACAACACGCATGGCCTTATACAGCCTCACATTTCAGGCTCTTACAAATATTTTTAGCTGGATCAAGTCCATAGTGCTAAACATGCTCTATTACATCCATTCCCATGGAAACAGACAAGATGTCACAAACACAGGATTATAAATTCACTGCCTGTTGAATTTTTAAAAAGAAAGAAAGAAACAAAGAAAATCTACTATGGCCTGTAAGAACAGGTGTTCTTATTTGAAAAACATTCCTGTATCAGGAGCAAGGAAGACATATTAAACAACCAAAGAATTATCTTTTCTTTTAAAAAAATTGAGACTTTTCCAGAAGGAAAAAAAAATCTAATTTAAAAGCTAGAAATGGCCTACTAGACAGAAATGAGAAAATAATTTCAAGTGATATCAGTTACTTAAAGTTGGAAGCTATTTTCAGGGCTAGTCATTCAATTATTTAGTTAGTAGTTGCTTTTAAGAAAAACCATAATTAATGTGGTAAACCACTTCTGGACTATTACATCAGCTTCTTAAGTCTGCTTTCCTCTTTCAATCGTGTCACTCAGAACCCCTAATAACTATGCTTAGCTCACAGAATAATGCGAAGACTCCTTCAAGTGGCCTTCAAGGCTCTCCCAGAGTCCGAATCCAAGCTCCCTGAGTAACTTCAAATTTTATTCCTTTACTATATGTACCTTATATGCAAGTCAAGTCACACTGAGCTATTTGGCTGTGAACATTTGCTTGTACATTTCTGTCATCCATATTTGATCATTTTTCCCTCTGAAATAAAAGTTCTGATCCATCATCTCCACAATTTAAAATCCTATCTATCCTTCAAGTCATACATCAAATGTGGCTTCCCTTTGAACGTCTTCCTTCATCATATTGACTGTTAAAAACTGTCCCTCCTATGGCTTCTTATTTCTAACCCTCGCATAAAACTAAGACCTACTCTTCTGAATTGCCTTCATGTCTTAGACACTTTTTTTCCTTCCTCACAAGAATCTGTTAGCCAGTATAAGGAATTGGAAAGACACTGCCTTATGCATAATCAATGTTTAGTAAATATTACTGAAAACAGCAGCAATTAAGATGTTGAAAATGTTCATCTATATAAAAATTTGATTTAAATGCATCACATCCAGATAGAACTTAAACTGGAAAAAATGGTTACTGTAAATCTCAATGCCACATTGAAGGGAATGGGATAATAACTCATTTGGAACATTCTTATATTCGATTCAGAAGATTCCATAAGCCATGCTGAGAGGGGTTCGTGCTTCAGCATCTTCCTTTTATAAATGAGAAAGTGTATATGCATAGAGACTGTATGGTTTATCAAAGTCACAGAGGAAGTCAGAGTTAAAGCCAGGATTAGAAATGACAACTTTCAGATCAACTACTTCATCCACTCAGCCATAATGTCTCTAAGAAGCTATTTCTAAGCTTCCAACAGAGTGTTCTGAACTCTTCCATGATACTATTTATTTTGAGTAGTTTACATACCTGAATGTCCCCACTGAAAATCAGTCCCAACAAAAGTCAGAGAATATGCAGAATAAGGCAACTAATGTTTGCACATGGTTTTATATTTTTATGCATGCATAAAATCATTAAAATGTTTCCTTTTGATCTGTGCTGGGAGGTTTTGAGGATTCAAATATCCTACCTCACTTCTCTAATGGAGAGGCAGCCTTTAAACTTCAACTATTGATAAATAAGAAAAAAAAATTGTCTTATCTCTGCTGCCAGAGTTGGCAGATTACTATTAGATGTCAAGGCTTCATAGATCAGTCCTTTATTTTGCTATAATTTGGATGCCCTAAACTGGTTAAAAGAAACATATCCAATTTTCAGGATATTTACCTGGGATAAGTTTAAAGCCTTTAGGTACCTACAATTAGCAATTTAAAACTTATGGCACAACTGAGTTAAATAAAATACATTTACCAGGCCCTACTGCTCTGAGGAATTTGATTATTACTTTTCCTCCTGCTGTAATTGATCTCTAAGTCAATTAATGTATTTCCTGATACAAAGGAGAAAAATGTTTTAACTTAAAAGGCATTACATAGCTGACATTTTAATTCAACCATAAACTGAATCTATGGGTACATACCTTCAAAATTATTCATCAATCACATGTAACACAACTACAGTGTAGTCAGCCAAAGTGAACGTAGGGAGTGTTGGCAGACAGCTTCCGACGTGGCTCCCAATGATCCCTGCCTCTTGGTATTGATACCCTGGTATAATTCTCTCCTTTTGCATGTGGACTGGACCTATCAACTTGTTCCTGATAAATAGAACATAGCAAAAGTGATGCAATGTCACTTCTGTGATTAGATTATATAAAACTATAGATTCTGTTTTGCTAGGATTCTTGCTCTGTTGCCTTCTTTACTTGCAGCTTTGATGAAACAAGCTGCTATACTGCAGAGGCCTATTTGGTAAAGAACTGAGAGAAGCCTTCAGCCAATAGGTAGAAAGAATCTGAGTTTTTAACTCCAACAATCCACAAGGAACTGACTTCTGCCAACAACCATGGATGTGAGCTTGAAAGCAGATATTTTCCCAGGGAAACTTTGAGATGACTGCAGCCCTGACACCTTGATTGCAGCTTATAAGAGGCCCTGAAACAGAGGACCCAGCTATGACGTGCCCATATCCTACCTAACCCACAGGAACTGTGAAATAATAAATGTGCTTGTTTCAAGACACCAAGTTTTGAGATATTTTGTTATGTAGCAATAGATCACTGAAACACGGAGTCATAAAGTTCCAAGAAAGTTGGTTCTGTCTTTGGAACTAGAGATATAGCTCATGATGTAGGCAAAGTTAACAAGCATATTTCATTGTTAGATACATAGTGATTGACTTAATTGAGACATGTGACCTAAATTGGATATTTAGAGTGAATCTTATGACACTGAATGTAATGTTGATGAACATACTTAAGTAATCAAGTAACCCCAGGAGTAGCTAGCTGGTGGGCATCTTGAAATCACAAACGAGCCAACCTTAAAATGAATTTGAATCCAAGAAAGGTAGAGTGACAAACAGAAACCCTGACCATAGTGTTATTACTAGACACTAGATCAAGCTTTGCTTGAAGCTAGCATAGCTCTGGATTTTTCAGTTAAATGAAATAGTATTTAATCTAGGATGAAATGAGATGTCTGTTAATTTATAGCATTAAAATCACCCTAAATTACATAAGTCCCATATTCCCTACATATTTGAATAATTCAAATTAAGAATTTTAAAAGGCATGAAAGAGCACGCTAACTGTCTCCAGTTAAGGGATAAAATATATCTCCCCTAACAGTGTAGTCATAAAAAGCATATATTATAACTAAATATTTGCTGGATGACAATTGAACTAAAATGAACTGCTATGAAAGTAGCAGATAAACAATTTAAGAAAACATAAACACAATTTAATTGTATTAATATTTCTTTGTAATAACTAAACATCAAAGTCATACATATAAAAAATACTTCTGAAGATGTAGTGTAAAGTTCCTCAAACTCAACTTTGCCCGAATAGAAGCTGTAAAGTTTATTAAATAGAAAAATTAAAATGTCTCCTGTGTAGAAATGTTTGGAAATTAAATGGATGTTTAAATATTAATAGCTTTTGAACTGCACAAACTGTGTGTGAGATTTTCCATAAACTTCAAAGAATTTTCAAACAATTTGATATTATACCCTTTCTACCTAATTCCCCAACTTATTAATAAAAATTTCTATTAGACTACATTATCTAAGAGAATCAAAGAAAATTACATTCTGAAAGATTCAGAACAAAGAATATACACTCATTCACTAGTGAGAAAATGGATCATAGTTTTCCTTCTATGATGGGAGATAATATCTTCGCAACCACCTCCTACATGGCAGAGCTGTTTTCACTGATCTGTGTTTTTTAAAATGGCCAGGTAAGGAGATCACAGATAATTTAACCCAAATATTCTGTCCTATTTGTGCAAACCAGCCAATTTTTAAAGGTTCCAGAAAACTATATTTCCCTGTGAAATTGCAAATGGCAAGCATATTTTATAGCAGCGTGGAAGGTTCTACTGAGACAAATACCAGGCACATTTCTTTTTCCTAAAATCTATTTGGCCAAGTCCTCTGCTAGGAGGTAAAAGAAAAAATTAAAGTTTCATGAGATCTTATTATGTTATAGGTAATTTAATATTACTGTACTTCCTTAAAAATAATGCCTGTGTTGTTGAACTTTTACTATAATATAATCTTTCAGCATTTTTTTAAAGCTAGTGACATAAATGCAGCCCCTTTTCCCCACCCAGCAACTATATCCAATGAAAACAAGGTTTCCTTCTCAGCGTAGGCCTATAAGTCAACTCACATTAAATCAGAACAGAGATATAGTCACCTGAAGAATTATGAATGACCTCCAACTCAGGAAAAGCAGAGTTGTTCAACTATGGAAGTATAGATAAACTGAGAAGTAAAGTGTATAATCAAAGATAGCCCAGACTAGCCTGTTTCCTTAGTTGAGCACTCTAACTTGTTGCACATTGAAATCACCACGGAGATTTTAAAACTATTGATGCCGAGGTCATACAGAGTTTCTGATTTTACTTGATCTAGATTGTGGCTAGGACACTCTAATTTTTTTAAAGCTGCCCAGACCCACTACTTTGCCTCTAAACTATGATCTGACTTGCCTACCTATTGTAAGGATATGCCCATTAAGTTGCCGAGAGAGGTGAAGACTGTAAGGTTTTCATTAAGTCACGTTGTATTTGGAAAATCCATGGATGAACAAGGCCTTTGGAAAAGAAAGAATCTGAAAACATTTTGGAATACAAAATGAAATTTCAAGCAACAAACCCCTAAAATGTTTCCTTCTCTCTCCTTACTTTCCTATGAATCTGGTGGTTATTATGGAAGGAGGAAGAATTGAAAGGAGACTGAAAAAATTATGATAATATATCAAATCAAATGTCACTTAGCTTCTGTAGGGTGGCACATGAAATGTGGCCAAATCATCAGTGTTGTTGTCATCATCATCATTATCTAAGTCACCTTCACCAAAGTGATCTCTGCTTTAATTTATATTACTATAAAATCCCAGGAACCATGGCTACAGGGAGAATGAGGATAAATCTTGGTCATCTTAATTAAGTGAAACAATGAGAATGAATCATGGATTATAGCAAAAAATAGAGATATTCATCAAATATTGTCTTTTTTTCCTCCCATATATCACATGAGGTCCAGATCTATATGTGCAAAACAAAGTTGCAATCATAGTTCTAATAATATAAAACCTTATATTTTGTTTAACTCTTTTTTTTAACCAGGTACTTATTTAATAAATTTTAAATACGTGAGTTGATTTTTTTACTCTGTATTATAAACAAACAATATCAATAAAAGCTTAAAAAGTTGATTATATGATATTTAGATGTATCTAATATTAAGGAAAGAAAATCAGAGAAAGGCATAAAATACAATGGAAAATAAGTAGTTGTAATTGATTAATGGGTACAAATGTACAGTTTGTTAGAAGAAATAAGACTTAGTGTTTGATAGATCAGTAGAGTGAGTATAATTGACAACAATCTATTGTATATGTCAAAATAGCTAGAAGAGAATAATTTGAATGTCTATAGCATGAAGAAAAGGCAAATATTTAAGACAATAGACATCCCAATTATACTTATTTGATCTTCACAAATTACATGAATGTATTAAATTATCATATGTACTCTGGAAATATAATGAATAAAAATAGAAAATAAATAGATGCTTTACATATTCCCCAGACTCAGAAATTATTTCCTTGTTTACATTTATGCCCTCTCTAAGCTTATAACTGCTCCCTTCTGTAGCATTACACATTTTCTCAGTGTGATCAAGAAATAGCCTATTTGAAATCAATATATAACTAATATTTTCTCAAGTTCACCCACCATTTGGGTTGAAAGTCACATGAACAATAAAAATTCAAATTTCAATGGCACGTTGTCACCACCTATCTAGTCCTAGATCTCTAGCCTGATCCCTACCCTTGGAAGGCTCCTTAAGAATATTTCAAACATCTTCCCTGAAAGTTTATTTAGGCTCCATTCATCCTTCATTCAAGACATACATTTGAGCACCTTGTATGTGCCAGATAAATCCCCCATTAACATCAACCCTTTGAAGGTGGGGTGATTCCTATCCTCTCCTCCCACTTATGTATTCCGGAACAGCTCTGATTATCTGTTCAAGGTTGTCTCTCATGTCTCTCCAGACATTCCAAAGAAAATGTAACAAAAATGGAACTAAATACACTTTCATCCTTACTGGATCAAGGCTATCCTGTCCTCTGCAGATATGGGGAGCATACCATCTTTTTAAAGCTCTGTGTCATATTTTATCATCTGTCTACTAAAGTCATGCAATTTGTGTTTCTGTACCTCAGAGAACCCCTCATAAAAATTAGAATCTTCAGCTTCTACCTTCAATCTCTATTTCAATAAGGCTCATTTCCAGTCCACAGAGTTGTGGTAGAAAATAATGATCCTCCCTCAGACTCTGTCTGGGAGCTTACCATTCCCAGTTTCTCCAGTTCACATCAAGACATCCAAATAAAAGCCTGGGAACCGTTTGCCCTACCATTTCTCACCCACTTTCAAACCTGAATTACAGTTTTGTCTCAGAAGTGACTCAGCTCTATTTGTAAATTTGTATATTTCTTTACGTAAGAAAATTGATGCATAAAAATTGTAAATAATATTTGACAGTTTAAAAGTTACTTTCTATAATGTATATTCTAATTTAATACAAACTTATGTAATAAACACACACAAGAATCTAATCTAAAATAATATCAGGCTCATTCTTTTGCAAATAGGACTAAGCAATCTGTGACAACAAGGAAATTAAATGTTGAGGGAGATCACAGTTCCACTGGCTGAGCATGCTTTGGCCAGATTAAATTGATGAGTCAAACACATTCATAATAAAAGAAATGTAAGTTGGGCATACTTAAAAATGTAGCACATAATGCATCTTCATATTGAAGAATAGTAGGAAAGTCTATTATACATTATTCCTATTTAAGAAAAGTTGTTTCGTGACTCTGTCACCCTAGCCACAGATCATTGGCCCAGAGATGGATATCCAACTAAATATCTAGCAAGCTATATAGATTACTCAATAGCTGGCTCAAAAGTTAGCAAGCAATCTTACATAGATTGACATTCACCAGTAGAATCAATGACCTTATCTTTCTCAGGGAGCTTGAATGTAGAGACAGAGCCAGTAGTTTTTTTTTTAAAAGACACAAAGATAAAAACCATATAAAGAAAAAAGAAAGAAGGTTGTTGGTAATGGCTAGAGAGTAATCAAGTCATCATTCTGATGCAGGACTATAGGAAGGGCAATGGAATGGAAACGATGAGGTAGGAATGCTAATACTTATCACTTACCAAGTGCCGGGCACTGCTCTAAGAGCTTAACGTGCAGTCATTCATTTATTCTTTTAAAAATATGAGGATACCATTTTTATCTGCAGTTTATAGAAATTATAGCAACTGCTCAATGTTAGAGCTCAGAAAGTGTTCGAGGCATGGGCTCTGAGCCAGATTACCCAGGTTCAAATGCTGGCTCTGCTGTTATGAGGACCAAATGAGTTAATATTTGTAAATGTTCTTAAAATATTGCCTGGCACATAACAATCACTGCATAAATGTATACTAAGTACAAAAATGTAAATAAACATATAAAAATGTGAAGCCAGGCAGTCTGACTCCATATGTATGCTTTTAATCACTATGGCTGCATTGTAGCATAAGAAGAGAAATTGACAGCTGCTACTTTGAGGAGAAAAGCAACTCTGCGTGTATTGTACTGGGCCATGCTTTGCACAACTCCAGAGGGTGGGAGAGGTGTTCACATAGGCTATGATATGAAATAGTGAGCACCCTACAGGGCACAACAATGTAAATGGTGGCCCCTGGATTTATGCAATGTGGCAATCCAGATTCTGAATGAAGTCTCCATTCTGTGTCCCCATGATATTGTGAATTGTTTCCCATAAGGTTGGTTTATAGTGAAGAATCCAGTCCCCCTTGCTTAGTGATGGATTCTTACCACAAACTATTGTTATATTAGGACCTAAAAAGTGTTTTAATAAACTGAGAATGGGCTGTTTGCTTACAATCCAAAAGAGTTATATTAATACAGACACATTGAAATAAAAGTTAAGATTACTTTACCAGAAAGATTCTTCATTCTTTGAGTTTGGAACTATTAACACTTGTTTTAATTTTCTATAAAGTTTATGTGCTTTGTGCATATATTCGGTTGGATAGATACACACTAGAAACCTGAAGAACATTTGAATAGACTAAATTATCTGTTAACCAAAGAGTCAAATAAAATCTGGTCATTTTATTGTCTTTTGGCTTTTTTATTAAAAGGAAAAAGGCAGTTTGGCACCTTCTGTAATCTCTAGTATCTTGGAATGTTTCCTAAGCTATCAGGTCTCCTTTGGGTTTATTTTGCATTAACCTATCAGTAAGAAAAGAAAACTTTCCCTTATTTATTTCTAAAAATGTCCTCCTTCTTCATGTTGGATCTGTGAATGATTCTCAAGTATAGCAAATTTTACTGTTTCATTATGTGGCAAATAATCAATAATGATAAATAAATGTTTCTTTTTAAATGCCTAGGAAATTATCAAGAATTTAATATATATCATATAACGTAGATTTAACATGTGAAAATAGATCCAGGATATATGTTGTTTCAGTCAAGACATATTGTAGAGGAATAATTTGGAAAGAAAAAGGGCTTTTAAATTATCAATATGGTTCTCTTTTGAAAAAAAATCAGCATGTTCATTAAGTATTGCCCTTCTATCTTATGATTACTAAAGAGTAGAGACACTCAAAAACAGAACTTTTGAATCTTAGAGTTTATATTTAAGTTTCTCAAATTGAGATGCTGATAAATTATTACTGAGGAAATATAACCATTTCACAATGATTTTAATACTGAAGTGTTAGAAGCAGATAAAGTCTTAGGGAGAAAATCTAGTTTATATATATTTATAAAGACAAGAAGTGGAGGAAATATGTACAAAATTAACGTTATCAATAAAAATGATTTCTCCAGTTAATTCTTTGCAAGTACAAAAAGTGTAAGGTTGGGTTTAAATACAGAGTTCAGAATAATAGCCCCACTTTTTCTCAATTATGTGAATAATTAGGTAATAGAAAAGATTGTTCTTGGATTTCCCAAACACATGTGTCAAATAGCCCAAGATTAACCATCTTTTTGGAATTGGAATAAATTTATGACAGTACAGCCAAACTATTTCTTCTCCATTCAACAATCCATATAGGTAACTACTGATGCATTCAGCCGTATTATATCTGTAAACACAAGACAGTAATCTGGGGTAGGCAAAATTCAGCTAGATCCCATTCTGGAGTTATGGGAAAAAGAACTATTTCTCTGTTTCCTGACCCAACTGAGATAAGAGAGGGCTCAATTTCAATGACATTTTAATTCCCATGTGTTTCTCAAAAGCTTGGAGTGAAATTAGATATTGTTTTATCTAATGCCAAATTTATGTATTTTTTCTTCTATACCGGCTGCTTGCCTAGGTTAAAAAATAAATCATCTTTAATTTAATAAAAATTTTAAGGAAGGAAAGATAATTTCTGTCGTTTCTTTCCTTTACATCACTTTATTGTAAAACAATACAAATGAAATTGTACAAATGTGAAGAAGACAAATTATAAGACAATTTTGTGAAATTGTTGATACTACTTTGCAACCATTTAATTTTGTTCCCTGGCTGATTTAAATAAACCTGAAAAGTCAAGGCTATATTAATCTTGAATTACTAAATGTATCTGGGTTGAATAGAAAGAAAATTATCCTCACATATTCATAAGATTTAACAAAAAGACCTTAATTGATTTGTTAAAAAGTGTGAAATTATATGAAATTTCAGACTTTAGTAACATATAACTTAAGATTTATGTTTATTCCAATATCACATAAAAATAATTTCCCAAATCTTAAGACTCAGAATAAAAAGTTCCCAATTCTGAGGTTTCATTAGCATATCTTTCTTAAAGAGGATTTCTACTGTTACTTACAATAGAAATCATATTTAAGTCAATTAGGTAAATTTGGAGATATGGCTCTCATGAGCAGCTTAAAATAGTTAAATTTTGTCCCTTAAATACTATATCTTGTCTCTTCTGACATTTACTCTCAATGAGGGAGGATAAAACAATGTCAATAAAATTGTTTTCCAAAAAAATATATATACCTTATAGCAACAAGAAGTTGTAGACAATTTGTTACTCAAATCTAGTTGAACTGAAACAGGAAGATGAATCACTTATTTCTGCAATAAGGTATTTGGTGCAGCAGTGTGCTTGAGCTGATCCATACCAGCTCATGAAAACTGATTATTACATTTTTAGGAATTTTACAAGCTGGTTGTTAAACACAGCTATTATCAAAAATTACATTACATAAATTTATAATTCAACAGATCGTATATATGTAAAATACTCAAACCTCATCATTTCCTAATTATTTTAGTATAATTTACAATTATCTTTACATTTGAGATTATTAGTTCTCTTGCTTCTATATGGGGAAAATATTATAGTGTGCCACCGCACACTTCTTTTCAATTTCATTTTCTTTGACATTATGTCAGTAGCTTGAATTTAATCATTGCAAGAATATTTACACTACAATAATTGGCAGATGCTACAAGTCAGGGCTTAATTGTTTTATTAATTGTCTAGACTTATGAAAGTGATGGAGAAAATGTTAATAGAACAAAGTAAACAAGTATACTATGGCTATATCTGTTACAATGTGAATAGCACAAAAAAATTGAGAAAATATTTTTAAATTATTTGAAAACCATTACCCAATTCATCAAAGAAGTTGCTCATGTCATTAACAATTGAGTGAAGTTCTAATATATGCTATTGTAGCTTCATTTTATCTTATTATTAAAACAAGTGAAAATATCAACCAACAGTCATGCTGGGAATAGAATTATTCATTAGTTGCAACCATAGTTTTCCTATGGATATATGAATTTGGTAAAAACCAAACAAAGCATTACAGTCAATTGGCTATATGGGAGTTGCAATAAAGAGTATTGTATGTTTTATTAGTTGTAAATTGTGTGCTACCTATCTTTTATATAATCAAGAACTAAAATAAATTCATGTATACATAAATATGTACTTTTTTGTTTTGTTTTTAGAAAGCCAGTTGTTAAATTTTTACCAGCTAACCACAGATTTTATGTCACTATATTGTCCTGTAAGTAGTTGTTTAGAGTATGTTCTGGACCTATATCCAGCAGCTGAATCTGGTAGAAGTGAGTGGCATCTGGATCTTTCCCAATAGCTATAGAAGTCCCTGGCTGTTTGCCAGTTAGGGAAAGGAATCTTCTCCTAAGGCGTGGTGTCTATCTGTCACTGTTGTGCCCACATTTGATCATATAGGAAAATTTATAATCAACTGAAGTAAACAAATGACACACATGGCAATTGTTCTTACTATATGATTTATTCCAATAGAAGGGATGAGGACATTTTAAAGGCTGTTGATACAAGGTAATCAAGTTCTTCCATCTTTCTGTTCCTACCATCATCATTATTTTGGGTTTTATCCCTAAAATAGCTGAAGCAGCTCCAGCCATCATACCCTTACATTGGAACATGCAACAGCAGAAGAACATGAATCTTTTCCTTTCTTTTGCTTTATAAAGGCAAGAAAACCTCTTCCAGTAAACTCCCAACAGACTTTATCTCATTTTGAGTTGTATCATATATTAATACATATTCCTAACTCAAACACTGACAAGGGGACAGGATTACCTTAACTGTTCCCTTTCTAGTTCATACGCCCCTGAAACACAAAGCATCGTAACACCAAAACAAAACCTAAATTCAAAGAAGACAGGAATATTTGTGACAACAGTGTCTGCTGCAGGAATATTCTGACTTTAAGAAAAATATTTCTGAGCCTTTAGGTAAAGGGAAGGATTGAGGAAAAAAGAAGCCTGAATATTTGGTAAAGGAACCCTTATTTATTCAATTATTTGACAAATATTTATTATTTTCCACTTATCATACACTTTACCAGATGCTGGGAATACAAAAATAGAAGACTCAATCTTTGCCCTCATAGAACTCAATCTTTTTGACTAAACAGACAAATAAACAATCATAATACATTGTGACAAGAACTCTAATAAATATGTCCTTAACTGGGTCAAACATAACTGAAATTGTGACTTAAGCAAATATGAATTTTAAAAAATTCTACGTGAGTAACACATTCTGATGGGTGGACCCAGAGATATAAGAACTCCAAATTAGGTGCAAATCCCTAGTTCTTCCCATAACTTCACATGTAACACTGAGCAAATTTTTTAAATATTTGATATTCAGTTTCTTATCTTTAAAAAGTAAATTTACCTATTCAATCATATATAAAAGCAAAAGATGAAGTGATAGCTACCTCATGGGGCCACAATGAATGATAACCATGTTTATAATAATGGAAATATCTTTGCCTCACCACCAGTAGAAAATTTACATAAATTTTAGAGCACAGAAACACTGAAAGGGAAGAATTATTTTCAGCTAAACTGGAATACTTTCATTAGATTAACTTGAAATTAGGACTCTCAAGAGAAATAGTGTATTTGGTACCTAAAAAGTGAGAATGTGAGAAAAAAATTGTCATAGAATGATCCATTTTTAGCACCAAAATATTTTCACCTTTCTACGATTTCAATCAACAAATATTTATTGTGTTAGATGTTTTTCAAATTTTTCACTATCTTCTCTAGTTACTAGGACTCCAGAAAGATTATAGCCCTGAGAAAAAGGAAATGGAAAAGCTCCTAATAGTGTATACTGATTGAAAGAACTAGAGAGTGAATGAATTTCTTGGCAGTGGCACACTTCTACTGCCATATGGCTAAAAGGCAAAATTACAGTGCTAGCTTTTTAAGACATGAGCCAGAAAGGGAATTTCTTTCTTCTTTCTTCTTTGCCTTCTTCCTTTCTCCATTTATCTATCACTTCTTAATTGCAGTATCTTATGGAGCATTTTCCTAGGTTCTGGGAATACAAAGAATTTTCACCATGGCCTCAGCTGTCAAAAAAATTACTATCTAGTGAAAGAAAGAAATGCATAACCCCAAATGCAACATATTAAATGCTTCAATAGACATGTAACCAACATGGTATAGGAGCCCATTGGAAGAAAATCCAGTTTAAAAAAATTAAATCACTGTGTGTAATAAACAATTTTTTTAGAAATTTAATATCTGTCTCTGTACTCAATTTAGGAAGAAGTAGAAATATCTCTTTGGTTATGCTATGTGTGTTTCAACAAAATCAATGAACCATAATATTTTTTAAAAAAAGCACAATTTTTATACCATTTGGGAATTTGACACCAAGCACCACTGTCTAAATCATTCAGTCACATAGCTGTCTATTTAAATTTAGTTATTCCCTAGAGATTAAGAATTCACAACAACCTAACAACCCTTGGTAACCTATGTCAGCATTTGATCTATCTTACTGTCAAAAATAATTTCCTTATGTGTGAACTCTTCCTTAACAACAAATATAGCTCATTTCTTTCTTCAATCCATACCTGGGAAAATGAAGAAGAGGTGAGCAAGAGAATGTCACCTTATAAAAAGCTTTTTTTTTTTTTTTAATTTAAAGGCAGTTATTAACTCTTTCAGATTTATTCTCCCAGAATAAATAATGCCAACTCTTTTCAATTGTCCCACTCCTTCAATCAGGTTAAATAGTCTCTAGAATTTCTTCCAGTTTCCTGAAATGGATGACTTCAAATTGGACACAATATTCAATTAGCTATTTGTCAAAGATTTTGTAGAAAATGGTGTTTCATTTAAAACAAAAAGTAGAATGACTACTTTTTGGAAATTATTAAAATACATACAGATTTGAGTCTTAAAATATTATTGTAAAATCAAAAATGGAAATGCATTCTCTAAGATATTCCTTTGTTTTCAAAAATTCAAAGGACATATGAGAGGTTATTGTATACTTCCAAGTGTCAACCTATGGGAAAATATTATTTGCTTTATCATGTGCTAGCTTACTACACTACAAAATAAAATTTTGAGAAAATATTTTAAATGACTAGTTATACCAGGTTATGATTTCTTTGTGAGCTAATTTTGAAATATTGATACACTTCAGCCTTGACTTGGCATGATCTTCTAATTTAATTCTTTGGTAATTCTGACTATTATTGCTTCCAGTGAGTTTAATTTTATGTGGATGGTCTTATTGGCTGAGTAAGAGCAACTTTGAAAAATTTCTAAAGAAGTTAGAAAATTTGGGCATGCAACATTTATTATCCATCCATTTTATATACAACTTTTACTCACACACATATACACACAAATGTGATACAACTAATAACACAAAAGAAAATAAAAAATACAATTAAAGAATCAAAACCAAAATATTATTAGAAGAGAAAGTCAAGACTTGAAAAGAATTCTAATTATGTAAGCCATAATAGAGTATATATATCATAAAACTAGGCTTTACTTTTATTCCTATCACATTTAAGCTTTCTGATAAAGTAAAACAGGAAAAATATGACCAATTATATAATTGTATATCTCAGAAAATTTTTTTTGTTGTTAAGACAGAATTGTAAAGAAAATGTCTTACATGGAACTTTAAAGTCTATAACCTGAAGGGGTCATTGAAAAATAACTTCAAGCTATTCAGAGCAATAGAATTTCACAAGATGCCAACCTTCATTAACATTAAAGCACAGCTCAGTGAACATGTTCTGTGAATACAAAATCTGGGCTTTCAGATATGGTGCCGGTCACCTTGAATTTACAAGAACAAGCACAATCAAAATTTGAAATTTTTGAATACATTAATGAGTATAATTTAACTAAATGCTCTTGTTTCTGATCATTTTATCTGCTTTTTAATATTTTTGCAGTTGAAAAAATAACTTGTGGTCTCTTTATGCTTTTAGGCTGATTATGGAAGATTTTTTTATATCAGATCTCTTTCCTTTTGGGGTAAAATGCAAGAAACTGCTGTATACTTACATAACTAAAGATATTTCTTATCTGGTATTAGATAAGAGACCAAGAGATAAAGCCTTCTTGTCACTTTCAGCTTAGACTAACTTTCAGCAAAAGCCCTCCGCCATGACAGAACAGATAATGCAAGTAGCTCTTATCACATTCTATGTCTCCTAAAGGGTAATAAAAAGAGACCTCTCTTCATTTGTTTCTGGAAAGTAAATAACTCATTCAGAATGGCTGAAATTATAAAATATCTTAAAATAAAATCCAGGTCAAGAGCAGACCTTCAGAAAGGAACAATCACCTTTGCAAACCACTGATCAGGCTAACTTGGGTACCACTGGCTAAAATGCTGTCCAAGAAAACCACTAATGGCATATTCTAGTAATGAGTCTACTGATTCTCATTTTTCTGACTAATCCTGAAATATTTCTTATGAAGTTGGTTGCAGTGTAGCCCATGGATTATATGGGCATAAAATAAATGCAGAGATTGTTTAATGCCCAAATGACTTTGCACATACACACAATGTGCACACACAGACACACACACATGCACACACACATCCCTTTATTATTACCATTCCTCTTTTACCATCTCCAAGAGACAGAAAATTTAGAAAAATTGCATGTTTTCAAATTAGAAAACCTTATTATTTTCTCTCTCTTGGATCTGCAATATTATAATACAAGGGTAGATTTCCAAAATAATGAGGTCATCTATTCCTGATTTACCATGCACATTTTTGACTGCTAAAGAATAGATTCCCTGCCCATGCTTTAATATTTCAAAGTACCTCAGATTTACCCTCAAGCAAAGGCAGATTTGCTGTGAGGCTAACATAACCATTGAGGAAATGTGCTAAAATATCATGACTGGAAATGTAAAGAATAATGTTCATGATTTGATTAATGAAATTTAATTCTGTGTTAAAAGTCAAATTTAACTTGCTTACAAAAGTTGTATATATTCTTATGGCAATGCTAGTACTATACAATAACATATTCAAATAACGTTAATAATAATATGCAACAATCCTTAAGGAGAGTACACTGTTGTTTTCCCAAAGTATGTTGCACTTTGTTGTGGTGAAAGGTCTTTCACTTATACTAACCTGCTTTAAGTTCACGTTTACTTTTTGTTTTTACTCTAGGACAGATATTGAGAATTCTGTGAGTCTTTTGTGCAAATTCTCATGATAAAATCTCTCATTTTAAAGTTGATTCAATACCCTTTTCTAATTAAAAAATAATTCTTGATAAGCCAAGAACCATTTCTTAGCAAATTCCCACCTCACTCTGAATAAAAGCTAAAGGCCTTATTGTGACCTATAAGTCCACATGGTCTAGTCCGTAATTAGCTTTCAGATCTCATCTTCCATTTTCTCTGTCAGTCACACCAGACTTCATGTTATTCTTTAAATATGCCAGACAAACTCCTACCTCTGGGGCTTTGCACTTCCTGTTTCTTCTTCCAAGAATGCTCTTTGCCCAGATATTAACGTGACTCGCTCCTTCACATCTTTAAGCTTCGTACTCAAAATTATTTTCTCAGTGAGTTCTACCCTGGCTATGCTATCTGAATTTAACTCATCCAAACACCTCACTCCCTTTCTTGTATATGTTTTTTATCTTTAACATGTATCATTGAGTAACTTAATAAATTCACAACTAAGTGATAAATAAATCTTGTTTATTCTCTACCTCTTCCTCTAGAATCTCCAAAAGTACTTGGCACAAATTAGGTGAGTAAATTATCTCAACAGTAGCTAATACTCTGCTTAAGAGTAGACAAATGTTATAAGGAAGAAGAAAAGTTCTACCTACACTCTAAAAGAAAACAATGACATATTACAATTAAAAATAAAAAGGATAAAATTTGTTTTGTAAATAGTCATGACCACCTTTTTGAATAACCTACAGCTTTTATATAACTTGTAAGAGTAGAGTGAAAAATTATTAAAATTAATTAGGAATTTCAATAAACTGACATATATATTTCATATCTTGCTTGTGTTATAGAAAAAAAATTGGAAAAACAGCATCCAAGTTATATAATATGTTGAGATAAACCTGAAAAGAAATTATACATTTATAAGGCAAATCATAAAACTTAGTAAGAAACAAAAGAAAGCATGAATAAACTGATTTAAAAATTCAATATTGTTCAGATGTACACAAGTTCATTCAATATCAATATTTGCCAAATAAGTTCCAAATCAGATAAATTGTGAAAAATTAAAAGATGAAACCAAAAAGATCTAGAGAAGACTTTAAATTGATTGTTTCTCCAATATCAAAGTGGGGGTAGGTAGCTATTTTCAATATGAAAATAAAGGAAGAAACCACAAAGGCAAATTTTTGTGTGTTTAAACTATATTTTTAAACTTATATCTAAAAGTCCTGTTAAACATAATAAAGACAAACAACAAAGTAGAAAAAAATATTTGCAACATATGGGAAAGCTAAAGGTTGCTTATTCATACTGTGGAAGTCATACTTGGAAAACAGTAAGAAAAATAAGCTTCCCTCCTGTGCCAAGGAAAATAGACATTCACAGAAGAAATTAAAACAACCTAATAACATATAGAAAACCTTTTACCCTGGCTGGTAACAAAGAAATGCAGATGAAATATGCATTGCTGAGGATATATTGCAAAGGGCACCTGTGTACTGTTTTGGGGAGTGTAAAGAAAGACTACTTTGGGAAAACAATCTGGCAAAGTGTTTCAAGACCTTGTATGTGTTCATATGATTTACTCAATAGGCTTACTTTGAAAAACATGTTTTAAGAAAATAATCAGAAATGTGTGGGCACATTTATATATAAGAACTTTTTTTTTACTATCTTTACACAGAAATGTGAAAAGGTGGAAACAATCTAAAACTTCATATAAATATACCTTATAATATCAGCTCATATTTTGAGGACTACTCAAGTGGGAAATTCTCATGATACAAAGTTAAGCGAAAAAGTAAACCTCAACATTATTCTTATTAGGATCCTAATTAGCATATGTATAGATTACATATGTATTGATTACATATCAAATGATAATCACTACTTTTATAAAATATTGTATATGCTTTTTTCTTCAATAGGCATGAACTTTCTAATTTTTTTTTTGTTTTTGAAACAGAATTTTACGTAAACATATTTAAAAAGTTGGCATGGGGAAGGGCGGGAATAAAGGTGGTGGCATCCTCCTTCCACCCTAAGAAATTATGGCATCGTAGAATGGTTAACAGGAGGGATTAAATGAGTCAAACTATTAGGCTCAAATCCTAACTGGCTTCTTATCAGCTAAGTGACTTTGATCAAATCACTTACACTATCTGCCTCAGTTCTCCTACTTGTAGAATGGGAATAATAACTTACCCCATTGAGTTGCTATAAGGACTAGAGTAGTTGATATAAAGCCCTTACAACCGCCCTGACACAAATCGAGCACAACAGAAGCGTTAGCTATTATCATCACTGCTGACACAATTCTACTGAACCAACAGAATCCTAAGGGAGTCATTTATTCTCACTCCCTACATCCAGTCTCAATCTTGGGCCTTGCATTTTTTTAATATTAAATAGTGAAAATATGTTGTGAACATTATGCCACAGTGGTGAATGGCACTCTAAGTAAAGTCAGACCACACTGGCAACTATATCTTAAATGCTCTGTAAAACCAAATTTGTCTCAAAGGAGAAATTTTTTTAACGTATGTCTGAATATGATGGAAATTGGATGGTGGACTACTATTTACCAGATTTCATAATATGTGGTTCTAAATTCTAAAAGCCACAAACTCCCTGATAAAATCAGGACTGCTGAAAGGTAGACCTTATTTGGAAATATGCATGTACTAGAAACAGCACAAACTATACCTCCTTTGTGGTTCACTTGCCTGCTGAGGTTTCTCTATGAATCAGTCACAGAATCTCTGGATTGAAAATGACTGAACCAATGCACATTTTCCTCTTTGTGTGTGTTCTATTTCTACTTTTGAATGTATAATTCCAAAATTAACTATGGGTACTAGTACATTAAAAATTCCAGGGGGAATTTCCAGGCAATATGAGGCAGGATAATTTATTGAGCTGTTAATTCGTGCTTTGTTCTCACTGTATTTTTCCATCTCCATGTTCCCAAGGGTGTCCAGGGTCCTTTTTGCCCCTTTATCTCAGGGAAGACTTGCAGTTGCCGGGCTCACAGCATTAATTCCCTGCAGATTCCTTTCTCAACTTCTGTGTTTTGAAAACTAGATTTCAAGGATCAGAGGATTGTGATAGGGTGAAGAGGAGAGAAGAGAATATTTTTGACAGGACTAGGGGTAAGCAAAAATGAGAGGGAAAAAAACTGAGATTCCTCACAGCTGATGGTAATGGAGGATATTGGATCCTGAGAAGAGTGGGAACCCATTTGCTGTCCCTGGCAACACCCTATGATGTGGCAGGATTACAGCTGTGGGCTACATTTGGAGAAGTTGGACCTACCGCATGAAATTATGTCCACTGAAAAGATTCCCGTGCCCACATTTGGGATAAAAGCAACAGAGTTGATTAACCCAAGCTCCATAGAGGGGTATATCAGCAGCTGCACTGACAGACTGAGAGCTAAAGGGCCACATTCAGTTTGCCAGATTTTTGCACAACACCAAGAAGGGGGTCTCTTCAATGATCAAATTATTGAAATTTTATCTCATACAAGCTCTTATGTGTGTGTATATACATATGAATACATGACATTTCATGCTCATGTAAACTTATAGACAATGATTTATAACTGATTAAAATATAACATTAATATAAATATCATGGCATGTGAGCAGAAATAAGAATATTAGTAATACAAATGCAAAATTTCAAATTTTTATCTCTGTAAGTCCCAAGTCTTCATGAGATCAAATGAGAGCTTATGTTGTGTCTTTGGATCAACATATATACATGTGTAAAAATAAGTGATATAGTAAAAATACAATTGCATTTTATTTTCTACTTTAAGGAAAATGATAGGTTTCTTTTCAAAGTCATAAGTTAAATTGCTACTCTGTGATTTTTTTAGAAAAATATCAGAAAGGAAGCTAAATCATTCACTGCTTGCTTATTTTATGAACTATCTAGAGAAAGGAGTCATAATACCAGAATTTAGCATCCCTTTATTATCCATTGGGCAAGGAAAGCCCAATCTTTATAAAAGATTCTGTGACAGCCTTGTATAATAAGTAACAAATCATTATGATTTCCTTTGCTATTCATTGAAGGAATGCTAATCATAATTAATGTGCATGTAATGTGTAATTTCATAGGCGTGAGGCCATAAATTAGCATTAATTACAAGACTTCCCATTTCTTCAGCTATTGAAATACTTAGCAATTCCCTTTATGCCCCAGCTTTCACAGAACTGGTTGTCCATTCTCATACTTTGAAGGTAAATCTGGGGTATGCTGGATCTTTCAATCAGAAAAAGATAAAAGAAAATGCAAATTGTTTTTCCTAATCTCTGTGCTATCCCTGCATCTTATTAGGGAAATGTTACATAACTTTCCTAGTCTGGCACAAATCTGTTAACTCTGATAGAGGAGGAGAAATTTTTAGCTCTGAACATTCCCATTTAGTTGCCTAGGAAAGAATAATAAAAAAAGAAAAGGAAAGAAACTTGGCCTTCACGCAGCAAATTCTCCTATGCTTGAAAGCATCTCTGTAGGAGAACATGTCACTTGAAGTCTTGATTTTAAGAGTTATTTTCCATAGTTAATTATTTTGCTGCCCCAAATGTATTGCTGTCATGTAGAATGACAAGTAGAAAAGTTATTGAAAATTATGACATTTCCTTAGTGAGAAAGAGATTTAAGACCAAATTCAAATACATAAATTAACTTTACCTAAAACAGTCCTATCACTTTATATTTTTGGAACAAACTGTATCACAGTTCATAGTGATTCAGATGCTTAAGTGAGATTATTTTCTATAATTGACATTGCAAGAGGTATGCTTCAGATGGCTTCTCATGTCCAAAGACATGATCTGCTATGTCAGTAACGCAGGAGCAGTGTCATCACGCATTACAATGTCTGTGATATGTCTTACTGACAACAGCACAGTCTTTTGATTTACATGGACTGGACTTAAAATAAATGAGTGGAATATTCCCCAAGGCATATAATCAATTGCATCTGTTGCAATCCTGGTATTTCCTCTGCCCTGTTTATACCATTACTGACTCTACTGAAGCAGTATTATCGTTAAGTGTTTCCATGAATCTATCCTGGCACCAGCTCATAGCACCATTGCTGCACTACAAACACTTCCAGCCTCAAAGGACCACAGCAGTACTAATATTGCTCCAATACTATATTGATTGTGATAAATGTTATGAGAGAAAAGAATATATATTTCGTATTGCCTTTCTTTGTATCTTTGTGTTTGATGAAATAACAGCAAACTGTTGTGGAGGAAAAAAAACATCTGTTAACAATGGTGAGGTAATTTTGCTATACTGCAAAATAACGTAAAAATAAATTACTGGGTGTTTCTGAAAAACATTCTCTGAAGTCTATAAAAATTGGAAGCATTTGACTTTGTTGTAGTAAGATTAGGAAATATCAGACAGGGAAATGTGCTTTGCATTTAAAACAACATATGGTAGGATCCAACAATATTTGTGCAACAGGATGTATTCCTAGAAAATGGCTATATATATACGTGTGTGTGTATATGTATATGCATACACACATACATATATAAATCAGTTTACCTTACTAATATGCTCTACTAATTTGTACCTTCTATACAACTTTTGGTATCCAAATCCAAATGAGTGGAAAAATTTAAGCTTGAAAATGAGAGGAGTTACTGTCAGTAGAAAAAGATGAAAGAAAAGCTTTATTCTGTAAAACTAAACAATGGAAATAACTTTCTAAGTTTCCCTAGATGTTTGCTTTAATTTAAAACTAGTATCATATACCTTGTTATATGTTTTAGTACATATAATAGTTCATAAATAAAGACACAGTTTTACAAAGAAAGATTTTTTTTCTAATTAAATGAGCCATTATTCAAACCTATATAAAATTTTCCTAGTAAAAATGAAAGAAACTTGGTAATGAAATGATTCCATTCTGTACAATCTACGAATCCTTTTTATTAAACTTCATATAGAAATGAGGCTTTGCTTTTCATGTTGGAAAATATATTAAAATTTTATTACTCTACAGATTTTAAAATATATCCAGTAGCTTATGTTAAATTTAATATGCCCTTGCAAATCCTTACTAAGAAGTTAAGAAAATTGTGGTAATAATATTTCTAAAAATAAAAGAAAAACTTCAATTCTAAATGAATGCTAAATTTATAACTTTAGTTTGAATATCATAGATGTAACAATATTTTCTTAAATTTCTGCTAGCAGTTAAGACTAAAAGTTCTCTAAATAAATCTGGTTAAATTATCTATCACTATTAACATCTTATGTTAAATACTTTCAAAAAACATAGTCACAAAAATGTTCAAATATTAAACACCTAAAATATAATACAATTCCAGTGAATGTTTTTGATTTTAAAACTATACTTTATAGTTTTTCATTTCTTTTATTATCTTCTCATTTCCTAATCCTGAATGCAACAAAATACAAGCAATGTATAAGCATAAAAATGCACATCTTTATTAGTGGCAACCTAATAGGTCCTTTTAAATAAACTGAAATATATAAAAATATACAAATGCCTGTATAATGCATTAGTGGCTACTTATGTTAATGAAAAATCTCTGATTTATATTGTCACTAGTTTCACCACTATATGACCTGCCTGAAATTATCCTACAAAGCTTTGTTATTCATCAGTTTTGCATTACATCCAAAGGCACAACAGGTCGTGTATAGCAGAGACCAGAGCAAAGAAGCAATGGAAGCACACTCAGCAAAACAGAAGTCCTAGCAGTCTTATTAATTGACTAGCAAGTTTTAGTCAGACTTGCTCTAAAAGCTTCAGTGGGCTCCCATGTCCCTTACAAGTAAAAGATGAAATTTTTACAATGACCTACAATATCCCACATGATCTGATCCCATTAGTTCTTTGAACTCATACCTTATACTCTCCCCTTGATTTCCCTACTCTAGTCCCACCGCAATCTTAGAAGTTCTAAGAACTAACCAAGTATGCTCCCACCTCAGGATTTTGCATTTGTTCTTCCCTCTGCCTGGAGCATTCTTGCTATAGCTCGAACCCTCACAGCCATCAAATCTTTCTCAGTGAGACCATTCATGGCCATGAGCAACCCCCTTCACTCCCTCCCAGCACCCCCACCCTACTCTTCTGTTTAATTCTAATACATGATATAACTTCCAACACACTATATAATTTCCTTTGCTTTTAATTTATTGCCTGACTGCCCCACAAGAAAGTAAACTCCTTAAGAATGGGGATTTTCGCAGGGCAGGGAGGGGAGGAGTGAAAGGGAGTCTGTGCTTTACTCTGTCATATCCCCATTACATTTGGCACAAAGAAGATATTCAAAAAGTATCTTTAGAATGTTGAATTTGGAAGACTGTGAAATAAAAAATCAAATTTGAAATTTAAAAACGTAGTTTTGTCTTGCTTCTTGTGAAACAAAATTTTTCTGAAGATGCAATTTACAAATTATTCCTTTATTGTCATTTCCAAGATCACCAAATGTTGCAGACCAAGTTGCTTTCATTTTATTTTTTTTCCACCATTTTTTTCAGCATATTACAGGGGTACAAATGTTTAGGTTACATATATTGCCTTTGCCCCACCCCAGTCAGAGCTTCAAGCATGTCCATCCCCCAGACGGCAGCGCACACTACACCCATTAGGTGTGCATATACGCATCCCTTCCTCCCCACTCCAACATGCCCGACAGTGGCTGAATGTTACTATTATATGTGCACTTAAGTGCTGATCAGTTAAGTAAGTTAATACCAATTTGATGGTGAGTACATGTGGTGCTTGTTTTTCCATTCTTGTGATACTTCGCTTACAAGAATGGGCTCCAGCTCTATCCAGGATAATACAAGAGGTACTAGATCACCATTGTGTTTTGTGGCTGAGGAGTACTCCATGGTATACATATACCATATTTTATTAATCCACTCATGTATTGATGGGCACTTGGGTTGTTTCCACATCTTTGTAATTGTGAATTGTGCTGCTATAAACATTCTAGTACATATGTCTTTTTTATAGAATGTCTTTTTTCATTTGGGTAGATGCCTAGTAATGGGATTGCTGGATCAAATGGTAGATCTACTTGTAGCTCTTTGAGGTATCTCCATATAACTTTCCATAGAGGTTGTACTAGTTTGCAGTCCCACCAGCAGTGTATGAGTGTTCCTATGTCTCTCCATCCACACCAACATTTATTGTTTTGAGACTTCCTGATAAAAGCCATTCACACTGCGGTTAAATGATATTTTATTGTGGTTTTGATTTGCATTTCCCTGATGATTAGAGATGTTGAGCATTTTTTCATATGTTTGTTGGCCATTAGTCTATCTTCTTTTGAAAAGTTTCTGTTCATCTCCTTTGCCCACTTTTTAATGAGGTTGTTCGATTTTTTTTCTTGCTGATTTTCCTGAGTTCTATATAGGTTCTAATTATCAGCCCTTTATCAGATGTGTAGCGTGCTAATATTTTCTCCCATCCTGTTGGTTGTCTGTTTGCTCCCATTATAGTTTCCTTGGCTGTGCAGAAGCTTTTTAATTTGATCATTTATTTATTTTTGTTGTTGCTATGGTTGCCTTTGGGGTCTTCTTCATAAATTCTTTTCCTAGGCTGATGTCTATAAGAGTTTTTCCAACATTTTCTTGTTGCCCTCTACACCACTTCTATTCAACATAGTGCTGGAAGCCCTAGCCAGAGCAATTAGACAAGAGAAGTAAATCAAAGGCATCCAAATGGGGGCAGAAGAGGCCAAACTATTGCTCTTTGCTGATGATATGATCTTATATCTAGAAAACCCCACAGATTTTGCCAAGAGACTACTAGAATTGATAAATTCAGCAAAGTCCCTGTTTAAAAATCAATGTACATGAATCAGTAGCATTCCTATATACCAACAACAGTCAAACTGAGAACCAAATCAAAGACTCAATATCCTTCACAATAGCAACAAAGAAAATAAAATACATAGGAATATATTTAACTATGAAGGTGAAAGACCTCTACAGGGAAATTACGAAACACTGAGGAAAGAGATAGCGGAGGACATAAACAGGTGGAAAATCATGCCATGCTCATGGGTCAGCATAGTCGACATTGTTAAATGTCTACACTACCCAAAGTGATCTACAGATTCAATGCAATCCCTTTTAAAATACCAATATCATTTTTCACAGATCTAGAAACAAATAATTCTATGCTTCATATGGAACCAGAGAAGACCCCGTATAGAAAAAGCAATCTTAAGCAAAAAGAACAAATTGGGAAACATCAATTTACCAGACTTCAAGCTATACTACAAGGCTATAATAACTAAAACAGTGTGATACTGGTACAAGAACAGAGACATAGACCAATGGAACAGAACTGAGAACGCAGATATAAAACCACCTTATATAGCCATCTAATATTTGACAAAGCAGACAATAAGATACACTGGGGAAAAGAATCCTTATTCAATAAATGGTTCTGGGAAAATTGGATAGACACATGGAGAAAACTGAAACGGGATCTGTACCTTTCACTTCTCACAAAAATCAACTCATGGTGGATAACAGACTTAAACCTAAGGCATGAAACTATAAGAATCCTAGAAGAAATTGTTTCTTCTATTTTAAATGCTAAAAATACTGTCTGGCAAATGCTGGACTGGGAAATTTTGTCAATACAAGTTCTCCCCTTTATTTTATCACTGACAGAAACTAGATCATATGTCAGGGTCATCCCAGCTGCTCAACAACACTTTACCAAAATATTGACTTCTTAAAACTATTGTCTTAAGCCAGGAATTTTGTGATGTATAAAGGGTTTACTGTCCAAAAGATAACCTACTACAGGAGTACTTCCATTCAAGGTCAGTGGACTATTTAGACATGAGAATCATTGAAATAAACTGCAGGTCAAAATCTAGGAATGTGTTATGGAGACATCCTGCCAATGTAAGAGAAAAGAGTTGATTATATCTTAAGAACTGATTCTAAGGAGCAAAAGTTAATTTATGTTCATAGTATCTTCGAGCTAAAAAGGATCTAAAAGATCAACTGCCCTGATTCCCACCTTTTATAAATAAATTTCCAGCACATAAGAGGTAATAAGCAAATATTTTTAAAATAAAATGAAAAAAATTAAAGAGTTTTTATGATTTGCTTTAATTCATACTAAGTGGCAGAAGGAGTAGAACACAAGTCTGACTTTCATTCACAACAGACTAGCCCAATAACTTAAAGTAACAAGCTGAAATGAGAATTGTAAGAATTGGTCAATTCTGAGGGATAAACCTACATTTTTTTTTTTAAAAAAGGAGGATTCTGACCGAGAAAAATTGCACTATAACAGTGTTTCCCAAATTTACCTGATCATAACTGTGGTATAACTTTAAAAAACATCCAGATTCCCTAAAGCCCCATGATGGAACAGCTAAATCAGAATCTTCAGGGAAATAACCTAGAAATCTATTTTTTTAATATGCACTCCAGGTGATTATATATAGGTAAGCCAATTTGGGAAACAACAGACAATGGCTGGGTAGTTCCATTTCTTTTAGTCCCACAACCAACCAATAATGATAATAAAAAGACTGTTCTTGCTGTCAGATCTGTTATGAAGTGTGAAGAACTACAAATTCGAAGATTTACTTCAGGATGAACTGTAATCCTCTGGTCTGTAGGATGAATGCCTTCTCATTAATACTTCATTATTGTATCCTTGAGCTACAGAAGAGATCTCTCTTTCTCTTTCTCCCTCCTTTTCAGAGTTTCTTGGCTAAAAGAAAGTCCTCAGAATTGAGGCAAACACATTTCATGAAACCAAAATTTTTGTATCCCCATAAGATCCTGAATTAAAAAAAAAAAAAATTAAGGGAGAAAAATTTAAAAAAAAACCCTAAACTATCTGTAGTTAAGCTTAAGAGTATTAGAAATTCACATTGTCAAAATTCAAATAAATGTTTACTTTCTCAGATGTAACTTACTTCTTCTCAACAGATGTTCATTTATAGAACTATACTAACTTGAGTTTCAAGGTTTAAGTTTGTCTATCTTATTTAAAAGAAAAAAGACAAAGACATTAAAAATGAACTAATTATAAACATAATTAAAAAATGCTGTCCTATAAACCATTTCTTTTAATACCTATTCCAATATGTTTTTTTCATTTTATTTGAAACAATATTTTCAAAGTTACTACTGGTTTGTCAGATTGTCATATTTGATCTTTAGCTTCATCTCTAGCTCCTTACAGACAAAAGCTTCAAAAAAAGGTAAAACAGAGTTTAAAATAAAATTTTACATACATAGAATATTCAAATCATCATCAATAGCATCATCAGTATTTAACACCCTAAGTGAGAAGTTAGAATAATTTTTCCTTGAGGTGAAGATAATCATAATATAGGAGAACATAATCTATTCAGAAAAAAATAAGAAAATCAGTAATTATTTACAGAAAGGAAAAACTTTTGAAAAGCTTTTCATTGAAGCATGCCAGAATAGGCCTGTAGGCAAGTGTTTTCAAATTTTAGAAGCACAATAAACAGCCACAGTCTTTTTTAAAAATGCATATTCCAGGGTCCAAACTTCATAGATTCTGGTTGAATAGGTCTGTAGTGTAGCTCAGGAATCTTTATTCTAACAAATACCTTAGGGAGTATTTGTACAATACTTTTGAAACTATCATTTAGGTTCTTTAATTCAAACATTCTCAGTTTAGAGAATTACACAGTAGACTTAAGGCAATGGTGGAGTTCTTGGGATAAGTACACATTCTCAATTAGGTGCCTTAGTGCCACACACACTTTTTTCCTGTCCCAAATTACATCCCGAAGATAAATGGGAAATATAACGCCCATGTTCCCATTCTTGGTCCTGATACTAACAAAACAACATTTGGTCTGGGCTGACACCTCCTCTCACTAGATTAGAAAAGACGATTTGAAAGAAAAGTCTCCAGAGAAATACATTCCCTGGATCATCTAATTCTGACTCCCAATAAAATCAGACATCTTCCCTATTAAAATGTTCATTTCTGTATCAGATGGCTTATTTGTTAAAAAGATTAGACCAAGTGAGCACCATTATTTGCCTCCTGGGCCCCATTTGCTCATTTACAAAGATGCTACAAGAAAGAATACCTTATGAGTAGTAATCAAACACATAGTTACTATAAGAAAAGTTTTACAAGAATAGTCCCTACAACCTGCTCCATTGCAGGTCAAGCTCATTTCTTCAGTCTACTCTTTTGTCTATACTTATGAAACCAGTTAGAACCATTTCCTTCCCTGCATAAATCCTGGCTCTTAACGTAGGTGTTTTACAAACATCAAGGGAATTGGAAACAAACACTCCATCTTAGCACGCCTTTCCTTTTCACAATCGTGCTTCTCAGAAGAGATCAAGTTTTGCCAGGACTCAGGAGGCCCATAATGATTTTTATTTTCTCTCCAATCATACCAAATATAAACCAAAGTTGGTAGTAAGAACCAAGGACTTCATCAGGCACAGTAAGTGTATTTCTACTGTTCCTGTCAAATGCAGACAAAGCGAACTTCAAGTGGTTGGAAGGAGAGTACTGTATAAACTGGATTTGTCCTTTAAAGCTTGTGAATATATGGCTTCAGCTAATGTAAAAATGTAAATGCTGCTATTAAACATTAATATGACATTCTATTTTAAAACACACATATAAATTTAGGAATAAGAAAGCTTCTGTATAGAAATCTCCGGCTTTCAATTAAACAGACAAAAAAAGGTTATAGGGAGAAAAGGGGTATTATAATAGCCAGGGGATTACTTCTCCAAAACAGGCAGTATTTATTAAGCTATGGTAAAGAAACTGAGATGACTTAGATTTTAGTTTTAACTTTTCCACTAACTGGCTGCATGGCCTGGAATCTTATTTACTTTCTTTGGATCTTACATTCCTTATCTATAGTAGGAGTCTATTATACACAGCAATTTCTAAATTCCTTAACTAGTTGAAGACTCTCTCATTCTAGATTAATCAGAGAAGAGTTTTTACAACTAGTTTTATGAAGCAGTTTATATAAAGAAATGCCTATTCTGGTAAGCAAGCAAGGGAAATAAAAGAATTTACAAGAAACAATTTAGAATCACTCCAGGGTCTTATTTCCTAAGCCAAGTGACTGGAAATATGTTATGTTGATTTAATTTTGACAGAAATATACTCTTCAGTATCTAAAGGAAAGAAAATGTTAGCTAATTAAAGAAATTAAAATAGCTTTAGGACTTCAAACTGTTCTTACAAATCATTTTACTAATTTTAAGTATTATTACTCCAGCACATGGATTAAATTGTGTAAGAGTAAAAATGGGTCAAACTTTAAGCCAGTAAAGGCTTGCAAAAAAGCCTTACTTGCCCTTAGTTTTCTGTAACTGAATTATCTGCAAATGGAGAAAGATTCTCCTGTGTCTTATACATAACATAAAACTTTTAAAATATCAGATTTTTTCAATCCATCTTTATTATGAAGATATTTCCCTAAAAAAGACTTCCTGTAGATGAAAATCAAGAAATGTCATGAATAATTTTATAATTGATTTAAGAAACATTCTAATTATATAACTTTGGATGGGCAGGGACTTCAGATTCCACGCAATCCACACCCTTCAATTTACGGAGGAAAAAAGTGAATCACATTCAGTCGATGTGACTTACCCAAATCAAACAGATATTTAGTGACCAAGCAAGGCCAAAATATTTGTCTCCTTACACCTAGAGTTCTGCTGTCTTCACTACTTCATTGTTTCCAAGGTTCTATAAATTGGTCAGGGAGAAACAGGTTTCATTGTCAGATATGTATGGAAAACACTGCATGCCTAATCCTCTTCTCAAAAACTCACTAAGAACTTTAGCAAAAGAAAAGGTTCTTGTATGATGCTGCAGGAAAGGAACCTGTACTTGATTTGTTCAATTATACATCCTTACTCTTCCTTTGTTACACATTGTCACTCTATATGTGTATATATTGCTATTTAATTTTTATATTGCTATTTAATATATTATCACATTCACTATGCAATTTTTAGAATATTTGCTTCAACCAAGAGCCAAATTTTGCCCTAAAACTTATAAACCAAAAGTGCTTCATTAATTTACTAATATTATCACTAGAAGCTTGGATAAAATATGTGACAATGGATTCAAAGGATGCTAGTACAGGAAATGAAAAACATAAATTTAGATCAGGCCCAAATTATCTACATAGGTACACTGATCTGAAATTCTGGATCGAATGTGTTAGAGAGAACAATTGGGCATGCCTCTAACATTTGTTCAATTGACTGCACACAACTTAAACTCAACTGTGTTCTAAGCTTGGTAATTGAAGTTTTAGAACTTCTTTGGTAAAATACAGAGGAAAGAATTCAAAGATTTATAGGATTATTGACATGGATTTATGGTATAAGATCTATTTATTCATTCCCTAGATGGTTCAGAACACTTTTTCTATCAAAGCATTAAGAAATATATTGTCCAGGGAAGCACAGACACCCTTGAAAACTACAAAGCTGGCTATCCTCTCCAGACCTTCACGAGGAGAGATGCCGCAACTGAAATGAGCTCCCTGATTTTTATAGGTGTTTTGGAATCTGAGAATGACAACAGTAGCTCTTAACCATCAAAAACAAGGCAAGTATAGTTATTATAATAGAATCCATACAGGATAATAATTAATGTTGTACTATGATGAAGTTATGACTGTTTTTTTAATGTTTAACTGCTGAAAGCTTTTAAGCTCATCTATCTCTTTTTCCCTTCTACCTTACACCTGTACAGCTGGTATGAAAGCCTGAGTACTCCCTCCTTTGGCACTGGAGGAAATTCAAACCACGCAAGGTCTGGCCAATCTGGACCTGCTCGTACTTGCCCTGCTCTCTGCAGTAGTCCATTGTCTGAATATTAGGCTGTTTCCCAAGTTCTCTTGATGTGTGGAGTGTCAAAAGATTCAATACCCTACCTATCAGTTGGGAGGGGACCCATCTCATCTTATGTAATGACCACAAACTAGATATGATCTGCACCAATCTTTGGTGATGGCAAATTCAACATGGTATCTAAGTTAGACAGATCCTGAGGTGACCCCACTGATTCCCACCTCCTGATGCTCATGCCTTTATTTAATCCCTTGTCCTTGAGTGAAGATAGGACTTTTGACTTGCTTCCATCCAATATAATACAGCAAAGGTAATAGATGTTTCTTTCATAATTAGGCATTATATGGAAAAGGACATGAGAAGTCACTCCCATTATTACTACACATACACAAACAAACTCACATACACATTTGCTAGAAGAGAGACTATAAACTCTCTTTGTGGTGTTGAAATACATGGTCATGTTGGAAAAGTTCCTGTATCAAGAAACTGCAAGAGGCTTCTGGAACCTAGAGCAACCTCCAGCTGATAGCTAGAAAAAAATCTGGGGCCCTCAGCAGCCATGCAATCAAAAGGAAATAAATTCCACCAACAATTTGAATGAGTTTAAAATTGAATTCTGCCCAGTTGAGCCAGCCACAGGCTGGCTAATACCTTCAGGCCCTGAGCAACACACCCAACTAAACTTGCCCAGTCTCCTGACTCATGGAAAGATAATAAATATAAGGTGGTAAATGCATGTTTTTTTAAATGGATAAGTTTGTGGGAATATGTTATGCAATAATAGAAAACTAATATAGGATTCCTAAGACTGAAATAGATGGATAGCTTTAAAGAAAAAAAGACAAAGGAAAAGAAAGATCCGTGTGATCTAAACAAACAGATAAGAATTCTGCGTTTAGGAAAATGAAGTATCATTTGATTCCACACGATGGAGAATCATAGCTCTTTATCCAAGCTTATTTCTGTGCCATCGCACATTGCCTTTGAATGAAGGTGATTCCAGGTACACCAGAGGAAGAATTAAGTCATTCTACCACAAAATAATGCTGCATTCACTGGTCACACTAGCAGATTATATGTGTAAGGTGACAAACACAATTTTGAAACTAATTTTTTCTTAATAATTTAAATTATTCTGAAAAACCATCCTATAATTTTCCCCCAATACTAGAGCACGTTTTTGGAGAGCACAAGCTCAGCAATTGTAATATTTACCATATTTAACCTCTGATCCATGGAGTCAGAGCCATCATGATCAGAAAATTAGAAATGCCATATGTAAATCCATACAGGTGCACGTTTCTTCTACAATATTATAATAAAAGAGGTATAGAATCCTCAACGTAATCAAATATAGTGCCACGATTAATGACTTCAAAGATACAGAAGTAGTTATTTCTACTGTATCCTTACCTAACTCACTTGTTTGGCCTGTCAGATGATGAATGGATCTCTGAAACTTACAATCAGTTTTTACAAACCTAACCATTCAGTAACCCCAATTTCAGCTCTTGCTATTTCGGATTTAGTCTTTTACTCAAAACAGTCTCTGGAGTCTCGTATGCAGCCACATAAAAAAAAAAAAAAAAAAAAAAAAACACTGTTTTTTTTTTTTTCCATCTCCATGAATATAGAATATCAGAATCAGTTAAATCTCACCTGACAGTGACTGACAGGTCATTGCCCCTGTCTTACCTCAAGACTACATCAACTCTCTTGGACTTCAACATACTTTAGTCCTCAGAGACCATGATCATCTTACAGATTGTTGATAACATCATGCTTGTGGCCCTAATGATCAGGAAGTACCCTAGGTACCATAGCAAAGCAAATACATTCCAGGTTTGGGAAAACAGAAAAAGAAAAAAAATAAATAAAAAACTCACAGAAGACATAGCAATTTTTCCTCACTGGAATAGATATATTCTGGGTAAGCTTTTGCTTAGCCTGACTGTTATGCTTTCACCACCACCCACAACTGAGAGCTTAATAGAATGTCTTATTCATCTCCATGCTATTCCATAAGATATTGCATACGACCATGGGAGTTATTAAACAGCACAAATATGCAAATAGGCTGTTGTCCTGTATATTCATGGCGTTAGCATATACCTCAACACCCTAAAGCAGCTAGACTTCAAGGTCATACTGACAATTCAGCTAGGACTGAGAGATAGCACCTTGTGTGGTTGGTGCTTTCCTACATGCTAAAGTTTGCTTTGAACCAGTATCAATTTATGATGGGGTTACTGACAAAGCCAGGAGACATGGAACTTGGAATCAAAAGGTAAAGATAACACTATCTCTCACAATTGTATCCAATAAGCCCAACAAACAATTTTGTTTCTGGTCCACAGAACTCAGGGTTGGCTACTTTTGAGGCTTTATAAATCTGATGACTTCCTGGGGACACAGCAATTATTGCACTGAACTAGAATTTCAGATAGTCATCTAATCATTTCTGTATGCCAACAAACTAACAACCAAAACAAGGAGATGATTGCAGTGCCTTGTGGGTTTGATTCTCAATATCATAAGGAAAAGTATTACTGCCATACAATGAAGACTAGGGAGGGAGAGTTTTTATCTGAAGCCTCCCGAGTTTGCCATGTCCAGTACTAAATGTTAACAGGAAACTACTGCAATATAATACGGATAAAAAAGAGCTCAGATCCCTGAGGAATACAGACATGTATCCTCAAATCAGAAAAATAACCTAAACTATCTAAACTATTGACTAATGATAAATGATACATGAAATGAATAATAGGGAAAGGAAGTTAAAGAAACCAGCTATGGTCTCATGACCAGTTGTAAAAATGAGGGCAGAAGTGACTACCTACATTTTCATTCTACTATATACATATGCACTGTAATTTAATACAAAACTATATTGTGATGGTAGTTAACTTTATAGTTTACTACTTCTGTTAAAGATAACCAGGTAGGACAATAAATAAATTACAAGAGTAATGAACGTCATCTACTCAGAGACAGATACAGTGACTGATGGGCTCTGTGTAGGAAAGGGTAGGTGCATCTTCCTTTGTATAAAGGAAAGCTACGTTGTGTAGTCAGGAGCAGTTGATTGTTGATTTTGCTATTTGAAAGATTTAGAATAGATAAAGAGGTACATATGAATGAGTAGTGAGCAGTCTAAGGGGTAAACTATATGAGATACTGTCCATTTGTCAATGGTGTTTACCCGGCACATTTTATACCTCCCTCCACCTATCTTCTATATTACAGAATCTGGCATTTCACCTCTACTTGCAACTTAGGATCTATATGTAAATTTGCTTCTGCCAAACAGAAGCACTCGGGGAACATTTGGAAGGCAGAAGTGAGGCAAAAGCCATCATCATGCTGCGGATCTCCTGGAAAGTAAGGTAAGGGAGACACAACATTAAGAGGTGGTGCATGATGATATAGCAACAGCAGTTTCCTGATCCCTGTATTATAGACATTGCAATGTGTTCTTGAAATCAATAGCTCTAGTGGTAGCCCCCTGAATCCAGTTTCTCCAGGACTTCCAACAATTTTATAGACACAGCATTATTTAAGCTCAGAGTTTTGTAAGCACATTATTATAGTCCTTTCTGCTTAAAATATTTAGACTGCTCCAAACTTAGGAAGAGAACAAATTGTTGTTAATCTGATAATAATGCCTATAAAAAGTAATGACTACAGGAAACATAATGTTCAATGCTAAAATATTACAAACTTTACCTTGAGATCGGGAGCCAGCAAAGATGCCAACCACTACTGATTCTTTTCAATGTTATGCTAAAATTCCTAACTAGCTCAATAAGACAATAAAATGGCATAAAAGACATAAGCACCGGAAAGGAAGATAGAAACTGTCATTATTCACAGATGACATGATTTTTACCTATTGTATATCAAAAGAATCTACAGAATTAATAAGTGAATTTAGCAAGGTTATTATATAATAGGTCAATATACAAACAAACAGAAAATGGAATTTATAAATGTATACCTTTTTACAATAGCATCAAATGTGTAGAATATCTAGTAAAATGTGTACTAAACTTTTAAAGGAATTAAAGAAATTCTAAACAGACCCACTGGCGGTTTCTTCTCTCATTATACATCCACAAGTTCCTCGAGAATAAGAGCTAGGTCATTCATGCTTGTATTCCCCCAGGATGTAGTACAGTGTCTAGCATATATTAGGTGCTCAAACGGGTGAAACACACTTAAACCTACATAATTTTATATTATTTTAACCATTATTTCTCAATCCCCACAGGATATGTTACATATATTAAAATCTGACAGCTCCCATCTCTTTATAATTTGCCATTCTAAAGAATTGCATCACAGGGAAAAACATGGAGCCATCCAAGGGGAAAAATAAAAGTTTTTTAAGAGAAAGCAATCACCCACACCTGATGAAGCAGTATGTGTTAGGAATAAAAAGGACTACAATCTCCACATCTTAAATTTGAATTTCTCATTGCTGTATAGAAAATAAATTACACTTTAAAAAAACATATGCTTTAGCAGCTTTTATGTAAATTACATCTGTTTCCTAATTATTTTAGACTGCTACCTTTGATTAAATACAGTAGCTTTGGAAAACAATGTAACTCCTTAAGTTGTTTTTCATCTTAAAGTCACTTTCAAAAAGATTGTCAGCTGAATTGATTGACAACTTAAGTGCTAAGTTATTCAGATAAGATATTTGGAACCAAAAGTTTCAGATAGTCTGTTGCACTAGTACCTATTGAGACAGTGTCATTAGAAAACATGTTAGTTTTCTAAACATTTTCAATATTGAGGTTGCCTAGGAATTTAAGAGAAGAGCTGTTGTGGTTTGCTTGGACATAGGGACCTGCCCCCCATCTCTTCTAACAGTCATGAGGTCTGGGGTCAGCAACTTCTGACAAATACAATACTATTAGCACATATGGGTAAGCACATATCCTGGGTCACATGTGTGCAGTGGGAGAAGGCTGTGTCTCTCCACTGGGACTGCTAGTCCATGTACTATCCTCATTATTCTTCTTTGTCCGTATAGTATCCAAATAACAGTAAAATCTCAATAAATTTTGATGAATGAATGGATGAATGAAAAATGAATCCTAGATCTTCTTTGTATAAATAAATGACAAAGGCAGTAATATTCAATATAATATTTTATCCAGCATATTAATGCACGGGCCTTATGTTTTATGTCATTGGAATATTAAAAAAAAACCAGAAATTATAAAATTTCTTTTTATCTAAACTAAGCTTACAACCTCCCATTTCTACCTGGTTTTAGAAAATTTCATCTTACAAATCAGTCTCATTTGGTTTAAAATTCAGCTTCTCTAGGTTAATTCTTAGTCAATTTACTGTTCTATCATCCTTCTTCTTGCCTTATCCTCAGGGGGCATCTAGACTTCAGAAAAGCCTATAAAGAATTTCATGACATCAGAAGGGAAATGTATAATACATTGTAGAAATAAAGACACCCAGATAGGAACAAGCAAAGGCTATTTATTCAGAAATTTGCTATAGCAAAGAAGTCAGCCACCATCACTTATGTTTGGCGAGACTCAAAGGCAGGCAGAAGCAAGGGAAATCTTTATAGTGGAAAAAAAAGGAAGGCTTCAGCTAAGCCCTGATTTGACATTGTTGGCACAGTAAGCTGGAAGTAGACTAACTAGAATCAGGTATCCTATGTGACTGGTTAGGAAGCATATTTAGCTTTTTCCTAAGTTGGAAGTGGGAAGGGAGGCCATGCAAAAATTAGAGAAGCTTGCTATTATAGACCCAGTCCCTTTGGAACTGATTGTCACAGAGATTGTGGTTTGACTTCATAGGTTAGTTGCTACAAAGATCATGTGGCCATTTTCCATTTGTATATGCAATATGTCTACATTTAAACCAGGATGGTTTTCTGCCTTTTCTGCCCTCTGCTGAGTTGTTCTTTGTCAGCCTGTTTGTTGAGTTGTGTCGTCTGACCAGCTAAAAATATTTATGTTCACTATAGTCCCATAACCCCCAGTTGCCTCTTCCAAGCATCTAACCCTCTTAGCCATTTCTGCACCCCTCTAGGGGCTCTGGGATGCTTCTGTCACACATGCTGGACTCTGGCCTTCTCAACAGGGCTTCCAGGCCAGGTTACACCAAGGCCAGCCAGGCAATGATTCTGTGTGCTAAAAGAGTTAGTTCCCCTGACTTTTTGGTGTTTCTGTTGGACCTTCTGTTATCCTACTTCTCTCCAGAATTTAGCATAGAAAAGGAGACACTAGAGCCTTCTGAAAAACCCATGTTCCAATTATTTTCCTCTGATCTTTATATTCCTTTTTAATGGAAGGGGGGTCACATCAAAATTTTTCCCATTCTGAGATTTATTGAGTATATTCTAAACTCTATATTTGCTAAAATTTGGAGCTTAAAGCTTAAAGATTTTGGAATTAAAACCAGGCTAACAATCGTATCTTCTCCCAGCAGATAGTGGAATCTCCAGACAACTGCATGCCATGGCTGTCACTGTAGGACCTTTTCTAGAGCTTTCCAGTAATCTTCTTAAGGGAGCAAAAGTCAAGACCTTGACTCTTTGTTGAGTTTCTAGTCTTCCTGTCTGAAGGCAGTAAGAGAAAGCCATCATTCCTCACTACTACTTGAATGTGATTGCAGGGAGGAGGAAAGCTGGGTAGGTTGTTGCCTGAGTGAGGGAAAAGAAGTTATTAAAAATAATTGAAAAATTATTATATATTTAAATCTTTCCCCCATCTTTTTAAAGAACTATTTTTGTATATGCATTCATATATGTTGATTAATTTGGTTCTCAAACAGTCCTGCATAAAGATATAGCAATCATTTTTACTATAAAAAGAAAGGTCCAGTGACCTGACCAAAGGTCACACAACTTAAAAATAGTAAAGGAAAAATGAAAATGCCAAGAAAAGCACTTCTTCAACAGACTTAGAATATATAATAGTACAGTAATAAAAGTAGCTTCTGTTACAGGCATTTCTAATAATTGGTTTACAAAATTTTTTTTTCATTAAATGTTCAAAATTCTTTGCCTAATTCTTCAGTGAGCACACTTTTCAGGATAAAGTATGTCTGAAAGGGAAATGAATCTTAATTATCAGGAGATAATGCTGAAAATAATCAAATTGGTATGGTACTATTGTTTTAAAACTAGTTGCAAATGGATGTTTAATATTTATAATTTATGGTATTTAATTTCACTTTATAATTTTCTCAGCCACTTAACTATGAACAAGTATTTATTACTGTTCAAGACAATTCTTTTCTAAATTTATTTCTCTTATTACCTTTCAGGAAGTGAGATGCAAAGGATATGCAACAACGGTTTCAAAATTTAATTTCTGGCCGGGCGCGGTGGCTCACGCCTGTAATCCTAGCACTCTGGGAGCCCGAGGCAGGTGGATCGCTCGAGGTCAGGAGTTCGAGACCAGCCTGAGCAAGAGCGAGACCCTGTCTCTACTAAAAATAGAAAGAAATTATCTGGCCAACTAAAATATATATAGAAAAAATTCGCCAGGCATGGTGGTGCATGCCTGTAGTCCCAGCTACTGGGGAGGCTGAGGCAGTAGGATCGCTTAAGCCCAGGAGTTTGAGGTTGCTGTGAGCTAGGCTGATGCCATGGCACTCACTCTAGCCAGGGCAACAAAGTGACACTCTGTCTCAAAAAAAAAAAAAAATTTAATTTCTGCTTTAAGGTTCTCTTCTATAAAAATCTTTAATCACTCTTATAGTAATCATTAAATTTAGCTATAAATTAATTCAACAATTATATAACACCTTTCTTCAGTTAAATTAGCGTATTTTTAAAATAATATTTAATGCCAAGAGAGGAAGGTAAATCAAAAAGTATTATAAACTGCTATCAAAAATGTAAATTGGTATAACCTGTTAGAAAATTTTTTTGTATTTCAGTAAAAACTGCATCCTTTGTACCACATTTTTCTGGGTTATCATATTCTAACCCTGTTCATTGTCTTGAAACAAAATAGCAACTCTTTGTGAGGTGTAGGGAACTAAAAGATATATAAATGGTGTCCTGTCTGCTAGTGGTTACAACTGACTTCCCTACCACCATTGCACTATGAAAAACCAGTGTTGTCTTCATTCACTATTCATCCTAGAATTCCTTTACTCTATATAAATTTGTGCTATTTTGACCTTTCCTTTGAATTAGTTGTAACATTTGCCTGGTTCCCTTATATCTTACATGTAAAATCAGTTCTTTGACAGGTGCTCGTTTTATATCTATGTGAGAGCTGTGATTTTACCTTTTTCTGAAAATTACTTTTTAACAAATCTTTCTGAAAAATTATTTGGCAGTCATTACCAACAGTCATAAAAATGTTCAACCATGTGCTCCAATAAGTCCACCTCTAGGAATTTGTCCTAGACATGTAGTGAGAGATACATTTACAATGATATTCATTTCAATATTTACAATAACAAAATAACAATAACAAAAATTTTATTTTAGAATATTTTCAAAATTAAAAATTAAATAAACTTTGCTCAAGTATAAAAATCATAAAAGTAACAGACCTATTGATAAAAAAATTCAGCAAAACTGTAGGATACAAAACAACACAGAAAAATCAGTTGTGTTTTTATATACTAAAAATTAACAATCCAAAAAGGAAATTAAGAAAACACATGCATTTACAAAAGCATCAAAAAGAATAAAAATGAAGTTAGATCTTTACCTATACCATATACAAAAATTAATTTTAAATGGATCAATGCACTAAATGTAACAATTAAAATATAAAACTCTTAGAAGAATATATAGGAAAAAATATCCATAACATTAGAATGGCATAATTTCTTAGATATGATACCAAAAGCACAGAGAATAAAATAGATAAATTAGACTACAACATTAAAATTTATATGGATCAAAAGATACAATAAACAGAATGCAAAAAAAAGAGAATGGGAAAAAATATTTGCAAATCATATATCTGATAAGAGCTAACATCCAGAATACACAAAGAACTCCAACAATTCAACAACCAAAAACAAACAACCCAATTAAAAAATAGGCAAAGGACTTGAATGGATGTTTCTCCAAAGAAGTTATACAAATGGCTAATAAGCACATGAAAAGGTGCTTATTTATTAGGAAATGCAAATGAAAACCACAATGAGATACCACCTCATACTCACTAGGATGGTTACTATCAAAAAAACAGAAAATAGCAAGTGTTGACAAGAAAATGGAGAAATTGGAATGCTTATGCATTGCTAGTGGGAATGTAAAATGATGCAGCCACTATGGAAAACATTATGGTGGGTCCTCAAAAAAAATTTTTAAAAATTACCATATGGTCCAGTAATCCTAGGGTCTGGAAAAAACACCTGTACACCCATATTCATAGCAGGACTATTCACAATTACCAAAACCTAAGTGCTCATTGATGGAAGAATGGATTTTTTGTAATGCGATATGTACAATGAAATATCATTCAGCCTTAGAAAGGAAGGAATGCTGAAACATGCTCTAACATGGATGAACCTTGAAGACATTATGATAAGTGCAATAAGCCAGTCACAAAAAGACAAATATTGTATAATTCCACTTACGTGAGATATATAGAGTAGTCAAATTCATAGAGACTAAAAATGGCTGCTAGGGTCTAGGGTAGAGGGGAATGGGTACTTATCACTAAACTCTATATATTGGATGTAGGATTTCAGTTTTATAAGATGAAAGGAATTGTAAAGATTGATGATGGTGGTGGTTGCACTTAATGCCTCCAAACTGTATACACTTAAAATGGGAGTAAATTTTATATGTATTTTACCACAATTAGTTTTTAAGATAGCAAACTATTGATAAAATATAGCAAATGTTTATTTACTTTGTGGATTATCTCATTTAATCCTTATAATCACATTCTGACAGATATGCTATTTAAATACTATGAGGTGGTGTAATATAGTTGTTGGCAGCACAGGCTGTGAAATCCAATTGCCTGAAGTTTAACCCCAGTTTCACTATTTTCTAACTCTATACCTTCAAGCAGTTACTAACTTCTCTATGCCTCAGATTTTTCATTTGTTGAAAGAGGAAAATTGATTTAATACATGTAAGGCAGTAAGAAATGGCCAGCAAATAGCAAGCATTCAATAAATATGAAACATTATCCTGTGGATTTAGGCAACTTTTTCAAAATCAACCAGCTAGTAGATTTTAGAACCACAGTGTGAATTCAGATGTACTGGACTCTAAAATCCAAACATCAAGTGAAACAACAACTGAGGTGAATGCAGTCATTATTTTTCTCCAGTTATTTTTTATCTGTGTATATTAATAGAGAACAAGCGCAATTTTGTTGCACTGATATATTAAATTGTGGTGAAGGCAGTCATTAAAATGGTATTTTAAAAAAATTGTAACAGGAGTATGTGCATATGTGTATACCACCCATATATATTCTTATTATGTACATATTCACATACCCACAGTAGAATGTTAAATGGAAAAAAGAAATAATACAGCACGTACAGAATGCTCTTACTTTAGATGAACACACACACACACACACACACACACACACACACACACACAGAGGAATAGAAATCTTTGGAGTTAATGGTAGCTAATGGATGATGAGATTGCCAGTAGTGTTTTTCAGTATGTCCCCAAAATTTTACAATGAACATGCAATTATTTTATATTCAGAAAAAAAAGAAATTAAAAATTCACATTGAGGTGAACAATTTCTTCAATCATAAAAAAAATTTGTAGAAAACAGTTAGATGATATGATCAAGTTACCCTACCGCAAAATATATAGATGCTCCCATGGAAAATTTCAATCCAGTATGTAACAATTAGCTTGTAGTCTATATTTATTCTTTGAAACATTGCCAATTTATATTGCTCAGAATCAATTGAATGACAATGCCTAAATATTAATATTCTAAATGGATAAATCTTCGGCTTTTTAGTTTTTTCTTTGAGAGTTTATAGAAATTCTTCTCAGTGAACTGGAAAGCTCCCATAGGAAGCAACTGGATTTAATGTTGAATAGTTTTTTGTTGTTTTCTTTTTTAATTTTCCATGTATTCAGAGCAGAGCAAGAACATGCCTGATGCCTTTTTCTGGGTATTCCTCCTTGTAAGGAGTCACCAGGAAGATGCATGGACACATGGTTGTACCTTTAAAGTGAACTGGTCATTGTCTAAGTCAGGGAAGCAGACAGAGCCCACTCTCAAATTAGGGGGGAAAAATCTTCAATCAATATGAATGAATTAACAATCTTTAATAAAGACATGGGTAGGAATCTGAGAATGCAATGCACAATATAATACTATTTTGCCTTTTCTCTCAACTCTCTTCACCCACCTGTCTCTTCACCTTCCTTTGCTCCCAGAACTCACTAAGCCATTTTTACTAAGAAATAGCATGCTCTTCCAGCAAGAACTCTGATCACCAAGAACAACCTTTGCTCTGTTTTACATACAATGTAAGACAACACTAGAGTTATTAACATGAATCAAACAAATATTTATTGACCATCTACTATTGGCCAGGACAGAAACATCTGTGCTTTCAAGACATTTGGATTTTACTAGAAGAAGAAAGTTATAAATAATCAAGTAAATGAAAGGAATACATTGAAGTGGCCAGAACTTTTCAAACAATTACAATAGGATTTAACTCAGACTGTAAAAGGGGTGATTGGGTAAAACACCCCTTTGGATGATGACATTTGAACTCAGGGCTCCAGGAAAAGAAGGAGCCAATCAGACCTGAGAGAGGGAGAAACTAACACAAAACCCTTAAAGTAAGAATTGTGGTGAGTCCCAGGAAGAGAAAAAAGACCCATGTGGCAACATTAGGGGGCAAGTAAAAGAGCCATCTGCTCCAAGTTCAGAAATAAATGGACAGGCATGTTGAAATACAGTTTGTAAGCCAGAGTGGGAAGTTTGGTTTTCATTCTGAGTTGCATAAGTTAGGGTTCAATTGGAGAAGCAAAACCACTAGAAATTATATAGAAAAGGGATCCTAAATGTCATTGTGGGAGCTGGTTAGACTGTTTGGCTGTTGCTTCTTTGTCTGCCTCTGGTCCTGAGGTCATCAGGACAGGCATTTGAGAAAAAAAAAAAAGATACGCATAAAGTAGCAATAAAAAAGGACAAATTGGAATCCCTGAGAACAAGCAGGGATGAGCTAGAAATTACTGGGCCAGTAGAGCAATGCCAGCACCTGCCTCTAGGAGTGGTTCTACCATCTTCAACAGTTAGATTTCAAAATGTTCTTTCAGGAGCACTATCCAAGAAAGCAAGAAGTAGAAAAGAACACAAAACAAAGTACATACAACATTTCTATGGTCCAGATTTGGAAGTGGTCTGTTTGTTCAGTTTCCATTGACCAGAACTCTATAATATGGTCAACTTCAAAAGACAATGGGAATAGTAGCATAGACTGTGCCCAGGATGAAGAGGTTGTATATTTTGCTGAAAAGTAGCATCAACTTCCTCCAGATACACTCCACTCACTCTCCATTACCACCACACTCCTACTGTTAGGCTACACCGAATCTTCAACTTCAAATATCACTTGTGCTGTTCAGTCTCTCTTTATACCCCTAGAAACCCACAGCCCACTCTTCTTTGTATTGGTCTTCATCCCCCAGGTTTGCTAGCCCTCTAATTTCCAGTTGGTTTGGCCAATGGAGGTGGAGAGAGAAGATCTAAAGGCAGGGGGAAAGAGAGGTCAATTCTCCCACTCCCTCCCTGCCTTGCTGTTGCTCTGGCAGCAGCTTTATTCCAAGGCTGGAACTCCTGGAGGGTAGCTGTTGTGCCACAGCACCAGTCCCCCTGGAGGCTCCAACACTACCATTCCCTCCTCTGGCCCCTTCAGGCCTACAGGTTGTTTGTTGACAGCTTCCATTAAGGCTACATTCTGTGTATTCACCATCCTTTGTTGGTTCCTGTAACTCTCCCTACTCCTCTGTAAATAGTCCCTTCATTAAACTGTTCTCAGTTATACATTTTGAGTTGTCCTCTATTTACCACTGGGTCCCTCACTGACAGACTTACTTTTGTTCAACATATAATTACTGGGTGCCTATTTGTCCAAATATGGCATACATAAAATACAAATGAAAAGCAATTGACTTAGTATTAGTTATCTATTGCTATATAACACTAAAGCTCAGTGGCTTAAAAATTCAGTATCTCTTAGTTTCTGTGGGTAAAGTTATCTGTGTACAGCTTAGAAGGTTCCTTTGGCTCAGGGTCTTTCATAAGCTATAATCAAGGTGTCACCTCGGGCTGTAGCCATCTCAAAGCTTGGCTATGGAGGGACCTACTTCCAAGCTCCCTCTCACAGCTATTGGTAGAATTCAGTTCCTAGCTGCTGTTAGTCAGAGATCATTCTCAGTTTCTTGCCATAGGCCTTTTCATAGGGCAACTCATAATGTGGTAACAAGCTACTATTCAAGCAAGCAAGTGAGAGAAAAAGAGAGGTCAAATAGAACAGAAGGCAGAGTCTTTTTGTAACCTGTCTTTAAAGTAGTATCCCTTCATTTTAGCTGTACTCTCTTCATTAAAAGCAAGCTAATAGGTCCAGACATAGTCAAGGGCAAGAGATTACACGTGAGCATTGAAGATCAAGAGGCAGACATCATTTAGGGCAGTCTTAGAAGCTGCCTACCACATTCCTTAACCTGTCTAAAGTTCCCCACAAAGCCCTTCCCAAAAGCTTGCAAGAGCTACCAGTGGTGGCTTTTGAGGGTACCCACACAGCCTACAAACTCTTCTGCCTCACCTTTCCATATCAGAAATCATTAAATAGCTAACTGCCCTTCCTTTTTAACACATTCACCACAAAAGTTTGCATCAATTAGAACTACGCCATACCACTTTTAAATAAGAACCACTGCATAAAGGAAGGAGAAAGATGGAATCTGGGTATAAACAAATATCTCAATCAGTAATTTCTTCACATTAATTATTGCTAAATAACCAATCCTCTTTAGCACTTTAATGAAATCTCTGTTTACAGTTCCTTGTTCTGCACCTACCTTCATAGTGGGCAAAAATGATAATCTCATGTGGGTGTGGATTATTCAGTGGTACCAAAAGAGACTTTGTGTCCTTAAACACATCTTTAGAATAAAGTTAAAATTATCTTTCCTTTGTTTTATTCTCTTATGGACACTTGTATTCTTTAAAGCCATGTCAAGTCTTCTTTGAAAATAATATTTGTGTGATAGAAGGAATTTACTGAGTAAAAATTAGGTTTCCAAGGGGATTAGAAATAGCTGTAGACTTCAAAATAATGTAATTTACACCACTGAGCTTCTATTGACCTGTAAATTTACAACATGCCTTCTGTCACTTTCTTGCTCAATCATAGAAGATGTGGAGCATCAGTCTTTGAAAGAAGACAGAAGACTTCACAACACACCAGGTCTTCAGGGCTCTTCAATAAGAGGTCTCAAAAGAAATTGCATTTTGTTTTTGAAGTGGGGGCCAATAAATGCCTTTGCAACACTGAGTTCTTTTTAACTTCTCCTAAATCTCTAAAGAAACAACAAAAAAATTAGAACTCTTTTAAGAAAGAAATAGAGTGTGATGCTGAACAAATTATAAATTAACAGTCAGGAAATTCAATTGAGCTCACTTGAACCCAGTGAACCTAAAGAGACATTTTAAAATACAATCAAAAGGAAGAAGGGGAAGAAATTTTGCTCACTAGGCCAGCTTTTCCAATCTCTCTGGGCATTAATCTTATCCTTCTTAATAAGAAGTTCTTATTAGTTATTGCATTTTCAGATGATACAACATCACATTGTAAAGAGCTCACTTTAGCACTGATTTTTATCTTCTAATAGAAAAATTAGGTTCAATACACAGCAAATTGTACCATTCTAGTAACCTTAACCTTGCTTTCTTCCTTTTCTCTTAAAATAAATTCAAATCTCTCCCACGTTTAAAACACATGCACTCTTCTGAAAGACTGATCTATATCCATTAACTTCCTTCTCCTAGCCTTGACTTTCATATGGTTAAAGTGGTTAGCTTTGACTCCTTTCTTTAACCACTATCTTCAATTCTATGCTATCATTCTACCAAAACTTAGAAATTTAGCAGTACTTTGTTCCAAACCAAATGGACTTTTCAACTTTGCTCCCAATTCTAGATATCTTCTTTGCATTTGATAATAGTCTACCATCTCTTAAGAAGTGCTACTCTCTTTTCAATAGGCTTCCTTCCCTTTAGCAGTTTCTCAATCCTGTCCTCGGCCCTTTGCATCATCTCTTGAACTTTCCTCCATTTCCATGTTTCTGTCACCATCATGGCCCAAGTTCTCTTGTTACTCTATGTCTGGATTAAGGCAATAGCCTCTGAGATGATATCCCCACTATTTGCCTGTCTTCCAGTGGTGTGCTAGGGCCAGTTTATAACAGTTTGTGGGAACAGATTGTTAAGTGTTTAGGAATTATGCCAGCTTGTTTTTAACAGAGTAATTATTAAAAATTAAGATATACAAATTTATACTTAAATAAATTAGATTTAAAATAAATTTAACAGTTATGCATATCTCACCACTTCCTGGATACTTTACTACATTTTTCCACTTTTATGGTCTTGAGTTTATTTATATCTATTATAGCCATAGAATGGAAATACTGTATTGAAAGACCATTGCATATCTCTTACCAATTCTGAATTAAATCATGTCTGAAATTGGCCATGGTGGGAGTATTTACACCACAGAAACTGGCAAATACTATAAATCCAGACTTTAGTTTTTAGAGAGCAAGTTGTTAAATGTGTGCCAGCACCTCATTGCCTGTCCCTGCATGCACCAATCCATTCTGCCTCATCCCTTCCTTGATGACAAGCCCATAATGGGACAGTGATGCATACGCCCACTCGGTGAAGATCCTACAGCACCAATACTGCCAAAGAGGACATTTCTGGCCTCTAACTGTACATGAGATAAGACAGAAATCCAAGGACAAGATGCAAGATGGAACTGAACAGGGGATAATAAGGCAGTTAATCCTGAAAACAGGGCCTAATCAAGAAGGTCTGAGACAGCCAAGCTCAATAACTTGGAAGATGAGCTTTCTTAATTCAATTGATAACTCTGTCTGTATCTCATCTAAATTGTCCTAGATCAGATGAAGAAAATAAAGATCTGTGTTTATTAGATATGGGACATACCACTTAGAACATCCAGGCCTCGTGACAGAAAAAAATCAGACAATCTGTGTACTCAGTTGCATAGAAAGTTAAAGATTTTCTTTCTTGCTGACTTTTACTGCATAAATTTTTCTTGACATTATAGAAATTCTTCATTCTATTTTTTTTCCTTTCTGTAGTTAACTTTAAACAGAATCATCAAGAAGACAGCTTTTAAGTTGTGACTGTAATTTAAATTAGAAGAAGCACTCTGTGGCTGTCTCTTAAAGTATAATCAGCAATATGAACTGGAAAATTTCCATTCAATAAGTGTATTTCAAACTCTTTGATGCTTACTGTATAATTTCTCTGTCTCAAATGCAAGACAGTTAAGACTTTCATCTTTCCTTCTTACTCATTTTTTGTGATTCAGAAGTTTTGGCTGAAAGTATTTTTAGCAGAATTTTTTAGAAAAACTATATTGTATCATAATACCAGTTAAATAGATAATCATTTTATTATCCAAAATAATTTCAATAATTCTGAATTTTTATTATATTGCACATGTAATGTTATACCTAACTTTTTTCTAAATAAAATTAATTTTCCACATCATACAGGCCAAATTGGTCATTATCCTCATAATTACATGGTAAATCTCATTGTCAAGAAAGATAATAGTTAAACTATCTTTATTAAAAATATGTTAATACATATTATTATTTTTAGTTACTAGATATGTCTTCATTTTAGTTTTTAAAGCCTAATGAGAGTAAAATATTAATCATATTTAATAGCTCTGAATTTCCTGTATATTTGTCAAATAGCAAGATGTGTTTTAAAATTGACTTTCCTTCTTCAAATTGACTATAAATTATTCTCTTTTAACAATAGATTAATAAAGGTGTTCTTTAATAATAAAGATAATGGAGAAGTGGAAACCACTTATAATTAACTGGTTGGGATTAATATACAAAAACACTTCATTTTTGTTTTTATACCTTAACTTATTCAAATTTGTTACAATGAACATGCACCAAAAAAAAAAAAAAAAGAAAAAAGAAATTGAGAGTTGAGTATTGAAAACTAATGAATTTAACACATAAATAATTGTGTTTTATAGTGCATTATTAAAGGACTGACATTAAATTGATGATCTGGTAGCAACAAGAAAACAAAACAAATTAGTAGTGTATCACTTCCTATATTTTTTCAAAATCTCAGCACCATTTCTTATCTGTTTGGAGAATTATAGGAGCCAACTCTTCCTTTCACCTTCATCCATATGCACTATAAATTTGGGTGTCTTCCACATTTTCTTTAATGACAACTTGATGTTTGTTAAGTCTAACATGACAGGATCAATTTCCACTTAAGCTTGATTGCATTTGTGTTGAAAATCCTTCCTGATCTACTCTAGACCCAGTCAGTCATCTTGCTACATCTTAGTAAAATTGACAGAGAACTCAGCAAGAGAATGTAAGCGAACAAATCAACATTTACAGATCTGTAATTTTTTAAAAAAAATACTTAAAACACAGAATCTTTTCATGATGGTTCAGTAGCCATATATTGTGCAAATACAAAGGACAGCATAGGTAAAGGAGGTTAAAAACAGTAATGTTAGTAAAGTCAGAAAACCTGCGTTTAAAACTCAACATGGGACAACTTGCGGCATTATGATTTCAAATGAGTGACTCAAACATTCTGCTCCTCAATTTTCTTGTTTTAAAAATGGGCATCTCTGTCACTAAGGAATGTTTTATACGTTAACTTATAAGATTAATATAATTAATATTGTAAAAGCACTGGGCTCTTAATAACAAATGTTAATTCACACAAGCCCCAGGAATCTTGCTTCTTTCTTTTATCCCACTGAAGATTTTATCCCACAGGCAGGTTTGGTGGGTGGTGAGGGCCTGTACCTTCTTACTACATCCTCATGTGGCAGAAGGAAGAAAGGCAAAAGGGACAAAGGTGTTCCCTTAACATCTCATCCGCCACATGAGGACATCTAGATGGTGCCATTAATGAAGACTGGCCCTGCACCTGACACCGTGTCTGACAACTCCTTGACCTTGGACTTTCCAGCCTCCAGAACTGTGAGAAATAAATTTCTGTTGTTTATAAATTATTCAGTCTATTATTTTGTTATAACAGCACAAATGAACTAAGACAGTAGTTAAGGAGTAAAGGAAAGACACTGGAAGTATTCTAGAGCACATGAACAGCTGGCGTTCACAATACTTCATTAATGGGTTGAATAATTTTTCCATTTCATCAAATACATTCCTGTATACACTCGAGGCTAAGTTGTTCTGGGTACTGGGGACACAATGATGAGAAACAGAAAGTATGTCCCTGGCTTTCTCCCAGCTTAGAGTCTAATGAGAATAGCAGGCAATTAAATAAACAATGACAATTAAGTGTGATGTTATAGGAGAAGTAGGGGCTATAGTGAGAACGCATCGCAGGGATGCTTAAGAGGGTGTAGGAGCTGGGATGCAAGAAAGATTTTGCAGATGAAGTGACATCTAAGATTTCCTTCCACCCTCCCCTAGCTCACTGTGTTCAGTTCCATAGGCCTTCTTTCTATTCTTTCATTAGTCAGGCACTTTTATTTACTTAAATGTTCTTATTCCAGTTATTCATGTAACTGGCTTCTCCTTATCAATTAAATCTCAATTAACATCTACACTTCAGAGAGAACTCTCTAAATCTTAAACAGGCACTAACACATCTCTTTGTTTTATTCTCATCATTACTTGTATAAGTGACTGGTGATCTTCACTTATTAATGATAAACTATACATTATATATTTTAACTATATATTTAACTATATTCTATCTGTTTAACTACATATCATCTATTTCTGGCACTAAGATAGAAGCTCCAAAAAGTAGGAGCCCCTGTTTAATATAATTAAACTGTTGAATGACCAGGACCTAAAGAACTATGATTGATTAATAACTATTCATTTTTTAAATAAACGAATGAATCTTCTTTGACTATGTCTTAGAATGTTTAGAGAATCAAATAAATAATAACAGTGGCAAAAGTCTTGACATTTATATGCCATTTTTTTAGACTGCAAAATAATGTTACATGTATTATCTCAATTGAACCTCCTGTTGGTTCTATAAAGGAAGGCCAGCATGTCTGAGGAACAAATGCTTGTAGAGGTCAAGTACCTTCTTCAAAGTCTCAAAAATGATAAGTAAATAATAGCAAAGCTAAAATGAAAATACAGACCTTCAAAGAACAGTTTGTTGCTGTATCACATGGAAACATGAACATTTTAATACATGTTTATAAATGTATAAAACCTGGGTAGTGCAGAATATCAAACAATAAGCTAGGAACTCATTACGTGGCTCTTATTTCAATTTAACTGACAAATAGTCAATCCTCCGATATTAATAATGAATCCGTGCATTCAGTTACCTTTCCTATGTTATTGCATTCTGACAAGAGTAGCATACTTTTACCATAGAAACGTTTTCTTCAAGTTGAACAAAAAGAAAAGATAATTATTCATTAGCCATTAGTCTGTACAAATTGTATATCAGATGCCTAGATGTAACTTGGCAGAGAAACACGGAATTGAATAGAGAACTGAAAGTGCAATATTCTCCAAATAGCGTATGAAGATGAGTAAAGACCTTGGCAGCAAAAGCCAAAGAAATAGCAACGCAGCTGATTATATGAAAATAAGTTTTTCATCTCAATTGATATCAATTGCAAGTAGCATTTGGATAAATTAATTAACATGCACCCAACAAATTCCCTGGGGATATTCAAATTTGTAGCTGTTTGCAAATCTACAAATGTAAGTTACATTAACCTTTGGAAAAGTAATACAAACTTATGACTACTGAGACTTTTCCCCTACATACATATTTTTCTACTGTGAAGATTAGGAATGGGAAGGGAGGAGGCTGGCAACTCTATCTTTTAATCCATTATTCACTCAGGACAGGGATAAAAGCCTTTGATAGAGAATATAAAGCTTCCTGATGTAGACAAAGAAAGCCCTATCTTACTGTGCTAGATTAGCATTTTCTTTGAATCATTAAAAGAAAATATCCCTTTTGGAGACAATGAAGTCACATGATCAGTGTGTTACCAACAGAACCATTTGCAAAAATAAAGAACATAAATAAAAAGCATCTTAAAAGTATATATTTAGAAACAAATTTGCAAATGGGCAATTTCTTAATATTTTTCAAGATAATTTAGAGTATTCCCATTGGCCTTATGATTACAGATGGGTATTAATTTTGTGAATATCTCATGAATATCTCAATAATTAACCTATATTGATCATATTAAACATGATAATCTAAGACAATATTTATTTAAGTCCATTAATTATGATCAAAATATAGAAAGGAGGCAATTATTCAGTAACCATTCAGAAAGCTTTGTTTCTAACCCGATAAAGTTTACCAATACAAATTATATTAGCTTAACTCAAAAGTATACAGTAATGCATAAAATATTTTTGTGATGTCACTGCTTCCAAAATTATTTAAAGATGGCACATCTTTATAGAGTTCAACAAGCCTTTGTAGGAAACATGCAGTATGTCTGTTATTGTCCTTAAAGTACAAAGGATACAAAGGTTAAAAAGGGATTGAAGTTGTAATCAAACACAAAATTAAAGCCCATCTGTAATTATACCCAAAACTATTCCCCACAAAAAAATGATTTAATTCAACCTGATAAAAAGTTTTACCTGGTGAATTCAGTACACAGAGAAAGCTAATTTTAAAGCAACTGCAATCTGAAAATTCAAAAATTTCCTTGGGAGATTTAAAGTTACCCAGCATAATTTCCCTCAAGAATAAACATAATTTTCATAAATGACAAATGTTGACCTACCTAAAGAGGGAAGTTATACAGGTAACAGCACAGAGTAAAACTACATCTATATGTAGAGAGACGGATACAACTGAATGACACTAAAAAGTATACTGCCCCACAAGTATCTTCCTTAATGGTAATACTATTACCTTTTATCACATTACTTTAGGTTTGGAGGTAAATATATTTGTTAAAATATAAGCTTATTCTAGAGGGATAATATTAGCCATTATCATCAATAAATAAATTAGTATAGATTAATTAGGAAAAGAAAGGGCATTTAATAAAATTTGTCACTTCCCGATTTTATTACTATTTAGGTCCTTATTCAGATGACTTAAGATTTTGATAAAGTATCAACATTTCACAGACATTGTAACAGAAAAATTCCAAATTTTTAAAAAATTTCTACTTAAAACTGTATTGTAGTTCCAAAAAATGATTTAAAACACTTAAAACACACACATATATACATATGTTTATACATGTGTATATATGTGTGTCTATATATAAACAAAAATCAAGGTTTTAAGAGAGAATAAGAAATTCAAAATATTATAAATGGAAAAAGACCCAAATTATCACTCTCCTAAATTCATATAATTACCATGATTAAGACTAAATTTTAAGTGTACTTCCTTTTTTATTTGCTCATTATTAAAGGAAATTATGTTAAGTAATGCTCATTACCTTAACAATATATTTTATTGATATTATAGTCTAAAATGAATTTGTCTTATGGATCCTTAAAAAGTGATATTGAACACCTAATAAACTGTGTCTATTGCGAAGTTTTGTAGTGTATTAAGGTATAGTCTTCATACTGTCATTTTATTAGGTCATTAAATATGAAATGTCAGATTTCAAATCAAAAGTGTAGTTTATTCTATCTCAAAAAAGCAGCAGTACAATTAATCAAAGTATGCACCTAAACTATTGACAGTTTTGCCATCTTAATGGTAGCTTGTTTATGCCAGCAGCAAAGAAGCCTGGAGAGTGAGTGGTGATGAAATTGCAAAAGGCATTATTCACAGCTCATTGAGAATTGAATATTTTTCTTTGAAAAAGGGGTCCAAAGCCTGGACGAAGTGGTAGTCAGTTGGTGCAAGGTCTGGTGAATATGGTGGATGACAGAAAGTTTCCAAGTCTGTCTGTCCTCTGTAGTTGGAGCAGTATTATTTGTGTGACATTTGGTCAAGCGTTGTCTTGCAAGAGAGTTGGCCTGTCTCTATTGACCAGTCTTGGTTGCTTAATCACAAGCATCCTCATCATTTTGTCCAATTGGTTGCAGTAGATATCCCCTGTAATTGACTGACCAGGTTTCATGAAGCTGTGGTGGATAACATGAGCACTGGACCACCAAACAGACACCATTAGCTTTTTTTGATGAATATTGGTTTTGGACTGTGTTTTAGCACTTCATCTTTATTCAACCATTGTGCCAAATGCTTGTGATTGTCAAAAAGAATCCATATTTCATCACATGTGACACTATAGTGTAGAAAAGGTTCGCCTTTATGTTGTGACAGCAATTGTCGTGAAGGCAAGCTTTAAGACAATTTCTCTTCTGATGCTCATTTAATTCATGTGTAACCCATCTATCCAGCTTCTTTACCTTGCCAATTTGTTTCGAATGGCTCAATGTTGTTGGAATAGTAACATCAAACCTTGCTGCTAATTCATGTGTAGGCTTAGATGGATTCGCTTCCACTACAGCTTTTAGCTCATCATTATCCACCTTGGTCTCAGGTCGCCCACATGGCTCATTTTCAAGATTAAAAACACTAGAACAGAAGTTCTCAAACAATCGATGTAAACATGTGTTCATTAGCCACATCCCTCCCAAATACTTCGTTGATATCTCAAGCTGTCTGCGCTGCACTGGTTCCATGACCAAACTCATATTCAAAAATAACTCAAATTTTTGACTTATCCATCGTTTCACAAACATTGGTCTTAAAAAAAAAAAAGCGAAAGATAATCACAAGCCAAACAATGTGTTTGAAAGACTGAGGATGTACCTTCACAATAAAAATAAAACATGAAGTTTCAAAGTAAAATGTCAAAGATATCAACTGTCAAACTTAGTACTAAAGGAAATCAGACATTTCATACTTGATAAACTAAATATGTATCAATTCTTAAAGGTAACAATTATATAACATTAAACATGACTCAGTGAAGATGTTACTTCAAGAAGATTAGCTAATTAATTTTAGGTTTATACATCTCAGGATTTTTTGCTTGGTAGTGACATAGACTATGGACTTCCCATATTAGACATAGTAAACCAGTAACTCTTAGTCCACAAATAATTTACATTTATGATTTGTCTGGCCAAACTTTAAAATGGAGAGAATTCACATTTCAGTAGTGATTTACAAATGCCCTTGAAACCAAGAGTCTACCCCACTAGGCCTACACTCCTACACAGCTATCATCAGCTAGGGCTGAGTAGAGATGGCACACCTTAGATAATAGTACTTGGATCTGTCTTTTTGTCAGTCATCTGGCCCCCTTCATCATTTTTAATTATCCGCCTGGACCACATTCTCAGAGGATTAGATGGCTCATATTCCTTTCAGACTGAAGGCATATGAAAGAGTGTGAACCTAACAGCTAATACTATGCACAACAAGCATTTCAGGATTCACTTGTAACCCAAGCCACACTAGTTCTATACCCTTACTTCTTCAGCATTTTGTTTGGATGTAAAGAAATGTTTTTCAATTCTCTGAATTTCCTGAAAATACTATAAAGGTGTATCTTTCATCATCTCTGAGTATGCCATATTACACATAAGAACAAATCAAAACCTGCTGCTAAAATAAAGTGGTAACTACATATGAGTGGGCAGGAAAAGAAATATCCTTCACAGCATTCTAATTTATAAGATTATTTCTTTAGCATATTTCAGAAAAGTCCTAATTTATTATTTTTTCAAAAATCAATGAATGAAGAAATTCTGCCAATGGGATGGCAAAAATGGAATTTTCACACTTCTCAAAACCTAATGCATTTAGCATAAAATTATCTATGTTGTGTTAAATTGAGCAAATATGTCTCTTTCCAGCCTTGTTTGCTAATTGCTTAGAAGTTATTTCTGTGAAATTCACGTTCCAATTTGATTTTTACAAAGCAAAATTTTTTGAGAGAGTGGCTTAAGAACTTTTAAAATACTTACAGCAATTTAGTTATTTTAAAATTACAACTTGTATTTCAATAGAGTTGAAATCTCTCCTGGCTTCAACTTAGCAGAAATTCCAATAGAGAACTGTGTCACGTTTCCTTTTCCTTTTCAGTGTGTTCATGTATTTTATTGAAAGGGTTCACACAAGATACTCTGGTTAAAAAAAAAATCTTTTGTAATTATCTGAGAAAATTATAAAAAAAAAAAAAAAAAAAAAAGTTGAGGAAAGTTTGCAGTCCTCCAGCAAACGTCAACACTGAAAACTTGGCAGATGTCTAATTATTATTGCAGTTTTTCAAGTAGACATTTTATGACTCACCAAGACTATGAAATCAGTTCCATTAAAAGATCTCTTCTATAGTATTATGTCAGAATATCCTGATTTATATGCTATCTTCTGAGACTCATTGTGTTCAATCTGCCTTTGCCACAAACATGGCAATACATCATGTTCTCATAACTTGCTCCTGCCCCTCCCCCTTTCATCTCTTTCTCCATCCACTCATCAGAGCCTCTGAGGCAGCAAATATCAATTGTTCCCTTTAAGAGGTAGATAGAATAACCATATTTCCAGGAACTCTCAGAACAGCTAATGTCACCACAGTCCATTTGTAATAAATGGATACTTAGCTCTCTTATACTATAAGGCCAAGTACAATGTGTAATGGAGTCTTTATTCACAGATATCTGACTATAATATCTAATGAAATTATCTGTCTATAATACTAAGTTCAACAATTACCCATTTATGTCCTTAGCACTACTCTCTAAAAGAATATATGTGCTTTTTGAAATAAAAGTTATCGATGCAATTGAAATCTGCTTAAAATGCACAAACTGCTTGAGTTACTAATGGATCATAAGGCTGAGCTTGAATTTTCCTACGAATATTTTATAATCAAATACAAAATAAAGTGTTTTAAAGTGCTCTGCTTAAGGGAACAGAGAGATGGGGGAGGAAACATGAATCCAGCTATCTTGGCAAAAATCCTATACTTTATTATAAATATCAACAGAATACTGTTAAATTAATTTAAGGAAGTATTGCATTCAAGCTAACACAGATTGTGAAAGTAGACTTATAAGAATCAGAGATCGTATCCAGATAAGACAATATCACAGGCTCAGAGTAAGCAGCAGGGGTCCAGGACATTGAAAGCAGCTCCTCAGCTCTTTCTGTGTCAGATGTGTTCTTTCGGCCCAGAACAGATGTTTTCTCTAAATCAAAGTCTTGGGTTCTTCACACAGCTAAGAATTTCAACTAGGAAGCATTTCAACTGCGTTTCAATTATGAAACATCTTCATTTTATATCCCAGGGAATTGTGTAGCTTACATGATGTTCTCCAGAGAACTATGCTTTCTAGAAAAGAATTACCTATAGGGTTCTATTTCCTACAGGTAATTCTTTGCTAGGAATGTCCTACTAAGGGCGTTTCAGAGATAAGATCTCTTCCTGCTAATAGATACCTAGTTTGTTTGCCCAAAGAGCCAGTTAAACAAATGATTAGAATCCCATCAGATCACCCACCTCCTTTGCATCCTTCTAGGGAAAAAGAAGCAAATGGATAGCAGCCCAACTGCCCTTCTCCCAGAGACCCAGCGACATTTTTCGGACAGCCCAAATACTCAAACTTAGATGACTTCTGAAAATCCCCATTTGAACCTTGGTGATACTTAAAATTTAGAATCATGAGATCATATAAATTATGATGATAGACATTTCAAAAGACTACAGTCCAAATCCACATATATTATAAATTATCATTACATTAATTTTTTAAAAAACAACCAAATACATCAAGGCATATACAGATTTCCTATAATACTAAACATTATTGTCCAAAGATGAAATTGCTTTTATTATTTGGTTTTATATTTAATTAGAAAATACAAATACAGATTGCCTGAAAGTGCACTAGAACTTGAATTTATAACAAAGATCCCAGACAAGTTTCCTGTCTTTCTTAAGTTTATAATTTAAAATGATACAACTATGAATAAACAGAGTAGAAAAAATACTCTGATGAAGGAAGGCCTGGATACTGTTGAAAACTCCTAGCAACAATGCTTAACCCAGATTTAATAGTTAGGGAAAAGTTTCACAAGGAAAAACTGATTTAAAAAATTTTGTAAAAGGAAGTCAAAGAAGGTTGGAGAAGTGAATATTCAAGATCAAGAAAATAACACGCAGGATAACCCAGAGTTCATAAAAATACAATGTATTCTAGAAATGGGAAGTAGTTTAGTCTAGCACAAGGTAAAGTTTGATCATGGGGTGGTCTGTAAATTCTGTTAAAGCATTTGGATTTCAGTGTAAGAGCAATGGGTCACCACTAAAGAGTGTTAGGCAGGCACATGCCATGATAAGGTATGCCTTTTGGAAAGATACAGCCTGGATAATGGGATGAAACAACATTAAAGATTGAGAGACAAATTAGGGAATTTGCTGTTTCAGGAATCCAAGTGAGAGATGGTGGGAACCTGAACCTGGGTCGTAGCAGTGGAGAAATGCTAACTGGTTTGAGAGACTTGCAGGAGACTAAACAGCCAGGACACTGAAACTGAATGGATGTGAGGGATGAAGAAGAGGAAAGCCAAGAGTAACACTCAAGTTTATAGTTGGGCAACTGTGCAAGGGATTTGTCATTCAGAAAAGCAAAACACACACACAAAGAGTAAATTGTAGAGAAAATCTATGAGTTTATTTTGTTGTGTGTTAAATTTAAGAAGTCAGGATAACCACCTATGATGTCCCATAGGAAATTAGATGGTCTGATGTTAGTGAGAAGCATCTGGTTGAAATTATTTATTTGGAAACCATTGTCATACAGTTGGGAATTAGAGCCATGGAGTTGGATGCAGTCTGGGGGGAAATTCTTCCTCAAGAGAGAAGAGAATGAAATGTGCAAATTACATTATCAAGTGAAAGAAGAACATGTGAGGAAATTGGGTAAGAACACAGAAGGAAGAGACAAACCAACCTGGTGGGTGTCATGGAAGCCTGGGAGAGACTTTCAAGAAGGGTATGCTCAACAGCAATAAACGATGCTGAAATGTGCCTGAGAACACCATTTTCTAAAAAGACGGTGGTAACTTGGACAAGTAAAATATTAATGGTACACTGAGGGCCAGATACCAGATAGAAAAAGGAGAAATGCATTAGGAGATTAACAAACTAAGAAAGTGAGTAGGCCACTATTTCAAGAAAGATGCACACAAAGGATAAGAGAGAAATAGGGGGGTAACTGGAGACAAACACTAGGTCAAAAATAACATTATTTTATTTTGCTTAGTTTACTTATTTAGTTTTAAAATAAGAGAGATATTCCTATTTGGAGATTGATGCAAAGTAAAAAGAGGCAAAGGAAGGGAAAGAAAAAGAGAGAGAGGAACCCATGGGACATGGCCCCAAGGAAAACAAGTGGAAGGATAAGTCTGAAAAGGAGTGAAGATCAAAGGAGAAGGTGAGTGTATTTGTTGGCTGGGGGAAAAGGTAGTTTCTATTTTACACCATCATGTTCTCATTAAAATAGGACATGCAGCCATCTGCTGAAACTAAAGGGAGAGATGGAAGGTGTGGAGTTTAAGGAAATGGTTCAAAATCATGTTTTGTGACAATCAAGAAAAGACTGCAGGCTTGAGAAAAAAATAGGCAAACAAAAATGTCTGGAGACATTGTAAAGTAACTCCTGATGGGATTAGGGAGGAAAGGGATTATTGTACTAACGAATGAGTCACTCCCTATTGGGACATTCCTTGAAACCATTAAGATTTTATCATTTTTAAAACTTTACCTTGGATTAGCCCTATCAATTATGTAGCTCAGGAGTCATGATAATTAAAATAAATGACAAGTTACAGTTTGCCAGAAATACTCCTCAGAATTCTCTTGCATCTACATGACAAGTGCCTTCCTACCATATCAGATCTCTCATAATTCTTAATATCAGAAATATGCAGGCAATTAATAATTTTCCTTCACAAATTCCTAACATTAACCTTCCCCACTTCACTCTATGCTTCTTATCTCATTTTTCTCCCCAGAATCTTACAAACAAGTAAGTTCGTAATTATCAAATGACATTTATTATACTTTGTTGGTGTTAAATAGACTTTATCTCCAAATGCTTAAGTTCAGACCCACATTTTGCCACTTATTAGTGGGTGAGTTAAGCAAGTTATGGACCTCCTCCAAATATCATGCTCTTACTTATCAAATGGGAATAATTTCATAGGATTTTGTGAGAATTTTATATAATGCAGGGTCTAATATCAATGCTTAATATATAGTGAACTCTCAGCAAATGTTACTATTATTTTGCTAGTAACTGGGGATAGGACAGGGGCCCATGTTTCACAATGGCTGCTCTTCATTGTGTGCTCTTCTTCAAAGAATATATTTTGATTTGGGGCATGACAAAGTTCCATATTGTAATAAGAGTCTGTCTCACCAGTTTAATAGGCTGAGGCTTTTCAAAAAGGCTGATTACCAAGAAAACCAAAAGGAAAAGTTCTGGAAAATAGAGAGAGAAAAAAAATTAAATTGTTTTATTCCCATACCATTTTAAAAATTAGATCCACTGCCTATCTTTTTTTGGGACCACTGTACTTGGGTCAGAGACTATTTTCAAGGCTGAGTTAAATAGCAAGCAGACCTTACTGACTATAAAAGCTGGCAGACCTGGTAATGACTTACAGAAGGAGACTGTGGTGCCTACTTGTCTGAATAATTTTAAGGACTTGGCAGATAATTCTCAAGGACTTTTAATTGTAGCCCTCAGAAAGCCAGAGGACAGGCTAATGACCTTTGAAGCTTTCTTTCATTCTTGATCCTCTAAGAGCAATTCTTGGTTTACCTTAGTATGATATATTTTACATATAATGTGAGTATGATTCATTCCAATTGCACATAGCATTACTGCCAAGGATGGTCGTGAATAGAGCTCCTTCCTGTCTTCTGTATAAGGCAGTGGCCTTGCCTGTTGTTTAAATTAGCCTTTCATGCAACCACTAACTCAAGTCTAGTGATGATTCAAGCCAGAAACAGTAATTTTATTTATATGATGTCTTGCATAGAGGGCAGGCTAGTAAAAGAAAAACAAATCTGGAATGGACAATGAATTAAATCAAAACTGTTTTGTACTTGGGATATACTCCAGTAGAGTACAATGGAGTCTATCTACAGAGGTTTATAATGACTCTGCCAATATTAATTATTCACCACGCAGCTTACCCATTTTCAGGGAACTCAGGATAATGCTAGCAAATGTAATTCTCAGAGTAATACCTTCCAGCTGACTGATACAGAGCACATCAGCTTTAGCTGTCATGTCACTAGTTGAAAAAAGGTATTTCCAAGGCAATATTTCAATGGATAGAGTAAGTTCAGACAGTTCAAAAGTTCATAATAAACATACTTCATAGTTTCTTTCTAAATGATGAAGGAAGGCTTAGTAAGGGAAATACTTACATCTGATTCCATTGGGATAGCAAAATATACACAGTAGATTAAATATATTTAGCCTCTGTCTACTTTGAGCTTTCTTCTCTTGCCTTATACCCATAAATGATTCCTCTGACTGAAACTGAATTTTGTATCAGATGTAAAATAGACTGACTTGTTGGTTGGGTTGGCAAAAACACATTGCCACTTATTGACAGGAAACCAAAAGCCCGTTTTCATGAATGAAGTCGTAAGTAATTTTGTTTGATGAGAAGCAGTCAGTTTGAAAGTAGTACTAAAAAAGATTCTGGGTTTTTGATGGATGTTAATAACAGCATGAGAAAACGGCTCTTCCTAGTCATGTTTTATTGCTTTGTTCTGTCCTCAGGATCTAGCCTTTCAAAATGTGATATATTCGCGCGAGCAGTGGAAAGGAGTTTTCCCAAAGATAAATGCCCTGACAGCCTTGTCTTTGTTCACTTGGTGAAATGCTATTTGGACAGATTGTGTGAATGTATCTTCAGATTTGGTATTTGTATAATGGAAATAATAATAATAATGTGCTGTTGTCCTAAGCTTTCTTTCTTTACAACTAACCATGTTTGGGAGATCTCTAAAATATAAGTGAAAGGATTTTGTTTTTAAATATCTAAATATCTCTTTAGTTAGGTTAATTTTAAATACTCTTAAATCCATGGTTCTTTATTTTGAGATCACTATGTATAGTTCAAATAGCTGGATGAAAATGTAGGTGAAATTCATATTACATTTCCTGCAGATGGACTCTCATTCATCTTAACTGTATTAACTGATCATCAGGGAGATGCTATTCTTTGAGTTGGATTTGATTAAAACTGTAGGAAAGTCATTCCCAATAAGTACTAAAAAACTATTTCCACATAAAATATGTCCCTGTGCTTAAAAGAGAAATTAAGCATGATATGTGGCATTATCATGTGTTAGAAAGGTGTGTTAGAAAATAAGATTTTATCTAAAAGCCAGTGGTAGGACCTTAAGGAATAGGAGTTAATGAGAAATTTTTAAAGGCAATTAAAAATGTGTTCTTTGTAATAAGATAGGAAGAAATTATGCATTGTAAGGAGGAGCATTAACTATTTCTGAGTTTATTTCATAGAAAAGAGGTAATTTTATGATCAGAACAAACTTTAAAAATACTCCAATTAATCACTAAGGTCTATAGTTAATTATAAAAATTTTGAATCAATGGAAATTATCATATTGTCAAATGTTAGAATTATTAAAGTTTGTGTTGAGGTAGATGTAGGAAAGGTGGAAATGAGTTGGAATCTTTTCTATGATTTTTAAAGATTAGCTTGCTCATTACATAAATGCCCAAATATGAAGGAAAATGGACCTACTAATAATTAAATTTTAAAAATGCTAGTGACAAAAGTACTGACACTATTATTGTCTAAATTTTCATATTTTGAAAAATAAACATTTTAAAGACTCATATTCTTCATGTATATGTAGACTGCAAAACATTATATATCTATTTTATTTATATATATATAATGGAATGAGGAAGCAGTCCACATTATAAGATTTGGGAAAATGATCATATGAATTAAAATATTTGTTTTTGAATAATTTGAAACCTCCTACACTGACCCTTAAGGTCAAAGTTATGATTAGGCAAGCATTTCTGAATTATCATTCTATTTCATCCTAAATATATTTTATCTTCTTTCCTCACCCACTGTGATTTACCAAGGCATAGAGACATGATGAATATACACAAAGCAAGAATAATAACTGAGAGGTAATTGGGAAACATTTATCTCCAAGATTCTTCTTAATATGGCAAAGATAAAAGCATTCATAGACAACAGGTAAACAAAGGAAGTCAGCAATCATGGAGATGCTGTAACTGTTCCCTTTCTATTCTTTTGTGACCTCATTCTACACCTCACCCTTAGCTCCTTCATTGTTCAATACACACAGCCCTGTTTGCTCTTGTACGTATTGATATAGGTTAATGAAAATTGTTCAGGCTGAACACCTGCAGAACTTTCTTGTGTCCATGCTCAATGAGGATCAAGAGTTAAAAAATTATACTGTTTTCAGGCAAAAATTTGCTCCTTATATGTGTAGTGCTACAAGTCAATTAACAGTGTGATATAAGCTTTTGCAAATGCTTTGCAAAAGATTTTTTTTTTTTTTTTGAGACAGAGTCTCACTTTGTTGCCTGAGCTAGAGTGAGTGTCGTGGCTTCAGCCTAGCTCACAGCAACCTCAAACTCCTGGGCTTAAGCAATCCTACTGCCTCAGCCTCCCGAGTAGCTGGGACTACAGGCATGCGCCACCATGCCCGGCTAATTTTTTCTATGTATATTTTTAGTTGTCCACATAATTTTTATTTTTATTTTTAGTAGAGACGGGGTCTTGCTCAGGCTGGTCTTGAACTCCTGACCTCCAGTGATCCACCCGCCTCGGCCTCCCAGAGGGCTAGGATTACAGGCGTGAGCCACCGCTCCCTGCCTTGCAAAAGATTTTTGAGATAACTAGTCATAACAAATAAAAGCTAACATTTGTTAAGTGCTTTATATTATCTTTGAACATTGATAGAAAGAAAAAAAATTTGTACTCCTTCCAAAGAATGGCATATTCTATTTATTTTACTAACAACCCCAGGGTATTTGCTATAGTAGAAGAGGGAAATTAGTGGGATTATCTAATGAGTACATTAATTAATGAGTATTATTAATTAACTATTAAATGGTTAAAATTTTGTTAGGCAATTTCATACATATTATTTACTTGTGTATTACATATTATGGATAAATAAGTGCATGCATCAACAAGGTGCACAGAACTCTGATGAATGCAGTAGAAAATATATAGAACTACCAATCATATCTTCAAGAGTTCCTGGTCTTCTTAACGGGACAATAAAATGTATACACGGGAAAAGTTAAATAATAATTATATATTAATAATGATAATGAATATAAACAATATTTCTTATTTGATCTGGATACAGATTAAATAAGATACTAAGGTAGATATTAATATTATACATATAGGAAATTTAAAACATACAAAGTGCTAGGATTTTTTTTGTTCCAGAAATTTCCCCAAACTTACTATAGAAATTAACAAATGACTCCATTTTCTGGAATGGGATATATACACTTTCTGTTTCTCACTCTCATTATTCAAAGTTAATAATGCTATTAATACACTATTTGTATACATAATTATATCTTAAAAAGCCACTAGATGATTGAGGTTGTTTCTTTGTAATGTAATAACATTTATCTCTAGGGATCCCCACCAAAAGAAATCACAGTTCTCTTCACTGATTTTCCAGTTAATTCATTTATAGATTTCCGCCTTTATATACCAAATAAATACATCAAATTCTTTTTTTTTTCAAGTTTGATCTGTCCCTGAGCTTTAGATTTGGAAAGTAATATAGCTGATTTACTGGTGTTCAGATCTAACATACAGCCTCTATCCATTTTCTCCAACTACTTTTTCTCCAACTGATGTCTGTAGAGCTCCTTTCCCGGAATCACATTTTTAACAATCCTGCTCAAATGCTAAGCACCAAATTGCCTTTCCTTGAAGAATGTCTGAGGCCTGTACATGTGAGATAAGATAGTGGAAGATGACATAGTCTATGTAATTTGTCTACAGAAATCTTCACCAAGTGATCAATGACCACCTCTAATGGAAATATGGTTTCAATTCTCCCTTTGACAGATGGTCTAGCCTACGCTCCCAAGAGATATGTTTTCCCTGTCAACTTTTTTTTTTTTTAATATATGTGCTGGTGTTTGGGGCCAATTTAACAACTATATTAGCCTGTTCATGTTATTCTGAAGTACCACATCTGCTTTCAAACCGAGTTCGTGTTTTTCCTATAAAGTGATATATATAGTCTTATACTAGAAAGTATTTTCAACTCAGATTTCAATGTGGTCATTTCAAATCCAGAAGAAAAACATTCAGAAAATTCAATGTGTCTTATTTGGTTTTCACTACTAAGAGCTGTTATGCATGAACAGTCCTGCAGATAATTCAGTGTAAGTTGGTTAATTGTTTCAAGAGAATATAATAGCCTTATCTTTAATAATGGTATAATTCAATCAAAAAGGATCTGGGGTCATCCATTATGCTGTCAAAAATCACTTCCCTTCTACTGCCTCTCAGTCCACAGCATTCAAATAATTCAACCTGACAATCAAACTAGCTACACTAAGAATGAAGTCCTGCCTTAACAGGATTCCAGAAATTCTACTGCCCTGGGACAGAGGGTGCCAGTTATGAAAATCTCCAGGTTATTGTTGCTGCCTTTCTGGCTATTTATCTTGCTTTATGTTTTAGTGCCTGTATATCACTTGTGTATCTGCCTGAATTTCTCTCCCAGTTCCCATTTATGTAGATTTGGAATCACAACTTTGTTCTGTTTCTCACTAGTCTATTTTCTCTTACCTGAGAAGAGTTGAAAACTGGAATTAAATATTTGGAAATCAATGTTAGGAATGTACTTTACACTAGTTCACTCATTATCAGATACAATATAATTTCATTTAGGAAACATACTTAAGGGAGCAACATAGCAATGTGCTAATAAGTTGCTTTGTTTCAGTGGTTCTGTGCATTTTAATTTTAACAGTGGATAACCAAGGGGATGGATGTACTAAAATGTAAGAACAGATGAAATAAATATAGTGCTGATATTGACATGAAAATAATGATCAACATTCTTCAGAAAAACTTTGATGCAATCAAATGCTCTTTCTTCAATGACATTTAATCTTCAGTTTTATATATAATATGTATATACAAAAGCTGTAGATTAGGTCTACAATTTTCAAGTTTTAACTCTTCTTCTGCCTGAAGCATTTTGCAAATAAAATTATGAATCTATCTTTTGTAATGAGGAACTTAATGTGCTTGGTTTTTTTCCTATCCATGTGGATTTGGGCCAGCAGCTTACCTAAGCCCTGATGTCTATGTATGTCTTGATTTAGATTGAATAGCAAAGTCAAGTCTCACAAGTTTGCTTAGATGCCTATCTGATTTTTCAAATCTACCTCAACTTCCCTAAGTAGAATAAGGATCAGCTCCTTATTCTTAATGGTTCATAGCCCCATGGATAGAGAGAGATATAGTTAATACACTATACCAGTGGTTTCTTAACTCTGGCTCTACATAAGAACACCTGGTGAGTTTTTAAAAAACATATTAAATAATCAAGACCTACATCAAAGCCAGGCAGGGTGGCTCAGGCCTGTAATCCTAGCACTCTGGGACGCTGACTCGGGAGGATCGCTTGAGCTCTGGAATTCCAGACCAGCTAAAGGGCGAGACCCTGTCTCTCCTAAAAATAGAAATAATTAGCTTGGCATGGTAGCACATGCCTGTAGTCCCAGCTACATGGGAGACTGAGGCAAGAGGATCGCTTGAGCCCAGGAGTTGGAGGTTGCTGTGAGCTAGGCTGATGCCAGGGCACTCTAACCTGGGCAACAGAGCGACACGCTCTCTCAAAAAAAAAAAAAAAAAACACCTACACCAAATGAGCTATATCACAGTTTCTGTGGGGAAAGCCTAGGCATCAATATTTTTAAAAGCTCCCTAGGTTTGAGAACTGCTTTTCTATTCAGTATACCAGCTATTCCAGGGGATATTGCCTACCCTCAAGGGTATTATTATCTCTTAGAAGAAATAATATAGTTTTTAGAAATGTCAGAGACCACTGGGAGACAATTTAGATGAAGTTCTTAAGGCATGAGCTCTGCAGTCAAATAAATGTACATTCAACATTTGGCTGTGCACCTACCAAATTGGTGACCATGAACAAGCTAAACTTTTCTAACTCAATTGCTTCATTTGCAAAATCCTGACGCCACAGTACCTCACAGAGTTGTTATAAAAATTAAATGAGGTAATATAGGTAGAACACTCAGCAACCTGCCTGTCAAGAAAACATTAGCCAACAAATAAAGAGACAATATAATGTTTACATTTTGGGTTAACAGATACAAATATTGTAGTAGTAGGAAGACTCCAGAGAAGACTAGAATTGTTAGAAATTATTCTTTGGTGAATGGGGAGTTTAATGTGGATCATGAAGTTTGTGGAGAAATTTTATATAAATTTAACTGTGGCTCTGTCTACATAAAATTATGGATCAATAAGCCTAGCTATAGTGGCTGATTAATTTAAAGCACTAACTTAAATTGTGCTACATTTCTGTTTTCATGTAATGTACCCCATATTTTCAGGGTTTTATATATTAACTATGAAATATACTATTATATCATTTTAATTGAGATATTTAAATCTCAATTAAATATCAGCCAAATGTTACTAAAAGAGTGACTAACCGTCCCAGTTTTCATGGGACTAAGGAGTTTCCTGGACATAGGACTTTCAGTGCTAAAACCACAATTGCCCCAGGCAAACTGGGATTCTTGGTCCCCCCAGAGATGCTTATAATCACATTGTGAAGACAAAAACCCTATGCATCCCCTCATTCCCTAACCCAGTTCTCCCAGTATAGGATATTCACTATCCAGGTCAGCTCTGTCTAAATCCCGGCTGTGTATCCTACAGCTGAGCCACCCTTGTTTCCTGTTGATTTGCTGAGCTAGGTTTCCTTGACTTTTCATTGATTCTTTCCACGATTCCTTTTCTACTTAAGTAGAATTACTTTCTGTCACTTGCAACTAAGAACCTTATTAAAATAGTCAAATCAACAAGGAGAATTCTGGGATGCTATATTTATTACATATTTTCTATTATTCTCCATGAATGCAAGCAGGTTTAATGGGACCATGTTGTCTCATGAGGGCATGGCACATAGTAGATGCTCTGGAAACAGCTTCAATAACTGAACAAACTTTCTCACTCAGGAAACTCGATACCCACCAGACAGTGCAGAAACAAGTCTGTGATACATCTTTGTCATAGCAGAGGAGAAAATAAGGAGCAGAGATCCTGGAAAACAGCCGGAGAAACTTATTATATATTTAAAAACTAGCTTCTTTTAAAATAAGAACCAGACTTTGAAGACTTAGAAATGACTGTGGAAAAACTGTGAAAACAAAATGCTCCTGTAAGTCAAAAGTGGTGTGTTTCCAGGTGTTAGAAAGATTATAGGAATGAATAATAGCTGAGAAAATCAAAGAAGCAAGTTTTTCAAGTTGTAGTTCTTTCATGAGTTAGAATACTCACTAAAGAAGCCAGTCCTCCACCTCCCAGGAATACTGTCTAATCACAAATGCCTGCTGAAATGCATTTATTCTCCACTCATTATTTTTCTCCTGGGAGAATGTTGCCTGCCCCTCAGCACTGCTCTATTTTTTTCAGACTTAATTGTTTTTAGCCTATTTGTTTTTGTAATGTTATGGTCCAATGTCTAATCAAGGTTTGTGTTTGTCAAGTTGCTTTTATTTTTAAGCTCAACTTTTCAAAATAAGAATGTCAGGATATTTCCATTATTAAGTTTTTTCAAAGCTCACAAACTATTTGGAGATTGTAGGTTATTTTTTCCTTAGTTTATTTTTAATTTACTCATTTTTTAATGAAAAATGTGCATTTTTATAATAAAATGGATAGCATATTCCTTAGTACTTAACCAAATGAAATCACAAAATCCATGTATTCATTCCTTTCCCCTTTGAAGACTAAAAAACAGTGCAAACAGCAAATGAGGAATCCAAAGGCATTACTCTTGCCATTAGAAAAGAATGTTAGATTATAAGGGACAAAGAAACTGAAAGTACACATATAGAAACTAAAAATATATTCTGTGCTTTACTTTATTAATAAGATATCACATTTTTAATCCAGTATCACTATATTGCCCTGAAAAATTATCAAATATCATACATTTATCCTAGTTTTAAAAAAATCTATATAGCTACTATCATCCTTATTCAAAATTAATAATCTCTTTTCTTCCTTCCTTCACCCTTTTCTTAATAATGCAGTCAAAAAGCCATCAGAATGTCCCAATCAAAAAAGAAGTAATGCCTGGCAGGAGTTGAGGCAAGGTAGGCCTCCGAGTGGAACATCAGTCCATGAGGATTGAACAAATAAAAAAACACATTGAGAATGGAAAATAGCTTTCTCTCTGTAAGAAAAATAAGTCATAAATATGAAAAAGGCAAGCAAAGATGGGATGTAGATAGACATAGGTTCAGATATAGATATAGATCCATTAGCTCCATCTGAGAGCATCCGAGAACAGAGATAGCCCAGTAGCAGTGAGCATACATATCGCTAAGATCTGCCAGGGCTCCTTGGATTAAATAGCTAATTTTAGGACTAGGGCAAGAGAATTTTAAAAAAAGCCTCAAATGTATTATTTCAAAAATTAAGGAAATACATAAAGAATGACAGGACCATGTCAGATAGACATACAAGCCAGCCGGAAGGGGGTCTCTAGTGGCCAAATCCGGGACAATTTAGTATTAAAATATTTAATGATAGAAATACATTATATCCCACAGAATAAAATAGGAATCTAAAAGTCTACACTGATGACAGAAAGAGAAAGGAGGTGGGGGAGGGAGAGAGGAAGAAGGAAGAAAGGAAGGAAGGGAGGGAGGGAGGGAGGAAGGGAGGAAGAGCTTTTCCGTATTGTAAAATGACAACTTATAAATGCAGAAGAAATGATGGAACTTGAAAATTACTATTAGCCAACCACAATCATAATAATTAATTCAGGCAAGAAACATCAACAAAACTAGTTAAAACTAGTGGGTAAAAGTTAAATGAAGAATGGGAGATAGATATAGATATAGATGATATAGATATAGATAAGATATACAGTGTGTGAAAGTATCCCACCATAAAATATATAATAATTATAAAAAAAAAAAGAACAAAGCTGGGCAGGGTGGTGCGCACCTGTAGTGCCAGCTACCCAGGAGGCTGAGTTAGGAGGATTACTTTAGCTCAGAAGTTGGGAGTCCAGTCTGGGCAACATGGCAAGATCCCATCTCTTAAGAACTAACCAAACAAACAAAAAACATGTTTAAAAATTTTAAAAATTTTAAAAAGAGAAAACAACCACTTTACAGTAGAGAAACAGGAAAGATTATCACCTTACTCAAATGATAAAAATTAACATTCCCAGTGATAGAATGAAACAATCTAATGTGCCACACGATGGCACACAGTGAAAAGAGCACATAATCATGCCTATGGCATTCATAACCAGAATCTAATAAAAGAAAATACCAGACAATTTCAAATTCTATGAAATAAGTGGCCCATAATATTCAAATATCTTAAGGTCATGAAGGTCAAGGAAGGATTGCAGAACAGTTCTAGACAGAAGGAAACTGAAGAGACATGACAACTTCATTCAGCCTCCCAAGTAGCTGGGACTACAGGCATGTGCCACCATGCCCGGCTAATTTTTTTATATATATATTTTTAGTTGTCCGTATAATTTCTTTCTATTTGTAGTAGAGACGGGGTCTCACTCTTGCTCAGGCTGGTCTCGAACTCCTGAGCTCAAACGATCCTCCCACCTTGGCCTCCCAGAATGCTAGGATTACAGGCATGAGCCACTGTGCCCAGCCCTAAACTATGTATTTTTAATACTTTCAATCTCCATTTTCAAATTGATTATTTCTAATTATAATAGCACAATAAGGAAAAATGCTCTCTACTCCTCTCAGTTGATGCAATCTATAAAAAGTAAAAAAGGGAATTTTCCAGTGTTTTTCAAGAAGCAGAGGTAGGAAACGTAAACGGTAATATGGCTTATTTAGTTTTCCCCATCCTCACTCACACCTGTAAAGGCTGTGCCCATCCATTCTTGCACTCACAACAAACGTTGCTCTTTGCCCTTTACAATCTGCAGTGGCCTTCAAAAGTAAGTCTAGATAGGTTAGTTTTCTCCTTCCTTTTAGGAGAACAATATTTAACCACCATAGGTACTTATAAATGCTTTATGGTAACTCTATTTAACTATAAAACCAAACTAAACTTGTATGTTAAGTATGAAAAAGACAACACAACCATTAAAAGTCAGTTGGTGACATCATTTAATGTCATATATCATGTTATATTCCTGACACTGTATGGTCAATTTTGAATCTTAAAGTAGAAAGGTATATTTACGAGTTTAATTGGCTACAAGAGAGACCATCTACCCAAAATTAAAATGCTACCTAATGACAGATTTTCTGATGAGTATTTATGGCTGATGTATTGATAATTTACTGCTTCATTAACACATTAACAAATATTTACTGAGTGTCAGTCACTGTTGTAGGTTCTAAAACTATTGCGAAAAAATACATACACAAAATGGAATGTGATAAGACATCTTCTCAAAAGCTGAGTATAGTAATGTCACAGGTTATTTTTAAGTCAAATATGCTTACAGCACTTACCACTTTTACCTAAATATTGCAGAAACTTTATTGGCACAGTGCTCCATAAAGTCAGTTGGCTTCTCCTTTGGGGGAATTTTATGTTAAGATTTGGTTGCCATCACATTGTCATATTTTAGATTGAATTATGGTAGATATATAGTATAAACCATCTCATCCATACTTTAAGTTTCAGCATCTTAACACAAGGTGCAATGTATCATTGATAATATGTACTGAATTAAATAATGGAGTGAATAAATAAATGCTGTGTTTCTCTCAGAGTTCCAATTTCTTAATAAGAATAGTGTATTTAACCACACACACACGGGCTATCATCATTTGGCTATTTTTTTATTAATGTTTGCAAATATAAGTCAGAAATCACATTGCTATCAAGCCACTGTTCTTGTGACTTTTGAAAAGTTTTAAAGATAAGGGAAATATTAAAGTCTTGCTAATTTCTTGTAATTGGAAAAGGATTTTGCATTGGATGAGACCACTAATCTAAAAAGATCTCTTCCATTATTTACTCAAGTTGCCTTTTCTTTGGATGCCAAAAAGCACACAAAACAATAAACTCAGAAGGAGGAGCAGAGTGTCCAGACTAAAAGAACTCATAAAATCCTAATTCAATTAAATTAAAAGGAGACAATACCAGATGATATTTAAAATTTTTAAATAAATGTTTGTCCACAGCCTTGGGAAAAAAGGTGATTTCCAAAGTAGATTATGTACTTCACATCAGGAAATCAATTATCCATGCATATTAGTCATAAGACAAGCAAGAGATTCTTCTCCATTCTGATGTCTCACTTCATTAAAAAGAGAACATTTCCAGAATAGGTTATGCTTTTGAAAAACAAGAATAGTCTCACTTTAGGGCTCCATCTGCTCTTAGACAGAGTAGAAGCAATAAAGTGGATACTCGCCAAAGAATACTAATCAGATTTGTATATAAACAGTGTTGCACTCCAATTTCTGGCAGTTTGGAGACTAAATATGTTACTGGAAGTTCTATGTTGTTCCACCATGTTGAGGAGGGTGAAGGGAGGATGAATAGGGGACAGCTTTTCTTACAGGGGGAATTATGAAATGTTCAAAGTGAAAAGATAAGGTTGTACTTTATCTATCCCAGTATGTTTTTGCAAGTATCAACTCCAATAATGTCACCATGTAAGATCTCAATTTATGAGACACTATATTTTGATGATCAAAGTGCAGGATTTCTCTCTTCCTCCCTGATGTTGTTACAAGTGATGAAGTTAGAGTAGGAGTGGAGTCACTTTTCATGGTTTGTTGTATTTGAAATGACAATACGGGCTCCAATAAAAATTTTAGAAATCAAAGTCATGTTTATTTTTTTCTCTTTGTGATATCCAAGTGTTAAACCAAGTACTGTTGTAAGTTAACCTCCTGAGTCACTGAATACTGATATATATACATACACACACACACTACATTTGATGAAAACGGTTTCTTTTACTCTTAGCATCATACAATAATAGAACCAGCCCAACGCCCTGACTTCCAGCAGGAGCGTAACTAATCCAGTCAAGGAATCATCTCTTTGCTCCTTTCTCTTTATATAATTTTGACTTTTTCCTCTTTTTACTTTCATAGTCTTATTTTGTTGCATTCTACTACAAACATAGCCAAGCAATTTCTAGAAGTAGGTAAGATTTTTTTATCAAATTAAATAATCATTTCGTGTTTTATTGACAATATATTTACTTGTTCCCAAAAACACATTAAGCTTCTATTTTGTGTCAAGTACATCCCTATATATTCTTCTTCCTCTCTGAAACACCATAAAATCAAACAAAAATTAGTTATTTTTTATTCAATAATATTTTATAATAAATTTTAATCTCATGAATTTTAATCATAAAATCAAATAAATATATCATCATGATTTCAAGTGCTGCAAAGGAGAGTTTATACAGTACTACTGATAGTTTAATAGCATACTGGTGCTGTTTAAACTGAAGAAAAGAATCAAATGACACCAATAGTTCCCTTGTAAAAATATTTTAGAGCATAGCATATTCAATCAATGCCCAGGTAGATTTTGCATCTTTTACATATATATGTCTTATATCTAATCTCTCATTTAGTTAAATTCAAATCTTCACCTGTATTAACACAATAGGCAACTAAATAGTTTTCTGACACCAGCCTCACTATATTTCAAACCATTTCCACCAGTATTGCTATCTCTAAAAAAGGCTTACTTTTATAAAGTATAAATTTGATCCTGACATAGAAGAAAGAAATGGCCATGAGTTGACATTCTTTGAAGCTGGGTAATATATAAATGAGAGTTCATTATAGTATAATTTGCATTTTTATATGAAAATACAAAGAAAAATAATTCCAAAACAAACTTGCAAAATAAATTTGGGATGAGATATTAACACTTCAATATTACAGTGTTTCTCAGAAATATACTGATGTTAAAGGCCTTGTCTAGCATCAAACAAATCCAGGTATTTTGTCCTATGGTTTATATCTCTAATGGCATCCTGATCATTCATATTGATAAGTCAAATTTGAAATTTTCCCTAGCGGGAAATTAATCATTAAAGGGAAAATAGGAATAGGGAAGAATAAACAAAATAAGAAGTCAAAACTGAGTATTTATTTCCGTATCAGCCCATGTGAATCTTAGCATGAATTATTTAATCTTTGAGAACAGTCTCCCCAGGCATGAAATTACAGTTATTATTTATTCCAACCACCATAGAAAATCCTTCCTCCACTGATATCATTATGTAAGTGCAAGTTGCAGTTAAATCAAACAAAAGCAGAGCACAATTTGGTAAAACATACTGAGCAAAACCTTGCAAACTGGCACATGTTCAGGAGTTGAATATAACACATTAGGAAGAACAAGTCAAAATATTTGCTCAAATAGCACCAATCATCTATCTATAAGAATATAAATACTGTTGATTCTCCTAGTCTTGACATACTTTCAGTAATCTTTCATTTAGGCTGGTTTAGATGACCTTAGATTTATAAATGACCTTATGAGAATATTGAAGGTAGTCTATAATAATAATGGATTTTTATTTGGGGCCTGAATCATATCCAGTCCCCCTTTTTGTAACACAAGTATCTCAAATTTTCTTTAAGATGCAATCTGCTTTCAACTCTTAGTCCATGAAGTTTAGGTAGGACTAATACTATCTCTTCCTTGACCAAGATCTGGCTGGCCAGTAAATTCCATCCCACTGGTTCCAACAATAAGTTCAGGGATAGCATTTATTCCAGATCATCCTAAGACATGTGTAGCAACTATTAGGAAAGAGAAGGCATCTTTCCACTGGGGTCATCAAGCTGTAAGAGTATCAGTCTGACACTACCAAAAACCATCACAGAATAGTTTGGGAGGTGAAAGTGTTGGAGAAGAGCCATGCCAATAAACGAAGCCAACAAAGAGGGAAGCAAAGACAAGAAATTAAGCATTTTATGACCTCTTTGAAGAGCCTGAACTCAGCTCTGCTAGAAAATACCTGAAGTTTTCAACTACATGAGTTAATAAGTTCATGAATGAGTCTGGCTTCTTTCCCTTGCTAATAGAGCACTGACCGATAAACTTTTCTTTGGCTTTCCATGTCTTGGTTTTCTTATCTGCAAAATTGGTATTATAATAATAGTATAAATAGTACTGTTAAGTGGAATAAATAAATTAATACTTTTAAGGCCTTAGTACTGTGCTTATATATAGTAAGTGCTTAATAATGTTATATATACTCATTATAATTGCTATTACTTTTTAAATACTTAAATTACATGCACCAAAATAGACAAACGATGACTTTGCCTGTTACACCATCAGCACTACTGAGTACCAAATATTCAAGTAGTGGGATTGTTTGATTTTGAACACACAGAGAAGCATTCTTATGGTTTAACCCAATTTGAAATTATAATTAACTCCAGTAGAATGTCTGTTCATTGAGATTGAATAACAGCATTTCACAGAATTTTTTAAAAAAGTTTCTAATCACCCTGGAAATTACTTTGGCTTCATAAGTAGAGTTTGTTTGCTCTTTGCCAGACTTAATGCTATTGCCTTCAAGTCCAGTTCACACCTTCTAATACTTCCATTTCCATCAACTGTTTGCCAGCACTAAAACCTGCGGTCTAGTATGTTACACACTTGTCACTGTCAGCTTCCTCACCACCGTAAGGTCCTTTACATGAAACCTCAGATCCCTCATCCTTATAAGACTCACTTGGCAAAACTTCAAACCTGGCTAAATAAAATTCTTCATCTGTTTTATTGATATGCATGAGCAGCTGAACTAGCTATGGGAAAACAACTATGAGAAATGAGCTGATTGACTCACTGTATTTTCATGACCACAAATATCAAGTAGGCTGTCACCAGTCCAAGGCAGCCCATCCATATTTTCCTAGTCATTTTATTCTCCTCTCCAAAAAAAAGCATCTCAAACCTTTTCCATTCTCTTCACATTTCAATAGAAAATGAACTATTTTCATTGAACTTCCTCATTCTTCCAACATCAAAACTAAAAACCCATCTGCACCTACACTTGAGTATTTAGCCTTCTCACCTATCATAATGGATGAGCCATTCCCTGTTTCTATCTAAGGCCAAATCCTCCACTAGTGTACTGCATGTATATCCCTTCTACATAGTGGAAGTATTTGCTCCTATAATTTTCCCTCTAGGTCACATCATCAAATATTCCTTACAAACATATTCACAAAAGTATTTAAACTCCAACATACAAACACCCTGCACCATAGAGTTTAGAGTTAGAAGACTTGATTTTGGAGAAGGTTTTAATTCTGATTAGCTAGGTTCGATTACCATCTTCACACCGTACTAGCTGTGTGACCTTAGGCAATATCCTTAATATTTCTGTCCTCAAATTCCCAATTAGAATGAAAGTAACAGTAGTCTATCTTTCCTAGAATAATTATGAGTATTAAATTAGTCATATTTTTATGGCACATGAAAAATGTCTGTCCCATTGTAACTTATATATGCGTTTATCAAGTGATACAGGTAGGTGACTCTTGGAAAATGTGGGGGTTTGGGGCACTGACTCCAAACACACTCAAGAATTCACATATAACTTTTGACTCCCCTAAAACCTAACTGCTAATAGCCTACTGTTGACCAGAAGCTTTACTAATAATGTAAACAATCAATTAACAAATAATTTATGTATGTTATTATGTATTACATATTGTATTTTACAATAAGCTAGATAAAAGAAAATATTATTAAGAAAATGATAAGGAAGATAAAATATACTTACTATTCTTTAAGTAGAAGTGTATCGTCATAAAGGTCTTAATTCTCTTAATCCTCATGTTGAGTAGGAGGAAAAGGAGGAAGAAGAGGAGCGGTTGCTCTTGTTGTCTCAGGGGTGGCAGAGGCAGAAGAAAATCCACAAATAGGTCGGTCCATGCAGTTCAAGCCGATGTTGTTCAAGGGTCACCTGTAGCAATCGCCTAAATTACGCCCCCCACATTAACAATACACTTACCTCCAACTATTGCCCATTCAGCTATAGAACAGTGCGGGTGTATTTGCATTTTCTCACTTTAATGTCTAGCATTTGTTCTTGAACTCACATCACCCAGGCTTCAATCTTTCCCACCTCACTGAAACTACTCTTATCAAGGTCACCAATTCCTCCATGTTTGCAAATCCAGTAGTGATTTCTGAGTCTTTGTTATACCATATCTTTCAGAAACATTTAAAACTGATAATCTTTCCTTTTCTTTCTTGAAATACTTTCTTCAGTTAGTTCCTTGTATAAGCTCTCTTGTTTCTTTTATTACCCCAGTGGTTATGCCTGCTCAGACTTTTAATTTGGCTTCTCCTAGTTTTCTGACCTCTAAACTTCATAGTGTGATAAAGTACAGTACTTCTCTCCTCTATCTACTCTCATTTTTAGGTGATATTTCCACACTTATGGCTTAAATACTGCAATAGGCTGATAACTTTCAAATGCATATATCCATCACTGACCACTCACCCAAAATCCAGACTGTAAATCCAACTTAACATGACAATATTAGCATACTACCAGTGACCTCTTGATTTTCTAATATCTTCCTAGAATGCTTCTTTTTCCATTTTCTTCATTTTGGTAAGGAGGAGCAACTCTATGCTTCCAATTGTTCAAGGCTAAAATATGAAGTCAACCTTGACTCCAATCTTTCTATCACGTCCCACTTGCAACCCCTCAACAATTACTGGTGATTTCACCTTCAGAGAATACCCACAATCCTTTTCTCAAGGTCTCCACTCTCATCAACCTAGTCAAAGGTACCATCATCTTTCATCTGAATTAGCTTCTTAATTCATCTCCCTTTTTCCATCTACTGCAGGCTGGGTTCTCCAGGAAGCAGACACTGAGATGGCATCAACATTACAAGTTTATTGAGGAGTAAGACCTGTGAAAGGAAAAGGAAGGAAGCTATATTTGGGAGAAGTTGATGTCAAACAGTGATGCTAACCTGACAAAGTCTGTGCCAGGCAATCAGAGGCTCTGAAGCAAAGACTGCCCACTAGAGGAATCCCACATTTGGTGGAAATGGCTAGCCCCTTGTATCACCACCTTGCTCTGTGATTGGTTGGGGCCACTCCAAGAAGAGTTTAGCTATACCTTGAAAACTGAGGTGGATCCCTGATGAAGCTAACAACTGAAGGCAGTCAGCTAACCATACTTTTCACATCTGAGAATGTGAGTCCCTTCTTGAAGTGGATCAAAGTGACACACATCTCCATTTGCCAGAACAACCTTGCTCCCCTACCATCTATTCTACACACAGCAGCCAGAGTGTCATTTTTAAAATGTAAGTGAGATCAAGTCATTCATCTGTTTAAAAGCCTCCTGTGGTTTCTTATGTCATTCAACATGAAATCCATGGCCTGGAAGACCCTACTACACCATCTGTTCCCTCACTCTCCCTCTGACCTCATCCAACTACTTTCCTTTCATCTACTCCAACCCAACTCCAACTCAGGGGCATGCTCCACCAGGGCCTTTGCATTTGCTGCTTTCTTTTATTAAGATTTATTCCCTGAAATATCCTCATTTGCTTATGGTCTTTGTTCAGCTGTTGCCTTATTGGGAACTCTCTCCCTGACCCTTTATATAAAATAGCCCTTATACCTCCACCACCAGTTTCTATCCCTTTATCCTGTTTTATTTTACTACATAATGTCACTTGACAGATCATACTGTTATGCAAGCTTTATGAAAGCAGAGACTTTTTCTATTTTATTCACTGATGTATCTTCATCTCCTAAAGTAGAAATATAATAAACACTACATAAATACTTTGAAAAAATTAATATTCTCCATGCTTTATCCCATACCCTCCAAAAATGTAGCCTCAATATACCATCCAGAGTAGAGTGATGCTGCTAAGGTTTGAATCAGGTCATTAGAGCTCAAAATCGTCTAATAACTTCTCACTGCACTTAAAAAGAAGTCCAAAGTTTTTGTGAATTCATTTGTGATCTGGACCCTGGCTCCTATCTAACATAATTACATTCTGCTTTCTGTATTTCTCATTCCATGACAGCCGCATGGGTGTGTTGCTGTTTTTGAACACACCCAGCATGTTTGACACTCACTCAGTGCCTTTGCACTTGCTCCTTTCTTAGCCTACAATGCTCTTGCACAAAGAAATTCACCTGTCTTTATTCAGGTATTAGCTCTATAAAGCACTACCAGAGAGGACAGTATGATCGGACTATCTAAAATAACCTCTGCCTCCCTTCTGGCCCTATAGCAGCTTTAATTGTCCTCACAATGCTGGTTGCTACTTGATTCACGATATATTTATGTGTTTATTATGTGTCCTTTCCATCAAAATGTAAGTAAGTTCCTTGAGGGCAGGGATTTTCCTGATATTTAAGGATAAACACAGCAAGCAATGCATTGAACATTTAATCTAATAGGTGTCCTCATAGAAAACATACATGTGAAAGACCAGTCCAATTGTTTTGAAAAAAGCCTAATGTAAATAAGACTCAGGGAGACTAGTATGTGCTGGAATGATAGCACCTGAATTTCAGAAATACTCATATCTATTCAGTGCTTAAAGCTAACTCTTCGCTCATGGTGGAAGGAAGCTGTTTGAGAAAGTTGATCTTGCTGTTTATTCCCAGGCTAGTTTGATACAATCTCACCTTGTAATTTTTGTTGCCCTATAATTTCCAGTGTTTTGTGTAGACTATTTCCTAGGGTATCAATCAGTATGATGCCTTGATCATGGCATCAACAGATGATGACTTCCCAGAAAAACATCCAATATTTAGTATAATTTCAATGTACCAGAAATACAGTGGAAGCAAAACAGAATTAGGAGAACCTGAGCTTGAATCTTATTTCTCACATGCATAAGCCTGGTGATTTCAGCCAACTGCATTCATCTTTCTACAATTTTCTATCCTCATCTGTAGAATCAGAATCCTATCCACCACAGAGGATTGTTTCAAGGATTAAACAGTTATAAGCACTTTTTGTTTTTAAGCCATTCTTTTAAGGGTTTTATATATATATATATATATATATATATATATATATATATATTAACTTATTTTACCCTTAATATATTTTAAATGTATATACATTATAGTCATTAATGTATATTATAACATAATAAGAACACAAGTTAATAACCCAACACTGACAAGTATTATTATTTCCTTCTTAAAGTCTAATTGGAATCTGCTCATGATATACTAATAGCAGTGACTGTTTAGGTGTTTATCAAAAACATTTCTTTTATTCCTGAGTATCCAACTATACCACATTTTCCAGTCTTCTTGTAGCTGGAAGAAGGTATGGTCATGTGACTGACTTCTAGCCACTAAAACGTGACCATATAGAACACACAACACTTCCAAATTCGATCCTTAAAAAATCTCCCATGCACATCCTCTATGATCTTCCCTTGTCTGCCAGCTGTATCCAGGTAATGCTGGAAGCTACCTGTTGATATTAGGAGAGCCTCTGTCAGCCTTTGTTCCCCTGACAATGAAAGGGAATACCCACTTTGGACTTCATGTGAGCAAGAAATAGGGTTCAACAATATTAAGCCACTGAAATCTCAGGATTTCAAACCAATATTTCCTTAACTCACCTGCAACAAAAATGAAGCAAGAATTTCAAGCTTTCCTAGAAATACACTATTTTTAACTTATTTTTCCTGTATAAAAATAAAACCAATGACAAGATGATTTATCACCTTTGATATAAGGCATTCCTTAGTTGTGCACTTGCAAGCAGACAAAAACTTTTTAGAATATGAAGAAATTATTGACTTCTGAGATAGTATAGTATTTAATGAATAGCATAAATTTCTGCTTTTATTGATGTTGATTTATGTTAAAATGCTGAAGCAATGCTTACTCAAAGTATGCTACATTTCCTACCACTAAAAAAAATGTTCTCTGTAAATGAGAATTACACATACAGTAAAGAGAAGCTCTTGCTCTAATAGTACCCAAGATTACGCTCTAAGGGAAAGTGTTAAGATTAACAATTATAAGCACGGCATGTGTTTTTCAATGTGTTTGTAAAACATGATTAGCATGTGATTTACAATTTATTTGTAAAGCATGCATATTTTGTGACACTACTTCATAGACTAAAGCTTTGCTGTTACGTATGCAATCAAATACTCCCCATTGGAGTATTTGTTCACTCCTATGAGCACACTCTTCTATTTTATCCTGAACATCATTATGCCCAGCAATTCCAGTGTCCAGGAATTAATTTCTATTGCACTTATTCCACAGCATACTCCACCAGTACACTGTTAATTAAAACAGCTCTCAGATGTTCCTCTTCTGAAAGACCAGGATTTTGCCTGTAAAGGTACATAACAGTAGTGATGATAGACTAGTATTTTTCGTGGGAGAGGAAGAATATTTTATATGCACAGGATAAATTTGGAAAGGTGCACAAGAAACCACTGATGATGTTGGCTCCTGGAAAGAATAACTGGGGACCTGAGTTACAGAAAGGAAAAGAAAATTTTTCGCTTTGGAACTTCTGAAAATTTTACTTTGTGCACTATTATTTAATATGTAAATTACTTAGTAAAAAATAAAGAAAATAAATTTTCTTAAACAAAATGTCCAGTGTTTTAAGGGTAGCCACAGGAATGCCTATTTTAAGAATGAAAGTCTTTTTTGGGTTATAGGCATAAGTCATCAGCCACAAAGGGAGACATGGAAAAACCTTGCTAATATTCTAGAAGGCAGCCAGCACATTATCTTGTCCATATAAATACATGGGCAATATGCTTAAGAAATAAAATAATTGATTCATATGATGACATGGACTCTTTGGTGTACACATATACTTTAGTTAAATCTATATTATAGGATACTTTCAAAGAAGTAGACTTTTTTCCCCCACATTCATATAGCATCTCCAGTCTGCCTGATAAAACATTGCAGGAAAAGTCTTCATTAAGCCTGCTTTAATTGGTAGACATACCCATTGTGAAACACCATATTAAATATTTGAATTAAAGATTTTTTTTAAATGCTTGGAGTTTTTTTTTGTTTATTTTTTTCCACACTAAGAATTAGTAAAGTAAATATTTTATTCTTCCCCCTAAAAAAGCAAAGACAAATGAGCTAAAAAATTCCATGTTTTTGAAACTTTGCCATATTTTTTTATTTTAATCAAAGGAAGTAAATTCTAGATTTCTTGGAACAGAAATTAATTAATAAACTTCCTTGTGACTCTGGTTACCTAACATAATATACTATTTAATTGTTGGTGGATTTGAATTCATTCCAGATCTGCAAGACTTTAAACTAGTAAAGGGGTAGATGTATTCTCCACTCCCCAGAATTCAATGCAGAGGGGCTTTCCTGGAGTAAGATTGTGGCTTTTATCCCCTTCCTTTACACAATCTATTTCAGGGAAGACTAATCACTCATCTGATTGGTGAGTTTGGAAGGAGTCCAGCACACAGCTTCATCTCTTCCTTGTCTTTGTCAGAGGCAACTATCCACAGGTACCCAGAGGAGAGGTCAGTGGATTAAATGCCCATGACTATGCTTGTAGGCTAAATTCACACATCAAATAATGACAGGTCCCCAACATTTCTGGCACTAGGGACTGGTTCATGGAAGACAATTTTTCTACAGACTGTGAGTGGGGGGGATGGTTTCAGGATGATTCAAGCACATTACAGTTACTGTGCAGTCAAACCTCTCTGCTAATGATAATCTGTATTTGCAGATGCTCCCCAGTGCTAGCATCACTGCCTCAGCTCCACCTCAGATCATCAGTCATTGGATTCTCACAAGTAGTGCACAACCTAGATCCCTCATATGCACCGTTTACAGTAGGGTTTGTGCTTCTATGAGAATCTAATGCTGCTGCTGATCTAACAGGAAATGGAGCTTATGTGGTGATGTGATGGGAAGTGGCTACAAATACAGATGAAGCTTCGCTTGCTGTCCCACTGCTCACCTCCTGCTGCGTGGTCCAGTTCCTAACAGGACACGGACCAGAGCCAGTCCACGGCCCTGGGGTTGGAGACAGCAGCTCTATACTACAGGACAAGCCACATTGTTCCAGATATGGTTTTGAGACATAATCCATATGTCTGTTTGTCAGGTGCTTCCAAATACAAGCAGAGAGAGAGTTGTTTTATGCCTTGACCCACTAACATACCAACAACCATATCAATTTTCCTTATAATTTTCTATAGGGTAGGGCAGTTTGATTAATAAATATTTACATGTATCCTCTTATGAAAGTATCATGACCTTAAGGTACTTAATGTTTTGTCTAATTCTGTTTTTTTTTTCTGGCTATATTTTAAAGGTCAAAAATGTTTTATATAAAATAAGAATGAATTTAAAAGATGAGCCAAAGATAGGATTTGGTATCAGAGAGTATAGTCTCTTCAAGGGCTTTCTTTCTTTTCTTCTATTATCAGTTGACAATCTCCATTCAGAAGAGAATAAAGAAAAGCACTGCTCCCATGAAATTCCCGCCTCACCTTGCCTAACCTTCAAGTCCCATATCCCTCATGTCAAGTCATTGTGATGAATGACACCAGCCTCACTGACTCTTACTAGAATTTCAATTCAAACTTTTTAAATTCCATGATTCTCTGGATCCTTTCTTTCCCTGTCTCCTAGAAAACTTGAGATACCTCAATAATGTTTAAAAGCTGAATTTTTCATGGATATTTTCACATTCATTTCAATACACCTGTCTACTATTTTCAGAGTAGAAGTATGTCTGGAATTTACTTCCTATTGAAACAAGAATTCATTCAATAAATATTAATTATAAAATAAGTTATATATAGGAAGCCTGCAAAAAAAGGTGAGGGGAGAGAAGTGACATACAATGAATGCCCTTGATGGCAGACTAATTTGTCAGTAAAAGATCTTAGGATATTACAAAGGATCTAAGCATCAAATTTCAAACCAAAATCTGTACGAAAAGGTTGAACAGACAATGCAACATATGCAGATTGTCCTTTGGGTATGACTACATATATGCATGTAACTTTAAAATATACATTTTCCATGAAAGACATTAATACCAGCTTAAATTATAAAATGACTATATGGTAGTAGAATCGCTTAGGAAACTGCCATATAACACAATAAATGAATATTATACATCTTAAAGTTTATTTTTGCTCTACATAAAATATCTAAATGTCTTATTGAATTTGATTTCCTCCAATCTACCACCCATAAAAAGCTGTGATTTGATAGAGTCTGATTAGAGAAGAAATATACCAAGATACCAAGAAATATACCAAGATTTCATTATCTTAATGAAAATTCATTAGAGATTAGAATTTACATGTATTAAATGGTTTGGAAAAGATACAGACATGAATACATGGAGTGAGAAAAGATATTTTTAATATAAAAATTCAGTAAAATAAGTAAATGACATTTAGAAATTGTAGAGCAAACATCCATGTTTAATAAATATATATTGAATGAATAGATGAATCAATCTTGAATGAATTTAATAAATCGATAAGCATCATTTAATAACAGATTACTAAAAACTGAAGAATTCTTTTCTTATAAAATTGTATAATATATTGTGTATATATGTGTGCACATGCAGAGAAAGAAATGGATATATGTAATTCATATTTTATTGATAGCTCTAATGACAAAATATAACTTGGAATGCCATACTAAAAATGGTACCCATTATGAATATTATATATAACCATTAAAGATATTATATATTCAACTGTTTTCTCTCATGGTTAAATAAATAATTTTTTGCATGGTCAATAACTTTTGTATAATAACTGTTCTATACAGAAAACACCAATTTTAATTTTTTAAATATTTGTCCAAAATATTATGGCCAGGATATATAGAAGTTTCTACTGACATAAACCAGTATTTCATAGAAAAAAATAATAATCTGTTAGTGCTTGTTTTATAGACACATAACAACTGGCAGAATTTAAATTTTTCATAACATTAGGGTTGCTTTCAAATTGTTTTTCTGTCATGAATGTATCTCAAAAGAGCATCATAAAGGTTAATAGAATCTTATCCAAACATTTTCCTAACTTAATATAATAGATGGTATTGACACACTGGGTTATAAAATACAAATATGTCCCAAATGAGTGAGGCTATTAATAATCACAGAAAAAGTAAATAAATATAAATCATAAAAGCAGCATTTGAACCGAGGAAGATTACATCCCAAAACAATATTCTTCACCATCAATTTATAAAACTGGCCACAAAGGTGACCCCTGCCCCTCAGTCCTAAACAGGCACCAAATGCTATTTTAAACTTTCTTCTCTTTTATTTGCAGAAGATAATAATGAGGCTACAGATTAAGAAGAAATGTTTATATATTAAACTTAACTACTAAAACTTTAGATTGTGGTCATATCATATTGAAATTTTTTATTTGCAAATTTATGTAAAACAGGTAATAAAAAATAAAACTCATAGTCTATGTCAGAGATAGCTTTTACTTTTCTTGGGCTGTGCAGTGCACAAAAATTGCCTTTACTAAGATAAACTATAAATTACCTGCCAGTGTCACTTTCTACTCCTGGTAGAGCAACTGAGAGTTCTTAGAGAAGCAATAAACTACTCCAAACTCTGTTATTTACAAAACACTGATGTAAAATTTACATGACTCTTTACCTTTTTCATAACCACCTCAGACATTAGCTCATCCTGACCTCCCAAGAGCCCTGGAAAGTACATAAAGTGTACGTTTTCTATTACAGTGTTAGAGGATGGGAAATGAACCAACTTATAACTGTCTAGAAGGGGTCATTTAGTCAGTGTTCAGGTAAGGAAAATAGCATTCCACTATATACCTAGATTCTTCCTAACTTTAAGGGTTTCTGTGATTTTGTATCCTGGATTTAAAAGTATAATATATCTTGTGAGTCTAGAGGTACTAATAAAATTGGCTAGCCTTTTACCCTTTCTGGTCAAATCTGACAAATCTATCCTGAATATTTCGGGGAAGGAAGCCCTAAGCATAGATATTTGCATGCCAGATTACGTACTCTTTCAAAGACTCACTGTGATTCTCTTCAAAGCCAAGAGATTAGACCTGACCCTCCTGGCTCTGTCTCTTCTGTCCTTCACGTTACATTTCCATATATATGAGATGATTTCTCATCTCTCTGCTGAGTAGCTTTTCTCATTGAATGTCAAATACAACAACAAATTCCCTCACTTTATTTCCCTTTATATTTTACTTTTCTCCAAAAATACTCCTCCAGTGCCTACCCAAATACAAATAATAATACATTATTTATAAATTGCTCGCTCTGTAATTTATAGAAAATCTGTAATCCACAAATTGCTCTACCTATGCAGAGGCATAGATGAATAGCAGAGGGGAATGAGTAGCTGGCTAGGAGTCAGGCCTCCAAGTTCTGCCTCTAATTAGCTATTAGACAGTTAATAAGCCACTCGGCACATCACTTTTCTAACTGATGAAAAGAGGAAATTCAACCAGATAATCATCAATCCTTCTAGCGCTAACATTTCATAATTGTTCAAAATGAAAAGAAATTCCTTATAGAATACAAATGTTATTTACTTCTAATATGTAAAACTAAGAATAATAGAATAGAGCCTACATTAGTAAAAAGTGGAGTGTCACTAGTAAAAATGTTTCTCTGATTTAAAATTTTTTCTGACACTCTATTAATCACAAGTTTTCATCACCATCTTGCCTAAATTGCAAATCAAGACAAATATCCTAAGTAGCTCTAAACTAATGGTCTTAATCTGAAACTTTTTCAAGGCAATGTAGTACATCCATCTGAAATAAACAACAGTATCAACTATCTACCTACTGTCTATCTACCCACCTGTCCTTATATCCACATCAACTAATAAAAATTATATATTAATTGTTGTTTTTTATACATAACAACTAAAATAATTGGGCAGTTTTTCACCCAAATTGGAGATTTGAGGTCTACAATGTAATCCCTTTAGCATATTCAAAACTCTTTTGGGATGTCTGTGTTAGTGAGCACCTCATAAAGATAGGCTGTCCTTTCTCAAAGAACTTGGGTTCATCAAGAGAGGCATATATGAACGACAATCAATATAAACATTTCACACGTTGTAAGTCAGAGAAAACAAGAGAGTTTCAAATTTGAGCTTCAAGTCGAAATTATAAGAGTAGACATTTAGAATTGAAAATACCTTGCCATCAAATGGCTTCTCAGATAGGGAACTCTTGGTAGCTGCTCAAAGGTGAATTGTACCAGAATTTTATACACTCCAACAATTAATGATGACTTTTCTAAACAATGGGGAGACAGCTGGTCATCAAATATTTATTAATTGCCTAGAGATGATCTAAAGTTCACACCTAAACACACTGGCTCAGTTTATTCACTCATCAGAAAATGTTTGTGAATAAAGTGAGACAAATTATGTTAAGATAGAAAGTAAAATAGTATGTGTGAATACATGTATATTTTTATAGAGAACTTTATCAATTATGAATTTTATCTCATACTTGAAACAAACATAGAAATGAAGCAGATCAATCTGAAATCTCTTTGGCAAAGTAAGAACACATAACTCTAGACATGAAGAACAAACTAAGCATGTCCCTTCAGGATATTCCATCATCTTGACACTATTGGTTGTAAATGTAAAAGCTGTTTAACAGTCTGAGCAAACACCCAAGTGTACTCAGAAACTAAGTTACTTAAGTTAGAGTCATCTCCAACAATATTCTCAGTAATGATACAAAAAAGTAAGTTTAATGCAGAACCATAACAATAACATTAAAAATTATAACCCTTAATTAGTTAGAATTGGCTGGAATACGCTACATAACAGGTGATACAAAATCTCAGTGAGTTATGACAATGGTTAGTTTTCACTTAAGCTCTGTATGTGCCAAGAGTTGTAAGGCGCGGCTGTGTGTCGTCTTTCCAGAATGCAGGTGTCTACATGGAATATTGACAATCTTTGACAAAGAGAAACAAAGCATAAAGAACCATATACGGGCTTTTGAAGCTTCTACCTAGAATTTATATGGGTCATTTCTCCACATATTTCCTTGGCTAGAGCAAGTCTCATGACCACTTGTGAGTTTAGTAGTGTTAGAGCATAAAATCGTCCTGCAGGATGGGGACACCACAGAGAGGGAATAGTATAGAATGAAAAATTGGAACACAGGAACATCCTACTGAATAGCCATACACTGTGGCGTTACAATGTTGTGTTCAGTTTTTATAAATATAAGTTTTGTATGCAAACTTCTGTTTACAATAACTTATACCAAACTTATGTACATAAAATATGTTGTACATTCCATAAAGTTGATCATTACAAACCAAAAGGCTTTCTACAAAAAACAAAACACAAACTGGAGAGCTATTTGTGTACTGTGACCATATTTAGTGAAAAATGTTCCAGTCATCCTCAAAATTCCAAACATGTTTATCCCATCTTGGCATTAATATTTTTTCTTTTGTTACTTATAAACATATTGGGAGTCAAAATGAGGCAGGAAGCATATCAGTTAAAAGTACATGAGCTGGATCCAGACTTCAGCTGCTCAGATACCAGCTCTGCCGCTTACTAGCTATGTAACCTTGGGAATGTTCCTTAACATTTCTGTGTTTCAGGTTTTTTAATCCATCAAATAATGATAGTAATATTATTTTCTTCATGGTATCGCTATGAAATTTAAATGAAATAGTACACATAAAAGCACTAGGACACTGCATGGCGCATGGTAAAGTTCATTTAAGTAAAGTTTAAGTTCAGATGATGGTCTAAAGTTCAGGTGAAACATCTTGCATAATATTAAAACAATTTATTAAAAATCAAAAAATATGGTTGAGGGGAGGGAGAAAAATATGGTCAAAGAATTATTTGAAAATTTGAAAAATAATTACCTGCATGAAATTTTGTTCTTTAGAAACATCACTGAAAATATTAATTCATTAAATATGAAATATCTGATTTTGAATCAAAAGAGTAGTTTATTATATCTCAAAAAAGAAGCAGTACAATTAATCAAAGTAGGCACCTACACTGTCAACAGTTTTGCTATCTTAATGGTAGCTTGTTTATGACAGCAGCAAAGAAGACTGGAGAGTGGTAATGAAATCGCAAAAGGCATTTTCCACAGCTTGTTGAGAATTGAATATTTTTCCTTTCAAGAAGTGGTGATCTAGCACCTCTTGTATTATCCTGGATAGAGCTGGAGCCCATTCTACTAAGTGAAGTATCCCAAGAGTGGAAAAATAAACACCACATGTATTCACCATCAAATTGGTATTAACTGATCAACACTTATGTGCACATATAGTAATAACATTCATCAGGTGTCGGGCAGATGAAAGTGGGGAGGAGGGGCTGGGTATATACACACCTAATGGGTGCTGTGCGCACCGTCTGAGGGATGGACATACTTGAAGCTCTGCCTTGAGTGGGCAAAGGCAATACATGTAACCTTAACATTTGTACTCCTCCCCCCATAATATGCTAAAATAAAAAAAAAAGTGTGGTAGTCTGGAAGAAGTTGGTGCAAGGTCTGGTGAATATGGTGGATGACAAAGAGTTTCCAATTTCAGCCTCTATAGTTTGAGCATTGTGCTACATGTGGTCAAGCGTTGTCTTGCAGGAGGACTGGCCTATCTCTATTGACCAATCTCAGCTGCTTAATCACAAGCATCCTCATCATTTCATGCAATTGGTTGCAGTACACATCTGCTGTAATTGACTGATCAGGTTTCATGAAGCTGTAGTGGATAATACCAGTACTGGATCACTAAACAGACACCATCAGCTTTTTCAGATGAATATTTGGCTTTGGACTGTGTTTTGGCACTTCATCTTTATCCAGCCATTGTGCTGAATGCTTGCAATTGTCAAAAAGAATCCATTTTTCATCACACATAACAAAATGGTGTTATAGTGGTTCACTTTTACGCCATGACAGGAAAGAAAGGCAAGCTTCAAGACAATTTCTCTGCTGACACTCATTTAATTCATGCAGATCTCATCTATCCAGCTTCTTTTAACTAGCCCATTTTTTGCAAATGGTCCAATATCATTGGAATAGTAACATAAAACTTTTCTGCTAATTCATGCATAGGTTGAGATAGATTCACTTCCACTATAGCTTTCAGCTCATCATTATCCATCTTAGTCTCAGGTTGCCACGTGGCTCATTTTCAAGTTTAAAATTACTAGAACAGAACCTCTCAAATCGTTGGTGTACTGTGTGTTCATTAGCCACAACCTTCATAAACACTTTGTTGATATTTTGAGCTACCAGTGCTGCATTGGTTCCATAATGGAACTCATATTCAAATATAACACAAATTTTTGACTTATCCATGGTTTCACAAAAATCGCTCTAAAAGATATTGAAAGATAATCACAAGACAAAACCATGCGTTGAAAGAATGACGATGTACCTTCACAATAAACATAAAACAAGAAGTGTCAAATTGAAATTTCAGAGACATCAACTGTCAATTTTAGTACTTAAGGAAATTGGACATTTCATACTTCATAACCTAATAATTTGAAAGATCAAGAGATAATCAATAAAATAACATAAGGTTCTCATATACACATGACTGATGCATTTTCCAATTGGAAGAATCCAGTTTAAAATAGAGGCCTAATATAAATTAAAATATTTTATACTCATGAAGCCTAACTACAAGAATTTTGTCTATAATTTGTCCTTCAAGTATTTATTCCTCCAATTATTCTTTCTCATCCCTTCCTTAGATATCATCTCTCCCTTCTACACATTCCCTTTTGCCTAAAAAGAGGCTCAGAAAAGAAAACCCTGCATTATATACTGTATATAATGTATATATACATTGTATACACTTTCCAGCTCCCATTCTATATCTTTCAATTCTACTTTAAAAATTCTTATACTTTTTTTTATACAATTAACTCCTCAACACATGAAATTTAACACATTATGGAAACTACACTCTGGTTTTCCAATTCTTTTCTGGTTTTCTTAATACTCAGTTTCCTTCATCTCTTGAAAACCTGTAACACTCTTGACCAAAATCTCTTTATTGAAATATCCTCTTTCATTCATGGTATCACAAAGCCTAGGTCAGTTTCCTCAGTAAATTCTTTCTTCCTCTACAGTCCTATGAGGCTCTAGCAAAACTACTATATTCAATAAGAGAATAAAGATTACAGTATATACTTTACCAAAATATTTTCCTAATGACGGTAATCAATTGGAAATGATATTGAATATTTAATTCACAACAGTAAAATAATTTGTAAAGTCTTATTGAAGGACAAAATACACATCAAACAATTGGAACTATGTTCTTAGGTGAGAAGACCTACAATTAAAAAAGCTAATCCTCCCCCAAATTAATATCATATTAATTTAATACAATTTTGATTAAAAACTCAAGGTATGCGTATGCTTTTTAGAACTGAAAAATATTCCATTTAATATAGAAGAATAAATTTAGCAAAAATAGCCAAGGATATGCAAGGGGAAAAAAAAGAATAGAGGTAAGGAAGAAGTAGACGGCTTTACTTCCAAGTAAAATTTAAATGTACTTTAAAGCCACTGAAATAAAAACAGTTTGGTACTGGCACAGAAAGAGAAAAGTAGATAGAACAAAAGTAAAAAGCAAGCAAGGCTGGTTCAATCATATCCAAAAAGACTAATTCAGGTTTATTTCATCTCCAAAGAATTTTGCTTCCTGTTGTGAGCTTACTCAAAGTTATGTTGTTAAGAGGTCCTGCAGTTTATGGTAAAGAGCTAACCACATCTAATTGAAGTATCCAAGCAAAAAGACCTGTTAGGACCAATTAATATTCTTTTAACTCATCTAAGAAATGCAAAGGAAGATATTAAAGATCTTCCTCGTACTGCAGAACACCCTGAAAATGACAAATTCTCAAGTTACGTCTTAGAAGCCCACTGTTAAAAATAAAACTTCAGAGCTCCTGTTCTGCTCTGTGATCAACCCGTTGTTGGCTATGATTGAGCCATTTCTCCTGTCTGAGTTTGATAATCATGTGTACTAGACAGAGGATTGCTCACAATCGATGAGACCATTTATGTAAAAAACACTGAGCATTAATAGCGAGCAAATATGAATGCCCAAGGTGTTGATTTGCTTTGGGCTTAATAATTAGTGTCCAAACTAATTCTGAAAATTCTCTAAAATTTTATGTTTCTTATAAATCACTTGGGCTATGTTCTTTTCAATTTCCTTAGTAAACCAAATCCCTACTCTGATATGTCTGAGTTTTCTTTGGCACACGAAGTTCATTAGTTTTATAGCAAACAGATTTTGGATGACAGTCTTTTAACCTCTATTTTTTTTTGACTGAAAATATATTCTGCAGAGCAAAAATAATAATGGTCCCAAACTTGTTTATTCAGCAGTATAACTTCAAGCAGCATTAACAGCCTGCCGACTAAAGTAAAAACCTGTTCGTTTTTGCTTGTGGAATCTGCCATCCCGGCTTCTAGTTATTACACTCTCAAGAATCTGGGGAAACCGTTGGGCTATGTGATCATGATTCATTTTCATCAGGGTGAACAGTCAGTGACAAGATAAAAAATACACGCTTGAAAGAGAAGCTGAGCTTTCAGTGAAAAGTTTGGCCTTGTTAAGCATGCAATTGGCATAATTTCAGATCAAGAACAGAACAATTTGTTTCTTTGCATAAATAATTTAAGAATCAGCCTCTCTGGTAGCAGCCACCATGAATGTAAATTGCTCTATCTGCAGATTGAAAGTTCTCTGACATCAGTAATAGACTCTTGGATGATACATATCTCACCTCCAGGCAACACTTAGAAGATAAAGTTTTCACATCAGATATAACTTGCTTTTTCTAACAGTGGTTTTTAAACACTTGGTCTAAATGTTAATACTGCAAGATTATGTGTTATATAGAAACTAGAATGATGTTGAATATAAATAGTCATCTATGGGTTGATAAATTTAACATCAGATCTATCTGGTCTCAATAAATCATGATTTATGTGGATGTTCTTCCTCAAATTTTTTTTTATTATTTTCATCTTTTGTTTTGAACAGGGAGGAATGTTTGAAAACTAGCTCTCTAAAAACTTCAGGTTTACTAGGATCGAACAAGAAGTTAGGGTGAACAAACCCTATGTGAAACTAATCTACAAAATTTTGTTGTACACATCTTTAGGAGGGAATGTGATAATTTCCTTGAATTTATTAAGTATTTTCTTTATTATTTAATATATTTGTCATTCATATAGTAAATAAAGTTCTAGGATGATCAATTTCTTGTGATTTCCATGTAGAAAAGAGCTATTTCCATGTAGCTCTTATATGAAATTAAAGGTAGTTCTACTGGTATCTTGACTCCACCTCACCCACCTGAGGAGCTCTTGGTATTTTGTGCAGTACTGAACTATATAGTATAATACACAGAGTGCCCCTGGTCCCTATCCACCAAATGCCAGCATTGTCCCCTCCACCCTGCAATATGACAACCAAACAACAACCCTACATATTTACAACACTACCACCACAACTACCTCCCAAGAAAGGAGTGCAGATATCATATATGGCAACCAAGTTAACTATTAGATATTGCCTTAAGGAAACAGACTATTAGGAAAACTCTCCTAAATGGTGTTAGCTATTGCAATAATCACCACATCACTGAGTACTTTAAGAACAAGCAGTACCAAGTTTTCCTCAAATAGGAAAACAGAGCCAGATATTTAACCTCTCCTGAAACTCATCTCTTAACTAATCCTCATACTTCTTCTAAACAAGTAGAAGACATCCTGGCAGTTAGGTAGTTGGGTAATTCTTTTCCTCTTCTTCCTATATCTATTATCCTCCTAATGATTATCTGAAGTTACTCATTTTGGATATATTTTATTATTATTATTATGAAATACTTTACTTACAAAAGTATAAGGAAAACATAATTAATTCTCATGTACCCAGCATGTTTTATTTAGTAAATAAAATATTACAAATAAAACTGAAGTTATGTCCTCCTCAGTCCCATTTCCCCCCTGCTCTGCATAGCAGTGACCACTACCTTGAATTTGGTGTTTATCATTCTCACACATTTTAAAATAGTTTTATTACGTCTGTATCTTTAAACGATAGCTGATATTTTCACATCTTTTTAAATTGAATATAAATTGTATCATAATATACATAATTTTTTTACTTAAAAGTGGAAATGCTTGGTTAAAGGTTATGTACATCTTTAGCTGTTATAAATATTGCCAGATTGGTTTTTACCATTTTATACACTTCTATAAGCTGTGTTATAAGAATTTCTATTGCTCAAAATTGACACAGACATTCCAAGCTTTTATATTTTTGCTTATCTAATGCATGTGAAATGATTTGTCAATTTTGTTTCACTTGAAATTCCTGATTTTTGAAGAGCTCAAGCATCTTTTAAAATATGTATTGCCTTTTTATATTTCCACTTTGGTTTTCTTGTTTATGACTTCAGCAAAGCTAAAGACACCCAATAGTGGACACCCAATAACTGTTTTCTTGAGGAATAGAACTCTCTATTTGTAGTTAGGCACATGGCCACCCAAAATAAAGATTTTATTTCTGAATCTCTATAGAAGCTAAGTGTGGTCATGCATCAAAGTTCTGGCCAATGAGACACAAGCAGAAATGTGGTGTGCGAATTCTACCAAATGTCCATAAAGTGAGGGAGCTTGCCCATCCCTTCTTTTCTGTTTCCTATGGATTTAAATATGGATATGATGCCTGGAGCAGGACTTCCCATCTTGGATCACTGAGTGAAAGTCACACATGGAGGACGGCAGAGCAACAGGTCAAAAGGATCATGGACAATAGGGCAAGATCATGGACAGGAGAATGATAATGGAATTACCAACCAGCCTTTGAACTAATTATTGATGGCTTTGACTGATTACCTGGTCATTCCCTTATGTGAGAAAAAAAATTAATTTCTCTTGACTATTTTGAGGCTTTTTGGCACTTGTAGCCAAAAGTAATTCTAACTGATTTAGTATCTTTTACCTATTTTTCAGGTTATTTTGTGGTTGTCATTTTCCTATTCACTTGTAGGTGTGTTCTGTATATTCTGCACATAACACTTATTGGCTATATGTGTATTACAAAAGGCTTCTCCCCTCTCTGTCTTTGTTTTTATTTTACTTACAGCATCTTTTCATACAATAATCATTTGCATTTTAATTAGTTAAATTTATGAGTCTTTTTCCTTTATAGTTTGTTCTTATTTTAGAAATTCTACTCTCTTACAAGATCATAAGGATTTTCTTTTTTTTCCTTAAAAAAACAAGGTATAGAAACCTTTTTAATTTTTATTTTAGTTTATTTTGGTTCCATATCACTTATTAAAAATTCTTTTTTATGTATATCAAATATTTTTATACTGTCTTTATTTTATTATTTCATTATTATTTCAGAGTATTATGGGTGCACAAATGCTTTGGTTAACTGAATTGCCTTTGCATCACCCTAGTCAAAGCTACAAGCATGTCCATCCCCCAGACAGTGCATATCGCACCCTTTGGGTGTGAGTTTACCTATCCCCTCCTCCCTCCTCCCACCTGCCCAACACCCAGTGAATGTTGCTTCTTATTTTTCCACCAATAAGTCTTATTTTCCTGAGATTATCAGTAGTACCATGGTGGGATTTGTATGGCAAATACTTACAGAAATTTGTGTTTTTCACGTAGCTGAGCATGTCATGACTTAAGCTTAACAACTTTCAATCTCATCTTTCTATTCTAGAATACAATAATAAAATTATTAAAGATATTTAAAGCACTAAAGTCAGGCACATCTGGGTTTGAATCCAAGTTCCGTAATTAGCTAGTTAATTTACCTTAAGCAAATGACCTAACTCTCTGAGCTTCAATTCCCTTGTGCAAAAAAGTTGGAATAATAAGAACAATTTTATAGCATTTATAATGAAGATTAAATGAGCTAATATATGCAAAACACTTAACAGTGACTATTGCAGAGAATAAGTTCCTAATAAGTGGTAGCTGTTATTATTTTTGATGTTATTATTTTTATTCACCTGGAGAAAAGTAAACAGAAAAAACTTTTTTCACCAACATAGATTTTGACTCCTACATCTTTCCCAGGATATACTCTATCACCCGGATTTTTCATTGATCATAATAGTTCTGTCTGCTAGTAGACATTTTAAGTTTCATTTTAAAAAAAAGACAGAAGAAATTAAAAATTATATAAAAAGAGATCAAAGGAGAAAATAACTTTATAATTATAATAAAATCATAAAATAATGGAAGCTATCATTAGAAGTATATTATAGACATTATACCATTTAATTTCTGTAATACTCTGTAAAGTATGCACTATTCCATCAAAAGTTAATTCACTTTCCCAAACTCATACAGAAGGAAAGTAGAAGAATGTGAACTGAGATTTGAGTTTGTTTGACAGCAAAATCCTTGCTCTTCTCCAATGTGTAAGAGTTTGAGAGGACAGGATGGAGGCTTGGGAGCAATTTTTACTCCTTCAGTAATGACAGAACACTATTAAAGCAAAATCACACTGCAGTCTTTATGTCCCCTAATACCCACTTCAACCATTGGCTTGGATTCAATTGCACCCATTAGTTCAGTAAGAACAGTAGTCACCTCCAACACTAGGCTCTACCAATTACTTTTTATATAATTTACTAGAGTTGTGGCAGACAAAGTTTAAGTGAAAGTAGTACACAGAGCAGCAAACATTATTTTGCTTCTGCATGTGGAATCATTACACTGGAAATGAAGACAGTCTTATCAGCCATACATACATACATACACAAGATAAAATAAAAACAGCTGTGTGATAAATATCTATAATTTAACCTCCATGAATCTCTGCTACATCATAAGCAAAATAAGTATTTGGCAGAGTGGTCTCTAGAGCTAGGACTCTAGCATGCAAGGGAAAGAAAATTCATTTCATGTTTTCTTGCAGGTGATTGTTCTAGAAAAGATGGTGAAAAGCTAAAATATTTAAATTCAGTATGTTTATTATGCTTTTGGTGAGGTGAGTAAAAGTTTGATGGGCAAAAATAATTATATATTTCATTTATAGGAGTAAAGATATGGGTTATTATTGCATCTTGCCCCCATAAATACTCTCTCTATAAGGCAATTATCATTTTTTTCGGCTCTCATGGAGCCTGTGGCACTATATGCAAACAAAGTGGGGAAATAAATATCACAATAATGTGAACTGCCAAGGCTGCCTCTTTTATTTTTTTTTCCAAGTCATCATATTCCTACACCGGTTGACTTTGCCATTTCAGAAATCAATAATATAGCATCTATTTATATTTGCTCATTGAGAAGTGTTTTTCTCTCTCTTTATATAACACAGATTGCAACAGTATTTCTCAAAGAATGAAAGAAGAACCATATTATTTTCTGTGATTACTGAGTTTTCAGACCAAAGCAGTGGCTTCAAAGAATTAACACAAGAGAAGATTGCTTTGTACAGAGAAATCCTCTCCAAGGCTACAGCATGATACATGGCAGGTCACCTTCCTCCTTGCATTTCAGTATCCCCAGATGCCCCCAACAAGTTAGCAATGCTTATCACCAATCCCCTTCAGGCGAGGTTAGGAGGCTAACTAGAAAAGACTATAAGTTAGTGAGTTACCAAAAGCATGTTGCAGTGATATGGAGCCTCATATTGCTCTTAGAAATACAATTAGACACACTCTGGCCCAGCCTGCACAATGTTACATATATACCCTCTCCCAGTCGTGCTCTACCGTGGCCCTGTGCACAATTCCCACCAGGCTCTCGTACAGAGAAGTCTCTGCAATAGAGCCAGCCCAATTGAGATCAGAAAGAACAGTTTGATCACCTATTTATTCTAATTTTCATAAAGTTATGAATTGCTGACCATAAAATCAAACCCTACAGTATGAAAACCAGGCTACATGGGCTGATTCTGGCTGGTGATCTGAATAGAGTTCAATTAAACATTCTAGCTCTTTGCATCTGCTCCTACCTCCCAAATAAGACACATTCTGAACAAGTGAAGCCTACAGAGGGGAAGGCAGGTAAGTGAAGGAACAGGGTACACCAGGGATGTGCACGCACAAGAAAAGGCCCTGTGGGGACATAGTGAAAAGCAGCCGTCTTCAAGCCAAGGAGAGAGACTTCAGGAGAAACCAACCCTGCTGGCAACTTGATCCTCTAGCCTCTAAAACAGTGAAAAAATAAATAGATAAAATAAATTTCTATTGTGTAAGCCACGTAGTCTATAGTATTTTGTTATGGCAGCCCTAGCAAACTAATATACCATCTAACACACTGTACTCCAACTCACTAAAAAACAAACCAGTCCAGGATTGGCTCTGGGTCAGGATGGGGGTTTTATAAAAGTACAGTGAAGAAAGCATACTTGGTTTCAACTGAATGGAGTTAACGTGATGAGTGGACTGGGAAGAACGGCCATGTGGTCCCTTTGAAGAAACTAAATATCTGAAAGACATGGATCCATGCAGACTACCCTCTCTCCTATACCTGTAAAATACTAAGTAAACTTTCATTTTCTCAAAGCAAAGAATAAAATTAACCTTCGTCCTGAAGTTCCAGGGATATCAGTCATTCACACCTTAGTCTGACCTTGTTTTGTTTGCTTTCTCAAATAACTGAGACTGGCCAAAATTTGAGAAATAAGAGGAAGGAAGAAAAAAGTAATTTTGAAGCAAGAGAGTTTGATTAAGGTGATACAGAAGAGAATTTAATACATTCAGAATTCAGAAACATACTAGTGATATAGGGATTTCTTCCCAAATTTACCTAGGTTTGGCCTTATTACTCCCTGCATGTTAGAGACACACCAAAGTTAAAGGTCATTAAAAAAACATATTTTCATGACCATAATGTTTCCGCCTTTCAAAATGAAGCCAATAAGAACCTTCATGCTACTGCCTCTCCTTCAAATATTACTTTTTCCTCATACTTTCTCTAAAGTGTATTGAGCTTCTCTTTGTCAGCCCCTTTGCTGTGCATAGTATTTTCTTCAAAAAATACTCTTTTTCCCATGACCTCTTTAGCTATCTAAATCCTAGGCATCCTTGAAGATACAAATGAACATGAAAACCTCTGTAAAGCCTTTCTTGATCAGTTCCATTGAAAATTCTCTTTCCCCTTTAACCTCTATCTATCCCTGTCATTCATTTGACGCTTAAAATATAAACAATAAAGGTAATTGCCTCTTCAAACATTAGTTAATTCACTGACTAGATAAAGTTTTTCACAACAAAAAAACATTTTGTATATTTAGCCATGGACCATATAAAACATTGAATGAGCCTCAAAACACACAATATGTCTCCAAAATCACTGCATTGATTGATTGCTGGGTGATTGAGTGATTAAATAACAGCCCAGACTTACTCTCAAGTGTGTATCTGTTCCTTAAGCATAAATTTCATGTTTATAATGATGTTTGGCATGTGACTATATGCTGCACATGGTGTCTGGTATGTAAAGTAACAAGGCATCAAAGAGTTCTAACAGGTTATAGAACTGCCTTTATTTTGTCTTTTGATTCCGTACACAAATTTCTACCTGCAACACAAATTTCTATCTGTATGCAAAGCTAGTATTCTCTGAGGACAATGTAATCATCTATTCATAAAATATTTATTATCTTCCTATTAGGGACATTCACTGTGAGAGGTCCTGGAGATATAATTGTGAGTGGGTGTGTGTCAGGGGAGAGAAAGGAAGACAGGGGTTAGCAGGACCAGGCATCTGCCTACGAAGGACATTCACTGTGTACTCGTTACCAACTAGTCTGAGTCCGGTGAGACAGAACACACTCGTCCACAACACGCAACATGAAGTGAATTAATTAGCTACAGATAGGCAGAAAGGGATTCATCGTAAGCCATACCCTCAAGGCTCAGAAAAGCTTCCCTGGGCAGATAAAGTTTTGACTACACATACACCACTTGCACTGCCTCCGAGGGACCCCGGAAAGCAGCCCACTTTAATTTTTTTTTCCTAAGTATTAAGGGGGTACAAATGTTTTTATTTCCATGGATCGCTTGTATAATGCTTGAGTCAGGGTTAAAAGCACGTCCATCACCCAGATAGTGTTCATTGCACCCGTAGGTAGGTTTTTGCCCATCCTCTCCTTCCCCTTCCCCTCTGCTTCATTTCCATTGAATTTTACTTCCCTCTATGCACATGCGAGCTCATCAGTTAGTTTCAATGTAATAGTGAGTACATATGGTGTTTATTTTTCCATTTTTTACCCAGGAAAATGTGACCACTGGGCTAAAGCGTTGAAGGACATCCTGTTTCTAGGGAGGGCGACTGAGACAGAGCCCAGGCTCTTTCATCAACTCCCCAATATCTTAAGATGTTGCATTTCCAGCACATTCTACAATTAAATTAGACCAAGAGAAAAAAGACCATTGCACTTTGGCTTCCCCTCAATCCATCTTTCCGCTCATGAAATATTGCAACCATTGAAGTCCTACAAAGGGAGTTATTTAGTCAACATGGTAGGCACACATAAAAGGGCCCTCAGTGATCCCTATCTTCTGGTATTACACCTGGGGTGTGAGCTGGATCTAGTGACTTGCTTCTAACGAATGGAATACCGCAAGATTTAGTTGTGTGACTTCTCTCTTGCCTGCACTCTCTCTCTCTGGCCTTTCTTTTTTACTCAGTCTGATGAAGCAAGTTATCATGCTATGAGCTGTCCTGTGGCAAGGCAAGGACCGGGAACGTGGCAAGGAACAGAGGGCAGCCTCTAAGTCCCAGCGTGAGAGGACCTGAATCCTGCCAGAAACCACGAGTCAGCTTGAAAGCAGACCCTCCCCTCGTGAAGCCTTGAGACAACTACAGCCTTGGGTGACACCCGGACTGCCCCCGGAGGTATGCTCCGAGCCAGAGGACCCGGCCAAGTTGTGCCTGGAGTCTTAACCCACAGAAATTCTGACATAATAAATATCTGTTGTTTAACTAAGTCTTGGGATGATATGTTACACAAAATAGATGACTGATACAGTTAATAATGTTGGGAAAGTCTCTTACAAGGAATCCCTTCCTGTATTTACCATAAGCATAAAAATATAAATTTAGGCAGGAGATAATGTTCATAAAAGCTAAGTATATTAAAGATGTGGAGTAAAGAATCTAGGATTGCAGTTCTAGTTCAGACCCTATATATGTGACTTTGGTTGAACAAGGTATAGTGTCATAACATTTCCTGACATGAATTTCCTTTTTTGTAAATTATAGGAAAAATTAGTCTAGTTCTAAGATCCCACCCTGAGTTAACAGCCTTTATTCATATGAAAATTTAAGAATCAAGCTGATTCAAACTCACAAAGCTGGTTGTGTATTTCAGTTCAGTGTTACTGTTCCTTTTTCATGAGTGCTGGGCCAACTTCTGACTATATACTCCAGCAGGGCAGCTTTTGTATGTCTCCTTATGTTCCTATTCTTTTGCTTAGTTTTTATCCTCACACTGAGATTTCAAACTAACAAATTATGACAAAAAAACAGCATGCCTCACTATAATTACTTTCAAAAATAGCAAAAAAAAAAAAATCTATTTCCATATACTAAATCATAGTAAGGTAGTTTTCACATTCAAAGCATTCATTTTTGTCTAAAAACAAAGATTTAAATCATCAGTCTTATTGTCTATAAATAAAACAGATAATAGAAACAACGTGGAGAAAGGGACATAATCTACTCATGACAGATGCTTTAACATATTTTAACAGCTTTGCTTGATATATTTTTCTGTTATTTTAAATAATTATAACACAAATGAATTATCATACTAAAATATCTTACACCAAACCTTTCAAAGAAAAGAGAAAAATAGGTATCCTATGTGGCCGAGAGTAATAGCCTGATTCAAAAACGACTTGAGACTTTTGGATCTCTCTTCCCCTCAGGAATAGTAATAATTCCTAAGTTCAGTCACTCTACGTAGTGCTAGATATCTCAAAGGTTTTATTCATTCTTTTTTTTTTTTTTCCTTTAAGCTTCCCGGACTTGTATGCTCATTCTTTTTCATTCTTTTTTTTCCTTTTTTTTTTTTTTTCCTAACTAGATTATTTCAAAAGATCTGTCTTCAAGTTCTGAGATTTTTTTCTTCTGCCTGGTCTAGTGTATTATTGAAGCTCTCCAATGGGTCTTGCATTTCCTAAAATTTTCAGCTCCAGAATTTGTTTGGTTGTGTGGTTTTTTTTAAGATGTCTATTTCCTTGGTAAATTTCTCATTCATATCCTGAATTGATTTTATGATTTCTTTGTATTGGTTTTCAGATTTCTCTTGCATCTCATTGAGCTTGTTTAGCATCAATGTTTGAAATTCTTTTTGATTAGGATCCATAGCTAGACAATTGTTGCAGTGCTTTGTTGGTGTCATATTTCTTTGCTTTTTCGTGTTTCCTGTGTCCTTCCATTGATGTCTGTACATTGGGTGCAGCAGTTGCTTGTTCTGATTTTTTGAAATTGCTTTTAAAGGGGAGAATATTTTCCTGAAGATGTATGTATGTTGTTGGTTTAGTAGGACACTTTGGCTTTGATTTTTGGTGCCCCTAGTAGTGTGCACTTTGTACAATTTCTTAGCCAGTACAGAGGGCCAGTGGTATCTGTGATTTCCTTGGTGGCTTAGGGGACAGTTATTAGTTGAGGCTGTGGTGAAGTTTTGCTGGGGACTTGAACAGCAAGTGAGTCAGTCTTTGGGGCCCAGTGGTGGAAGCAGTGGGCTGAGCATGCCTGATTTTAAGCCCCAGAGTAGCTTATATGGACAGTGGTGCTAGTGTGTCCTGGGGGGCCAGTTCTTAGGCCTTTAGGTGGCTTGCTCAGAAGCTAGTAGTTGGAGCAGAGGGCTGGGTGTGTGGGTGGTTCTCAGTCCCCTGAGCATCTGGTGTGACGTGGAAGGTGGCAGTAGCAGTGGTGGAGTCACTCACTAGGACCCATGTGGTCCGTGTTGCTGTTGCTGGTAGCTGCAATGGATTAGGGAGGCTAGTCCTCGCTCCCACAGCTGCCTGTATCAGGGAGGTAGATATGACCCTAAGTGTGCTTAAAAGAGCTTGGTCTTCCCTGTCCCTTCCTGGCCGGATAGTGGCTACAGCAACATCACCTTGAACTCAGCCTGAGGGCAGGATGCAGCCCAGAGTTAAACTCTCAAAATGGCATGGGCTATGGGTTTGCAGTCAAAGAGGGTGGGGCCCCTTTCAGGTGAGCAGCATGGGCAAGAAACCGTGAGGAGTGCAGTCGACTCGCATCTCAGTCTCACAGGCTCCCGTAACAGGGTGTCGGGAATTGTCCTAGCTGCATGGAGGAGAGCTTGGGCACCCCTGTCCCTCTTTAGCTGGGTGGTAGCTGCAGCTGCATCAGCCTGAACTCAGCCCAGGGGTGGGGGCAGATAAAATAAAACAAAAATGACTTAAGAGAAAATATCTAATCCTTCAGCACACAGTTCCTTCCTTTCTGTGTAAATGGTACATATCTGTGTTCCTGGCTTTTCCTCCCTAATTACATCAGTTGTAAGAAATGTAGCTGGCAACTAAGATTTGAATTTATTTCTTAGTATGTATTTAGGCTAAGAAATTTTGTATCCCCAGTTCCCCATTAGCATTCTACAAAGGAGTCTTTAGAGTCTGTATGAAATTTACATCTATACACTATAAGGGAACTCTGTTGGAACTGGTTTATCTACTTAGCTGAGTGGAAAGGGATAAGCCAAAAATTGGTGTGACCACGTTACCATGAAGAAATTGATGTACCACCAAAATGCCTCAGAGTCTGGACATGAGCCTGATTCCAATCAGAGTTATTTTCTCCAAACTGCCCCTGTACATGCATATCCTTCTTTCATCAGAATCACAAAACTTTTGCTGAACCGGCAAAACAGTTCAGCATCAAGTGTCATTTTATAAATATTGAGTTGCAATGTAGAGATAAATAAAAGAATGTACTTCGGTTTCCAATTTTTCCCCTTATCAAGCCCTCATTAAATTCACAGAATATCAATCAAATAATGAATGTTGGAAATATTTTTGCTATGGTTAAATTACACATGTTTTCATCGTACATTTTATAAATGTGTCACAGAGGAAAGGATCATATCCCAGAAGTCTGAATAGTAGTTCATGTGTAAACTACCCTAATTAATGTGATAAACAACATATCAGATGATCAACTGAAGTATGGATTGCATGATAAAAATAAAAAGTGACAATTCTAGAGAGGAGATATATTTGGAAAACTTTATCAACTTTGTTAATTCTCATGAGGACAAAAATTTAGATGGATATTATATAATATGCTAAAAGTTATTCTTATTTCAGTTAAGCTATAAAAATTTTTTAAAGCATAAACACCCACTAAATAGACTCTTCTATGGAGTAGTTATAGCAAACACAATCTGGAACTAATCCCTCCCCCAAGCCAAGGAAAAAGTTGAATGAAAAGACTATATCATTATAACAAGATGCTAGATTCTAGCAATAGATGACACAGTTTTTTCATTTATTCTACCAATCATACATTCATTTAATCACTCATTCACCAATATTAAGCACTTTTTCAGTATTAAGTACTGTGCTTGGTACCAGGGTTTTGAAAGGATGTCCCCTGCCTGATACCGATTAGCCTAATGAGGAATATTAATAAGTAAACCACATTTAACACAATTCCCACACATAGTGATTGCTGAGAAAGGGCAGGGGTGAATATTAGGATGTGAAATCTAAGCTGGTATCTGAAAGGAGTTAGCCAGATGAAGAAATTGGGAGAAGAGCACTTAGGCAGATGAAACAGCATATGCTAAGGCCAGAATAAGGAAAGAGGCTACAAAGGATGATTTAAATTTTAAAAGGTTTTATTCAAGGGAAAGTACAGAGTTCAGAAGGGGTGACTACTAAGAGTTAAAAGCAAGACAGTTAAGCAGGGGTTGGTCAGGAAGGGCATTTTAAGGTGTTTTGCAGTTAATCTAAGGTGACTGTGGGTTTATTGAAGAGTTAAAGTCAAGGGAGTTACCCAGCTAGACTGACATTTTAGAAAGATTCCTGACTACACTGAGAAGAGGAGCTAGCAGTCAGTTAGGGTAGCTGGAACCACCATGTTTCAGAGAGGTGAGCCTCACTCTGTTTCACTCAACCTTAGTTCAACATGTAAGCTGTCCACCTTGTAGGGTAAAATTACTGTAATATCTGGCTTACTAGGTCCACTAAATTATATCTCAATTCCAAATTAAGGTGATCATAGAGCTAATGTACATTCGTGGTTTTCAATATCTGGGATATACAAATGGTATAGTCCATGTCCATATCCTCTCAATCACACATTCAATTATTCATCAACATTGAGGGCCTCTTCAATACTAAGTACTGTGCTAAATACCAGCATTTTTTTCCAGTAGTGAACAAGGTCCATGTTTGATAATGACTAGGGTCTAGTAAGGAATATAGACAGGTGAACCACACTTGACACAGACACAATTGTAGAGACATTATAGATATTGGAGAATCCAATAATAGTTATAGACTCCCTTCCAAGAAAATGCATATTCTAAATAAACCAAAATTTAGTATATAATTTCAGAGGTTGGCAGGATGCTCAAACATTCATTTACAGACCACCTAAGTGGTACCACAGAGAAAGAACAGTTGCTTAACAAAGACTCACTGATTTGTATTTGTGGTACCCAACAAGATAATAGCACAAAAAAGTCATCAATGACATGTGAACATTATCTTTAGATATAGCTTTCCATGGTTAAAAATGCCTTTACCATGAGCCAGCTGCATTTGATTCAAAGTAAGTCCCAGAGCCTCACCACAATTAGCTTAAACTTTAGCAATGCACAGGTTATGTTTACATAATCATCTGCTTATAAAGAGCTGGTCTAACAAGCATAAAGATTATTTTTATTTACCCAAACCATAACATCCACTAAAAGGTTTAAGTATAAGATAAGAAGAAAAGACAGTGAAATAAAATTGGCTATTATAAAGTATCTGCTTGTGGTAGAAAAAGTATTTCAGTGATACCCCTGGACTTACCCAAAGCTAAACCCAGAACTCTTTTGCAACTTAAATCTCCACTTTTAATCATATTTTGGGGTGCCAATGTAGAAAGAGGCTGTTAATTTTCAAAAGTAACTGCAGAACACTACAATAACATTTCACTTGTCAATTTAAACCTTCTATAAATTTACCTTAAAAAAAGAAGGAATTTTTCCCTTTTTACCCAAATTAATAAGAGTATTCAATTGAAATGATACAAAATCTTTCACTTCGGTGCAGACTTAGTCACTCTTGAAAATTAAGTTTAGATTTCAATCTAAACTACCAAGGAATAACTGATACAAGCAAATGTTTCTCTTGGAAGGGAGCTGACTAACTAAAGTAGAGTTATTTTATAGAATGAGAAGTTGAGGCTCAGGTTTATAGAAGTGAAACCTGGATCTAGAGGGAAAAACCACACAGTTCAATAGAAAAAACTATCCAATTCTATCAGTCTTACTATTTATACTAGCAAATGCTTTTGTTTTTAATTTGATTCAAATTCAACTCTGTAGACATAGACTTAGTTGAAGAAAAACCAATCAAAACACTCTGCATTAAACACACTATTCATTTGTCATTTTATCATTCACGTATTCATCTATCTGATCAGTTTATTTAACATGTATTTACTGAGTAACTGCTTCATGGTGTGTCCAGGGAACAGGAAGAAGATGTGGCTGAAGCAGTGAGCTAGGGCGTTGTTGCTAAGACATGAGGTCAGAGATGCAGGCAGAAGCACATTCAAAAGGCCTTATTGGTATAGAGCAGAGTGCAGATTTTCTCAGAAATGAGAAATTAACCTATTGAAAAGTTTTAGATGAGTTCTCAAACTTCTATGAGGAAAATAATCACTTGGAGAACTTGTTAAAAACACAAAAGAATGAATGCGATCCTTTTCTGAGTAGGTTCTGATGTGGGGCTAACAAACACGAATTTTACAAACTGTTCAATCATCAGCACCGCTATCTCCCAACCATCACCCTACCCCACACACAGCGACTCAGATGAGATGGTCCTTCAAGTACATTTGAAAAACTCTGGACTGTGATGGTATCTTCGAAGACACTGTTGATTAAATTTCACGTGGATATACTCATCTGGAGACATCGACAAAATGCAGATTCTGATTCAGTAGGTCTGAGGTGGGCCCTGAGACCCTGCATTTCTAACAAGCTCAGAAGTGATGCCAATGTGACCAGTGCAAGAATCACACTTCAATAGCCAGGACCTGATACTCTGCCAGAAATTTTAGTATTAAGATATGAGAGATATAATTCTTTTCCATAAAAAATGTACAAGCTAGGGAAAAAAACGGAAATATATCCAGGATACTCTGGAAACATGAGGCATGGGAAGGGAGAAGGCAGGGGAGGCTTACTTAGAAAGACACTCTTGAGCTGAGATTTGAAGGAAATAATCTTACTTATTATATGCTCTTCAGGAATTCACTACTAATATAAGAAATGAGCCAAATATGAAAGCAACTAAAACAACTAACTGAAGGCATGTATGTTTATAACTAATACATACAAATTCTATACATGTTCAAGGAAAGGGAGATTTCTTTGGACTGTCCCTCCTATAAATAACCCACAAATTTACCAATGCTTTTATATCAATTCACCAAGGTGTCACCCTCAGTGGACAGAGTACCTGGGGAGCAGGAATAATCATATTCAGAATGCCATCAATATCCACTTCTTTAGCTCACAGATAACAAGCGTTTTATAAATATTTGTTGAATGATCACTACAGGCTTTACTTTATAAGTATTTGTTGAACAATCAATCACTGCAGGCTTCATGGCAGAGGTGGGTTTGTAGCCTATGTAAACTTTCCAAAAATAAAGGTGCTTCACACATTGACTACCACACTAGAAAAAAAAAATTTCCCTGGAGCCACAGTGTTTTATTAAAACAAAACAATCTTTTCTAATTTGTTAGTTTTTATTGTTTTCTGTACATGATTTATATGCAACACAATCCACGTTTTTAGAATTAAATTGTCAATATTAATTGTAACAATAAGAACATCAACAGTAAGATTTTCGCAAACCAACTGCAGGGTTTTGCTTCATGAGGCCCCAGTCTCAAAACTAGCCTGAGTTAAATACAACTCACATGGCAGTCAATGTGTTAAAGAACAACATTCCGAACTGGAGAAACAGTGTGAGATGCCGTTATTGCTACGGTTACCCCCATTTTCAGTACTTGCCAATATCACAGAATGGAAGAAAACTCTTAATGTGTAGCCCAAATTACACAAGTATATACTAAAGAAAACAGAACACTTTATTTAGTGAAAGATCCTAGAAGAGGATCATGCCTTTAACTATTTTTAGTCCTTGTGACCAATAACAGTCATACAAAAGCATTATTCAGATTTCCCTATTTTTAAGGTTGTTAATTCCATGAAGACCAAAAGCCTTGGTGAATAAATTAACTTGCCCAGAATATCTCAATAAGGCTAAACTCCACTGTACTAGACACTTGGGAAACAAAAGATAAGTAAAGCAGTCATTCTTATCTGCGAACAGCTTTGGAAGACAGGTGTATTAGCAATTCATCATGATACACTGTGATACCATGAATGCTACTTGAAGGGTATGAACAAAGACCTAACTTCTTGGCCCACATAGAACTTCTTTGTGAAATGCCCTTCTGCCAGAAATCCAGAAGCCTTAATAGATTATGTGGATTTACCTTCTAGGGCATGATTAGTTGGAGCAAAGGCAGAGATCAGACCAGAGGAAGCTACTCATTGGCTGACAAGCTGACAGGGACTTTCTTGTAAGAATAGAGAGTCCAAGTGACACAGACACAGAAAGTTGGAAGCTGTATGATGTTATTAGTGAAATGCTAGAATGAAACACTACCTTATTATTGCTGCTTCCCCAGAGTTACTACTGCTGTTCCTATGGTTATACTGGTTTCTTCTTTTGTTATGAGTTCAGGGTGATTAATCACAACGATTGGTGATGCAGACTTCTCGAGTTTGAGTCTGAGCACCTCCACTTACTAGTTGTATGACCATGAGCAAGTAACTTAACCTCTCAGTGCTATGCTTCCTCTTTAGCAAAGGGAGATAATACTATGATTGCTATCTATAGTAACTTATATACCTATTTATATAAAGGATCTTACAGGGTTGTTGTGAAGACAGAATGGTATAGTAGACTGATTTCTAAAATGGTGCCAAATGATCTCCACCTCCTGTAGTCACATCCATGTGTCATCCTCTCTCTTCATTTGCATGTGAACTGAACGTAGTAAATTGCTTCTAACAAATAGAGTATGACTAAGATAATGGGATGACACTTTCATGATTAGGTGACAAAATATTAAAACTTCTCTCTTGCTATTAGGCTCTTTCTGTCTGTCGCTTGCTTTGATGAAGCAAGCTGCCATGTTGGAGCAGCCTTCATGGCAAGGAATCGAAGGTACCCTCCAGCCAACAGCCAGCAAGGAACTAAGGCCCTCAGTACAACAGCCCTCATGGAACTGAGGGGCTGGTTCATAACTTAGAAGGGAATCCTTCCTCAGTAAAGCCAATAAATATGAATGCAGGCCCTGAGCTGACAATTTAATCTCAGCCTTTTACAAGACTGTGAAGTAGAAGGCACAGCTAAACCGTGTCTGGGTTTCTTACCCATACAGACTATAATATAATAAATATGTATTGCGCTAAGCCACACATTTTGGGGCTGATCTGTTACTCAGCAAAAACCAATAATACAAATAGGATTGTTTTGTTTTTTCCTGTTACTTCAAAACAAAAGAGCCACAACTTTGATACATGGAGAAGGGAGGAATTATTTCTGCCTGAGCTCAAAAGTAGGGATGTTTTTCTTTAAAACGAAAACACTTGTATTGCTATTTATATAATGAGCAGAATTGTACCTAGCTGAGAAGTAAAGGCAGGCACTGGAAGAAAGGCAAACAAAATAATCAAAAGCACAAAAGTAGTAGGCTTTCTAACACTTTCTTCCTTACGCTGTTGTTCAGGAGATGATATATGGCTCACAGTGGCCAGAATGGGGGAAAAACAGCAGGAGAATACACTGAAAAGGTCAGTTAGAAATAGGATTTGAACAGCTTTGAGACAGACTAAGGGGTTTGAATAATTTTTATGGCAATGAGAAACTGAGCTTGGCAATAAGAAGGGAAAGAAAGGGAAAGATTGGGGAAAAGATATTTTAAGGTAGAAATATAAGGGCTTGTTTTTTTATTTGATATATTGAATTAGTAATGGAGTAGGAGGAATTAATTATAACTAGAAGTATCTAGTTTGGTTCCTGGATGTATAGCACAAAGTCCGTATTAGTAAGGTAGGATACTGAGTTTGAGGTACTCATCTAAATGATGCTATCCAGAAAGCAAGCAAATATGTATTTAGTAGCAATCAGCACATCTGAAAGAGAAGACATTAAAGCGAATGAAATTATAAGGCAAGAAGAGATGAAGAATGAAATGGAAAACTGGGAGAAAACAACTATTAAGGAATAGATTCCAAAAAAACCCAGTTGAGGATGCTGAGAAGGAAGTAATATGAGAAACAAGGGTAGAAGTTGTCTAAGGGAGGTCATCAGTATAAGTTCTGTACATGTCAAAAGCGTAAATCTTTGAGAAGCGACCATTAGATGTTGTAACTAGGACAGTATTTTTGACCACTGGGAGAAATTTCCACAAAGAGGTAGGTAGGTCTATTCTCAAGGATAGACTGCATGTTAAATGACAAAATAAGTCTTAAAAAATTCAGAAAAACTGAAATCATACCAAGTATTTCTCTGACCACAATGAAATAAAACTAGAAATCAATAATAATTAAAACACTGGAAAATATATAAACACATGGAAATTAAACAATATGTCCCTGAATGACCAGTGGGTCAATGAAGAAATTAAGGTGGAAATTTAAAAAGTTTTCTCAAAAAAATGAAAATGAAAACACAATATATCAAAATCTATGGGATACAGTAAAAGCAGTAACAAGAGGAAAGTTTAGCAATAAATGCCTACATCAAAAAAGTAAAAAAGCTTCAAATAAACAACCTAATGATGCATCTCAAAACAACTAGAAAAACAAGAGCAAACCAAATCCAAAATAGAAGAAAAGAAATAATATCTGAGCAGAAATAGTGAAAATGAAACAAAACCCCCAAGAGATCGACAAAATGAAAAATTGGTTTTTTGAGAAGATAAATAAAATTGACACACCTTTATCTAGACTAAGAAAAAGAGATTACCCAAATAAATAAAATCAGAGATGAAAAAGGATACATTACAACTGATACTGCAGAGATCCAAAGGTCATTAGAGACTACTATAGGCATATAGACAACTATATGTCAATAAATTGGAAAACCTAGGAGGAATGGAGAGATTCCTAGACATATACAACCTACCAAGATTGAACCAGGAATAAATCTAATCCCAAATAAACCAATATAAAGTAAAGAGATAGAAGAATTTAAAAAGTCTCCCATCAAAGAAAAGCCTAGGACCCGATGGCTTCAGTGCTGATTTCTACCAAGCATTCAACGAAAAACTAATACCAATCTTACTTAAATTATTCCAAAAAGTCAAGGAATAAAGAATACTCCCCAATTCATTCTATGAGGCCTGTATTACCCTGATATAAAAACCAAAGACAGATGCACAAAAAAGAAAACTATAGGCCAATATCTCTATTAAACATAAATGCAAAAATCCTCAACAAAATATTAGCAAACCAAATCAACAACACATTAAAAAGATTACTCTTCATGATCAAGTGGGTTCATCCCAGGGATGCAAGAATGGTTCAACACACACAAATCAATCCTTATGATCATTTCAATTGATGCTGAAAAAGCATTCAATAAAATTCAACATCCCTTCATGATAAAAACTCTCAAAAAACTAGGTACAGAAGGAAGTAACCTCAACACAATAAAATCCACATATGACAGACCTACAGCAAGTATAATACTAAATGGGGAAAAACTGAAATCCTTTCCTTCAAGTTCTGGAACAAAACAAGGATGTCTACTTTCGCTACTTTATTCAACACAGTATAGGATGTTCTAACTAGAGCAATCAGACAAAAGAAAGAAATAAACTGCATCCAATTTGGAAATAAAGAAGTCAAATTATCCTTGTTGGCAGATGATATAATCTTATATCTAGAGAAACCTAAAGACTCCACAAAAAAACTATTAGAATTGATAAACAAATTCAATAAAGTTGCAGGATCCAAAATCAACATACAAAAATCAGTAGCATTTCTATATGCCAACAGTAAACAATCTGAAAAAGAAACCAAGAAAGTAATCCCATTTATAATAGCTACAAATAAAATAAAATAAAATACCAGGAATAAACTTAACCAAAGAAGTGAAAGAGCTCTATAATGAAAACTATAAAACATTGATGAAAGAAATTGAAGAGGACGCAAAAAAATAGAAAGATATGCCATGCTCATGGATTGGAAGAATCAGTATTTTTAAAATGTCCATAGTACCCAAAGAAACCTACAGATTCAATGCAATCCCTATCAAAATACCAAAGGTATTCTTTGCCAAAATAGAAATAAAATAAACCTAAAATTTGTATGGGACCACAAAACACCCAGAATAGCCAAAGCCATCCTGAACAAAAAGAACAAAACTAGAGGAATCACATTACCAAAGCTATAGTAGCCAAAACAGCATGGTACTGACATAAAAACAGACACACAAAACAATGGAACAGAATAGACAACCCAGAAATAAATCCACACATCTATAGTGAAATTATCTTTGACAAAGGTGCCAAAAACATACAGTGGAGAAAGGGTAGTCTTTTCAATAAGTGATGCTGGGAAAGCTGGATATCTATATGCAGAGGAATGAAACTAGACCCTTATCTCTCAGCATACACAGAAATGAAATCAAAATTGATTAAGGACTTAAATCTAAGACCTGTAACATTAATATGAAACTACTAAAAGCAAACACTGGGGAAATGCTTCAGGATATTGGTCTGGACAAGGATTTCTTGTCCCAGTAATACCCCCAAAGCACAGGGAACCAAAGCAAAATAGGACAAATGGGATCACATCAAGCTAAAAAGCTCTGCACAGCAAAGAAAACAATCAACAAAGTGAACAGACACCACACAAAATGGAGGAAATTATTTGTTCACTACCCATCTGAGAATGGATTGATATCTAGAATATATAAGGAGCTCCAGCAACTCAATAGGAAAAAAATAAAATCATGTAATTTAAAAGTGGGTAATGGATCTGAATAGACATTGCTCAAAAGAAGACATAAAAATTGCCAACAGGTATATGAAAAAATGCTCCAATCATTAGTCATCAGGGAAATGCAAATCAAAACTACAATCAGATATCATCTCCCCCCAGTTAAAGTGGCTTTTATCAAAAAGACAAGGCAATAACGTGTGCTGGTGAGGATGTGGAGAAAGGGGAACACTTGTACACTGTTGGTGGGAATGTAAATTAGTGCAACCATTATAGAGAACAGTATGGAGTTTCCTCAGAAAACTAAAAATAGAACTATCATATGACCCAGCAATCCCATTTCTGAGTATACATCCAAAGGAGGAGAATTCAGTATACCAAAAAGATATCTGTACTCCCATGTTTATTGTAGCACTATTCACAACAGCCAAGTTTTGGAATCAACCTAAGTGTCCATCAATGGATGAATAAAGAAATTGTGGTACATATACACAATGAAATATTATGTAGCCACAAAAAGAATGAAATCCTGCCATTTGCAACAACATAGATGGAACTGGAGAACATTATGTTAAGTGAAATAAGCCAAGTACAGAAAGACAAATTTCACATTGCTTAACTCATATGTGGAAGCTAAATATTAAAAACAATTGATTTCATGGAGACAGAGAGTAGAATGATGGCTATCAGAGGATTGGAAGCATAGTGGGGAGAGGGGGATACAGTGGAGATGGTTAATGGGTGCAAAAATATAGTTAGATAGAATGCATAATATTTGATACTACAACAAAATGACTATAATCAACAATACATTACAGTTTAAAATAACTAAAAGAGTAGAACCGGAACACAAAGAAACTATAAATGCCTGAGGTGATGGATACCCCAATTACCCTGATTTGATTAATCCACATTGCATGCCTATATCAAAATATCACATGTACCCTATAAAGACATACAACTATTATGTACCAATTAAAAGAAATTTAAAACCACTTACACACTTGCACTTAAAAAGACAAGGAAAAATGTTTTTTTATTTCATGAATATGCTTAATTACAAGGTATATTATCAATTAAACGACAGTTTTAATAAAAGGAATTTTTAATAAAAGAAATTTTAATTGTGTCTGGCAAAATACTTTCACAAAGACTCATCCACGTTCTAGAAATACTGAAATATTAAAATATATTTGAGAAAATGCATTTATAAGTTTTCTCTTTTAATCCCTTTATATTCGCAGCATACTCATAGCAGCATTTTCCTAAATTTATTTTCATACATAAGTTCTTGCTGATTGATAATTTTTCATTCCAATGAGATAAGGTCCTGGTGGTGACTAACAACTAACAGAATGAAAAAGGAAAAGTTATCATTTCTCCTAATTTAGAATGACCTGTAGATATTTCTAAAGAAGGTTCATTTAGAACTTCAGTAACCTAAGATTTGTGGTCATGTAGTTACAACATTAAAAAAAGAGTTGAGTTTGCATAATGCATACGAAAAGGCTTAACTAAGCAATGACATAAGTACAATTACATGGGAAACATTTTACGTAAGTGGGGAAAAAAAAAACCTTTAAAATACATTAGAAGCAACAAAAAATATAAAAACACACTACATTCTAATCACAAATCCATGGCATCTATTCATTAAGACCATTCCTAAGGGGTCACTATTGTGCAATACCTTTGTGTTGTAAATTGAGATACCACAATAAGATTTACTTAAAGGTAACAAAACTATTTTCTTAATTTTTGTGTTTGATACTATTCTTTATTTCAGAGGCTCTTCCCCTGGATTATTCTGCATTAATAAAAAGCTACACTCTTCCTGGAGAGCTCAGTGTTCCAAATGGCTGTCTCCATCTATGGCCCTGTCTCCATCCTATGTTTCAATCCAAAGGCTCTCCTGTTTGGCTGGAAACTCTGGTATAGTTCTGTGTCCTCATGTCTAGACTCTGCCTCTCAGTCTTGTCTTTTTGGAAAGATGCCTCATTTGGACTATCTTGCCTCAAATTTCATTTTCAGATTCATCTTGGATGTCATAGTCTGGGGTCCTCAAATCAGTCCTGTGAATCTGTCCCGCCTGGATTGGAAGCACAATCAAGGTCTCTGAAGTTCAGTTGAAATCGGAGCTTCATGAGAACAGATACAGTGGTGGATACATATGAGGAACTCAACATTTCATTAATTAACAAATAAATCTGGCCGAGGCGGGTAGATGGCTCGAGGTCAGGAGTTCCAGACCAGCCTGAGCAAGAATGAGACCCTGTCTCTACTAAAAATAGAAAGAAATTATCAGGTCAACTAAAAATATATATAGAAAAAATTAGCTGGGCATGGTGGTACATGCCTGTAGTCCCAGCTACTCGGGAGGCTGAGGCAGCAGGATCGCTTAAGCCCAGGAGTCTGAGGTTGCTGTGAGCTAGGCTGATGCCACGGCACTTACTCTAGCCTGGGCAACAAAACGAGACTCTGTCTCTAAATAAATAAATAAATACATAAATACATAAATACATGAATAAATCTAGTCCAAGCCCAGAAACCAGGGTTTCTGCTTGTCCAGGGGAAAAGTTCACACAAATTCCTCCTTTTCTAGGTTATCTTGCACCTGATGCAGAATCAATGTTGTCTCTGTATCTATAAAATCACACTGAAAATAGGGTACCATTAATTCCAGCCCATCTGGCTCTCAATAACTTCACAATAAATCTAAGGTTTTAGATGTCTGATATTGATTGACAAAAATAGCTGAATGCCATTTCCAAGGGACAAGGAGGATGTCAGAGTCCCCTCAAGACTAGAGCACCTAGTTAGCCCTCCTATTTGTGTGACTTAAAAGGTAATCTGTGGGAAGTAAACCCCTCTTTGCTCCTAGGTATTCATGTCCTCAATTACCATTTGAAGCCTTTTAAGCTTCTCCAACAAAAGTTTCCTGGAATTTTTCAAGCAGTTCAGTTTAATTTAAGGCAGAATGTCAACATCTTCAATGAACTTTTAAAAAATGGAGGGGGTCGTGTAATTCAGTGCTCAGAAACTGATGAGTGCTGTACTTCAAAGAAAATATATCTCTTCTGATGAGTCTGACAAGAAGCACCATGATAGAAATCTGTACCTGAAAATGTGGTTAGTAAAACAGATTTCAGCTGTATTTCTTCCCCGAAGAATGTCATCTCCACCTAGAGCCTAGAAATGTGAGCGCTTCATGGAGAATACCTTTTTAAAGAGCACAACAATCAGGGTAAATGTCATCCTCATTAATCATCCTCTCATATAATAGAGTCAACTGTAAAAGTTGTATTAAGTCTAATTTCCTGAGAAGGTGAGGGGAAGCATGAAGCCTAAGCAACTATCAGACCTAAATGTTAACTAAAGCAAGGCTTTTTCCTCATGTACCTCACACTGTTATGGTTCCTGCAACTTTCTCTTTTTTTCCCCATCCCTCCTCCTCCTCCTCCTCTCACAGGCACACACACTGTATGGAAGAACAAAAGCAATGAGAAAATTGACAATGGCCCTTAAATAAAAAGGCCGCTTTAGAGAGAAAAGAGTAGTCCGAATATCCTCTTTTTTTATCAAACAAGATTTACTTTTGATCTATCAAAATCACTACAAATATCAATTTAAAATAATCTGTGACAAATTATAATTAGCATAATCCCCTCTGATTATTGCATAAGGAAAATATTCCAGCACAAGATACTAGAGTTGCACAGAACTTGGAAATGGATCTTCAATCCATTGGCAGTGATCATATAGACAAAATTACCAGTTTTAAGTTACTTTATAATCATCTTAAATAGCAACAGGATTATGACCAAAATATTACAGGCTTGATAATTTTAAGTGAAATGACCAGCCTGATGGTTAATTTTATGTGTCAACTTGAATGAGCTAAGGAATGCCCAAATAGCTGGTAAAAAATTATTTCTGGATATATCTATGTAATGTGAAAGAGATTAGCATTTGAATCAGCATACTGAGTGTTATAGTGTGAATGTTTGTGTCCCCTCCCTGCCAAAAAACATTTATATGTTGAAATCCTAACCCCTAAGGTGATGGTCTTAAGAGATAGGGCTTTTCAGGAGGTGATTAGGTCATGAGGGTAGAATCCTCATGAACGGGATTAATGGCTTTATAAAATAGGCCCAAGGAGTCTCCTTCAGTTCATTCCACCATGTGAGGACACAATGAGAATGTGCCATTCCATGAACCAGGAATTGGGCCCTCACCAGACACTAAATCTGCCAGCATCTTGATCTTGGATTTCCCAGCGTCAGATCTGTAAGAAATAAATTTCTGTTGTTTATAAGCCACCCAGTTTGTGGTATTTTCTTGTGGAAGCCAGAACAGACCAAGAAAATGAGTAAAGATGATTCACCCTCACCAGTGTGGGTGGGTACCATTCAATCAGTTGAGGCCCAAATAGAACAAAAGTTAGAAGAAGGGAAAATTCTCTCTTTCTCTTCTTGAGCTGGGCCATCCATCTTCTGCCCTTGGATAACAGAACTCCTGGTTCTTGGGCTTTTAGACTCCAGGACTTGCACCAGTAGGCCCCCTGATTCTCAGGCCTTTGGACACAGACTTAATGACGTCACTGGCAACCAAAAGGGTGTAGCCATGTTCCAAAAATCTTTATTTAAAAAACAGTCAGTGGGCTGCATTCAGCCCTGGAAGCATAGTTTGCTAATGTTTGATTTACACCGGGTCTACAGTGCATGCAAAATGTCAGGCATGCAATACACACTTGCTTAAATTTGAATGAATAGATCAATACAATGCTGATAGGATTTTGAATGCACACATAAAAATACATCTATTTCAACAGAGAAGAATTCTTTCATGTGGGATAACTAAATATTAGAATCTGACTTTTAGAACTAGAGGTGACCTTAGAAATATCTAAATATCAGCTTGTTAATTTCATGGATGAGGAAACTGAAGCCAAGAGCATTTAAATGGCAGGCACTATGTTACACAGATTTTTTTTTTCAAAAAAATGAAGAACACATTTCAAAAAACCCAAACTAACCAAACAAAAAAAAAAAATGCCAAAAATAAGACCTCTCTAGATACAGTGATAAGAAATAAGAGAAAAAAAAAAGAAATAAGAGAAATATTTTTGTGGGATTTTATTGTTTATAATAGTATAAGACAAGCAACAATTTAACATTTCTCTGTTTTTTATTGCTCTACCACAATTTGCCATAAACTACATGACTTAGAGAAATGACTTTTTCTAACAAAAATAAACTGAATTCCTATCTACTAACATTGTGAGTAAAAATTATCAGAAACTGAATGAAAATGGGCTCAATTTTATTCTAGTAAGGTGGGATCCACTAATGAGCACTCATTTCCCACTGTGGGACTTCTTTGGCTATCAGATACACACACCATTTTGTCTACCATGTGTTTGTGTCACCCTTTCTCTGAAGAGGGGCTACACATAAAATAGAAGACCATACAGATATCTACATCCATACACACCAGTGGAAAAGAAAGTGTTTATATTTCCAGCCAATAGTTGTTAAGGAAAGTGAAAAACTTCGGTTATAAATGAAATATTGGGAGAATTTTAATGAAGCACACACACAAAAAAAACAACGTTATCTTGTCTTTGCATTAGTGTACTGTATTTTAGGGAAGAGCAGAGGAGAGTCTAAGAGAATGGTTACTGAGGGTAGAACAAATCATAGGCCAGTGTGGTTAACAACAAACCAACTGATGGATATCAAATGTTGGGCCTTCTTCCAAATAACTATCTCTATTTTACAGTTTCTTCTTTGAAACATTCCTTGTTGGTATATTCATAGGTCATGGACAAAAACAAGAAAAGCCAGTTAACTGAAATAAATAAATACACTAAATTAAAAAACATACAAATATGACTAAGTCAAGGTTAAGAATATGTATTAATATAAACTTATATAAATGTGTTTATCTGAATGAGAAGTAGCCCATGAAGATAAAGTATCATTATTTAGTAGAAATAACAGTGATTTGCCAGTCAAGGTGAACAGCCTTGAACCAAATACTTTTTCTTTCTATTCTTCAATTTTCTAATTCCTAAAATATAGGTTTGGCCTAGATGTTCTATAGGTTCCCTAGAGGTCTGTAATTTTAAAAGTGTTTGCTTAAATGCTTCACATTTTCTAAATCATTATCTGACTAAATTAAACATTATCTGAACTTCATGGTAATATGAGATCCTGCAATGAGGGAACATGAAGTCATTGGCCATTTCATATTTATCTTTCATGAGAAAATGACTTTTAACCAGAATAAAATTCAACAAGAACCTTTATATTACAAATTGAATGACAACTCAAAATAAAATTTAAAAATATTTGAATGAATGAATCATGTGTGGACAACTTCCTAAGCCAATGGATGACGTTTCTGTTTGTAAGATAACACATTTTCTGATTAACATTGCCAACAACAAGAACTGCATGATAAGAGAATGGAGTCTTGTAAGTTCATTCAGGTATTACATTGTCATTATAGATTAGAATACAGATGGTGCCCAATTTATGATGGTTCAACTTATAATTTTTTGACTTTATGATGGTATAAAAGAAAGACACATTCAGTAGAAACCGTACCTTGAATTTTGATTTTTTCCTAGGCTTGTGATACATTGTACAATACTCTTAAGATGCTCACATGGGCAGGGGCAGTCAGCCATGTGATCATGAGAGGAAACAATTGGTACTCTACAGTATACTGTGTTGCCAGCATTGTTTGGATATTGCATTTTGTGTTTTTGTATCCCATCATGTCTATAACATGCCCACCTGTGTCTCCGGTTTCTGGTGATTAGAAGAGGAAGGAATTCCTCTTAAGATGAAACTTAAGATAATTGGTCAGCATTAAGACAGCGAGCCAGTAATGGCCATCACACATGAGTTAGGACTTTCACAGTCCATAATCTCAACTATCTTAAAGAATAGGAAGTATCAGTGATCTTTAGATTCTTAAGAATCTTTAGATTCTTAAAGAATCAGTGATGTAGTGAAATCATCAGCATCAGTTAAATCCACTGTCATCACAGTAAAAGAGCTGAGTCAATTGATAATATGGAAAAATTACTTGTCACGTGGATGGAAGACAAAATATAGAAGCGTGGACCACTTAGCCTACTGACCATTCAGGATAAGGAAAGAAGTCCTTCTTCTAACTTTTGTTCTATTCGGGCCTCAACTGATTGAATGGTACCCACCCACACTGGTGAGGGTGAATCATCTTTACTCATTTTCTTGGTCTGTTCTGGCTTCCACAAGAAAATACCACAAACTGGGTGGCTTATAAACAACAGAATTTATTTCTTACAGATCTGACGCTGGGAAATCCAAGATCAAGATGCTGGCAGATTTAGTGTCTGGTGAGGGCCCAATTCCTGGTTCATGGAATGGCACATTCTCATTGTGTCCTCACATGGTGGAATGAACTGAAGGAGACTCCTTGGGCCTATTTTATAAAGCCATTAATCCCGTTCATGAGGATTCTACCCTCATGACCTAATCACCTCCTGAAAAGCCCTATCTCTTAAGACCATCACCTTAGGGGTTAGGATTTCAACATATAAATGTTTTTTGGCAGGGAGGGGACACAAACATTCACACTATAACACTCAGTATGCTGATTCAAATGCTAATCTCTTTCACATTACATAGATATATCCAGAAATAATTTTTTACCAGCTATTTGGGCATTCCTTAGCTCATTCAAGTTGACACATAAAATTAACCATCAGGCTGGTCATTTCACTTAAAATTATCAAGCCTGTAATATTTTGGTCATAATCCTGTTGCTATTTAAGATGATTATAAAGTAACTTAAAACTGGTAATTTTGTCTATATGATCACTGCCAATGGATTGAAGATCCATTTCCAAGTTCTGTGCAACTCTAGTATCTTGTGCTGGAATATTTTCCTTATGCAATAATCAGAGGGGATTATGCTAATTATAATTTGTCACAGATTATTTTAAATTGATATTTGTAGTGATTTTGATAGATCAAAAGTAAATCTTGATAGCTTCCTGAAGAACACTATGCCTGATAAACCATCAACAAGTGTCAATGCCTTAGTGCTTTCCTCAAGGGTATCCTCAAGATTCATCAGAAGAGAGAAATTGATGACCCCGTTGCTGTAGCAAACCCATCATCCAGCAATTTTGGCTCAATGCTTCAAACAGTCTTCCAGCCCAGTGTGCTTTCAACTGTGTGTGTTAATGGTGATTACCCGTAGAATCATCCTGGTTTTTTCACTTTCAATACAATATTCAATAGATCACATGAAATATTAAGCACTTTATTATAAAATAGGCTTTGTGTTAGATGATTTTGCCCAATTGTAGACTAATGTAAACATTCTGAGCATGTTTAAGGTAGGCTATCCTAAGCTATCATGTTCCATATGTTAGTTGTATTAAATAAATTTCTGACTTAGGATATTTTCACCTTACGGTGGGTTCATCACAATGTAACTCCAGTGTAAGTTGAGAAGCATCTGTACTGTATTCAGGACAGTGTATCCCTCAAAATTTTTAATTGAGTAAGGTAGTTAAATTCTTTTTCTACAGAACAGTCACTTTTTTGTGCTTATGTATTCTTGGGTGGACAACTCTGAAAACCAACATGTAGCTTCCAAAAGGTTCAACTCTAGCAGAATTAGTACAAATTTCTAATCCTCACCAGTATCAATAAAATTCAATGCTGTTAACTGATTTGCCTACTCCTTATAAATTACTATTTTAGGGAGCTTTATACAATTTTACTTAATCAAGGACAAAGTTTCTTACCATTTATTTTTTTCATTTGTTCAGCAAATAGATAATGAATATCAACTATGTGCTGCTGGGTATGTATTTAATGCTCAGAAAACTATTTGGGGGGGAAAAAAGCCTTGGGTCCAATTAGAACTAGATACTTAGTCACATAACTCCTTTTTTCTTCTACTATAATTAGTATTTTTTCTTCTTTTTCCATTAGCTATGCTTTTGCTTAATGCTGACTTCAACTTATTAAAAACTTTAAAATGTAGGTGGAAAATTATACCTCCATAAAGTGATGAATCTAAATCATAGTTATGCTTCAACCTCTTAATTTATGAAATATATTAAGTTCTTATCTCCCTGTTTATGGCCTTTGAGCCAAGCTTCTCAGTCTCCTAATCCAAAGTTCTTGGATCTCAGTACTATGATCGATAGTTTCAGAATCCATAGTTATTTATTCTCTAAGACCTCATAGACAAGAGTTCCACAGAGAACAGCATGCAATGGCAAGGAGGTATACATTAGAAAGAAACAGAGATGGTGGTAATAAAAGCTGATATTAAGTGAGTCTCTGTCCAGCACTATGCTGAGTTCTTGACATCTAGTATACCAGACAACTGCCCTGTGGAGAAGATATAATCATCCCACTTGTAAATGGGAAAGTTGAAGCTCAGAGAAAGCCCAGAATTAGCATAATTCAGTCTGACTCTAAGTCTTCTTCTCCTTCAGAGTTTTCCAGAAGCATAAATAGACAGGAGAAGGAGAAGGGGGTGGACAGACAGGCAAATTCAAAAAGACCCATATATATGCTCCTCCCTCCTCCAAACTGCCCAATGAGTATAGGAGCCCAGTTGCTTTTGCTGCTCACTGAATCCACAGCACCTAGCTCAAGACACTGTAACAATTTCCTAGACATTGTTAAATAAATGATAGTTTATTATTCTTTGCCACCTTTACATGGTGCTCTTTAATCTTTATCATGGAGAAAAATAAACAAATATAATAGTATATATGTGTATGCAGGATTGTACACATATTACAATAAATGATGAACATTATAAAAAAATAAGAAAATACAAGCTTGAATATTTTAAATGAATATTAATTGTCCTTGGCTTCCTTATTATCAGAGAAGGATCATGCACAAATACACAAAGCAGCAGAAGGAACAAAGTTACTGCTAACTATCTCAGATTTTACTCTTGGCTAATTTCACCAAAGTCAAGTACTAGTCAGATTTGCCATTTAGATGATCTTTCTGCTTTAGAGTAGAACACTTTATTAGAAAAAGAGTGCTTAGGATTCTCATTCTCTTACAAATGAACCCCCATCCCCATGGTGTAGTGGGGCAAAGAATATATTTAAAAATGGAAATTTGCACTTACTGAGGCTGAATATGATTGTCATTTTCCATTGCAACTGAATTTTTTCTTTAGTACTGGATAAAAAATGTTCAAAGTCCCAATCTTTCTAATTAATGTGTGCAGTAATATCTACCTCTAGGCAAAAATAGGAACTGAAAAATGGATAAAAGACATTTGTTCTCTCAAACCTAAATAAAACACCATAAAGTTGAATTATATATAAGATCTCATTGCCGAGAGTGCATAGTCTTAGGAGAGAGGCCATATGGCAAATAGAAATAAGTAAGAGAAAGAAAATAGCTCCTCTACCCAAATATTGTACTGTGTGGGAGGGTTGGAGAATGAGAAGATTGCTGAGTACTGACTAGGAAAGAGAACTTCTGTGTGAGAGGCCCTCTAAGAAACAAGAAGTATGCAGGCTGGTTCTTTGGCATTCTGGCCTCTTTCCTTGTCTTCATCACAGGAACTCGGTTCTGTATTCTGTGCAATGTTGTAAACAAACAAACATGGGATTTGGAGATCAATCCAGGCTTCGCTACTTAATACAATTTGTCCTGAGGAAAGTAACTTCTCCAAAATTTAATTTCTTCAATTTTGGGGAATCTAAAGTAAAGTAGATTACTACTTTATAGGTTATTGAGAAGATTTGAAATAATGATTTTAAGTGCAAAGCATTAGCACTAGATAATCATAAGTTTATTGAAGCTACTGTTGTTACTAGTAGAATAATAGTAGTACTTAGCTGGTAACATTAGAATGCGCTCTTGTTTTACCATGTAAAAAAGAAACTTTAGGCCGGGCGCGGTAGCTCACGCCTGTAATCCTAGCCCTCTGAGAGGCCGAGGCGGGTGGATCGCCCGAGGTCAGGAGTTCGAGACCAGCCTGAGCGAGACCCCGTCTCTACTAAAAATAGAAAGAAATTATCTGGACAACTAAAAATATATATAGAAAAAATTAGCCAGGCATGGTGGTGCATGCCTGTAGTCCCAGCTACTCGGGAGGCTGAGGCAGTAGGATCACTTAAGTCCAGGAGTTTGAGGTTGCTGTGAGCTAGGCTGACGCCATGGCACTCACTCTAGCCCAGGCAACAGAGTGAGACTCTGTCTCAAAAAAAAAAAAAAAAAAAAAGAAACTTTAGTGGAGCTAAACTAACCATGTTCTTTTTATTCCCTCATTCCTATATATAAAAATTATGGTGTCAGAGCCTTTTGTTCATTCTTCTTAGATAATACCCACATCCCCGTAATTAAGCTTGAAAATTAATGACTTAATCAAGTACTTTGAGATCAATTCTGGTTACCCTGTCCCAGGTAATGTGCTACTTAAGCCAGGGCTTCCATTAGTGATAGATGAGTTACTCTATGTTCAAAACCAGCTAGGGCCACACTCACCAGTGATTCACTCTTCAGCTGATAGAATGAGAGTGATTTTGAGCAAAATTCCAAATTCATTTTTAATTCCAGTTTTTCTTAGTCCAAGCCTTGATATTTAAATATGTAGAACATAGTGACAAAAAATAAAATTGAGCATTGATAACCATTATTAATTCTGCCCAGTCACTGTAATATTAGCTAAAGTCTTAAAAATCGATCAGTAAGAATATCTATATTGAATAATAAAAAGCTGTGAAAGATTTTGATTAGAATCCAGCCACCAAATTTAGAAAATGATAGATGACTTGGAAGAAAGAAAATTTCCAGTACGCATTACTACAGAAGGCATTTTTTTAACAGTTGAATAGCACATGGGGTGATATAAAGTTTGTTCCTAACAAGCACAATAAACATGTAAACTATCAGTCCTCTGACTTTGCAAAACTATGATAGGCAGCACTTCCGACTGAATTAGCTTGAATTGATAAATCTAGAATATCCTACTGTTTTCTTTAAAATAGCTATTTTTTTTCTGAATGGAATGATCAGCTTGGATCAATGTGTGCAATCTTACTCTAAATTTATGTCAGTTGATGCTACGCAGAATACACTCCTGTTCCAACACCAGAAAGATGATAGTCTGGCTTTGCAATTCTTCTTACGCCTAGTATTGGCTTCCTGCAAAAAATGGATAGTTCCATCTTGCATTCTCCTCTGTTCCTCCTCTTGGATACAATTCATTATTTGGTTTTGTGTGTTATTTCTCTGTCTGCTTGATTCCTTCGGGTCAGTGGTTCTCAAACTAGGATTCGGGACCTCTCTGTATCAAATCTCAACTGGGACCAGTTTTGATCCCTAGGGGACATTTGGCAATGTCTGGAATTATTTTTGATTGTAACAACTAGGGGAGAGATATTGGCATCCAGTGGATAGAGGCCAGGGATGCCACTTAATGTTCTAGAATGCACAGGACAGCCCCCCACAACATAGAATTCTCTGACCACAAATGTCAATACTGCCACTGTTGAGAAACCCTGCAAAAAGGAAGCAGTGGATATTTTGAGCTATTTTCAATAACTGTTAAAATTTTAATAAAATGTGTACTTACCTAAGATCACAATGCACAAGCTAACTAAAATTTAAATTTTCATTGATTTTGGTTGGATTTATAATATATT